>NC_141674.1:157251020-157863520 GCF_028749965.1 Puma concolor
TCTGTCTCTCAGTTGGAAATTTTAATAAACTCCTTACTACATTCACTCTGTATGATGTTGCCATCTTATCTCATTAGTATATATTGTTCATATAGCTGACAAATATGTCCATCTAAAGTATAAATCTAATCTTGTCATCACTTTCAAGGTTTCCTGTTACCTAGAGGATGGAGTTCAACTCCAGCCCATGATTCAGCTCTGATTCAGGAAGCTTTGTCTGACCATACCCTCCAGAAATCCTCTTTCTTTATGCCCAGGATGCCTATGTTTCCTTATTATTAGACACTCATTTGTGTACTATATGGCTCAATTGGTGTATGTTTCTCTACCACCAGATGATGAGCCTTTTGAGGACCCAACCTGCACCTTAATTTGTATTCACAGTGCCCAGAACAGTGGTTGAGACATATTCAATGTTAAAAATATTTTGAATGAATGAAAGATTAGTATAGAATGAAATGGCTGAGGGAGCCTAATAGAGGAGGCTTCACTGAGTTGGCTTATGAAGCAAAGGATATGTTTAGTACAAAGAGTGGGGAAGTAAAGTCTTCAAGGAAAGGAGCTGGGAAAAAGGGAATATAACACTCAAAAGGCATGAGTGAACAAGATTGTTTATTCATGAATTGTTCAAGCCATGATTGGGGTCCTTCTTTTCTCTCAATACAGCAGAATTCATTATGAGATCTCTTTTCCTATATCTTGTATTTTGGTAATTTCCCTTTATTTCTGCCCTTCTCCTTATTTTGGCTTAAAACTTCCTATGTTTGCCTATTTCAACATTTTTATTTCTCTAAAAACAAGAACCCACTGAGTCTGGGAATTTACATGAGTTAGCTCAGCATTTTAAATAAAGGCAAGTCCAAACATTTTCATTTTATTAATCCATGCTCATCATTTACTCCCCCCTCCTCTTCAATGACCTCTTCACTCATGGATCCATACTAAGAGAAAAAAATATACAAGGTAAGGCAAACCACTTTCTTTTGAAATACCTGGTAGGATGTTGTGAACACTTTAGATGATCCTACATAGCTCCATGATCTCTTGTGAAGTAAATGTTAGCTTGTGAGTAAAGGTTGGCATTTTCAAATTCTCTAATTATAAAAAATATATAGATCTTCTAAGATTATAATTACACATTATATTAAAGAAAGTAGTGTACATAAATAACAAAGAAGAATAATCTCATTTTCTTTTAAGCTTAAGTTTTCCGTATTTCCCTGGTTCCAAAGTGTCTTAAAGCTAGAAAAGATTATAGACTTTGAGAGATTTTATTGGTTTAGATATTATTGAAGACAGAGATTCCATCAGTGCTTCTGGCATTACTTCTCCACAGTCAGCAATATCCTCTGTACCCTCAAATTCTTCTCCAAAATTCTTCTTCTTGCCTTAAAAGAAACATGGCTATCCTCGGAAAACACCACTATCCCTGAATCCTCCTCATGTAAATTGAGGCCATTGTCCTTTCTAACCATTTCTTTCCCATTCTCGGGTTAAAAACTCAGCTGATTTGAGACTCAGGCCAGTCAGGTGTTCTCCCTTTTCCCCCTTCATCACTGTTACTTGTTAAACTTCAGTTAAGTTTCACTTGTTTACCAGAAGAGTGGACACATAGTCTTTTTCTGCCATTATCCTGAGACACCATCATAGCCTCTCAGTTTTTAGGTTCTCTCCTATTTCCTGATTTTCTCCTCTACCCTCTCTGCTTCCATTTCAGTGGTCACAGTAATTGCAATTGTTCTACTTCTCAAATCACTAAAACAAACATCTCAGTCTCCTCTCTTTCCAGTTTGCTTTGCCAAGTATTCACAGTATAAGCAATCTTTAAATTCACCAAGATTCTAGTCTATTGATCCTTTATCTGTCTTCCAATCCACACACTTTACTTTCTTCCCTTTTAATCCATCTTACATTCCCTGGTGTATCATTCCCAGTCATTCTCTGAATTGTCTTAACAGTAACCTACATTGTCTTGTTTCTGCCCTCCCATATGCACCTTAGCCTACCCTGCAACACACATTTTATTTTTTCCCCACAAAACCTGCTGAAGTCAGTTCTCTACTTTCTCATCGCCGGAAGTAGAACTGTGGAGGATTTTCAAACAAAGTCACTCCACAGGTCTATGGGTAGCCCTGTAACTTTTGCATCACCAACCCCAAATGGATTCCCAGTGCTGCATGAAGCCGTGGTCACCTCTGCTCATCTCACTTCCCCATTCCCCACAGCAATGAAATTAAACTTTCTTAATTCCTTTCAAGTACCCCTTCCACTTTCCTCAGTTCTTACATCTTATCAGACTGGAATGTACTTATCTTGAAGCTGCCAAGCATACAGATTGTCAATATCTATATTAATGTCACCTTCCTTCACCTCAGTGACAACAGGAATGCCTTATGTTCTCTATCTTTGGGTTATGTTTCTATCTATGCTTTGTGTTCCATCTTCTTTCCCCTCTTAGGAATTTTACATCATTATTTTTCTGTCTCTCTTCTGTAAAGCCAACCTCTCCATCTCACTAAATCCTTCCAGTTGGCTTTTCAGCATATGCAGTCTCTCCCTTTGAAACTAAACTACACAAAATATGTCTTTGAAGTTATTGCTCTATTTCTTGCCTCCACTTTAACACTAAATTATTCAAGAAGTTATGTGCACTCACTGTCTCCCAGTCAATCCCTCACCACTACAATCTGCCTTCCAACCTTTTCACTTCCACCAAAACCATTTTGCTCAACAGTTTATATCCATGTTGTTAAACTCAAAGGACATATTTAAGTCCTTACCTAATTTATACTCAGTAAGAGTTCAATATTGTTACAGATATCCTTTCCTTCTGATTTTTTTCTTTCTTCTTGTCTGCTTCTGCTCCTCTACCGCAAAATTAAGTGTCAGAACTTTTCAGAGCTTGGTTCTGGATTTGTTTCTTATCACAATTGAAGCAAGTTTATTCACATCCATTGTTTGTGTTTCAATTACCTCTAAAAGACAGGTGACTCACAACTTGCTTGTTCAGTTAGGACTTTTCCTCTAAGCTTCAAGGCTACTTATCCAGATGACTTTTGGACATGTAGATGCCCAAATCATGATCTGTCTTTTATCCCAACCCAGCCTTTTTTGGGTGCTCTGACATTGTTTAATGGTACTGCAATCCCTTTCATGTATTTTTCAGAAGGAAAAATTAAATATTTGCGCACGCTCTCTCTCTCTCTCTCTCTCTCTCTCTTTCTCTCTCTTTCTCTCGCCTTAGATTCAATCCATTACCTGACTTGTCAGTTTTGCATCAGGGCCTTAAACTTAGTTCACTCCTTTCTATTTCCATCACCACTCTGACCAGGATGGGCATTGCTTGCCTGGAACACTATTATAGGCTTCTCACTGATCTTCCCATGTATAGTTTGACCTTCCTTCAGTCTAGCCTACTCTAGAACAGTGTGCTCTCAACCAGGCGTGACTTTGCTCTCTGCACAAGATTTGGCAATATCTGAACACACTTTTGATTGTCATGACTATGGGGGCAGTGCTATTGGCATCTAGTGGGTAGAAACAAGGAATGCTGTTAAACATCCTACAATGCATAGAATAGGCCCCCATAACAAAGAATTATTTGGTTCAAAATATCAATGATGCCAGTGTTGAGAAAAACTGCTCCAGAGGTAGATTGAGATTTTCACACTGCAGGCTTGATTATGTCATGTGTGCATATGCACACATGTATACACATACATATACACTTGTGTAAAATTTTTCAGTAATTCCCTATTTGACTAAGACCACAATAGTTAATATGGCCCTCCAGATACTTCGTATTCTAGCTTCTACCTACCCCTACAAGTCATCCAGCATCTTGTTCTCTTTCAGGCACCATGCTTCAGCCCCATTTCTATCCACTGAACTACCTCCCAATGTAGAGCATTTGCATATGTTGTTCTCTCTACCTGAAAAGTTCTTCACTCAGTTAAGCCCCATTTCTCCTTCAAATATCAGCTGAAGATCTTTTCTCCAGGGGAGTTTTGCAAGACCTTGCTTAGTAGTTTGGTTCCCCCATTTGAGGCACTCAACGTTTATATGTCTTTCTTTTCTGACCTGTGTGTAGTTGCATATTTACATTGATTTATGTGCTGTATTACTCTTTGTCTCCCTCACTAGACTCGAAGCTACAATGTTAGACTTTAGTGACTAAACTCTTTTCATAACATATGAGAAAACTTAGATACATCAAGTAACAAGAACAAGGCCACACAGCTTAATAAACAGTGAAGGGGAGGCTTAAATAGAAGTTTTCCATCATTAACTACTACATGTTTTAACTCTAAAAGGATGGTTTTTCAACATTTTTTTTTTTTTTTTTTTTTTTTTGGGACAGAGAGAGGCAGAGCATGAACGGGGGAGGGGCAGAGAGAGAGGGAGACACAGAATCGGAAACAGGCTCCAGGCTCCGACCCATCAGCCCAGAGCCTGACGCGGGGCTCGAACTCACGGACCGCGAGATCGTGACCTGGCTGAAGTCGGACGCTTAACCGACTGCGCCAACCAGGCACCCCATAAAAGGATGGTTTTTTGTATTTGTTTAAGCCTGTAGATTTTTACTCAAAGTAAATCCTTTGTGGAAACAGTGCATAAAACAGATTAAAAGAGATTAAAGCAGATCACTGCTGTGATTAGAGACAGCTCAATTCAACCTCGTCTAAGAAGATCTTTTATGTCCCTACACAGACCCCTCCTTACCACTTGACATAAGGAACTTATTCTAAGGAACTTGCCACCGAATCACTTGGATTTGAAGGTCGAGGCTTAGGAACAGGTCTACTGCATTCATGTGTTGACTCGCTCTGGGGTCTTTTACCACCTCAGTATATGATGCACTCTTGGTGTTTGTGAATTTGAAGTTGAGAATACCAATATAGCAGAAGTTAGTGTCATCACTGGCTGAGATATTTGCTTCAACCACTTCATCAAATTATATATTTCTGTATGAAACAGAAAGGTGGTCTTTTCATGTCATCAATCGAGTCCATGGACTATATTTAGCATTCCATCTTTGGTCAAAACAAAAATTTTCTGAACAGGAGTCACTACTTTTAGGCATCTTCATTTTCTCTTTATTTATCTTATTTTATTTTTACTAATGCTAGGAGTTGGGTTAAATTGCTAAAACAAAAGCAGATGGATACTGTAACCATTTCTTAGCAATCACTTTACATGACAGCAGGAGAGGATACCAGAATGAACTAGGTGAGGACTCTGCATGTTCACTAGCTAAGCTTAGAGCTCATACTCATGCCATGCATGTCTGCAATTGTGTTTCAACAGCATAAACATCACTACAGTTATGAACCTTTGGGTTTTTTATAATATTTGAAAGCACAAATGTTAAGGGCAATGCCCTGAAATAAAGAAAACTCCTTTTTCCCTGTTTTTCTCCTGTGAATGTTTTTAGTTCCAGTTTAGGTTCACAGTAATGAAGATAGTATGCATCATATATTTGGGAGGTATTTGAAGATGAGATGATTAAATACATACCACTATTGTCTAATTATACATTGATATATATATTTGATTTGATAATGTATATGTAAGTGGGTATGAAAATGAAAAAACATAAGCATGCTAAGAGGTTCTTTCCAAAACCCTTGCCTTTTCATTCATATCATAGACAGAGAAAATGTATCTACTCTAAGAAATGTTCTAGAGTTTTTAGCTGTTTCTCAAACTTATTCTTTCAGTGTATTTTAAAAGTAAAAAAAGTGAAGAGCAATTCAGCACATCAGTATTTGAATTGCTTCTGTTTAGAAAATATAACTTCAGGGGCACCTGGGTGGCTCAGTCAGTTAAGCATCTCATCAGCTCAGGTCATGATCTCGCAGTCCGGTCTGTTGAGTTCAAGCCCCTCATTGGGCTCTGTGCTGACAGCTCAGAGGCTAGAGCCTACTTCTGATTCTGTCTCCCACTCTCTCTGCCCCTCCCCAACTCACATTGTCTCATTCACTCTCAAAAAATGAATAAATGTTAAAATTTAAAAAGAAATATATAACTTCATATACAAAAATATAAAACTTATGAGTAGATATTGAGACAATTTTCAGTATATTACTTGTATATATATACTTTTGCTTCTTGAGCTGTCTTAGATCATTTATTAGCTTTTTACCATTTTTTATGCAAAATGGTCTGATTGACTTGGTTTTATATTATATTAATCCATAAAACAAGGAACACTAGCTTCCTATATTTGAAATACACTTTATCCTTTTTCCTTTGTGAAATGTTTCTCTCTTTGATGTTAAATTACTATCTCAAAGAAGTAATTTCACAATCTTTATGAATTGCCAAACTGTACTTACTATATGGTGGCTAAATGGGTTGGTAATTTGGGAGCTCTGTAATTACTAAGATTATCATTACAGGGTGAGCATGACATTAAAAAAAACTCATTTCCTTCTGTCTTAAGCATATAATGTCAATATTTTGCTATTTTTTTTGAAGTCCCTCACGGACATTTCTCATGTCTTAGGAAGTTGCATCTATTAACATATATTACATTGTATTGTGACCCTTATTTCCACTTTCTGTCTTTTATGAGAGAAAAAAAAAAGCCACATGAAAGGAAAGCTAATTCAGAAGTGGAACTAGTGGCAGGAAAGTAAACTATGTGTCAGATATATGTTTGCAGTTCTTGGCTGAGTTATCAAAATTTTACCCGGAGCATATTAGAAAACATCACTCATAGGAACACCCCTCCTCTCTCATCATTGCCTTCTAAACCCCCTGAAAACCACATCTGTTTCCCACTGATAGCTTTTAACATGTATCCCTTTAATGTCTTCTAACAGGAAGTGGAAATTGAGAGAAGTTTATGTTCACCAAAATTTAAGAGTCATCCTGGGAGCCAGTCCGATGATTCTGTGAATGATTCAGACAAGAAAGGCGAGGAAACATCTTTTGACAAGATGTCACCTGAAAGTAGTCACAGCCACATCTTGGAAGGTTAGCACAATATTTTGATGTGATTACTTGGGATCATATATTGTACAACGTGTTAATAAGAATATATAAAAGCTTCGTTTTAAAAATTAATAAGAAAAAAATGAGAGAATATAGCTCAAGAAACACAATTTAGGAAAAATGGTAGTATAATTAAATGTTTCTATCTCTATTTGCTTTAATTTTTAAAACTAAATAGATTTGGGGCTCCTGGGTGGCGCAGTCGGTTAAGCGTCCGACTTCAGCCAGGTCACGATCTCACGGTCCGTGAGTTCGAGCCCCGCGTCGGGCTCTGGGCTGATGGCTCAGAGCCTGGAGCCTGTTTCCGATTCTGTGTCTCCCTCTCTCTCTGCCCCTCCCCCGTTCATGCTCTGTCTCTCTCTGTCCCAAAAATAAATAAACGTTAAAAAAAAAATTAAAAAAAAAAAAAAAACTAAATAGATTTAATTGATTTTAACCAGTACAAAAAGCATTTTCAGTATTAGGCTTTTTGAACAATGCATTTGACCATCATCTGACTTCTCCTTTTGTGAAAGAAAGGAAACATATTTGTGTCTCTGTCTGTGGGATAATAAAAGGATAAAATATAAGTTACTGTCAGTGGCAAAATTAAAGAAAAATAAAAATGCCTTCAGCATCTCTTTTTTCAGGCAATTAAACTAAATGTGCTTAATGAATTTGGAATACAAAGTGACATGAGAGTGTCATAATTTAGGAGAAAACCTCATAAATTTGATTAATGTTTTACAAATGTCATTAAAAAGTTAATAGCTCATATGTTAGAAATTGCACTATTAATATAATTTTCAACTATGACAGAAGTGCAAAGTATAAATAATTTATTGGAAAATACAGATACCATTTATCATTTCTGATTAGTAACATTCTGGATTTTTCCATTTTAGCCAAGTAATGCATATTATACTATTTGTGATATTTGTTAAAGATCATGATTAGTATAGCTTTTAGAATGTCATTTCATGTGTGTGTGTGTGTGTGTGTGTGTGTGTGTGTGCATACACATATGTATATACATAACTGTCAAGTTTCCAGTCAACATCAGCAGTGTGGAATATAATAGGCAGTTCACAATTTGGGAAAGCCAATAATGCTCTCCTTTAAAACCTTGCTATTAGGATGCCTGGGTGGCAGTCAGTTAAGTGTCCTACTCTTGATTTCGGCTCAGGTCATGATCTCACTGTAAGTGAGATTGAGCCCTAAGTCAGTCTCTGTGCTGACTGTGCAGAGTCTGCTTGGGAATTTTTCTCTCTGTCTGCCCTTCCCCTGTGGTTGTGTGCTTTCTCTCTCTCTCTCTCCCTCTCTCTCTCTCTCTCCCTCTCTCTCTCTTTCAAAATAAATAAACTTAAAAAAAAACTTTGCTATTCAAAGTGTCCTCTGTGAATCAGAGTATCAGCATCATCTGAAGGCATATTAGAAATGCAGAACTTTGGGCCCCACACGAGCCCTATCAAACAATAATCTGCATTTTAACAAGATCCTCAGATGATTCATGTGCACATTAAAATTTAAGAAACTTTAAGCTAGGCCCCTCTGGATAATTTACATATGATTCAGCCCATTCTGATCCCAATTGGTTAAGTATTGTAATTTGGAGTGGGAGGTGAGTGTGGGAAGAATAAAGGGGAGTTTGCTAATGATGAACTGGATGGACATGGATTTCTAAATACAGGTAATTTGGGATCTCAATTTCTAGTTTTCATTTGCAGTTCATTTTTGTATGCCCAGTCGATATCCTCATATGATTAGTATCAATCTTAAGGAATTTATTCCATGTATTTCAGGCTTGTGATTAAACTTTAGGAGCACTCGGCTGAATGCAAAAGAATTAGATTAGCAGAGGCCAGAAAAGGGAATTTTTAGGGATGATTTATGTTCGGATGATGTTGACCTGCCGAGATCTTACCATAGGGAGGCAAATATGAGGTTGGCAAACTGACCGGTGTTACATGAGACAAAAACCTTCACTCAACCTGCCTCGCTTCTGTCCTGTGTTTTCTTAGGTTCTCATGCAGAGATTTTCAAAGCCTCTTTATTTTACACACTTAAAAAGATATTGTGGAAGGTAATCATTATTGAGTATCAAGATATGACTTAAATTTAAGAGTGACCTCAGATTTAAATTTCCCAGTATGTTGAAAGTATCAAGAGCTAACCTGAAAAACACAGGTTGTGAGTACTGTACTGGGGATGAACACAGCAGCTAACTTTACTTTTATCTGTACAAGGCACAAGAACTATATTTCTATGTGTCACTACCTGTAAAAGAAAGAAATTTCTTTCATTATGGGATCCTGTTAATTCTTACATGGTGCCCAAAATTTCTACCTTAGATGGGACGATTATGAACCCTTTGAATGCAGACAGTTAGCTTCGACAGGCTTTATAATAAGCTTGACAAAACCTACACAACTAAAAAGTGTATCGATGTTGCTCTTCTATTGCAAAGAGAATTTATTCCAAGAAGACAAACTTGTGCATCTGAATAAAATGAGGTAACAAATATGTCAGAGTATGTGATTATACGAGTAATTGTGATGGCCTCAAATACTAAACATCTTAAGGAGCCTCAAGAGTTTCATACTTGAAGGCAATATTTATTTAGAGCTCTTTCATAAACAGTAGAATCTTAAAATGAAACTTAAAAAAATCATTACAGTGTAGCTACCTAATGTCCTGCCTTCCTAGAGTTTAGTAAAATCCACATAAATTGATCAAAGGATGCATCTCAGGACTCAAGAATAGCAATGGCTGTGGATTAGTTCCTGCCACTTATCCTCAGCTGCAGGTCCTGGGTATCTGCACAGAAAGGCACTGGGATTCCCCCAGATTTCTTTCTACACTTTTCTTACCAATATATTTGTGTCAAATAAATCGTAGTGCTTCATGTGCATGTTGGTGCATTCCATTCACATTTTCTCTGGGATGTATTCTAATTGTTAGCTGTTCCAATGATGCTAGGAAGACTTGGCTCATTTGAAATTAAATGTCAAGCATGAAAAATCCAGAATTTGACAAATCTGGGTGACGTAATAGATACAAGAGAAAAAATAAATTAATATAAATGGTTTTGATTAATGCTACCACAGTGATATAAAATGTCTGTGAAATTTCCTTTAGATATCTAAAAACCAGTTAAACTGGAAAGTGATTATTGGGAGTCTTAGATACTGATTTACATGGTTTGATCTACTTAGGTTTGATCCACCTGTATGTAAAGTAAAAATTTATTTTTTCTGCAGAAAACTTCTGAATCAAAGGATGCTTCACATAGAACAGGTGATTGGTTAATGTTCATCAAGTCTAAATGTTTTAATGGGACAATTACCTACTTTTCACTTTTATTCCCTAAATCATAAGTTTAATATTAATCTTCTTAGCCATCAACATGTAAAATGCTGACAGATTAAATATACATTAAAGTCATTCTTTCAAGGCTTTTGTAATAAACTATAGAAATTACCTGCTGTTTTCTCTTTTTATTCTATTCCATTAAAGCAGATCCATTCTTTATTCTTGTAATGGCCATTCATCTTCCTTGGTAGATTTTACATATCAAACTGAGGGTCCTGTTTTGTTTTGTTTTAATTTTCTACTACTCTCTGAGTAGTGGGATTTTTTCAGCTATTAATGTTTCTGAAATACTGATGGATGTGCAGTATATGTATTTGTGTGTCAACTATTGTTGTTTATATATCTTATTTTTTTCATTTAAAATCAGACATTTTAGAGAAATATTTTCTGTATTATAAAAGTGTTCCATATGCCCAATGTGCTGAGCACTAGCCACTAACCACTGGTGGCTATTAAGCACTTGAAAAATAGCCAGTGCAACTAACAACTTGTTAATTTTATTGAATCCTAATTAATTTAAATGTAAATAGTCACCATTTTGGACAGCCCAAATTTAGCAGATGTCATTTCTCCAAATAATTTATCTACCCTTTTCATAGGAAGAACTTCAGATGCTGGTTGTTCATTTTAAGTTAACCTTTCTCTGCAAATTTATCTTAATTAAAATGTATGTGAATTGGTATAAAGATAATCCATGTTTGTAAAATAAACAAATCAGTAGCAATAATCCACATATTAAAAAGATTGCCTTCAAAAGATGGTGATAGTCTCCTTTCTATGGTATTTCCTAGTGATAAAGAAAAAAATAGTTTCGCCTGTGTTCCCTTTTCAGCATATTGAAAAACAATGCTACTATCATAGGAACAGATATATCTATGCATTTTTCCATAACATCTTTTTTTAAAAAATGTTTATTTATTTTTGACAGAGAGAGAGACAGAACATGAGCAGGGAGGGGCAGAGAGAGAGGGAGACACAGAATCCGAAGCAGGATCCAGGCTCTGAGCTGTCAGCACAGAGCCCCATGCGGGGCTCAAACTCACAAGCCGTGAGATCATGACCTGAGCCAAAGTCGGTCGCTCAACTGACTGGGCCACCCAGGCGCCCCTCCATAACATCTTTTGTAGGGCTTAATTTTCTTGGGAATATGAATCCTTACAGGTGAGGAAGCACACCATTTTCTTAATACCTAAAGTCAACACAGTTAAATGAAATGCAGTAAGTGGATACTTTAAAATTAACAGAACTGTTCCTTTAATAAAAAGGGGCTTTGTTTGAAAACCTGTAAATAAATCAGGCATTTAGTCACAAAGCCACCCTGGTGAAGGCCATCAGCACCACTTGTTCAGCTCTGACTGACTGTTCTTTCTAATGAGACTCAGACAACAGGCTTTAGACTTAGTCTCTGGACAAACACCACCATGGACCCAAGACTCCCAACCCAGTCTTCTGCTTCCAGACTTGCTTCCTTACCCATCCATACCTTCCTTCATGCCCCAGACAATCTCCTGTAAAACAAGCCATGTTATTTTCATTCACATAGGAGACATTTTTAATTAGTAGAAATGTTGTCAGTGAAGTAGAGTTTAAAATAATTCTGAGATAATGCCCTTTACAAAGTGAAGAATCCTTCTGTCATATGATATGATATGATTGATTGATATGATATGATATGACATGTTTCATCTGTTTACTCAG
The DNA here is from genome assembly GCF_028749965.1 of Puma concolor. Classification (NCBI taxonomy): domain Eukaryota; kingdom Metazoa; phylum Chordata; class Mammalia; order Carnivora; family Felidae; genus Puma; species Puma concolor. Next base: position 157,263,069 of record NC_141674.1, read on the forward strand.
TTTGGGGGTGTTTCTGTCTCTTAAAGTGGGTTTTACCTGCAGTTTACAATGACTCCCACATGTTCCTGTTAGTTGCTTTTATAGTCAGTGAGTCAAAACAAATTCCAGAGTTAAATCATGGGTTCTACTGGAAGGGGCAGCTGGGAGTTTGCTATTCTGAGGAAATTGTAATGAAAGGTCTATTCATGAGGTCTTTCATACGGAAGCTATAAATCAGCACCTTGGAATGCTGGAAAATTTCTGTTGATTAATAATAAAAATCCCAGGATCTCATTTTGAGCTTATGTATGGTCATACTTAATTTTAAAGCACGATGCCATCAAAGAAAGAGAGCAACAAATATAAATGTCCCTCTTGAAACTCATTCATTCATTTTCCTTCCTTGCAACTGGAAAGAACTGTTATTTTTTAAATATGCTGATTATAGAATCAGAATGTATATCTATTCGTAGAGAATATTTTTGATGTGGTATTTTTATTTGTCCATTTATTCATTCAGTAAATATTTATCGAGTGCCTAAGTCTGCCAGGTACTAGTCTAAGTGCTTGGGGACATCAAAGAATAAAACAGACCAAAAAAAAAGAGAAAAAATAAGAAAAGCTCTGCTCTTGTGTAGCTTGTACTATAACAGACAGAAACACACCATGAACAATAAAAATAGTTCAGAAGTAAATTACTTACCAGAAAGTAATAAGTACCATAGAAACTACAGACTGTGATAGGGTGGGGCACGGTGGAGGTTTGCATTTTCAATTAGAATAGCCATGATCAGACACAACAAAAATGTGACATTTAAACTAAGACTTACATAAAGTATTTTCCCTTTTCCTTCATTCCTAAAAGCACACAAAGCCATATTTTTGGTGTGCTCAAGACAAATATATTTGGGAAAATTTGGGGCAGAATCCTCCCTAGGTGATCTTCTTCCTCATAATTGGAACAACTGTATTGCTAGTTTCTATGCAGTTCCTTGAAGCAGAGGAAGGATATACATCAATAAACCCCTGATACCTTACCACTGTCTCCAATGCCAAGTTATGAAACTATTCCTCCTTTTGTTCCTCAATATGTGCCATGCACATTTGGGGCATATTTATTGCTCTATTCTGTCTCCAGAGGACAGACCCAGACAGGAGGCAAGGAGTTCAGGGAGAATGACAGGGCTGGCTGAAGAGCTGGGAGTCTATACATGGGAGCCAAACAAGGAATTGGTTATTCTAGGGCAAGGGACTTGAGAATTACCTAATAGGTTTGAAATTAGAATGTTAGTACAAAGGTGAAACACAAGAACCCTCCATCTTAAACTGAGTTTATGATTCAATGTGTTTATCCAGGTTGGCACAGCTCATATGACCATCAGTGTTCCAAAATAAAGACAACGTTAGAGGTTCACGAATGCAGTAGGTCCATACTGGACAAGTTTAATGACAGGTGTTGGTGATGCAATCCTAGCTGAGTTTAAGGATAAAACACCCTGTCACTAAGGATTAGCACGTGACTAAGAGAACACATTACTTTGAGGCAATAATTTTGATGGAAAGGGAAGAAGGAAATAAGGAAGCAAGAGTGAGAGAGAGAGAGGAAGAGAGAAGGAGGAAGGAAGTGAAAGGGACAGAGAGAGAAACAGGAATGGAGGAAGAAATGAAAGAAGAGAATGAAAAAAAGAATAAAGCAGTTCTATGAAGATTTTGAGAGGTAGCTAGAATATGAAAGAGCTGTTTTTTGGTGTCAGAAACAAACACAGAGTAGAAGCAGTAACAACATCCATAATTTCAGCAAATATTTACTGAGAAGGAAGGGTGAAAATTCCAGGTAGATCTAGCAAAATCATGAGGAGGCATTGAAAGGAAGGAATCTGGGGTGGGGTAGGGGGAATAGGAGTGCTTTCATACGTTTGATGCTTAGCAATTCAATAAATGTCAATAAATTCAATAAAAAATTGAATAAATTCAATTCGATATCTCCATCAGATGGGATAAGAGAAAGTTCTAGATTCTAAATTGGGAGTAAAACAATTCAGATTAATTACACTCAGCTGCCAGATTAAGAAAGATGTCAGGTTTATATGAAAAGGGAACACTTGAATTTTATTCTTTCAGAGTTGATTAAAATGTTCACTGACATGTTGTAACAATGTTTACAAAGCTGAAGGAATGAAATATTTGGCTATTTTTCACCATGATAGAAAATTAACATTCTAGGGGCAATCCTCTGCTCTAGATATCCCCAGATATGGGAAGAGGGGGAAATACCACTAAGTGTATTGTCTAATTAACAATTTTTTTAAATCCAATTTTCAAGGTAGATGAAATTTGTAATGTTTTTGTATTTTTAGGTTTTGAGCCAAATACTTTTATTAAAAATGTGTATTTTCTCTGCATAATTTTTATGGATATTTAATATTAAAAATACCTATTTACTTGAAATCAAAATTAAGTATACTTAACTTATAATCATAACTTCTTAATCCTGATTAATGCAGCTCCACATGCCCTTTAAAATATATAGTGTCCATGATGAATTATAAGAATAACAACCTATTAATAATAAATGTGAAACACAAATAATAATAGCACATGAAACGTCCTCTTTGTGAAGAGCTACATGTTTCTATATTTGACTTTTTATCCACATCTATAAATATGGGGATGGGGCTAAAATAATATTCTATGAATAAATTCTGCATGTCACAGTTAGGATTCTTTATTTGCAACTTCCAAATTGATGAAATACTATACGACGCCTCAATTAGAAGAGTACACAAAGTCCTAGCCAGAGGGTCTCAGGAATCTTAGACTACCAAAAACTTTGTATTGCCTAAGACAAAGGACCAGTTGTAAAAAAAAAAAAAAAAATCCATTCTTACCAAACTCATTCTGTTTAATAGTTTATTTGTTATAATATTTCAGCACTTAACATTCTAGATACTTCCAGATTATTAGTGTATATATAATCATTCTCCGGGGACTTGGTTAGAACATTACTTTTCATATACATCAGAGAAGAATTCAATACAGCACCTCCAACTATTTTATACCATCAGGTCACAATACTTTTGACTCACTGATTAAATTTCTTTATTCTCCATTCCTAATGCTGACATACTGCACTGTGGGAGATGGTATCAGAACATTTGGTTCATTACTTTTATTTATATTACAGATATTAACATTTAATGTTAATTTATAGTGGATCCATGTTGGTAAATGACTAGTAGAAGCAAAATATAAATCCTCTCTGGAGGCATATAACTTCAACTGGGGCCTCAATAAAATCCCAAAGAGAAAGTTCCAGTGAACATGAGCTTACAATCAAAATCACAAATAGATAAGAAATAAGGTTACATAAGAGCCAGCAAGTATAATAAAGCAGGACTATACTTACATAGATATCAGGTATGACTTGGAGATTCCAGAAAGGGAACTCTGTAACCTATGGAATTTAGTTTGTAAAACATATAGCATTTAAGTTAGTTGAAAATGTATAGACTAGGGGCACCTGCGTGATTCAGTCTGGTAAGCATCTGACTTCTACTCAGGTCATAGTCTCATGATTTGTGAGCTCAAGCCCCATTTCAGGATTCTTTCTCTCTCCCTTTCTCTTTGCCCCTTGTGGGATTCTCCGTCTCTCTCTCTCTCTCTCTCTCTCTCTCTCTCTCTCTCTCTGCCCCTTGCTCACTCATGCTCTCTCTCTCTCAAAAAAAAAAAAAAAGAAAGAAAGAAAGAAAGAAAAATTTATAGTCAGTAAACTAGTACTTGGATAATAGTCTGTCAAAATAAATAAATAAATCCTGTGTTTCATTATACACAAAATCTTTTCCAGATTTTGTAAAGTGCCAAACATAAAACTCAAAATTCTAGGAAAATTATAGAAGTATATATTTATACTTTCAGAGAGAGAAAGGAATTCATAAGTAACACTAAAAACAGAAACCAACAAGAGAAAATATGAGATCAATATCATAAAAATACTTCTGTTCTATGAACAATATATTAGAAAATACTTTAGCATATATAACCAACGAAACATTAATTCCAGGATAGGAAGCATCTACCAAAGAAGAGACAACTAAATTTCAAATTGGGCAAAGCGTGTGAACGAAAGCAAAACTATAAATGGATAATAATCATTTGAAAATGTGAAGAGCACTACAAATAAGAAAATAAAATTAACATAATAAGGATCCTATTTTTCACCAAAATGAAGAAAAAAAGTTGTGTAACAATTTGCGTTTTACGATATATAAAGAAATAGACCCTCTCACGGCGCCTGGGTGGCTTAGTTGATTGGGCTTCTACTCTTGATTTCAGATCAGGTCATGATCTCAGGTTTCGTGAGATAAAGCCCAAGTCAGGCTCTGCACTGACAGCGAGAAGCCTGCTTGGGATTCTCTCTCTCCCACTCTCTACCCATACCCGCTATGTACTTGCATATATGTTCAGGCATGCTCTCTCTCTCAAAATAAATAAATGAACATTAAAAAAGAAAGAAATAGACCCTCTCATATGTTGTTGGTGATAGTACAGAAATGGTATCATCTCTTGGAGAGACAGTTTAATGGTGTTAATTAAAATTCAAAATGTCAACCAAAAAATTCTATGTCAACTTTTATCTATTTATGTAAAAGAAACACTGAGCATGACGATAATGATCAATGATGGAGGAAATTTATTGAAGTACTGATTTTATAAGAGAAAAATTGGGAGTGCCTGGGTGGCTCAGTTGGTTAAGCATCTGACTCTTGGTTTCAGCTCAAGTCATGATCTCACAAATTCAAGCCCTGTGCCAGGCTCTGCACTGGCAGCACAGGAGCCTGCTTGAGATTCTCTGTCTCCTCTTTCTCTGCCCCTCCCCCACTCATGCTGTCTCTCTGTCTCTCTCTCTCTGTCTCTTTCTCAAAATAATAAATAAACTTAATTAAATTTTTTTAATTAAAAAAGAGAAAATAGATACAACTTACATGTCTATCAATAGGGGAATGATTAAATAAATTATGGTTTACCCATACCACAAAATATTACACAGAATTGATAAAAATGGGATAGTTCAGTTGGTACCACATAAAAAGCTTTGTAAGATGTAATTAGATTGTTGTGCTATTATGATGTTTTACAGCAAGAAAACATTGTTTATGTATTCTAAAATAGTTTTTTAAGTTTATTTTAGAGAGAGAGAGAGAGAGCGTGTGCACGAGTGGGGGAGGGGCAGAGACAGAGGTGGGGGAGAGAGAGAATTCCAAGCAGGCTCCACACTGTCAGCACTGAGCCTGATGTGGGGCTTGAACCCATGAAGCTGGGAGTTTATGACCTGAGCCAAAACCAAGAGTTAGTGGGGTGCCCCACTAACATAATTTTTTTAAAAAGAAAAATCCTTAAGAGTGTGGCAACTTTCTGATGAAGAAAATTAAGATATTAAAATTTCTATAGTACTATGATACTAAAATTTTTATAGTCTACATACATATGTGCTTAAGAACTATAAAAACCTGTAAAAAAGTTAAGTTTATATTTTATAATGGCAACATAAACAAAAACTATTATATTAAAATATGTTCATTTGGGCAGTGAAACTGGCCTTTTGTTGTTTTATTCCACATATTTTTATTTTTAGTTTTGAGAGAGAAAGGGCATGAATGAGTGAGGAGCAGAGAGAGAGGAAGAGAGAGAGAATCCCACACAGGCAGGGCTCGAGCTCACCCAAACAGGGCTCCAACTCACGAACCATGACATCATGACCCGAGCCAAAGTCGGATGCTTAACTGACTCAGACACCCAGGCACCCCTCCACTTATTTTTAGAGACCACCGTTGTTTCAATTTCTGTTCAGTTTTGTGGCAGATTTTTAGAGATTTCTCATTTTAAAATAATAGTGAATAAAGTATTTTAGGAGAGGTAATAAAAAATCATATAGCTTGAAATAAAATTTATTTTTGAACACAACTCAATTTATGACTTTGAGTAATCTGAAGGACAAAATCTAGATTCTTTATTTATTTGTAAATGAGTGGATTCAGTGTTTATTCATTTACCACTAAGCAACTTGGATTGGGTCCCAGTGGCTATAGGACTTTGTCTAATTTTTTTGTGTTTCAACTGGCTTCTTAATAAACAATTCAGATATATTAAGTGATATTGGAAGTTGCTAATGGCATAAAGAAGACTCTTATTAAATATAAGCCAATAGACTGAATTTCTATTGAGGCCAAGCCAAAGCATAGGATAAGAAACACTAGAAAATGAATTCTGAGGCAGAAAAAGTTTAACAAAAGAAAATATGTCACCAAAAACAGATTCTCTAGGGAGCATAGACATCTATATTTTGAGGGAGAATGTAAACACCAATTATGTGTCAGGCATAGGCACTGACAATGCAAGGATGCATAAAACATCGTCTTTGAACTCTTAAGTCTTATGATCTGGTCCAGAGTTTCTCAAATCACCCTCCTAGCGGGATTACTAAAATTCAGATTTCTCTGTGCAACCTACAGTATAAAGCAAAAATGTAGCTTACTCTCATTGATTTAGACTGTCTGCATATCAGTGCATTTTAATAAACTTTCCAAGTACTTTCTTTGCACTCTGATCTAGTCTGGTAAACAGTATCATCTTGGATTTTTGTTTGCTAAGGGAAATGCCACTGAATTCTAGCATCTCATCTGTACCAAGATCTATCCTGTTTTTGGAGAGAGGCTGGAGTTGGGCTGGAGTGGGATCAAAGTTTCAAGTTTTGGATACAGGCCAGTCAACATGGAAATAACTAACAATATAAGGCACATAAACATGAAAAAGTAATGTAAAAATTCAAATGAACAAAAAATTTCTTTAGACAGAAATAGGAAAAAACTATTCTCAAGTAAGTCCTGGGATCCTCCCTCTTTCTCCATTATAGTCATTCGAGGACACTCCCATTTTATGCTGGAGTGTTTGTGTCAGTGAAACAATGTTGCAGCATCTGGGTGGAATTAATTCACTTAGCACTAAATAGTTGAATATCACTTTTTTCCCCAAATTTTTATTTAAATTCTAGTTTTATTTAAATTCTATTCTATACATATAGTATAATATTTGTTTCAAGAGTAGAATTTAATGATTAATCACTTACATATAACACCCAGAGCTCATGACAAGTGCCGTCCTTTTTTTTTTAATTTTTTTAATGTTTATTTATTTTTGAGAGAACAGTGTGAGTGGGGGAGGGGCAGAGACAGAGGGAGACGCAGAATGTGAAACAGGCTTCGGGCTCTGAGCTGTGACGCGGGGCCCAAACTCACGAACCATGAGATCATGACCTGAGCCGAAGTCAGATGCCCAACCAACTGAGCCACCCAGGCGCCCTTGACAAGTGCCCTCCTTAATGCCCAAGCCATTTAGCCCATTCCCCCCACCCAAGTCCCTCCATCAAACCTCAGTTTGTTCTCTATAGTTAAGAGTCCCTTACCGTTTGCCTCCCTCTCTGTTTTTTTTTTTCTCTTCCCCTATGTTCATCTGTTTTGTTTCTTAAATTACAGCTGTGAGTGAAATCATATAGTATTTGGCTTTCTCTGACTGACTTATTTCACTTAGCATAATATACTCTAGTTCCATCCATGTCGTTACAAATTTCAATTATACATTCCTTTTTTCTTCTTTCTTTTTTTTTTCTCCCTCTTTGTTTTATTTAGACAGAGAGAGAGAGCTGGGGAGAGGGGCAGAGGAGGGGAGAGAGAGAGAATCTTAAGCAGACTCCACGCTTGGCACAGAGCCTGACACAGGGTTCGATCCCATGATCCTGGGATCATGACCTGAGCCAAATTCAAGAGCCAGATAATCAACCGACTAAGCCACCCAGGTGCCCCAAGTATTCATGATTATGTGTGTGTATATATATATGTATATATGTATATGTGTATATATATATATATATATATATATATATAGTATTCATCAAATATATATCAAAATAGAGTAGTTCTATTTTTAACTTTTTGAGGAATTTTTGAGAAATCTCCATACTGTTTTCCAGAGTGGTTGCACCAGTTTCCATTCCCACGAGCAGTATAAGAGGGTTCCCCTTTCTCCACATTCTCACCAACATCTGTTGTTTCCTGTGTTGTTAATTTTAGCCAGTCTGAAACATGAGAGGTGATATCTTATTGTAGTTTTGATTTGTACTTCCCTGATGATGAATGATATTAAATATCTTTTCATGTGTCTGTTGGGCCATCTGGATGTCTTCTCTGGAAAAGTGTCTATTCATGTCTTCTGCCCATTTCTTCACTGGATTTTTTGTTTTTTGGGTGTTAAATTTGATAAGTTCTGTATAGATTTTGGATACTCACCCTGTATCCGATATGTCATTTGCACATATCTTCTCCCATCCCATAGGCTGCCTTTTAGTTTTGTTGATTGTTTCCTTAGTTGTGCAGCTTTTTGGTTGAGTATCTCTTTAGACTAGACTCAGAAGACACAAATACAAGACTATAATCTTGCTTTCGAGGAGCTCCTCTTTAGGAGAAGAGAGATATGTATACAAAAATATTGACATAAATGCTAATAGAGCTACAAAATCACTATTCATTTATTCAAGCAACCAATTCATGTAATAACTACTGGGTACCAGGCATCAGCTACACCATGGTGAACAAAAACATGGTTCTTGCCCATATGGGATTTCCATTCTGGTGGAGAAGCCAGACAGTAAATACGTAATCCCATAACAAATAGGCAATTATAAACTGTGGGAGTAAAGGAAGAAAATTGGGTGCCTGGGTGGCTCTGGGATTACTAGGGACAAAAGAATCATTTAAATATAGTATTAAAATTCAATTTTGAACTGGATTTCAATAGGATTAGCTCTTGAATCTGTCAAGATATTTTCTGTATTGTTTATGTGTTAGTAAGCTGTCAGATGATTGTAGAGATGATATGAACTCTCTTTTTCTGCTGTCATATTTGTAAATCAATTTACAGCAATTCCTGAAGGAAGCTCCTATGCCTGACACTTCTTGCTGTGAGAGGAATGTTTCGACCATGTACTGTCATTTCATTCAGCTCAAGCTTGCTTTTTTAGATCAGCTGGGTACTATTGCTTATGGTTTTTATACCACTAATTTATATATTTATAATTGTTTACTTCCTCACAGCAATAGATTTGATATGTCTTCTATGCCCAACATACATACTCTGGACATGAATAATAAGAAGATAAGTCAAGCTATAGTTAATCAGGACTGGATAGACAGTATAATAGAAACCTCAGCTCTAGATATGTGAACAGCTATTTCAATAAGAGAAAGTAGTCAGCGGAAAATTGTTCACCTCTTTGATGTCCCCCTATGTAATCACTTTATGAAGTACAGGATTCTACAAAATAGAAAATGCTGAATGGCTTAAAGGAAGATTGGTGTTCTGAGCCACTGGCATTTGAGTGACAGATAAAATGATCCCAGAATGTCTTCTTCTGATGTTCCCTCAAATGCAACCCCTCCCTCAAACGTACAACCTCTACTTAATCTATATGATGATTCTGACATGTTATACACAGTGTTATGATTTGTCTTTTCACAATTATGTATCAATATGTGCCTATATGTGGAGGATATATTCAAAATACTTACTGAATGAATATATTACTTAATTTTGAAATACTTAGAATCATCAAACACAGCTGTAATTTGTGCACATAGGAGAGTATGCTTTTTCACATACAGACTCATGTGATAAAATTGTTGAAAATGTAATTTGGTGATGGGCAAATTAAGCACAAGTTAAATCATGTATTTGGCACATTAAAAATTGTGCAACCTTAAGAAGGTTACTTAACTACTATAGCCTTTAGTTTTCTACTTTTTAATACAATAAAGGTAATAATAGTATTTCTTGGGCATGTTGTGGGTATTACCTGGAATATTACATGAAAAGGATGCTGCAGAGCACTCAAAATGGCACTAGTTTCAATGGGAAGTTTAGAACACAGATTTTATTTGCCAGCTAGGGAACATGCCTTCTATAAAACTTCCATAAGATATATTTATAATTGGAGTGAACTATTTTAAAGCAGCTCTGTAAGACGTTGGTTTCCAAGTTCTTTGAATCAATAAACAACTGTAAGTTAATCAAGTGCAGGGCAAGTTGTGCTTGCCTACTCAGTGCCTAGTAGACGCACAAGGAATGTTGTTTGTGTAAGTACATGATTTCCCACTTTGGGGCAAGGTAATCAGCTATGGACTGTGCTTCTGAAACATAAATTTAGATAATAAGCTCAGAAAAAAATTTGTGTCAAATAGCCACAATATCCCATATTTCTCCAACCTATACAATACTAGAAAATAGTAGAATAAAATTTTTGGGTTTTGGGGAGAGGGGATTAATAAATCTATAAAAAAAAACTGAGTTTCTTATGTATATAGACAACAGAAAAATAAGACATAAAAATATCTGGCCACAAAAGTTCATATACTTGTAAATATGTATTGTCTGATGGCAAATGACAGCATGTATTTGAAAAAATTTAAAGAGGGTTTATTGGGGCGCCTGGGTGGCGCAGTCGGTTAAGCGTCCGACTTCAGCCAGGTCACGATCTCGCGGTCCGTGAGTTCGAGCCCCGCGTCGGGCTCTGGGCTGATGGCTCAGAGCCTGGAGCCTGTTTCCGATTCTGTGTCTCCCTCTCTCTCTGCCCCTCACCCGTTCATGCTCTGTCTCTCTCTGTCCCAAAAATAAATAAACGTTGAAAAAAAAAATTTAAAAAAAAAAATAAATAAAAATAAAGAGGGTTTATTGCTTTATTCTTGTTATAAATCCAGTATTTGATTTTTAGGAGACAGAGAAAGTTAAAAAAAATGACTGATATTCCTACTTAGAGTGAAACAGGGGTATTTCCTCCTAGTTTTTTTCTCTATGCATGTACATGCATATAAGCATATAGAAATATTCATTTTTAAAAACGTGCTCTACTAAATGTGTTGTGGTATTCTATATTCTAGATGCGTTGTGGTATTTGATTATGCTTCTATAGTTACAGTCATTTTTTGAGTTTTTCAAATATATAGTCTTGTGATCTGTGAATGATGATAGTTGTACTTCTTCCTTTCTGATCATTATGTCTCATGTTTATTTTTATTGTCCTATTACACTGGTAAGACTCTCCAGTATGATGCCAAAATAAAAGAGGAGACACCTTTCGGGTTTTTTTTTTGTTTGAGTAAGCTCTGCACCCAGTGTGGGAATTGAACTCATGACCCTGCCATCAAGAGTACATGCTCTACCAACTGAGCCAGCCAGGTGCCCCCATATCATTCCTAATACAGACAGAGCAATTGCTTTTTTGTCATTAAATGTGCTATTACCTATAGGTTTATCTGTATGTGCTATTTGTGAAATTTAAAAATTTTCCCTTTATTTATTTTTTTTGTACACAAATGTTCTTAGCTACTTTATTCAGAATAGCCAGCCCACACTGGAAATAACCCAAATGTTCCTCAACAGCTTAATGGATAAGCAAATGGTAGCACATTCATGCAATGGAATACTACCTAGATAGAAAAGAATAAACTGCTTTTCTTAAAATGAATTAGAGACTTTTACAAATCAAACTTTTGTACTTGGTAGTTGGACAACAAATTACCACAAACATAGCAGCTTAAAACAATACCCATTTATTAACTCAGAGTTCTGTAGGTCATGAATGGGTATTGACTATTGTTAAGTATGTTTCTTCAGTTATTGAAATGATAAATAACTTTAATTTTTTTAATTTTTAATTATGGTGAATGACTTTATTTGCTTTGGTTATGGAAATAGATTTGCATCTTAAGTAAAAAAACAAAACAAAACAAATGTGGATATTGGGTATATAATTCTCCTATTTGTATAAAAATAAAAAGCATATCATTTTATATATAGCATGTATTTATGCATATTATAAACACATATGTATGCTTTTATATACAGAGAACATTTCAAAATACATGAAAATTTTAACAGCAGTCTATTGTGTGTATGAAAAAGCATTGTGTGTCTGAGCTAGGAGAAAGGGTTTATTTTATGCTTAATCTTATGCTGTGTGAAATGTTGACTATATATAACCTTGAAAAAATACCTACTTCTATTTCTTGTTGTTATTTATTGCATTTACACTTAAGTGTTTTATTGGTTTGGAATATATTTTGAATTAGAAGGTGAGACTTTGAAATAATTTTTTTCCCCAATTATTTAGTTGAGTTTCCAAATTCTGTTCAGGAAATATCTTCCTTTTTGTTACACTTACTGAGCTATGTTGTTTGATTCAGAATGGTTATTTTTATTCTAATAAAAGGGATGTTGATTTTAATGCTACTTTTACTGCATTTGAATTAATATATCTTTGTAAATTGTAATTTTTGTTGGAGCTAGTATGCCATATTCATTTATCAAGTTTTTTTTTTCACCTCATTCTTTTGTTTTTCTATTTGTATTTATTCTTCTGATGAAATTTAAAACTTGGTCAACACCTTAAGGTGCTTACCCTGACCACTCAAATTAAAGTGTTTACTTTTCTTTTTCATACTACTGATTTCTTCTCCTTCATAAACATATCCTACTTTATATGTATTTGTATATTTACTTTGGCCCATGGATGTTTTGTTTATCTTATTAACACTATATCTAGCACAGAACTTGACATACAAGTGCTCCATAAATATTTGATGACTTATTCACTCAACAAATGAATGCATGAATGTTTAAGTTCCTCAAACTCAAAAAAAAAATTCAACTCAATTTTATTTCCCTTGCTTCTCTTCACCTTCTTTTAAATTTTTTTTAATGTTTATTTATTTTTGAGAGACAGAGACAGAGCACAAGCAGGGGAGGAGCAGAGAGAGGGGGAGACACAGAATCTGAAGCAGGCTCCAGGCTCTGAGCTGTCAGCACAGAGCCTGTTGCAGGACTTGAACTCACAAACAGTGAGATCATGACCTAAGCCAAAGTTGGCCACTTAACCAACTGAGCCACCCAGGTGCCCCTTCACTTTTGACATTTACAGAATCTATTTTAATCTGTGCTTAGAACCCTGAATTATTACATTCTTAAGATAAATGTCACAAATATAAAAATATATTCTTTCCTATATACATTTTTTCAAACATTTTTTTTGCAATTATATTCAGTTTTGTAACTGCATTTACAATATTTGTTTGGTTTCAATTCAAATAATAAGTACTTTTATACAATAAATTTTCTATTCTTCTATTCTTAACTTTGAATCATCTTTGGAGGCTTGCAGATATGTCTTAGTTTCTTCCCCAGTGAGGATAATATTAAGTATTTCCTTTATCTCAGAATTTTTTTATAATTTGGAAAATATCTCTATTTCCCTCATACATAAATAACAGAATCTTGTCTATGAGGAGAATTCTTCATTCAGATTTATGTCCACCATAAAAACAAAAGCAAAACACCTTATACACAATTATCTACTCTATCACAGTATGTAATGTCTTGGTGAAGAACTTTGAGACTAGCTTGTCTTTTTCTCAATTGTTATTTTTATCTTTAAAATTCAAAAATTTAGGGGCGCCTGGGTGGTGCAGTCGGTTAAGCGTCCGACTTCAGCTCAGGTCACGATCTCGCAGTCCGTGAGTTCGAGCCCCGCGTCAGGCTCTGGGCTGATGGCTCAGAGCCTGGAGCCTGTTTTCGATTCTGTGTCTCCCTCTCTCTCTGCCCCTCCCCCGTTCATGCTCTGTCTCTCTCTGTCCCAAAAACAAATAAACGTTGAAAAAAAATTTTTTAAATAAAAAAATAAAATTCAAAAATTTATAAGGGCATATCCAGGTGTCTTCATGAGCCTTTGGTTTTTGTCCTCTCAGATCCTTCTTCAGCTTGAAAACTTTTTAGGTTTAATTGTATATGTCCTTGCTATTTTTCCCCTTCTTCCTTTGAAACAGTTATGTTCCTTTGATCATGTCTCTGTCCTTCATATCCATCATTATCTAGGTCATCATTTTTCATCTTTTGATTTTGCTCCTGAATACAGGAATATTTCTCAAGTCTTTCTCCACTTCAATGATTGAATTTATTCTTTTCGTAAGTGCTCTTTATTCTCTCAAATGCTATTTTAACTTTTCTCTTAAATTTTGCACTTTTTGCAAACTATTTTAGCCTTCATTTTTTCCCCATTCTTTTGTTTAATCCTATTCTTTCTTTAATAACACCCTGTAACAGCTTTGTAGAAGATTCTCCTCGTGAATCTTTTTGAGCACATCAAGAATATAACACATAAATTCTTCAGCCATTTCAAAAATGAACTAATTTTAAAAGCTGTGTTATCAGTTTACCTCATCAGGTCAGTGCCCCTTATTATCCCCCAGCAGGGCCTCTTTATGATATCTTGACCTACTAATTTTACTTGCATTGTGTTAAGATTGATTCAAGCTTGGTATTTCTTTCAGATAGATCAGGCAACATTTTTTCTACCACCACTGAACACTTGGCCCTTATAATTTCTTCCTTTTTTTTAAACTTTTTTTCTTCTGAACTGTGTCTGAACTCTTTAATTTTTGGTCCTATCCAAACTTGCTGAGTAGTGGTTGAAATTTCTACCCCGTACCTTACAAGACTAACAGGTTGTCAGATAACAATGTGTAAACTTTCTTCTGTATAGCAAAAAGTGTGAAAAATAATACAAAGTTCCACCATGTACTTTCTAAAGTGCTTCCTTAAGAACCTGAGGACCCACTTCATCTTCTCCCTTCTATTCTGAGACACGTGGTACATGTCTGGATACATACCGAGAAGGGTAGGAGTGGAGATGAGTTAGGATAGCTTGGGTTGGTCCAGAAGATCTCTCACATGGTACTGAGGGAAGAACTCATAGTTTTGGTCAGAGCAACATGAGTCAAAGTCATTCTCTGTTATTTGGGAAATCTATGTGTCCTTCTGATTCAGAGGGGGCTCTATGCAATGTGTCATCCAAAACTGAGAGTCATGTTCATTCTCAATGATAACCAATATTAAAAATTCTGTAAAAACTTCAGCATATTATCCCCCCCTCCCTTTCTCCTCCTTTTCCTTCCTTCCTCTTCATCATTTTCTTTTTGTGTTCATCTTCTGTCTTACACAAACACAAAAACTTACAAATACTCTCTCTCATTATTAGCAATTCATACTATTTTGTGCTTTTTCTTTTTTACTATTTTAATTAAAATTTAATAAGAAGTCTATCAGAAATATCTGGTATCCTGTCATTTTTTAACCAGGTAGTTCCCTAATTATAACATCCTTTTTTTTCTGAATCAAATTTTATAGATTCCCTGGAGTTCTGTAATTCATTCCAGTCTCTGTTTAATCTAAATTGTATTTAAAAGATAACAGTGATCCACATGCCAAAATACCTAGGAAAGAACTTTTTTCCCTTTTATGCTGAAAGCCAGGTCACTAGAAATCTCCCTGCATGTGTACTCCAGTGGTGAGTCAAGAGAGCCCACATATGGCTTATTGTTGGGTGATTCCATGTCTGTGTTTTCCTTGAACTGTCCCAGATTGTGCTGTTGTGCTAGCATGATTATTAATAGTGCTCCACTCTCAAAAGCACCCTGGTTTGCATGATAAATCATATGATCACCCTACATAAGACTATGAGATATGATTTAAATATGAGTCATACATGCCTAAAGGCCTTATTCATGGGTCCTTAATGACATAATTTTAAGAGGATTAAAATTGAACAGGTGAAAATTACAGTTAATTAAATTCAGCTACAGTTCAGTTACTAATACCCTAATTCCGTTTTCATGACAACTGAATGGGGCATGTCACCAACGGTATCCAAAGAAGATTGCTCAACCCTAACTGATGGTCTTAGATAATAATGCACAATTTGAAATATATATATATATATATATATATATATATCTTTAACTCTAAAAATTCCAGTATTTTTGTTCTTCAATTCTAAAAATCTTAGATTGATCCCCCCCCCCTCATTTATCCGGGGATTACATCTCAGATTACTGAAGTAGAGTTGTCCCAACTTTAAAGCCTTCACTCACCCATTCTTCTGGTCTCTAGAGTGTCCACTCATAGTTCACTTTGCTACCATGCACAGTGAAGGCCTTGCCAGAGCCTACCCTAGGTCCACTGCAGACCTACCCTATGCCTAATCACAGTATTTATTAGTATGTGAAAGAGGTGATTTAAAGTATATCATCCAACATACATAATAGTGATTGGATAGAACTTTTAGATTAAGGTCAGGATAAATAACATATCCCAAATAATCCAGATATTTAGAATCAACAGAATTGAGTCCAGTCCCCACTTTTGCTGATCCTTAACTTTAATCTTTGGAGGAGTTACCAAACTTCACTCATCCTCAATTTCCTTATGTGAAATGGAGATAACACCAATATCTTGGGGTTGCTGTGACCATAAAAGAAAATAAATGTAAATCACCTACTTAAGTTCCTGGCAGAATTCCTTTATTAAATGTAGATGTTATTGTTAAGGGAGAATTAAAGGAAAAAGAAAGATTCACAAGCTTTCCTTGGAAAACTTTAATATTAATGAACAAGAAAAGAAAGTGAACTGAATGAATTCCTAGATGATGTCTTTTTTTTTATGTCAAAGAGAATAGGCTTTCAGCCACAGATGGTAGTACCAGCAAAAGTAGAAAGGGGAACAAATTCAACATGAGTGATGAGCACATAGAATTTTGAAATCCCTTAACCAGATATATCTTATTTCAGGGTATCAAGAATACTTGAAAATGCAGAAATATAGGTCGACCTAAACTCACATATGAGTTTCGCCTGAGAGGAAGGTCTTTAGAAGTAGTATGACTTTATATATTAGTGGCTCTGTTCTGTTCAATATCCTTTATCATAGACTTAGATAAGACATATATTGCAACTATAAAGAGACAACTGTACTGGATGACAGAAGCAAGCAGAGATAAGGGAGTGGCACTATTGCCATCCACTTAGGCATAAACTAAAAAATACAAGAAACTGTAGATGTGGCTTATCACTAACATATGCAAAAAAGAAAAAAAAAGACTTAGATTTTAAGGGACTGTAGCTGTATGACTCAACAATCTCATATTGCTGTAGAAAATCTAGTAAGCACTTTTTGTTTTCAATATAAAATATACAAACCAAAGCTTTCTATTCCTTACCCATCTGTCTTTTAGATTACTAATCTTGTCATTTGCTGCCTCCAATCTGTTAAACTTTCCACTGAGTTATTAATTTCTCTTAATTGTATTTTTAAATTCCAGAATGGCCATTTCTATATTATTTTGTAATTTAAATCTTATTATAAAATTTTCCACCTCTTCATATACTTTGTATGTTATTTCCTATAATTTCTGAAATATGTCTGTCATTATTATTTTAAAGTTCTTATCTGCTAACTCAAATAGCTACAACATCTTTTCCCTGGGTTGTTCTCTCGGGTACTGGTGGTAATGTTCTGTCTTTTCACATGCCTAGTATTTTTTTTAATTGAAAATCAGTCATTGTGTTTTCAAAAACAAAGATGAAAAAGTTCCAGATGATATTATTTTCATCTGAGAGGTTCAGCCTTTCCTCTGCTAGGTAGACAGAGTGGAGGGGGAAAAGAGGCTGACTACCTTAATTTAGGATTTCATTGAGAATCTGTCACATCCTATATTTGTTCTACTTTTCAAAAGTCTTCAGCCTGGATATTTAGCCTCACACCCTGTGAAGCTTCAAAATTTGATAAATGTCTTGAGGGGGAGACTGGCAGTGTTTGAGTGTAGTCAAGCCACCAATTTTATCACCCGAAGCCTGATCAGGTTCCAAAATCTTTTCTGTTTCATCTGTCTCCTGTCTTCTAGGGTGGAAACAGGATCCTCATTCCATCTCTAGCTAAGTCCATGCTATTAAGCACTTCCAGGGACAAAGAAGTTATTGCAGATTATTTAGAGTCATTTCTTCTTTCCTTTGAGGACTTTCAACTGTCTTGTTCTAGAAGATCTTGTTTCCAAAGTATCATGAAAATGTAGGCTATTCCACTTTACTTCTCTGTATTTGGGCTTATGATGGTAACTTCTATCTTGTGAAATGTTGGAACTTAGCAAATGTCTTGGGGAGAAAACTGAATTTGAGGTCCCACTACTCTCCAGTTTTGTCATTCCAGGCCGGTGTGACTGCCAAAAGTTGTGTTTTCCTGCCCCCCAGCAGCAGTGCTTTTCCTGGGCTGAGCATGGATTCTGAGCCTCTAGCTGCATCCAGAATCAACAAATAACCTCCAGGGGTAGCCTCCTACCCTCAGCTCACATTTGAAAGGTTCTTGCCTTTCTTGAATTGTACTCCCTCTGGTTCTTATTGTTTGGCTGATTCCTGATGCCTTACACATATACATATTTTTTTTTTTTGTAATTGATCCAGCTTTTTAAATCGTTCTCAGTGGGGGCACTGGTCTTATGCTAATTACTCCATCTCACTAGGAGCAACATTCTTATGTAGGTTTCAGTTGAGTACAACACAGGTTTTAATAGGTATAGGTATCTAGGCAGTGTGAAGATAATTTAAAGTGTGTTTGTGTATTGGAGAGGCAGGAAAATTTTCCACTTCAACTTTTTAAGATTTATGAGACAAGGAATCACCTTATGAATCTTTCTACCTGTCTATCTACATCTCATCTATCTACCTATATATCTATCTCATCATCCCTGTTTGTCCCCATTTGTTCATCTGTCTACCCACATGTTCATCCATCTTACTTTCATAGTAATTTCATAATAATTGATTCGATTGCTATCAAAGAATTAAAATCAGTGTCTGAAACAACCAAAATAATAAATAGTAAGAATCTAAGTGCTTAGGGGCACCTGGGTGGCTCAGTCGGTTGGGTGTCCGACTTGGGCTCAGGTCATTATCTTGCGGTTCACGAGTTCAAGCCCCACATTGGGCTCTGTGCTGACAGCTCAGAGCCTGAAGCCTGCTTTGGCTTCTGTGTCTCCCTCTCTCTCTGACCCTCCCCCTGTTCATGCTCTGTCTCTCTCTGTCTCAAAAATAAATAAACATTAAGAACATTTAAAAAAAAGAATCCAAGTGCTTATATTTTCATTGTCTTCATGACTAAAATGAATAAACCAAATTGCATGATAGCTACTTAGTTCTGTAACTGCAAATTTTTGCTTGATCTTAGGTTAATTAATTTATGCATGCTACTATAGATCTTTTTTTCAATTTATTTATTTTGAGGAAGAGAGAGAGACCACACATGCAAGCAGGGGAGGGGCAGAGAGAGAGAGGGAGGGAGAGAATCCCAAGGAGGCTCAGAGCTGTCAGCACAGAGCCTGATGTGGGGTTTGATCCCATAACCCATGAGATCATGACCAGAGCCAAGATCAAGAGCTGGACGATGAACTTACTGAGCCACCCGGGCACCCCCAGATCTGACATTTATTGCTCTTATTCCATTACCAACTATTTTATGATGTTCCACCAAGTTTTCTTTTCTTATCCATTATTTTTTTTTTCTTTTAACAATGTATAATCATTGTGTTTTGGGATGATTATAAGCATTAGAAAATTATAATGAGAAAAATATGAAAAAATAATTTTATTTATGTGCATGCATTTAAATCAAATATATTCCTTTGCTGAAAGGATTAAAAGAGGAAATTTGAAGAAAGGTTATCTTAAGTGAAATATAAAGAACAGTTGAAAAAAATACGTCACTCAGTGGAATGAGAAAGCAGGTAGTTTGGAATAAGCAGGGAAAATGAAGAAGCTATAAGTCACATCTTTGCGGAATTAACAGCATTTGGAAAGAATAAAACCACCATAAGCATCACTAGCATCTATATGCAAATATAAGAGTAAAGTTGACTGTATACACATTGGAGGATCCATCTCCTCATAACTTAAGTCGAACTATTGTGATTTTAGATCTAGTGCTGTTTTAAGTATATAGTGAGATAAAGTAATAAGAATCACTTTAAAATAAATATTTTGTCCTAGATTTAGACTAAGGTAAATATTTTATATATGTTATTTAATCTCCAAAGCAACCATTTAAGGTAAATAAACTTAGTCATGTTTAATCACAGATAAGTGAAGTGAAGCTTACACAACATAGGAAACTTGCCAGGTCAAGAGTTTGGTGAACACCAAAGCTGTGTTGAAATCCTCTGTTCTAATTTTTTTTTTTAACGTTTATTTATTTTTGAGACAGAGAGAGACAGAGCATGAATGGGGGAGGGTCAGAGAGAGAGGGAGACACAGAATCTGAAACAGGCTCCAGGCTCCGAGCTGTCAGCACAGAGCCCCACGTGGGGCTCGAACTCACAGACCGTGAGATCATGACCTGAGCCGAAGTCGGACGCTTAACGGACTGAGCCACCCAGGCACCTCTGAAATCCTGTGTTCTAAATCAGCATTGTCTGTAGGATTTTCTGTAATAATGGAAATGTGCTGTATCTGTACTAATGCATAGTCACTAACCACATGTGGCAACTGAGTACTTAAAATGTGGCTAGTGCGAGGGTGCTTGGGTGGCTCAGACAGCTCAGCGTCGGACTCTTGATTTGATTTCGACTCAGGTCGTGATCTTGCCATTTGTGGGTTCAGGCTCTGCATCCGGCTCTGCATTGACAGTGCTGAGCCTGCTTAGGATTCTCTCTCTCTCCCTCTCTCTCTGCCCCTCCCCTGCACTCTCTCTCTCTCAAAATAAATAAATAAACATTTAAAAAATGCCACAATGAGAAACTGAATTTTAAATTTTATTTAATTTTAATCAGTTAAAATTTAAATGGCCACATGTGCCTAATGGCCACTGTACTGGACAGCACAACTCTAAAATAATTGGACTATACTGGCTCCTGGCCCTGAAGGATCTTGTGGAGCATACAGGGATACCATTTTAGAAGGCTTTTCTTAGAGTTAATTAGCTGGGATATCACTCCTTGACTTTTAATAGAAATCAATATTGCACATGGAAAAATGTATATACTGGTTTTTCTTAGTAAATAATATGAGAAATAGCTCACTTGTAAACATTTTGTACAAAATAAACAGTATATAACTGTTTTCCTTAAGTCAAAGGGAAACATCCTCTCTTTTTGGGTTTGCTGTGATGCCATTAATATCCCACTTAACACTGCACTAGGAAAATAATAGAAGAGAGATAGGGGAAGCTGGTTATTTTATATTTACTTAGGAAGTATTAGGTATTGGCATTATGGAACCAAATAGCAATGCTTGGTGACTTCTACTTTCTTCCAGGTCAGGTCATGCTGAGTAAGTAAGGCAGCAGCAAAGGACATTCAATATTATTATCTCAGGAGCATGTGAGGTGACTCCTTCCCCTGACTGTTCTTCCTCATGCCAAGTGATTTTAAGCTAGAATGTCTTCTTACCCCTTCTTTCCTCACTTTTTTAACCAAAAGAGCACTTTCCTTATTTATAGAAACACTACAATAGTGTTTTGCCTTGCATATGAGACCTCAAAAGGCAAACACTTTCCATATCGAAAAACATTTTCTAAATAAAAGTAATACTTCCTCTTCCCGAGGACACTAATTCCACCAGAATACACTGGAACTTTTTCTACATGGTTTATTTTCATATTCTTGCCTCTTGAAAGATTAAAATTATTTAAACCAATGGGAGTAATTCAAGGCCTTTAGTCCCTCCTTTTCCTCATTGGTGCTGATTATTGTTTAGGCTTTGTTTCAAAGTTGAGAATTGGCTTGATGGCCTTGGCTGCGGAAGGGGTTTTGATTGACTGCACATGTGTTAAAACCATGCATACATTACCGAGGACACTGCGAGCCAGAGTGACCTCAGAGACACACTTCTGAAAAGAGTAGTTGACTCAGGCCCCACCTAGACAGAGCTCAGTTCCTAAAAATAGGTGCCAAGTTGCATCCTTTAGACACGGGGCTAAAATAAATTCAGCCGTCCCATCTACTTGCTTGATAGACCCTTCAGTGGAGCCGGCCTCCACTCCACCGACCGCTTTCAGGGGACTGGGAAATTTGCTGTATGTGAAACAAGGGAGGAAACTCGTCTGTGAAGATACATGACATTTTCACGAACTCGGGGTTAAGTCTATTACCAAAGGTATGTGCAATATAGTCGTTGATACATACCCACTTCCTGGGTTGGAATATGTTACAGATCAGTGAAGACCACAGGTCAAATTGAACTTGTTATAAAAGAAAATATTCAGTTGTATTTTGTTTTTATGACAATATTTAACATTACTTTATATTGTTATATTTAAGGCTTCATATATTACTCT
The DNA here is from genome assembly GCF_028749965.1 of Puma concolor. Classification (NCBI taxonomy): domain Eukaryota; kingdom Metazoa; phylum Chordata; class Mammalia; order Carnivora; family Felidae; genus Puma; species Puma concolor. The sequence continues at coordinate 157,285,299 of NC_141674.1, forward strand.
CTGCCAGAGAGTTAGCATGTTTCATATGTAGTGTTGAGGAATAATGAGCCAAACTTGAAACTAAAAAGTCATGAGTGAATACTATAATTTATAGCTAAAAAAGAAAACTGAAAAATTAGTGTATCTTTTATGACTGTAAATTAGTAAAATACACAATGAATATACCAAAAAATATAAACTGTATTTCTTGGAATTTGGTGAGGGGAAGGGAGAATTTAAAATATCTTCGACTGTTGCAGCTTGCTCAGAGGAATGGGTTGAAAATTATTCTTTCTCCAGCGTTAGTTTGATTTTGTACTTCATGCCCGAGCTAGTCTCATCTCCTTTGGGAGCATTACTAGGCGTAAGGATTAAAGAATCAGGTTCTTCGATGTTTTGCAGAATTAAGGAAAGCACTGCCAGTTGGATCTGCCAGCCCTAATTATAGTAACTACAAACTTAAAGAGAGAAGACTGAGATTTTACTTTAAAGGCATCATGGCCTATATACTGTTTCAGATGGATTTTTTCTGTCTTCGATTGCCTGTGAACACTTTAATTTGGTCCTGTTGCGCCTTAAGTGTTTAGATGTTAGAGACTGAAGTGATTTGGGACAGGCATTATAACAGAATATCTTAAGACACCAACTACAAGCAAGGACACTTTAAGATTACATAATACAGGGTTTAAATATAGCCAGCTGGTGCTGAACTGAAAGATATTTATTTTTACCAGAGCTCCATTTGGTCACTGACAAGCTGTAGGTTGTTTAAATTATTGGAAAATTTCATGTGCAAAATGCCAAAGGAGTAAAATATTTACCTCAGCTACATTCAAAGCCATGATTTTTAATATGAAAGAGCACCTGTTTTGAGTTTTTTTTTTTTTAATGTTTATTTTTGAGAGAGAGAGGTTGCAGGCTGGAGAGGAGCAGAGAGAGGGGAACAGAGGCTCTGAAGCAGGTTCTGTGCTAACAGCAAAGAGCCCGATGTGGGACTCGAACTCACAAACTGTGAGATCATGACCTGAGCCGAATCGGACACTTACCTCCTGAGCCACCCAGGAACTCCCTGGAGTTTTAAAGATATCACCATTGAGTGGCAAAAATATTGGATCAGAAATGAAGTCTTGAGTTCTATGCTTAAATATTCCTCTACTTCTCTGCCTCATCTTTGAGTATTTGGCCTTCTTAGTATTAACATGTAAATGAACAACAAGTCCCATTTTTTTTTTAATTTTTTTTAACGTTTATTTATTTTTGAGACAGAGAGAGACAGAGTATGAACAGGGGAGGGGCAGAGAGAGAGGGAGACACAGAATCTGAAATGGGCTCCAGGCTCTGAGCTGTCAGCACAGAGCCCGATGCAGGGCTCGAACTCACAGACTGTGAGATCATGACCGAAGTCGGACGCTTAACCGACTGAGCCACCCAGGCGCCCCAACAAGTTCCATTTTTGAGAGCATTTTGGATGTCTGCAAATTTGGCAGAGTGCCAGCCATTTGGGAAAACTGTAGTCCGGAGTTTGGAGTAAATGTTTCTGCTTTCATCTGATGTTGGGCATCTTTAAGATATAACCTCCTTCACCAACCTGAAAATTAAAAGTAGGCATTCATTCTCCAGTGAACAGAGAGAGCTTTGCTTCAAAAGATGTTCATGCAAAAATGTCATCCCAGGCCTCAAGTCTTCTATAATTACAGAGGAAGAAAGGGTTGGTTGCCTTTCCTCTGGTTTATTTTTGGTAAAAAGCCCACAAATTTCATAGATAATTTACAGTTGTCTACCACTGATAGCTGTCACTATTCAGTCAGCTTCCCTGCTCTGTCTCTCATATTTACCACAATCGAACAACTTATGCACATCAGTATTCTTTTTACTTGTTTGGTAAAATATAACTTATGATGAGATGATTTGGGGTTAGACTCTCCTAGTAAGCTTGGTACTGGGAACGATTTCCTCTCCTCTCTCTCTCTCTGTTTCTCTCTGTCTTTCCCTCATACAGATACACAGCTCTGGGCACTAAGAGACCATTTTGTAAGACCTGTTTCCTAGCTGGGAGTCATGTCTAGATTCAGTAATTTATAGAGCAGGGCAGACACTTAATAAGTTCCTGGCATTGTAATGCCAAAACTTTGATTAAACAATCTGTGGGGGACAGAACTTAATTGACATGACATGGTCCTTTTTATTTGCTTCCCACCTCCTATCTGAAAGCATTCAAAAGTTACACTTTGAAACTTAATTAAGTTGTAATTTGTTTATTGTTTGTTTTGCTTCTGACACAGACACTTCTCATTCAAATTACAGTCTCATCCCTTGCAGAGTGGTGGGTAACTTCAGCTTGTTCTGATTCAGAAACGACTTTTGCAGAACACTGATTTATTCCATATAGATGCATGGTCTTTATAGGACTGTGTAGATATTGTACTGGTTTTTTTCCTGACAACAAATATGTGGTGTTTTCTGACACCAACCAATTCTCCAATTCTCTAAAACCAACTCAGTATACAATTTAAATCAGTTTTCATACTAACTTGCAGAGTTAGAGGAGACCCCAGATTGCCCCCCACTTTCTCCACTAACCCAGGAACAGCCAAATAGAAGCGATGCATAGGGCAAAGTGGGGCAGCAGACAGTGGCATAGAGCACCACACTCTCTCTGGGCTCCATACCTGTCAACACATTCACACACTTGGAAGCTCACCAAACCCTGTTGTTTAGGGATTTTATTAAGATGTCATTGTGTAGGATGATTAACTAAATAATTGGCTATTGGTTATTAAATTCGATTTCTAGCCCTTCTCCCCTTTTCAAAGGTGGGAAGTGGGGTTGAATGTTCCAACTCTCTAATCACTAGGTTGTTTTTCTGGCAATCAGCTCCTATCCAGAACTCATTTCTACTTTCCCCCAACCCCCACAGAAGACCCAGAATCATCTCATTAGCATACCAAAGACACTGCCAACCAAGAGATTCCAAGAGTTGTAGGATCTGTGTGCTAGAAGCCAGGGACAAAGACTAAACATTTATTTTTTATTATGTCACATATGTCTACAAAATCTCTTCTCCTTTGAAATGCTACCTATGAACTCCAGAGTAAAACTTTTATCCTATATACTTTCCTAATCATTGGAATCCATAACTTGTAAATTTAACTAACCTGAGTATTTTTTATTTGTACAGTATAATCAGTAAAAGCACAAAGGACAACAATTAGACAAGGAAAAAAGCAAAGATTTTATTTTCTTGAAAACATTGAAAGTCAGCAAATGCAATGATTACTCGTATCTCTTTAGATACAACAGATGATGGTGTAGCTATATTTAATGACTCTTTATGAGCCTAAATGATGGCATAAAAATAATCTGCCAGTGAGCAGTACAGTAGATAATCCAAATTCCTGGTAGAGTAGCTGTACTTCTTAAAATATTGTCAAGAATAAAATGAATTTATTACACAGAGGACATAAAGAACCTCAGTGACTATTGGTTTAACACTTTTAAGTTCTAGATAAGAAAACTGAGGCAAAGGAACATTAATTAGTAAACTCTTCTTAAGCACAGAGAACTAGAAACCAACTCTTTTGACTTTTATTTCATGCTGTATGTCATTCCACAAAGCTTTATGCCATTAACATCAACCCAATCCCACTCCACCCCCATGACGTGGGATATCTTTCCAGGTATACCTTGATAAAGTCCTTTTTTTCCAACAGTAGGTTTTTGTTGCTTTTCATTTTGCATTTCCTGTTCTCAGAAAATTATGAAAAATTGTGTAAAAGGAGACCTGGTCCACATATTTAGTTAAAATTCAAAATATGATGGCTTTATTTTTTAATTTTACTAAGCATTTAAGTTTGCTCATCCTCTGTGTTAGAAGAACTCTTCCCCCACCCCCACTGTCTTGTCATTGGCACATGATTTTTCACTGCTCTTTTTGGCAGACCTTCAAGTAGATCTGTCTTCTACATTCTTATAATCGTATGCAGGATATATCCTGCTGCCTGGTGAATTGAACACTTTAGATATATCTGATGGTTCAAAAGTAAGTAATTGCCAAATTGCTCTAGACATACACATGATTTAAGATAAATATAATATTAAAAGAATTTATTTTGGGAAATATCTCTGTTTGTACAAGATCCAATAGCATCTTCCTAAAGAATCTGAATAGATCAGCATGTGTATTTCTAAATGTGTCAACGTGGTAGTTACCAACACTGAAGAGCTAAAAAAAAAAATTCATATCACCATTAATTTTACAAGCAAAATCCAGCATTATAAATGATTTCCAAATATGTTCTCAGTGTTCTTCATTGAAAGTTCAATGAATGTGACTTAACATAAACTAATGTTTGATTATCATTTAATGTAATTTTTAATTCATAGGAAGTTAATTGCATTGAAATAAAACGTAGGTAGAATTCACATTATAAAGTGGCTGGGTTTTTTTTAGCTATGTATGTTACATTTTGATAAGTAGAGTCCCATTTCCTGATGAATTACATTATAACCTCCTAGGTGCTTTATCACTGTCTATGTTGTTTACGGTAATTTTGTTTGTTTGTTTTTAGTCTGTACTGTCATAATAAGAACTCAGCTTTACCTTATCTAGCCAGGAAGCCTTTTTGTCAAATAATTCCAGGTTCATAGGGAATGGTAAATAACAGCTTGAAGGAGACAATGAAAAAACTTTTTGTAAAGCTAAGGGCCACCTTTTAATGTATCTGTTTTTTAAGTTAGAATTTTTGATTCTCCACACAAGGGTTGTACTGCTAAGTTGGAATATTTCTGGGAAGGGACAAGAATAAAGTGAGTTTTTTCACGTGATTAAAGGTTGTCAATTACAGCTACAAGCTCTTTATAAAATTCACTGCCTCTGCTTCTGTTGGATCCCAAGATATTTCCCTGCTACAGGGAGGAAGTCTGCTGGTTTGCTATGAGGGTAAAGCCCAGCAGCAGTTTTCAGGTAGAATACAGGGGCTAGAGGTAGGGATGCTAAAGGGGCAAGTGACGGCCATCAGCAGCCAGCTTAGTTCCTTCTGTCCTATGAACCCTTCCAGATGCTTGAGTGGGAACAGAAGCTCATTACAGCCCCACCTTCTTCAGGAGAAACTATGCTAGCCCTCTAAGTCCCAAAGCACTCAAAATCGTATATTTTTAGGAATGTAACTGTATTAGTGCATTCCTGCTTCAGTCACTGACTCATTCTGGAGTGGGAATAATTTCAGGATGCATCATCATCCATCTGTTATCCAGAACTGGACAACAGCCCCAACTTTGACTCTGTAAAATATCAGAGAAATGAAATATGAAAGGAAGGCATGTATTTGTATTTAAGTTACATTTTTTTTCCTGAAAAGATCTAGTCCGGCTATTGCAGTTATCAACCCTAAACTACTATTTATACTTTCTAATAGTCCACCCTTTAAATAGAAGCAATAAATTACCTCAGGCTTCAGTGTTCACCTCTTTTCATTTACCTCACCATTTCAACCCAACTGGCCCCAGTTTCTTGACTGTGTCATTATAGTACGTTATTACCATTTCTTTCCATTATTTTCCATTATGCTCATATTTATCTCTATATATTATTTTTTATAAAGTGTGGTGTTACTGGTGTCTCCATATTTGTCTTCCATTTCTTTCATATTCTTGAAGTGCATTTGGATGTTCAAATAAAGAAGAGTAGTCTTCAGACAAGAACCAATAACCACAATATCATCCAAAATGACATTTCTTTTTACTCTTTGCATAACATTGAACCTGACACAAAATTTTGTAAACATTTGTATCAAGAAAGTGTCAAACATCCTTACGACAACAACAACAACAATAATAATAATAAACATAAACATTTTCTACAGGATACTTCTCCCCTGGATAGATTTATGTTAAAAGTTCCAGGAGCTGATATGTAAAACTTCATTTTTTATATCATCTTTACATTTTAATCAATATCTGAATAGTTCTTGAAATCAGAAAGATTTCTCAAGTGATGCAATATCTTCTCTCTCTTTGCCTTTCCTCTTCCTTCTTTTTTAATCTCATTTCCATTAAAGACCTCTGGAATATATTCCTTAGTATATTATCCTTAAGATGTATGCAGTGCCCTCAGTTTACCAGAATCACAAAAACACCATCTCTGAGGGCCAAAAGAGGTTCCAAATGAACCCTAGATAACACTTTATTGGGAAATCAGAAAATGCTGTCAGGTGAACCCTAATTAGTTGAACACAGACCTTGGAACCAGACTGCCTGGGTTTGAATTCTGGCTCTTATACTTACCACCTGGGTGGCTTTGGGCAAATTATTTAATATCTTTGTGCTTATTTCCTCATCTGAAAGTAGAGACACTATTAATATCTATTTCGTAGGGTTGTTTTAAGGATTAAATAAATTAATATTTGTAAAATGACTACAATAGTGCCTGGTACATGGTAAGTGTTGTATAAGCCTTTGCTGTTACTGTTGTTTTTGTTATTATTATTATTATTTAATATATGAGGCTAGTATAACATAACCATTATCTCTTTCCCAGAGAGGAAGATAAGAAAATAAGGTACCAAGTTTTCCTAGATGCTGAACATTCAGAAAAACACCACACTAAAAACTGTTTCAGAGAGAAAATCATCTACCTGATTTAATAGGTTGTTCTGTTGTTAAAGTCATCCTTACCTTTCAGAGATGCACTTTTCAGCTCAAATTAAATTTCTGTCTTCTCTGGAGTTGTAGAAAGCTGTTAAGTGCCCTCTTTCTATTATAATAATTCCAACACTTGAAACTAATAACCTTCCTATTGTTCTTGATGTCAACATCACATTTCTTCAAGAAATCGAACTCTTCAACTACCTCAACCCTAATGACTCTGTCTCCTTTCTGATAGAGCTGCTCACAGCCACTTACTGGACCTTTTCATTACTTTGACTTAGTTCTTGGACTCTCAAAGTATTCTCTTAGACCACAGTTTTCTCTGTTTTCAACTAAAACTGATCTTGGCCCTCAGCATAATCTTCCTATCTTCAACACATCCTGCCCCTCAGCTTCTCTACTTTTCTTTGCCTCATCTCTCTATAACTTGGATCCACTTGCAGTGTCTGAGTAAAGATGGAAGGAGAACACTCACTGAGGGGGAAGGCACTGAAAGATGGGGCTGTAGGGACCAGACTGTTTATAAAGGGAATCTGAAGCAGCAAAGGCCAACAAGAATCCAATAGCTGAAAAGAAAGCAAAAGATCACGAGCCAATGAAAGGTGCAATGAATCAGATTTGAGGAATGTAGCTAAGCTATTAATAGGAAAAGAAATGGCAAGGTCAGAAGTAAGGTGGACTAGAAACAAGGTGGGATTGGAGCCTGTGATGGACATCATGCCTGCATTTCAAACTAAGGCCCGGAACAACTCAGGAGTGTTGGATACCTGGAGTTAAGGGCTCCTGAATCCAGGCTTCAGGGATAGGTCTAAGATCTTAAAGAAACATGCTTTAGACCTGATGCTCACTCAACTGGGGCCCCATTGTCAGCTGCAACAGTAGAGTTTTCATTGACCCCTCTCTGTTTCATTTGTCCCCACATTCTTGAGCTAAATTTATCTCACCAGAAACCAATTCAACATTTTCCCCTGATGTATTATTTGTACTCCCATTCCCAGGATGCTTCTCTCATTATATAATATATAATACATAATATATAATATATAAATATTGACTCCTTATCACATTTCCCATTATTCCCGAGAACCCCAGATGTTCTCTATTCGAATATACATCTGGAAAATTTGAGAATAGAAACAGGTTTGTGAGTAATGCTTTTTAGAAAAGGGCTATGTTGAATTTTAAAATGTTTAACAACATAAAATTAGGGCTTAGATAGTCACTAGAGATATGCCCTTGGTGTAACAGAGATGTAGCCGAGAGCTGATGGAGTGTGTGTGGTGAGACAAAAACAGAAGACTGGGGATGGAGCCCAGGAAACTAGATATGGTTGGGTGTCGGGAATTTTTCAGGAGACTGAAAATGATAGAGCAGATGCGTCTGGTCTAAGCTACTCACCAACTCCATGCTCAGTTTATAAAGAATAAGACAGAGCATGCTGCAAAGCATCAACATTTTTAATTCCTCCTTCGAGATACTTTCTGTAATGGCAAGTGTCAGGCTTGGTGAGGTTTATGACGTTTTCCTCAGGCCCTGCACTGCTGGTGAATGGGACGTAGGGCTTTCTGTCACATCTGCTTTTCTTGGCAACCTTCCATCTCAGAAGTGCACTGGGACACCCTGAATACCTACTGAGGTCCTTCTCCTAGATCTCAGAAAGCAAATAGGATACCACTTGTGATTAGATGTTCCTCCAAGGAAAAATGTGAGTGTGCATCAGTGTCTGCGTGTTCTGTCTGTAATCCTGCTTTTAGCCCTCTGGCCTGAGAAGGCTAGTTCTTTTCTTCTGGACTGAACTGCGATGGAGACATAAATATATCTGGAATTTTTTAGCTATAAAATTTTTCTAATTGCTTTCTGCAGATATGTAATAACAGAAGAATTCCTGGCAGAAATTGAATTTGGCAGAAAGCCCAAAGTTGACTGGTTTTACTTTCCAAGCAAACATTCTTGTGCAGTTCTAATTTTCACTTGCTCATGCGGTGTCCTGTGGAGCAGTTTTGGTGATGAGCTGGATTTCATTGTGGGAGACTCACGGGTTCACAGGCAAGAAGTTTATTTTTGCTCCCTCCTGGAAGCTGTAATCCCAACTTTCACATCTCCAGGCTGCTTAAATATCTTCTGTTGCAGAATTAGGAACTTGTTTTCTACTCTTTAAAAAGAAGTAAAAGAGAGAAAGTAACAAAATCTATCAACAGGAACTATCGAAAGATGGGCACTGGATCTTGCACTATTATTTCAAGACAAATTCATTTGATAAATGCTTAATGGTCATCCACTGTGTATACATTGTGATGTCAAACGTTAAAACAAACAGTTAGCTGTTTTCATCTCGACTGCCCATTTATGTCTTGGGAATCTAGGAATTTTAGTTCCGAATAATAATAAAAATGCAATAACCACTTCTGCAAGAATGTTAGGACAGGCTCTGCCACTCGTCGTTACGGAAAGCACGAGCAGATCATTCTTAGAAATGCTTTAGACTCCTCCTACTCCCAAAGAGGGCACATAAAGAGCATTTCTGGCCACTTTGTGATGGCCATTTTGTAAACTGATGAAGCTAAGAGAGACTGACTGAAATCATGGTAGATACGGTTATGCAGGCAAACAAAAGACTTAAGAGATGGAAACCGGTGCTGAGCTCCTGGCCAGTGGTTGATGGCCTGCAGTTGTGGTTACATGTCTAAAATTTTTAAAATAGTAATTGCTGACAAACAAGGAGTTGCTTAAGTTTACCGTCTGAGTTCTTCCCTATCAGGTGAGGTGTCCTAATACAGTGGCAGGTCACACTAAGCTGAAATGACTTGTCCATCTGCCCAAGACTTTTGGTGTCTAAAAGAAATAGTCTGGGGAACTTAATCCAATTTAAAGCTTCATATGGAATTTTACAATGAGGCCCAATATATAATTTTAAAATTGCTTCTTACAATTCACTCCCCCCGACTTCCCACCTCTCACCTTCTCTTACACTTGATCTAAAATACCATTGGCCTAGGAAATCTTTTGTTTGCAAGTTTTAATTAAATTCTTTGTTGTTCACAGATGTTACTGTCTTTTTTTTGTTGTTACTGTTTTAATGTGCATAGAAAAGAGCAAGTTTTAATCTGGATAACATTTAAAGAGTGATTTTTACACTTCACCCTTTAAAAACAAGAGTGAGGGGCGCCTGGGTGGCGCAGTCGGTTGAGCGTCCGACTTCAGCCAGGTCGCGATCTCGCGGTCCGTGAGTTCGAGCCCTGCGTCAGGCTCTGGGCTGATGGCTCGGAGCCTGGAGCCTGTTTCCGATTCTGTGTCTCCCTCTCTCTCTGCCCCTCCCCCGTTCATGCTCTGTCTCTCTCTGTCCCAAAAATAAATAAAAAAAAAGTTGAAAAAAAAATTAAAAAAAAATAAAAACAAGAGTAAAATAAAAACAAGAGTGAAATAAGCAGCATAAACTGAGTTGCTCCACTTATGGTGCACTTAGAGGATTAGGTTTTGACTCTAAGGGAAAAGAAACAAATGCCAATGCCAAATTTTTAAAGATAAATAAGTATAAATAAATTAAGGGATGATGAGACTGACTAACTATGTACTTCATGTGTATCTTAAGCAGGGCAGACTATTAAATTACTTCCCCTCTTTGGACTGTCCCTAGTACCTGCATAGCATTAGGAAACTGACATCATCTTTTTCTTTTGAAGTTACAGTCCACATTTATATGCAAAGGGCATGTAGGTCACGTTAATTGTTGGTGACAGAATAACCTAGGACCCGACCGATTCAAAGTTTTGATACATTAAAATTATTACACTTTATAAACATCCCTGTTCTATATTGAAAAGACTGTTCAAAATATATAGAGCATTTTTAGCGCCCCCTACAATTATAGGGACAGTAATGAGAAAGTAGTTGTTACGATACAAACATTTGAACAAGATGCAAATTACCTTTCAATTTACAGCACATTAGTAGAACCTATAGCTTTTGTAAGAAAAACATGGATTCATAACATTTCTTTTTTTTTAATGTTTATTTTTGAGAGAGAGAGAGACAGAGCACAAGTGGGGGATGGGCAGAGAGAGACAGAGACACAGAATCCAAAGCAGGCTCCAGGCTCTGAGCTGTCAGCACAGAGCCTGATGTGAGTCTCAAACTCAAGTTGTGAGATGATGACCTGAGCCGAAGTTGCACACTTAACCTACTGAGCCACCCAGGTGCCCCAGATTCATAACATTTCTGCTGAACATTAGCATTTTTGTCATCTTACCCAAGGTTAAATGATTAAAGCCCACATTGTTTTGAAAGTATTCATTTTCTTAGAAAGTGGAATTTTTCTAAGAACATCACTGCTCTGGAAGACAGAATTTATTTCCAGAGGAGTCAGTTATTCACCAAGCAGTATGTTACATTATTGAAGCATTTTCTCTTTTCCCTCGACTGCTTAGCTTTTCCAAATAATGTTCAGTAAAGAAAGTACGTAGAATTAGTGTGGTTTCCCTTTTTTGATCAAGCCTATCGGCCATTAGTTTTAAAAGAAAAAATAACATATCAAAGGATACTGTAGTTTGTAGACTTAGGCAGAGAAAGCACTTTTAAACAAAGACTTCCTTAAGGTCATTGAAAAGAGTTGGTGTAAATTTGGAACTAAATTTCTGTAAGACAAAGGCTTAAATATATTTTATTACTCAAAGGAAAAGGGTGATTAGTAGGAGAAAAGCTGCCACAGCATCAGTTGTCTAAATTGGTAAGAGTCAGAATTTGATGATTTGGGCTTTCTTTTAATATCCTTTGTCACATGCTAACCTTAGAAGAGAGGTGAGAGTTAGAAAGAGGGCGAAGTATCGGGGAATTCCTAAAAACAGATCCAGAAAACTCTGGCTGTTCCAGAATGCAACTAGCACAGAAATGAGTTAAAGTCATAGTCGGGAAGTAATTAACTTCCCTACCTCTGCCTCCTACAAACAAACCACTTAAAGATGGGCACACCACGGGATGTTTCTCAAAGCTGCAAATTAGTAAAGGTTCAGCATCTCCATTATATTACTGTGGCTCATTTTTTGACCTGTTGAGTGCCCTCAACATACTTGGAACTGAACAAAACAGTTCAGTATACATGAACTAGCTTCATATGGATTTTTACAAAACCAATGAGAGAAAAAATGGACCATTTTAGGGAAGACAGATTCTAAGCTAGTATGCATGACTCATCTCCATCTACCAACAAATTGCTCTGACCTCAGAATGAAGTCACTTTGTGTAATCTGGAGGTCCTGACAGTTTTAGAGGTGCTGATGGACATGTTAACTAGTCTGTTCCTGCACTGCCTTTCAGAGGCACACACATTTGCTGCTAATCACAGACTGACTTTGATGACTATCTCTCTGTGGTTAAGAAGTGATTACATTTGCTTGCCATTTTTCAAGTTCTAGCCTAACTAAAACAAACAAACAAACAAACAAACAAACAAAAAAAAAAAACCAACCAGAAAGAAGATGGAAGATATTCTCTTTACAAAGGTACTGCCCACTAGTAAACGAGCCACACGTAAAGGAGATTTGGAGATGGGCAATCACAGGGAGTTTGTGAAAAGGAAAAGCAGTAATGAAGCAGTGGGAATAAAAAAGGAGTACTTTAGAAAATAGGAAAAGTTGTATCAAAAAGGTAGCAACTCAAGCAGACATGGAATAATGTAGAATGACATGAAATTTGGGGATTTTCTGCAATAGAGACTTTTGGAAGAAAAGGATGGAATTCAATTTAAATAAAAGGAATACTCAAGTAGGAAGAATACCTACATTCAGATTAAATGAATATAGCAACAACTCTATTTAGGGATTATTTAACACCTAAATAAAGGTACTTAGTAGAGGTATTTAGTAGAGGTACATAGCAAGGCAAAGTTACCTAGCAGAGCAACAGTGTAATGGATCACAGGTGAGAAAAATCCAAGACCCTTCTCCTTGCCTGTAGCAGGCAGCCACAGGGCAGCAGAGACTCAGGGAGTGGCTGCATCCTCACCACCTGGCTGGTCCAGACCATGGCTCACTGCACCATGCAAACCGTTCAGAAGTTGCATAGGGAAATGAAAAATGTTAAATAACTGACTGATGGTTTCATGGCTTTACCTAAATTACGTAGAAGAGGGGAAAATGTGGGGAATGTTTTTTTGGAAGGAAACAGTTGATCTGTATACAAGGGTGGTTTTCATGAGCTTTACGTTTTCAGAGGACTGCCTTGTTGCTTGCTGGTGAACCAGTTCATGAGCTAGTGTCAAGATACAGTTTGAATATCATATTCATTGAGTTAGTAATTTCTTCTCCTTTACGTATTTTCTCCATGCCTGTGGCCATATGAGTAGGGTTATGCCATCTTCTTTGCTTGAATCTCATCGTGTAGTTCCATTCCTTCATGATTTACTGTGCTCTCTTTGTTTCAGGAAACGTGGTAGATACCAGGTTTATAAAGAGGAATGGAATATCCCTACAGAAGGCTTTAGATTTAGGTGGATCAGAGTCAAGTCCTATCCTTTCTCCTTATAGCTTTGATCTTTGGGAAATTTCATAACTTTTATTATTCTTAGACTTGTACCAGCTCAGATTACCTGTATAATTACATGCAGGAGATATAATAACACCTAGGGTGACTGGCAGCTAGTGACCATTTATTATTTACTGTGTGCAAGATATTATGTAAACTACTTTATAAGATCTCCTTCAGTCCTCACAGGCAATCACTAGGATCTGTTATCATTCCCATGATAGAGGGAAGAAGAAAGAGGCTTAGAAAAGTTAAGCAATTTGCTTAAAGTCAAAAGTGAATGTCAGAGATAGAATAATATTGGGCCTTCTGGGTCCAGAGTGGATGGTTGATCTGCGTGTGGGTCTGCCTCCTGATGGATAAGAGCCCAAGACAGAACCTGGAGTAAAACAGGTTTACAAAATTAACTTAGCTCTGTCCTGTGCTGGGGGAACTTGCATGTTGGTGGAAGGTGACAGAAGCCCAGTGGGAGGTGGGAGGGTGGGCGGGGATATGGCAGGCAGAGGAACTTCAAAGATACACTAAAATGTAATGTCATGCAAATCGAAGTGTAATTTTTAAGTGGTGGGAGAGCACAGTGGAGGGAGCTACTCACTGCCCAGGTTAAGTGGGGAAAATCTAAAGGGAAATTGAGCCTGTGGTGGGCTACAAGTGGCTCTTTAACCCCATCAAATAGGATTGAGCTTGGTCCATCTTATGTCATCTCCATATAAACAAATATGGTTTTGGGGGTGGGGATGTGGAGTGTGTGCCACCAAGTTCCTCAAGATTCCCCACCTAAAGAGAACTACATTTGGTGTGTCTTCAGTCAAGCCAGCTTCCTTAGCAGGCTGAGCCATCTGGGAGCTGGTTTTATTCAGAAGTCAGCATGTTGAAATGATGCAACCTGTTGTATTGCTGTTTTTAGAGATAAGGCCAAATCAACACTTCTTAGAATACTGTATTTCCTGAGAAGCTCTCTGGTTTTTTTCTTTTCTTCTCTCTTCAAGTAGAGCAGGACTGAATATAATGGTGATTAGGTCATGCCCAGCCTTGAGCACTGTGCTTGGCTCATGGTAGATGGGTGGTAGATGTTTACTAACTGCATGACTAAAGCCTTAGGAAGAGAGTTTATCAGATACTTTTATTGTATACTTGGGATGCAGATTCAAACAAGAGGACACTGTGGTGGAAGCAGGACACCACCTGCCATGCCCTGGAGCAGAATTGATCAAGAGAAAATTAGAGCAGTGGCCCTTGCTTTGCATTTCTCTTCCCTTGTAGTCAAGTCTGTCATTTCCCTGTTTGCGTGGATCGATACCTAACCCCATCTCAAGTTTGATCTCTGTAGTGACCAAAGAAATATAATTGAGGAATTCACTTCGATTTCTAATTCTAAACCCAAGCTTATAAGGATGAAAAAAGAAACAATTAGAGTCATATAAATTCAACTTTATTGGTTTCCCCTTGACTTATCCCTACATGCGCTAAAATAAATGTTTAGAAAGGATTTGTGTATAGATGTTTAGGAAGCAGAAAGGATTCATAGCCTTAATTAAAATGTATTTTATAATAAAATGTTATATTTTAATTTAAAATATTTACATGAGAGACTGTGTAGAGTTGAACAGGTAGTTCAGAAATACTTGAACTCAATTCCAGGCTCAGCCACTTACTAGATGATTTTATCTTTTAAATGTTACTTTCTTCATCAGTTGAATGGAAATAATACCACCGATCAGATACGGTTGCTGTAAGAATTAGATGTAAAATGTAGGTGTATAAGAATACGTGCAAAATGCTTACCACATAATCAATACTCATTAACGGGCAGTTATCATTGTTATAATGCAATATACGTTTGATTATGCTAGGGAAATGTCTAACATGAGACCTAAGTTGTAAAACTATGCACCATTGATAGGCATTTAATGGTTCTAATTTATTTGACCATTTCAAAGAAACTTAAGTCATTTTATTCAATTATTGATTTTTTTAACTGGGCAATTCTTTAACTACACTAAGCAATTAATTTGAAATATTTAATAGCAATAGGATTAAATGTCCAAATATACCCAAAACTGGCAATATTACTGTACTAATAATTATCTAATTTCTGACTAAATTCTATTTGTTCTTAACTGCTTTAGTACCAGAAGTACTTCTTGTGAGACGCTAGGAGCTGCACAAAACAGGACAAGTCTATATGATAATACATTACTACAATTAGAAACGGCAGTTCTTTTACTCAGAGAGATTAAAATCTAAATGGACATTTAAACTTAGTCTTATCTATAAGTAGATGGGCATTTCTTCTTTGGGGCATGAAGAATAACTTCAAAGATGTTTCTATCACAAGGTGGTTTGTGTATATAAATCTGTGTGATTTGGGGGACCTGGAACTAAAATATGACTTAAAAAGGATCTACTGGAGTGCCTGGGTGGCTCAGTTCGTTGAGCATCTGACTCTTGATTTAGCTCAGGTCATGATTCCAGGGGTGTGGGATTGAGCCCTGCGTTGGGCTCCACACTGAGCGTGGAGCCTGCTTGGGATTCTCTCTCTCCCTCTGCACTCTCCCCCATTCATGTGCGCTCGCTCTCTCTCTCTCTCTCTCTCTCTCTCTCTCTCAAATTAAAAAAATAAATAAATAAATAAAGATGTTTAGAAAGAATCTACCATGTAGTAAATTCTGACATGGACAGGTGTATGTACGTGTAGAGTGGATGCTTGCATTAGCTTCCTATTGCTGCTGTAACAAATTACCACAAAAGTAGTAATTTACAATGGCACAAATTTGTTATATTATTGTTCTGGAGCTCCAAAATCCAAAATGGGTTTCACTGGGCCAAAGTGAAGGTGTTGGCTGGGGCAAGCTCCTCCCAAAAGGTCCAGGGGGGTGGAGGGATCTGTTTTCTTGCCTTTTCCAGCCTCTAGAAGCTGCCGACATTCATTAACGCATGTCCTCTGCTTTCAAAGCCAGTAATGTACAATCTGCACTGCCCCCCTCACCCCCTCTCTCTCAACCCTACCTCTGCTTCTGTCATCACCTTTCCTTTCTGACTGACTTTCTTGCGTCTCTCTTTAACTTATGAGAACCCTTGGGACTATGTGGAACCCATCTGGATAATCCAGGATAATCTCCCCATCTCAAAACTCTTAACTTAATCACATCTACAAAGTCCCCTTTGCCATGTAGAATAACACATTCACAGATTCTGGGGATTAGTATGTGAACATTGTTGGAGGACCAATATTTTGCTTTACAACATTGCTGAATCTTCTCTTCTTCCTCTCACAGGCAACTGGATGTACAGGATCTCTTCCAGTATCTGGTGAACTGGGAGAGTACTGGTTAGGGAAGGGTGGAAGGGTTAGTAAGGAGGCAAAAACTAATTCTTTTTCTTACCCTGAGAGATTATCTGTTTTTGTTAATGTATAAAGCATGGTAATCAAATGAACTCGAATGAATGAAAAACTTGGGGGAAGGTGACAAGTGTATACACAACAACACAGTGCATTTGGAGGGAATAGGACCATACGGAGGCTAGTTTTAAAAATGGAATCTGGTTCACTCTGCTCATATACTGGATGGATGCCACAGTACAGTTTTTGTGCTGTCATGGCACACACTTTCACTCGTTTTACTCCTTGCCCTTCCTCTCCATGTATTTTTTTAAGAACTATAAATTAATGCAAGATTGTGCTGTACATTTGCTCTTTCATTTTATTCTCCATCTACTTCTTGGTTTTATAATATTCAAATGAGGGTAAAATATATAAAACTCAAATTGATTACAAATTTGACTTGGCAGCAGCAATATGAATGTTTAAAAGAGATGAATTTTATTATTAGCTGAGGGATATGCAAATATTGAGAATTACAGAAAACTTATTCATGCTAATGGCTGTGAGCCTGTGCTGTGTCCATCAGTATGATATCCTGTACACGAGTCTGAGCTGGATTATAGATCATATGTTGAGATTTGATAGAAGTTAGTTCATCACTCTCCCAATTTAGTTCTAAATCAATTTTCCAAGTACTAAACAGTTGACTTCTTTATAACGCATCCAAAATACAGCAGGAAGGCTATTGATGCATCACTGAAAGTGTGTTTGCCTTATTGAAGCTGATATCTGTGTTTGCACCAGCTTTGTGGGCTTCTTTGTGGCCCACCAGCTCACTTTCTTCCTGGCTCTTAGTTTGGACTAAATAAAGATTTATTGGATTGACTTTAGACAATTGCAAAGAAAAAAAAGTTAACTTCTTGTTTATTTGCTTAAGAGTTCAAATTACTATTAAAACTTGGAATTTCTTTTGAGTCATAATTATATACTGGGTTAGCTCTCTGGGACTCGTTTCTATATGTTTTTATTATATTCGCAATAGGAGTCAGTTCATGACAGAACAGTCTCCTTGTTGTTTGAAGTTCGCTTCACCTGTTTACTGAGAAGGTGAGTGTTTGGGTTTGGTTTTGGTGTTTGGACACGTGTATTCCTTGAGAAGTAGCACAGATTGTAAAGTCACAGAACCTAGAGCCAGACTGCCTGGCTTCCCCTTCCAGCTCTGAAATTCACCAGCCACCTATCTTGAGCAAGTTTTGCAAGCTTCCTGTGTCTCTGTTTCCTTATCTGTAAAACGGAGATAAAAAATAAAAATAGTCTCTACCTCATAGGGTGGTTGAGAGCACTAAATGGATTAATGTCTGACACGTAGAAACCATTTCATACATATTTGCTATCATTTTTTATTTGTGAATCATTCTTTTGAGGCCTTTATTTTCAGTCATGTCTACAATTTTGTTTCTGACTTGTCAGTGTACTTTATTGAAAAAGTAACACTTTTAGCTTATTTATTACAGTTGCCCCTCCACTTTTCCTTTTGTCTTATAATTATTTTTGTTTAAAAGATTTTTTTTGTTTATTTATTTATTTTGAGAGAGAAAGAGCGTGTGGAAGCCAGGGAGGGTCAGAGAGAGAGGGAGAGAATCCCAAGCAGGCTTCACGTTGTCAGTGCAGAGCCCCATGGGGGCTTGATCCCACAAACCATGAGTTGGTGACCTGAGCTAAATCAAGAGTCAGATGCCTAACCGACTGAGCCACTAAAAGATTTTTTTACTTTAAATTTTTTATGCTTAGAAAGTCCAACTGAAATCATTTGCTACTTCTCTAAAGATTTTTTATCATTTTAAAAACCATCTAACTCTTAACTCCATCTAATACTCTGTAACATGCTGTGACATGAGGAACTCTTTGATGCTTTCCACAAAATCATTACCCAGTTTCCCCAACATGATTCATTGGTAATGCTGCTGTCTCCTCCCTTTTGTTCTTCCACATAGTCACATGGCCAGCTCCTTCATGTTTCAGGGCAGATGTCCCCCTTCTGAGGATGCTTGCCCTGACACCTGCTTATTGATACACCCGAGTGGATTATGTCCTCTCCCGTAGGCTCCCAACTTAGCTGGTACAAACCTATTAACTCTTGGGTTATAATTTCCTGCCTCTCTTTCCAACTAGATTGAAAGGTGCATTGTGAATGTATCGTATGCTTACTGTAGATAACCGATAGTTGTTTAATGATAATGAGTAAATATATTAAAATAAGCCTTCCTAATTATATAATGCAAATCATTTCCTTTTGAAATTTCATATGGCAAAGATGGAGGGAGATATGTGAATGTCACCCACAGCAATTAGATTCCCATAAAGCTCTCCTTTTTCTTATTACTGATAAGAAATATGTTTATATTTCTTATTACTGATAAGAAATATGTTTATATTTCTTATTACTGATAAGAAATATGTTTATATGTTGTTGTACTATGCTAGTCAGCATGTAGAGGCCTACAGGGTTACAGCTTCACAGTGGGATTAGTATCTTCTATCTGTTGAATGGCCCTCTATCTCATTTAGTACACTTTGTCTTTAATGTTATTTTGCATGAAAGGAATATAGCCATGATGACTGTTCTTCATTTTATATTTGCCTGTTACATTTTTGCCCAATATTTTCTTTTTAAATGTTGTGTCTTGTGTCTTGTTTTAGGTTTATTTCCTGTGAGCGGCATATGGTTGGATTTATTTGTTTGTCTTTTGGTATGGCGTTTGACCTGTGTTTATTTTCATGACTGTTATATCTGATCTTATTTCTACCTTCTTGTTTAGGTATTATATGGTAAAACCCTTTCTTTCTGACTGACTTTTGTCACATGGACTGTGTTTGACTTTGTGTTGATGCCTCACATGAGTACCAAAGTGGATTCATATAGACTTGAGCTCACAGAACTAAAATTTCAGTAACCAGTATCCAATTTTCTAACTGATTTTAGTGTTTAGCGTTATAAAGGGGGCATCTAAGGATGTCTGAATTTTGTTTTTTCATCACAGAAACTCTTCACATGTCTAGATAATTGTAGAACTTTTCTCTCTCCTTGTAAAACATTCAAGTTTTACAAGGATTTATTGTTATATTGGTGTTTTAAACTTAATTTTATTTCTGGATTATGGTAAATAATTTAAATCTATGCCCAAATTTTTATTTTCAGCAATTTTTCCTCAAATATATATGATATGTTCTGCTTCCTCCCCCAGCCTCTCACTGCAATGCTGTAATTGTAAGGTTTGGATTTTGCTCTCTGTTCTCTGGCATCTCCTTTCACATTGCTATAGCATATATTATTCTATTTACTGCCTTCAGTGTGTGTTTTAATTCTTCTAAACACTTTAATACCTCTGGTTCTTTTCTCATCTCTGACAGCTTTCTTTTCTTCTGATTTTACCTCAGCCAGGTGCCTCCTTTAAATCAGACACAGCTAATATGAGTTTCATAATACCAGCAACTGGTCTGTCAGTGAAATACAGAGGTCAAAGTATCTTAAACTTTATTCTACAGACTTCCACGTAACCCATATTGGGTAGGCAAAAGGGAAAAGAAATAAGGTGACTCACAAAAATTTAAACGGTATTTGTGCAAGCCAGTTTTGAAGCATCTGGTGTTTATATCTATCTTTTATCCAATTATATCCATTATAGTATCATAACATGGTCATCCTTTCCATAAAACTTGATCCACCACTACAGTTTAGGAATGTACCTCTCATATTTTGACAGGAAGAAGAAATATTACATTTAGAAAATGTGCTGAGATGGAATCTTGCTTTAGAAATAAGATCATGACAAAGCACTTGGCTTTGTGAACTGTGCCACATTGGGTATTTCTGAATAGACATTTTTCTGACTTTGACCATATTTTTGAGCAACACACTGATCCCAGCATTATGTATCAAACCATTGACCTTTATCTCCAAGTTCTTACTCTTTGAAGATTTTAGGTTTATATATATAACTTGTTACTTCAGATTTTAGACAATTATTTGTTTAATGGGAAATGAAGATAGATTTGTTATTTGTTAATGTTGTAAGAGCGAGCATATCCTTTTATAAACCACAGAATTCCGAATTTAAAATTTCCTGAACAGCTGGTTAGAAGAATGGTTTATAATAAGTGTAACAATGGCCCTTTTGAAATGTCTGTTAATACTAGCCTGTGCATATTTCTAAGAATTCTTTCACTAATAATAGAAGCTGTGAAATTAGAAGAAAATCCAAGATTGTATTAATTACATTGACTATTTCTCATTGTTTTCTACATCTGACTTCTTAAAGCTATTATTTTACTCCAAGGAAACACAGGATGCATAGGATGCCAAGGATGCATAGTCATCCTTCTGTGACTGACTACAGGCATGTGAATAATTGGTCAAGAAAGGAAGAGCATTCTATCTTATATTGTACTACTTTGCTTTTTTTTAGTGCTTTAAACACGGACTTACCATATAAAGTGGAATTCAAGAAGACATAACAAGTTCTGTAACTGGGCAAATTTTATTGGTTGATTGATTTAGTCACTTTGTTTTTAAAAACCGCAGAGGAAAAGCGCATGTTTGGAGAGCGAGAAAATAGATCTGTAGCCACATGATTTAAGTCTCGTGATTTAAGAAAATAGAAAGTGGATCTATCTGTAGTATATTACAAAAAATAATAACATAAGTATTTTTCCTAAGAACCTCAGAATTCTTATAAAAGACATTCTTATCCTTGGTGTGTTATAGTTTTCATGGTAACACCTCATAATTTTTTGTGTTTTGTTTTCTTCCAAAGTGCTTACTTATTATATGTTCTTTCTGCTTTATAGGATTTATTCTATTATGCAAAGAATGAATATTTGGGGTAGATTAGCAATTATTTTCTCATCAGCAAACAAAAGAAAACATTCAATATTTAGGGTGCAATGGAGTCTATGTCCAGCTATGCCATTAACTCTGGAGATTTGGGAGAATTCACTGAACTTCTTTGAATTTTCATACTCATCTGCACAATGAATTACCACTAAGCCCCAGAGACAAGTCACTTCTAGTACAATGATTTTGTGATCTTAATATTTATAATGCCTTCTAACAGAAATAGTCATTTGAAAAGTTTATTTTTCCCTTCCTTTTTCACAGACCACTTTAGCCTTATGGCATGTTCTTACATAGTCTGATTTACATACTTACAGGTATGCAAATTTCCCCCTATATTTCCATAGGTGTTTTGTGACAAGAGCATCTTTATTTGTTCTTCTTTGTCACCTCTCTCTTTAAAGGTTCCCTAAACTCATTTTACACTGTTCTCCAATCTCAATTGCATTCAAGTCTTCTGAAATAGCACAGTAGGAGATCAGGGGACAAATGTCCCTGTTTTTTTCCTCACTTATCCCTAGGAAAGAAGCTGTCTTTTCAACCTTAAAAAGTTACATCCGCTGTCATCAGTTTCAAGATAGGAGCAGACGGAAACACTGCCTTATAGTACACTGGGCAGGAAGCATCACCTTGATTTTCAGATGAAGAAATTGATAGGTATTAACTTAGAAGGTTAGGAAACAACATGGACACGGTTTGTTAACTCAAGTAAGTTTTCTACTCCATGACTACCTGTGTGGGCAAAGTTACAGATGGGAAGGAGAAATGGAGAGATTAAAATGTAGTATCTTGTCTGTGATCAAAATGAAAGGCCATAAGGCAATGGAATACAAATTTCTTAATAATCAGGTCACTGATTTCCTGACCATTAGTCTTGGGCATTTCGCAGTAGGATGAAAAATGATAAAACTCAAATATTTGAAATGTAAATACCATCTGTAAATTTTAGCAAAAATAAACTGTGACTTTCTGTTAAGATAAATAAAAGAATGACATCTTTTATGAATAATACACAAAATGAAATTTAGGTGTTAATGTGGAAAAACTTTAGGGAGTCATGTTCAATAAAATCTATATAGTAATCATTCACAACAAAGTAATAGTACAGTTGAATATAAACTGAATTTGTCTGTGCAGATAGATAATCCACAGGGGAAAATAGAGATGTATTTTCTTTATCATGTCAAAGACTTTCAGTGGTATGGGAGAATGTCTTCTTATCGGAATCAACTGAAGGAATGTACTTTTGTATGAATGTGAGGTTTTGAATGACAGGTGAATTTCAAAAATAACTGACATTTGTTATGAACAAATCAGTGTTGTACAATCATAGCATTCATAATCACAACTTTGTATTCCTGTATATTTTGTATTTTTGAAAGCATTTGAAGTAAAACATATTTACAATTTTAACTGAAATATATGAAAATGTTTATTTGAATAAGAAGTCTCTGTGGAAAACCAGATACTCAGGGAGCCAAAACACAAACGATTTTTAATTTTTTCTGATCACATAGGTTGCTCTCAACTGCTATTGTATACATAAACCTTAACCAAAAGGATTCTATAAGATGGTTCAATGTGGGAGCTGGGGGAGGAGGTATGAAGAATAGAAAAGAAAAGAAACAGCTTGGTTATCTGTTACCTGGGATTGTTTGGGCCATGGTTTACAGTGATGAAATCAAACCAGTCCAAATAAAGTATACCAATGAGCCCTGTTCTACGAGCTCCAGAAAATACCAGCCCTAAGATGAAAGGCAGGGGGTGCATGAATGAGTAATGAATATATATGCATCCATGCATATGCATGTGTATATATGTGTACGTATATATACACTGATTGGTCCCAGAAAAAAACCCTTGCAATGATTTTGGAATTAGAGCTCTTTAACAGTGAATAGTAAACCATCAAACAAAGAACACTAGATTAAATACGAAAATCTAGTTTTGAGACCAGCTCTGGAACATATAACTAAAAAACCGTGGAGAATCACATAACCACGGAGAGCCCTTGTCTTCCTTTCACATAAGGAAACATTTAGACATGTTTTCCTATGCCAAAAAGGAGCTTGTTAGATTAGGTAAGACTATATGATATTTAGGACCTTTCTGTTTCTGACAACTGTTATTCTGTGATCATGCAATCAGTCTTTTGCTCTGTTTCCAAATATGTAATTCCTGTTACCCTGTATTTTTGTCAAGTAGATGGCTTAAATGGGGAAATATCAGGCCATCTGAAATGGGTGACTGACAAAGCTTTTTCTAACAGTACTATTATTTCTTTCTCATGTATTACAGGTCTCTATGAATAAAGGAAATAAATCCACAGTCTATAATTCTCATGGCAATTGCTTATTTTGGCTAGATCCATCTCCTGAGTGTTAGGGGTGGGGAGACAAGCAAAGAGCAATTTTTAGACATTCTAAAGATTTGGTCCACCCATCACATCTGCCTCTAAGTAATTGTGTGATCATGGGAAAGTTTTTTAACCACTGTGACTCTCCATTTTCTTATCTATAAATTTTAGAAAATAATAGCACCTACCTCATGAGGTTGTTAAACAAGAGAAGCAAATGAGAAAATGCTCTTACTGCATTTAACCTAAATTCAACCCACAGTGCCTCAGGAATGTTCATTATTAACATCATGAAGCTCTTAATAAATCACTGTCTTTCATCAGAATAATCACAGGAGTAGGAGGAGAGACAATATTTTTGTTTGATGTTCTCATAAGCATATGCTTCTGTAGAGGCATTTTGTAGCTTTGCTTGAAAGCCTGAAGAAAAGAGGGAGACTGTGGAACATTGCAAATACAGTGTTGTGAAATGATGCAGTCTGTTTTATGAGAGCAGGTATTTTAAATGCCTTTACTGTTCATAAGGTGATGGTATTTTCTTTTCAAAGCCTGAAACACATATCTGAGCGTGCTACATTTGTTTGCAGTGACCGTTGGCCCTAATAAGCCTGCCAGTGGGTTTGCAGAAGACAGTGCTGCACAGAGCGAGGGTGTGTCAGACCTCCAGGAGGTGGTGTCCTTGAAGGAGCGGATGGCGAGGTACCAGGCTGCTGTTTCCAGGGGTGACTGCCGCAGCTTCTCTGCCAATGTAAGCTGCTCCTGGTGGTTTTGCATTAGGCAATGTGCTTTTTGTCTGCCCTTCGCACACTCTCCTTACACTGTAATTCAAGAATACCACTGGGTGGTGGGATAAAGCAGAGAAAGCACATAGTGTGAATCAAAGGCAAGGATGTGAATTGAAGCTTCAGTGCTGCTACTTACTAGCTGTGTGAATTTGGACTACTATCTTAACCCCTCCCTGAGCTTCAGCTTCCTTAACTGAAAAATGGGAATAGCCATCTACCACAGAGGATCTTAGAGAGAAGTCAAAGAGATAATTTACGTGTAAGCCATAAGGCAGAGTATAAATGTGTTATTATTGCCATCATTATCATTTAACCTATAGCTATTCTCCTCAGGAAGGTTGGGAATTAATTTCAAATTTTAATAATGTGGGTCTGCATGCCGCCCTCCTTGGTCTCATGTATAGTTCATTTAAATTCACTGGCAGTATAAATTTTTTTTTGCTTTTCTCATTTCTCTGTATGCACTAAATCCATTAGGAGTAGCTTAATCAACATAGAAATGAGGGAGATTAGCAATGTAGGCACTCTGCTAAACCAATTATGATTATAGGAAACAGCAGGATTCAGTAGGACCACCAATTTTAGAGCCAAAGCATAATAAAGTCATATTCAAAAGAATTTGTTGGGTTCTATCATCTGTGGCCTTCAATCCACAGGGTTTGATGAGTCATTTTATTAGTAGCAGCTTTATAGCTTAATGGAATATAAGGTTACTCTTTTATAATTATAATCTCCAAATTAGCAAAGTTGTTCATTTAACCAAAAGAGAAAGAGAGAGAAAGAATAGCCAAGAAGGGTGGCGTTCTAAAATAGCTACTCTTAACATTCTTCTTTACAAATTATTTAGAGACAAGGCTGACTGTGCCAAACTCATTAACAATATTGTAATTCTAAATGACATTTAAGTTTTTACATAGTCATTAAAATCCATTTTAGATGCAGCACGGATTTTGAATGAATGTACAGAAATCACAGAAGTAGCTAGATCTCTTCCAAAATAAATAGTATCACTCCAGTGCCTCCTGCCAGTCCTCTTAGATAGCACCCCCTGCTGGATCATTAGGGAACTTTACTACAAATTAGTGTTCTAAATTGGAGAAAAGATTCTTGGGGAAACAGACTGATTTTGAAAGTACCTAGTGAGAGAGGGGTTATTTAGTAAACATTTTTTTTTTATTTTGGAAGACTTTTATCTTACAGGCACTTGGAGAATACACCATAAGACAAATTTGTATTTATATTGTGCTAAAAAACAGAATATTTAAATCGGGCACTAAGAAAACTAAATTATCCCACTATTTAATACAAACACACAAAAAAATGTTAATGCTATTATGAAGGTAGCCTACATATAAAGAATTTAATAACGCTTCTCTGCTTGTTTTGGCTCAGGTCATGATCAGGGTTGTGAGATTGAGCCCTGCATTGGGCTCTGCACTGGGCATGGAGCCTGCTTAAAATTCTCTCTCTCCCTCTTCTTCTGCCCCTCCCCCTGCTCTCTGTCCAAAAAAAAAAAAAAAAAAAAAAAAAATCATGGAAACTGCCATTAACAACATTTCTGTCTACACAAAAAAACCCATTAGTTTATGTGCATAATCTGGAAGTCTCTGATTCAGCCCCAAACTGAATCCATTATATTTCAGTCACATTGAGATCAGTTTTTGATGATCCTAGCCTCAGCCAGATGGCATTTGGTTGAACCTAAATAAAAGTCATGCCCATGGAAAGGCAATGGTGTGCAGAAGCACCCTAGAAGAGAAGGGAGAGGTAACATTTGCTAAGCAATGAATTAAAATGCCAGATTCTGTGCTATGCAGTTTTACTTCCTTTATCTTTTTTAGCACTCACAAGAAATATGTGGAAAATACATTGTTTTCCCAGTTTATAAGAAATAAAACCGAGGTTCACAAACTCTGGTCTAAGGTTTTAAGTGTCAGAACCGGGATTAGAATTACTATTTGTCCAATTCCCCAATTATGTTATTTCTACTATACCCTAGAACCCAAGGCCAGTTCTTTGCAAAGAAAATAAATGATTGTGTAATGTATTCACCTAGGTAAGTGTTAGGTAGCTAAATTACTTTATTATTAAAATAACTTAATTAGGTTCTGTGTTAGGTATTTAAATCAGTTTGTCAATAAAATGGCTTAATTATTATGGGCATACCCATTAGATTCCAAATCTTATTTCTGAGTCTGAGATTAAGAAACATTGAATAAGGATCAACATAAAAATGTTTAATACAAACAATCTAAGTTATGTGGTCATTGACAATAACACGGGTTAGTTGAAATGTACAGTGCATGGGGCCAAACAAGGCAAAGGCACAGGGATGCTCTCTCCACCGGAGCAAGGAAACATCACTTTAGCTCGTGACCACAGACCGCTCCTTGAGCAGGTCCTGCCATCTCACATATGTAAACCTTCATTTACAAGCTGAGCTGAATAAAGAAACCATATCACCACCACTGAACTACAGCTCAACAGACTTCCTCACTTAGGTGGGTGAGTGGCAACAATAGTGTATAATAGTTGTACTCCTGGCAAAAATAACCAACTGTATGCATTTTTGCACATGTAACATGGTCTGATTCCAAAGTGCAATGCTAAAGGAAAGGAATGGGTATATTTGGGGTTTTTTAATCCATTTGGTAGATGAGAAGCAACATGTTCAGTATCAGAACTGATACTTTTGTGAAAATGCACTTACCAGGAAAGTATTCAGTCATTAACATAATTACTGAGGCTTATTAGATTAATTTGCACATGATTTGGACATTGTTTATAGTTGTTGGAAAGAGTGGGCTTTTTCTTAACAATAATTGCCTTAATTTCCATAATTTAATGCTCTTATATTATCTATGTCTGATCAATCAAGGAAGGCCATTTATGTACATTAAATGGCAACGGGGAAAGGTACAAGAAATATCATGGCCTTAAATCACCCTTTCCCTTCTTTATCTTAAATTTCAAAATAGATGCCATACTTTCTCATGACCTTAACATGTATCAAATGGCCGTAACTGGCCGGGATTTATATTTGAAGTTTGTTGCAGAATTTGATAGAATATATACCTAAAACATATAAATATACATTTTTATCCCTTCTTTCCATACAGCAAATATGCATATTCTTAAATATTGGATAGTTCACAGAATTAGGGCAAGGTTATGAACTTGCTAAAGCAGCCACTTGAAATTGCTAGTAATTCAGATAATCCTGAGTACTACTAACTCACTCTCCAATATTTTGGAATTTAGGAAAACCCACGATAATAGTTGTATTTTTAGTATCAGTTTGAGAAACTACATATTTGGGTAGAGATTCCAGGATCCCTGGAGTCCACAGTCCATGTTATGGGAGCCTCAGCTCACAGGTATCCAGTTACTTTCAGGTCTCAAGGCTTCAAGGTTATGTCAGGACTGGGCCAGACCTCAGGAGACCTCCCTGTAGTTTGAAGGGTTGCTGAATCTCTTCCCAGTTTTAAGCAGCCCTCCAAGCTTCCTAGAGGAGGGCTGGTTGGCATGGGGCCTGTTTGCTTGAGAGTTATAATCCCATCTGGGTTAGAGTGCCTGCTAGGCTGAGGAGTGTGTTGAATCATCAAAACCAAAGCCCTTAAGTTTCTACACTTCCCACAGGGGCATGAGATCTGACAAGGCTCCTCAGTGTTTTTCAAGTTGTTCCAAATGATGCCTATTGAGTTAGGCTTTCTATTCTGCAAAATGTCAATGATAGCCTAGAATTTTTCTGACGTTAAACCCTCTGATTCTCACACAATACTAAAAGCTGAGTCCTGGGGTATGCCAGTCCTGGACGAGTTGTTTTTCTGCCTGCTCTTTAGTACTAGTGATTAAGACAAACAGCAATCATTAAAACAGACAGATAGGGCTTCAGATTTCAGCTCCTACACACACCCCAGCTATGAGAACTTAACAAGTTGTCTTACTTCCCCAAATATCAATTTCCTCATCTTAAAATGAGGCTAAATGCCCGTATCTCACAGGAGTTGGAGAAACATCAAATGACAAGATATATGCAAACACATAGAAATCACTCAGCACTAATATTAAGTAGTTGTTATTATTACTGATATTGACATTTTTGCATAAGAGAAAATTATTTTGTTCATGTTTAGTGATTTAAATACATTTTGGAATGAGTCAAATGTTTTAAATATTCTGAATAATGTGTTGCCTATGTAGATGTTTAGGATTTTAATGACAACCTTACTGTGGGTTAAAATTGAATCCATTATTCTAATTTCTACTAGTCTGAGTATTATTAGAGAAATACATTCTACAGGTTTAATCTCCAGATATCAAAATCTATCTGAGATGAGGAGAATTAACTCAATATTTTTAAGTTCCCTCTGACTTTATCAAAAGACTGATAAATGAGAAAACAACACAGAGAGATTATTTTTATTAAAGTTTTCTATAAGGGCCTACTGAAATAACTGTGTATTGTTATATTTTTTAATATACCACCCATCAATAATTGTCAGCTATAAAAAATAATAGCTTGCAAATCCCATCTTGAGCAGATCTAAAACTGAATCTTCCCTTTTCTTAAATCATCTTAGATGATGGAGGAATCCGGAATGTGCACAGTGCCTGGTGGTTTGGCCAGAGTGAAGAAACAATTTGAGAAGGACAAAATTGCTTCTTCTTGTAATACCTTGTCTCAGTACCAATACCAGCACCAGAAAAGATCTGAGCAGGTAATACTACTACAGGTAACGGATAAATCACATAGGGTTGAAGTCCTCTCTTCCAGGGCCAATGTAGAAAGCCCCCTCTTTAGTGGCACATTTATTTTCATTACTCATTAACAAATATTGTAATTTTAAAATGCTTCAGAAAATCATCTTTAAAGCATACCACTGTACTGATTTCCTTACTCGGAGCATTTTTCTAGGGAACCATGCTGGAATATTTTTCTTCTCAGCTTCTAATGTTTCCTGGGTTAGTCAACAGGTAAATAGAAATGTTGAGAGCAAATGTTTATATTGAGCCTCTGCTTCTAGGTTATAATTCATGATAAACTATCTGCTGGTTGTTTGGAAAGATTAAATTTGAAGCATTATTTAGCTGATTATTGTGATGAGTTTTCTGTTTTCCTTAAAATCATCAAGAATTGAGTAGTAGAACCCAGATGTTATATAAAACTGCATAATGCAACTTCTACATTTTATCTGATATAAAAGATTTTTTTTCCCATTTCATTCCTCCATTATCATATATCACCAAATATTGTCATGGGTTATGATGATTTTTGAATGGGAGAATCCCAGTAATAAAACCCATTAGACTTAGCTCAGCACTTTGAAAAACAGTAATTGCACTGTGAACAGCCGTATTTAGGTCCATGTTTTCCACGAGGAAGAGAGTAACTGGGGTACTTCTAAAATTTTGTGGTGGAAGATAAAAGGTTGTTTTTTGTTTGTCTGTCTGTTTGTTTGTTTGTTTGTTTGAAGAAAAATCCCTAGGATATTTGGAGTTACCTAAGTTTTCAAAATGAAGGCAATTGTGTGTGTATCATATGTGTGTGGGGGAGGGTGGAAGAGGTAGGGGGGAATATAACAATAGAATGATTACAAATATGATATGTAAAATAGTATTTGTTTTCTTTTTCTGGCTCTGTCTGAAAAGTAAAAAAAAAAATGTGCAGTCTAAATAGCTCAATAAATTTATGGTATGATTTATTTTAACTTTGCCTAATAGAAACAAAATGTAAATAAGAAATTAACATTGGATATAGTTGTGGTCCAGTATGTAGGCATTGCAACATAGGAGTCTTTAAGTGAGTCAATTGTGTGTTTACTTGAAACTGATCAACGATACAAGGTGTAGTTATAATTAACAACTTAAGTAACAAATTCCACATAGAAATGAATTATGTACAGATCCTTTATTTTGCAGGGAAATATTGTGACTGAGTGTAAGGGCTATGGGACTTAAAGATCTCAGGTTAGAGGCCGCCAGACCAGCTAAGTGACACGGACCTACAGCCACCTTCATGGTGTATGGCCGTAGGTGATTACTCACGGCCCCATTCTCAGAAGACCCCTGCACTTATCTTAACATTCTGCTGTCATCATCTTGAAATTCTTAATAATTTTTGAACAAGGGACCCAATTCTGGCATTCTCATTTTGCACCAGTTCTGGCAAATTATGTAGTCCATGCTACACAAATGAAATTCATCACCTCTCAACTCTCAGTTTATGACCAATTAAGATGGGACAACTGATGAGTGATTTGTCCATCTCATGAGGTTACTGTGGAGGTCTTATATGACAAAGAGCAGCTTCCATGAAAGTATTTCAGTATCCGTGAAACTTGAAATCAGATAGGACTCCTTCATACTGCAAGAGACACAAAGCCCAGCCCAAAGTGTCATACACCAAAAGGAACATCACAGATTCACAAAAATGCAGTCTTGTGGAAGGGAGATTTGGTGTCAGCTCCGGTAGCTTACTAGAGCAGCTGGCTTGCACCAACTCTCTGGTTATTAAATTTTTAGGAATGTTGCAAACCAGATGATATCACGTAAATAGCTTCAAATCAGCCATAGTGAGAATACTTATACTAGAGAAATTGGCAAATGCAACAAATTAGGGGTATACAGTCTTTCATTCTCTCTTCCTTCTTTTCTCTTTTTTTTCTTGAGAACCCATTGTTAAGTATGTATTTCCTTACCATTAATGTAAGGGCCCAACGTATGTCCATAGCATAGTAGCTAAGAGTGGGTCCAAATCCTTACTCCTTCATCTATTAGTTGCATAACATTAGGCAAGTTCCTTGATTATAATGTCAAGATTATAAATGTACCTACCTCATAAGTCTGTTAAGAGGATTAAATGAATTATATTTGTAAAGTGTTTAAGACTGTGCCTGGCCCACTGTAAGCACTACACAGTGTATCACCTTGATTATATTTCTTTTTTTTTTTCTAACCTCACCTCCTCTGAGTTAGCCTCATTCTCACCCAGGTTTCCCTCAGATAATAGTAAAAAAGATGCAGAGAAAAAGTAAGATCCTTTCCCCAGAAGTTTCAGGAACAAATCTTACTGCATCTAATTGGCTCTAAATGAACACTCATGATTTTCTTAGAACTAATTGCTATAGCCAGGGGATGGTGATTGGTGGAAGCCTCTGTACCTGTTTACCTAAATGGAAGTTCTCAGCATTCAGTTATCAAGGGAGAATACGTGGATACTGGGTAAAAGCAAAACCAAACAGCAGCAACATATAAATGTTTTATGGATATATAGATACACACACACACACACACAAGCTCCTTGCAAATGTAATCTGTTATTATAAACTGTAGTCTGGGCTCTAGCACATGAAATATTAATGCATGTGAGTCTAATAAAAAATGTACACTAAAAGGCTGAATATCTGCAGGACTCTGGGCCTATCGTGACCTCTCTGAACTTCAGTTTCATTATCTACTTTGAGACATGCTAATTATCCCCAATAATTCCATAAGGAATGACTACACCTAGGTCATAATGCTACGTAATATAAATAACATAAAGGAAACATGTTAGAATAAATGAGTAAATGTCTTTTATTGAAATGTATGCAAGTCTGTAGGAGGATGAAAGAAAAAAGTCATCTGTACCTCAGAAAATGAAATAATTTATAATCCTTATTATGTGGATCCTGAGAAACTTAACAGAAGACCTTGGGGGAGGGGAAGGGGAAAAAAAAGTTAGAGAGGGAGGGAGCCAAACCATAAGAGACTCTTAAAAACTGAGAATAAACTGAGGGTTGATGGGGGGGGGGGGGGTGGGAGGGCGGGGAAAGTGGGTGATGGGCATTGAGGAGGGCACCTGTTGGGATGAACACTGGGTGTTGTATGGAAACCAATTTGACAATAAATTTCATATTAAAAAGAAGAAATTTGAGATACATGTCAATTTTGATTAGAGAGAGGAAAATGTAGAAAAATCATGTATTAGATACTCACTTAAACTTTTAAAGCCATCAAATGCATTCTAAAACCTGCTTCTCTTATCAGCAGGGATAGAGGACATTCACAGGTAGAGGCAGATTGTTGATTCGGTTTTACCTAAGCTGTTGTCCACCCAGATGTTTTCAGTCTTTGTTTGTTGAAAGTACTTGACATTTATCTCTCTGCAAAATCTGTCCCTGGCCAAAAACAAAAAAAAATTTAGCATGTAAAAATTAATATTAATTTGAAAATTAAGTTTGATTAGAGTTAAAAGAAAGAACATTTATTTTGGATTTCTGACAGTAGTCAGGGTCACAATTAGTAATCCTATAAGGTGTAATAATTAAGTTCAATCTGCCTTTTTCCTTTCTAATGTACTGAAGTCAGATGTTTCAGGGTAATTAGCTATTTGGTAACCGTGTGTCTGAGAAATCAGCAAAGGGGCTAAACAAGTTTAGAAAATTAAAGTGTCTCTCAGATTAAAGATCCCTTCTGTCTGCTAATTGATCAGACTATTTTATCAACCACCCTTTATTCAAAAGGGGTTCTGGAGGCACCTGGGTGGCTCCGTCGGTTGAGTGTCCAACTTTGGCTCAGGTCAGAATTTCATGGTTCATGGGTTCGAGCCCCACACGGGGCTCTGTGCTGACAGTTCAGAGCCTGGAGCCTGCTTCAGATTCTGTGTCTCCTCTCTCTCTGCCCCTCCCCTGCTCATTCTCTCTCTCTCTCTCTCTCTCTCTCACTCTCTCTCTCTCCCTCCCTCTGTCAAAAATAAATAAATTTAAAAAATTTAAATGGGGTTCTGAAATAGAAAAAAAGGAGGTATAAAATATAGGAACATTCATTTCTGCCAGACATTTAAAATTTGAGATAATGTCATATTTAGATATGCTAGATTTGTCATGCTTTATGGTTCTAGCTGTTTAAGTTAGCAGCATCACTGCTAGCCTATGGAGTATTCTTATGTAAATTAGAAAAGGGAGCCACTCTGGACAATCAGACCCGCTGAGTGAGGGAAGCATGGGACAAGGGTTCAGCTTCTCAAAAGAATGTGTTGGGGAAACTTTATGTAATCCATTCCCATATTCTTAAAAGGGTGCCTTGAAATATGCTGGAGAAGGTATTAGAATACATGTGTTATTGGAATGAAACTGCCATCATCTCTTTCTGAGTTCACTTTCACTTGCCCATTCTGTGGTTTCTGTCTTTTCAGGACTTTCTTTTTCTTCTTTTTTTCCCCTTTTTTAACAGCTTTATTGAAATACAGTCTGCATACCATAAAATTCACCCACTTTGTGTGTTCAATTCAATGGCTATTTAGTATATTTACAAAGCTGTGCATTATCACCGCAGTCTAATTTTACAACATTCCCATCTGCCCCCCAAATAAACCTTGGACCTATTAGCAGTCTAAGACATCCCCTTTTGTGACATATTTTCACACTCAAGGTTTGACTTTCATCTTCTCATATGAATTTCTTCTTTGTTTTCTGTCCCCTATACTTATGCAGTACTGAGTAACTCTGTGCTTATTAATTTTGAAGTCCTGGAAGCCTTTACTTTTCTGGGGTTGCTTGGTTTGCTTCAGTTTTGTTTTCTAAGTGGCTTAAGTAGGAAAGAGCAGATGGAGCTCCAAAAATTTTGGAAGTAATCGGTGCAATACAGTGCTTAGGTAATTGCTTTTATGTGAAAATGGCTGCACTAAAATCCATGTCAAGAGTGTGAAGTATTCCTGACCTTTGCTCCCTATGGCCAAGTCTCATGTGGACAGGAGGAAGCTGCAACACAGTGTGTGTCTTTCTACATATATCTGCTGTTTCAAATATCCTAACAAACATTAGCACTTGGTAAAATTATGTGGATTTGGAACAATCCCTAGACAGTTTTAGGCTGACAGAAAACATTTTTGACAGCTTGTGACGGATATAATCTGACATCTGTGTGTTTTAGACTCTTTAAAGGTGACCCATAATTATTTTCTAGCAGACTAAACATATTTTTTATCAGCAAAATGTCCACATTGCAAAGCATTTCTCATATAAGTGCTTTAAAACTACCTTTAGCTTTCTGCCACGTAACAATTTTTCAAGGTCATGGATTTCTATCATCAGTACCAACCTAACCGAGATCTCTATCAACACATAAGGTTGTGATCAAAAGCATGTCTTATATTGTCTTTTAATTGGGTATGCTATTTTTTAAATAACCATTGCAACTTAAAGTAATCTCACTTAAACTGAGAAAGCTTGAGTAACGCTTCAGCCTGCTGGTTCTAGAGCCAGACAGCCCATGTTATCATCCTCAGAGTTAGACATCTGATCTCTTCTATAAAATGAGGATGAAGTAACAGGTGTGTTTTAAGAATAAAATAAGTTGGTCCTTGTAAAATTCTTCCTAAAATGTCTGGCATATATGAATCGTTCAATAAACATCAGCTATTATCATCAGCAGTATTGCCACTAAAGCCCAGAAAGCATAATCAAGTGGTAATTATTCTCAAAGGAGAATATGATTCGTAAACATTTTATGTGCATGTAAAGAGACAAAGGAGAATGACATTGTTCTTTGCCTCACACCTCACACGCCTCAGCTTTTTTTTTTTTTTTCTTCAGTTATTTGGCCCTTGGAGACAGAATCATTTCCCAGGAGCTCATTAATAGTAATTAAAGATTAGTTTAAAATTAACATCCCTCTGAATGCTTTGGGCATATGTTGCTCTGGAGTAGTCAGTAACTTTAGTGCATATTTTAAAAATTGTAATAGCAGGTCTCCTTTTGAGGAAAAGTGCTTAACCCCCACTATAGGAAACGACAAGAGGAGGGGATGTCCTGGAGAGCGAGGAGAGGAGTATGTGTAGAGCATATGTTGTGCAGGTCCGCTGCAGCCTGGGTTGCCATTATGAATAAAGCCTGTGTTTCAAATGGGAACAAATGAAGAACATAACATTTGCTTTGGAAGACTGCTTTATTCGCAGTATTGTGACACGATGTACTGAGAGGAAAATATAATTATTAATATACGAATTGAATCGGGAAAAACAAACAAAAAGACTATCCTGCTTGAATAAATGAGGAAAGGAGAAAGAGTGGGGGCCGTGTTGAGTTGTTCTGCTTCCACGATGGCTGTGATTTCTCAGCTTGTTCTAGCTAATGTGTGGAAGGGAGAGGGAAATATTTGGAAGGGGTGGAGCCTACTGTGTGACATTTTCTGGTTTGTGCACTTGAAACACTCCTCCAATTGTCTGAATGAAGGAAGTATAGCAAGTAGTTTTTTTTTTTTGTTTTTTTTTTTTCACGATACAGTGCTAAGAAAGATCTACAAATACTAAGAAATAAGGGCTCCTATTTGCCAGAAAACTGCTTCTTTCCCTTTGACACCAGCCAGGGAATCATCCTGACCTTTCTCCAAATAGGCCAACCAATACACATAAATTTCCCACAGGCAAACCATTTAAACTATCTTATACAACTCTTTCTCAGGGCCTAGTGCTGAGTGAGCTTTGATAATGAAAAGAACATAATGAGATTAATTTTTGAATGCTGACTCAGAATCAGAAGACTGAGTGTTTGCTAAATAAAGCAAACAATAAAATAACGGCCTCAACCAAGTGAGGTCTGTAACCCACTAGCAGCCAGGCCTGCACAAGCTGGTTTATGCAGAATTCAGTTCACTGGAGTACTTTATTAACCAAAACATTCCAATTCCTGACACCATACAGCAAACCAGCTTTGCTCTACACTAATTACTCAGTTTCCTTTTCAATTCAGCAAGAAGTAGAAATTCAATCTCTGATCCACTTGTGGGTTTGGAATGCATACTTCATAAATGGATTTTTTTTACCTCTACTTTTGCATTCAAAACCCTGTTATGCTCAAGATTGCCCGTTTTATTACTGCTTTTCGCACCTGTGCCCTGGCCTCTGCTGCCTTGCCACATTTCCACTGGTGGCCTTCCCATTAACTCCGTCTCCATCTGCGTCTCGTCTTTTCCTATCCATGTCTTGGGGGAATCCCATTGTTTTTTCCTCAGAAATCGAAGAAAAAAGAATTATATTTTGTAAAAAAATTCCTTGCTCAAGTTGCAAAGTAAATTAACTGCAGTGAGTACTGCTTGCACCAACTCTAATGAAAACAAAAGCAAAAACACAAACTAAACTCCAGAAGAATTTGTATTTCTCAGGATGAAAGAAAGAAAGGCTTTTCCTACAGGCTCCAACCAACCCTGCTTCCATAAGGCCTACATGAGCGTGACTTGTCCAGAAGTGCATCCCACACTCCTTATGAAGCCGCTACTATCCCCGGCTTCCCTCTTTGGGGGAACAGGGATGTAGTGGTAGTGGGTTTCAATGAGTCCTCTGTCTACTGGTTTCTACATCACCCAGAACCAGAAGCAGGGCATCTTTTCAGAGCCCTTGACTTGTTTCCTCCTACCTCTTCTCTGACTAGATAAGGATTTAGAATCACATCATTCTCGCTATTAGGCTGGGCCATGGAACGTCTGAGGGAACTCAGGTTACCTAAGTCACCTAAGTACTAAGGTTAGTACACTGGAACTCCCCAGGCAGCCCAGGTAATTCTGATTAAATTGTTCTGGTGTGTGGTCAGGGATCAGGGAATGGTATAGTTCTAAAAGTGATTCTTTCTTTTTTTTTTTTTTTTTTAATTTTATTTATTTTGAAAGAGAGAGAGAGAGAAAGAGAGAGAGCACGGAAGGGGCAGAGAGACGAGAGAGAGAATCCCAATCAGGCTCCGCACTGTCAGCACAGAGCCTGATGTGGAGCTCAAACTCATGAACCGTGAGATCATCACCTGAGCTGAAACCAAGAGTCAAATGCTTAATTGACTGAGCCACCCAGGCACACCCACCCACCCTGGGTGAATCTGATGTGCAGCAAAGAACGTGGTAGTACAAACCTGGGCCAGGATTTGTTATCCCAGAGATGACTACTCCCCTCTTTGTTTCTCATCGGAGGCTTCTTCTCTGCCCACCTCACTCTTCTGCAATCTGATAGCAGGACCCTCCTATTTATATTGACATTTCTCTTGAGATGCCTACATCTCAAGTCAAAGAACAGAGCAGGGACTGTGGAGAACAGAGAAAGCAAGGGCTGAAGGAAATCATGGTGAATATAATAAATGTCAGCCAAACAACCAATTTACTCATACCGCCAAGTCCCATTAGCTCCTTCGTTAATGGCAGACAATATTGAAATGGCATTATTTGTGTATATACAAAGATATATTTGAATATTTAAAATAACCTAAATAATTTAATGATATAAATGAACTATGGAAAGATATATCAAAACTTTTAAAATAAAATGAATGAATTTATTAGCTTAGACCACATTAATGTACCAATAATTAATTAAAACTGAGACTTAACTCATTACTGTCATCTTTTATCAGAAAATTTTAATTTTACAGGATTATACGCAATCTGTACACCTAATATCTCTTCAGTTTGTGCCTTTGCTATTTCTATACAAATATTATTTTCTGAAAGACACAGGATTTAATTATAAAGTGATAAACTGTGTTAAATAATGCAGTGAACCTACTCATAGTCAGTTTGGCTCCTTACAAAACTAAACCAATGTGTGTTCTTTCCTGAAGACACAAGGAGTGCCCATAAAGTACAATAAGACTATTGTTTGTGATCTACTGACATGAATTGCATTACTTTGGAGCCACACACTATAACTCTCAACCTCTGCTGTCCCTAAATGAAGTTGATGGCAATTGCTAACTGTGCTGAGGCATGACCATAAAGTCTTAGTCATGGTCCCTTTGCAACTTCCAATTTCAGCCTCTTTCTGCAGAATCTGTTGGTCTATGAGTTCTCCTTGTATCACAGAGAGGGTTTCACTTCTCCCTCCCCTGTGGCAGTATTGCAGGACAGGGAAGTGCATCATTATAAAGGGAAGCTCATTCTAATCCCACACTGTGAAGACATTGGCAAAATGTTTGCCTGGGTCCTTTGTGGAAACTGTCTTCTTGGTGAAATAGTGCATCTGTCCAGTGCGTGCATTCGCCTGGGATCCTTTATTATGCTGTTAATAACTAAATGAGCTAATCCCCCTGACGACGTGGAGGGGTTTAGCAATTTTATCATACGGAGGGGGCCCTGGCACTACTTCTCAGGCTGTCAGAGCCTCAGTGGTGAGTAAAAAACCCATAACTAAGACTGAGTTGCAAGCACAGATTCAAGTGCTTTAAAAAAATCCTGACTTGGTTGCTTTTCTTTCTACGATTCATCTTACTCATTCTCCAAAATAGAATTTGTAGGAGCAGTGTTTACCCCTATTATTGGAGTACCATTTCCACAGCTCCTCTTCTTCTTAATGGTTCTGTGGGTTTTCTGTTTCTGTAAAGCTATTTGTTCTTATAGAACCCATTTTCAATTTCATTTGCAGAAGACAAGTGCACTTACAGATACACCCTTCACTCCTTTCAAGTAAAATGAATTGGGATTGCTTTAGGGAAAAGGAGTGGTATTGTTCTTATCTCGGGGCCCAGGGTTGTTGAGGGAGTGTCACCTGGCCCCTTGCCCACAAAACACAAAATCACAGCCCAGAGTTTCATGTTCCCAGTGATCCCCAAAAGTATGTGATGTTGATGAAGATGTAAAACACAGACATATTGACACAGAGGCATTTTATGTTGTCTTGTATGGGAGGTGGTGGACAGGGAGGGAAAGCTGGAAGAAGGAATGCAGTTATGTGGCCCCTCCTTCAATTTGAAGTCTCATATTAGTTTAAAGATAGAAATGTACTCTTTGTATAATTACACTTAACAGAATTCTCAAATATAGAAACAATATATTATAATAGTTAAATTTGCTTTATTTTTAAATTGTTAGAATGGCAAGCTACAGAATTTTAAGTTCATAGATTTTGCTATTTTTTGAGAAGCAAGGAAAATTATAACAAAAGAAACCTTTAACATTATAGAACCATCATGCTTGTAGAACTTTGTAGAAGCTGCAAAATGTTTTTTCCACATAGTCACTTGTATGAAAATGGGTGCTTTCTGTAAGCACTTGGCACAAGGTATTATTCGCTCTTTCTACTTCTGGGCCTAATATTTCTCAAAATAAACCCATCCTCATGAATCTTTGAAAGTGATTAGATTGAGTCAAGCTTGTCTATTCTTTTGCATGTTCATTTATTAGTTTGAAAATTACAAATTATCATAACCCCCACCGAAAAAAAAAACCTGGGAAAATACAAGCCTGAGAAAAGGAAGAGACATTAAAACATTCTGTTCTGAGTACCATGCTCTTGCAGAGGTACTATCTGGGATATTGCTTGGGAAATTTATTTTTTCTAGCTTCCATGCAGATCTCAAGATCACAGCACATGGAGTAAGATTACATCTTATTCTAACAGCCTTTTTTTGTGTGCTTATTCTTTATCCCTCTCTGTCCATAGTCATCTACCATGGATTCATCTCTTTAGGAATCAGCTGAGGCTACTTCATTTCTGACCCAACCAGGAGGACAGGGCGCATTATATACCAGCCACCAGATTGATACCAACAGGGGGAGCCAAGCGCTCAATCTATCTTCTTTACCCTGGTGGAAATACCAGGAGTGCTAAAGACATTATCCTGCTACGGCTTTTGAAATTCATTGTCTTCAGAGTACAAATGGGAAAAATTGAATACTAAAATTCATCATATCACACGATGTTTAGAAATATTTGGGGGAGATTTGGAGGAACTTTGATGAAGTCAGTACTTTAGGCTGGGGTTCAGTTTGTGGGACTTTATCATAAATATTTTGTGCTATTATTCTAAAAATAACAACAGTCCCCCCAATTATATTGTCTTTGTTTTTTTCTTTTGGAGGATCAAACACAGGAATTTTCCCTTTTTTCCCCTCAACTCCTTTTCCTCCAATGTCCTTATTTTTCTGGGCCTTTTTCATTACTGTGGAGGGAATTATGATATTGACAAAGTATACCATCTGAGTAGAGAAAATAGACAAAGAAAAGTAGCAATAATTTGTGGGGAGGAGGGAGTATAAAAAAGTTATCCATGAGAAACTTATAGACACACACAAAACTACTTTTTCTATATTAGAACCAAATGTAAGTATGTTGATTTGTTCCTCTAAAAAGAGTGGTGAGATAGACAATATCATTTCTCACAAAATGCTTGTTAAATCATTTAATAATCACGGCTCTGTGTTTGGCACTTACACTCAGTATAATCTCTCTTCTTATAATCTTGAGATATGTGGTCAAGTATTTATCTTCCAGTATTTCATAGACCACTATACTTGAAATGTTTTAAAGACCTGTCATTCCTTTTTATCAATGACTGTTTGCGTCTCATCTGCCCTGATCCATCCTTACAGAACAAACCTAATCTGCAGTTATGAGCCTCCAGCAAGTGGGTAGGTTTTCTGTCCTTTGCAGTGCACTGGTATTGATAAGTTTAATTGGGAGGAAATCCATTACAGATCAAAGAGTATGTCCTTAAATTTCATTTCATCCGATTTTTTTTCTATAAATTATAGGAGTTAAGTGGCTCAATTTTTATTAGTTGTTGATATTTTTTATGTAAAATGAAACTACTTAAGCATATACTTAAAGAAAATAGTCTGTGGTCCTTTTTAATAAGAACCTCTTTTCAATTTTGAGACCCCTCAAACTTCTGGCATTGATTTTTTTATTTGTTGAGTCTTGGCACTTGATGACCAATATTATACTAATAGAAAAGATGGTTCACTGAATCACCAACCCTAAAAGAAAGGAAAATGTGTAGTTACCTGCTATAGTAGCGAAAAGGAAGTATATTTTAGTGAAAGACCCAGTGGTTTTTTTTAAGAATTAATGCACAATACAAATTACTGCAGTTGATTATTAATTTTTGGATTCTTTGAAGACATCTCAGAATTGTGCAGTTCTTCAGCATAGTTAACTGGTTGAAGATAATGCCTCTCCTTTCTTCTTATCCCTACTTCAAACGCACTCTAAGCACATAATATAAGCAAGTTGAATACATCACTTACTGCTTTTAGGTGTTAAAAACATTGGTTCAAATTAGCTGGCTGATGAAATTCTTACAAAAACACTATATTCATGGTATATGTTTATTGTCTAAAATTTTGCATAGCGTTCTTCCTTCAATCTCTTTTATTACGTTCATGTGTAATCATCATGTAGAATTAGGAATGGTAGAATTTTAAATGACTTAGACATTATACAAGTGTGAAGAGCCTTGCACATTTCCTTTGTGTACAACACTCAATCAATGGTAGCCCTTCATATCTATCTCCTTCCGTGGTTCCCCACTCTCTGTCCAAGCAGACTACAAATGAGGCTTCTAAGTGAGTCTGAAATTAGTTGTGACTTATTTACCTGATTTGTCACTTGAATTGATGACAAACACCAGCCATAATGTAATATTCCTATCTGCCACTTCAATCTCTTTCCATTCCCCATATTGCTAGTACATATATTTACCAGTGAAATTGCAACTAGTTATCCTTTTATTTTTCCCCATTTTTCCTTATTTTGAAGAAAACCCAAATGATCAGAATAATTCATTTGTAACCATAATTAATAATTAACCGACTTTGGGGCACCTGGGTAGCTCCGTTAGTTAGTGTCCAACTCTGGATTTTGTCTTGAAAGTGAAGCCCCATGTCAGGCAGAGCCTGCTTAGGATTCTCTCTTTCTTTCTCTCTCCTCTCTCTCTCTCTCTCTCTCTCTCTCTCGCTCTCTCTCTGCTCCTCCCCCACTTTTGCTCTCTCTCTCTCTCTCTCTCACTCTATCTCTCTCAAAATAAATACACATTTAAAAAAATAAGAATTACACTGCTTTGTTTGCACAGAAATGCAAACAGAAATGCTTGCATCAGAGCCAAATCTGTGTTATTGGGCTTCTTCCTTTTATTTGGAATTTATATAAAAATTTGAAATGTCATTACTCCCAATGAACAAGACTGATGGCTATAGAGACTCAGAGAGATAGTAAAAGAAGGAGGCAGGTTTGTATACCATGAACTCTTTATGACCTCTTAGCAGGCAAATTGTACTGTCTCAAAGTCATCCTACATGTACTTGTAATGTCATATGGAACATACATTGCCAAGAAAGAGGCCCAGTTCTATTCCATTATAAGACATAGTGTTTTCTGTGTTATCTGTTGTCAAAAGTAAATACCTATACTTGTGTTTTTAACTGGTTTCCATTTGGTTAAGAAGACCTCAGTGTTCATAAATAATACTTTTTTTAGCAGAGGTAATGGGCACTTTTCATTCTTTTTGACATCTGAAATTCCTTCTATACTTGGGAACTCCTCTACGCAATGAGGCAGAAGCGGCCTCCACTAGAGAAGCTGCAAATACCATACACTTATTCTCCTAGACTGGCCGGATTCTGGGACCTATGAACTAGACTGCACCAATCAGATACTCCAACTGAGACTTTGCATAAAGAAGTAATGAAATGACATCAGAAGCAGGGACTGTGTTGGAATTAATTTTAATTATGGCTGGTGGCAGGAGATTAGCTACATCCAATTTCAAGAAATAACTATTCTAGAAGCAGCATCCATTATATAGTATTGATAGCTTTGGCAATGAACGTGTCTGGTGTTCAGTGTCAGCAGCATGGGTGCATTCACCAGACGGTTCTGCAGCATTACTCAGCTCTGTTACCATCTATAAAATCTCCAAGTCTTATTTTTGGATATCTTGGAAATTCTATAAATTCCACTCCCCACTTCTGCCACCCAATGTCTCTTTACCAAATTACCTTTCCTGTTTCAATCAGTCAGACTCTGATGGTTGAAACTGAGAGTTGTGATGAGATAAAAAGATATGTAATCTACAAATATTAACATTTCTTAATTTATTCATGAGAGTCATACAACAGGACTTTTAGGAAAGAGTTAAGTGTAGTAAGAAATGAGTAATTGTAGATGAAATCACTATGAACTGACTGTTCACTGGGTATCAGTTCATGAAGATGAACCATAGAAAAACTGAATAGGTGATCACAAAGGCAGTCTCTGGCCATGTCTCTGTAGAGTATTTCCATGTCCTAGCAGCCAGAATGATTTGGCAGAGTCATAATATGCACAGGCACTTTTTGCTTATCTCTCTTTTAATAAACCACCCAAATCCACTATATCTCTGGTGGGGAAAAAAAACCAAACGTATGTATTAGAACTTGTTTCTTCTTTAGTTTCTGGGCTTTGTTCTGTAATGAAAAATTCATGGTGAAGTTCGATGGTAAAATTCACAGAAAAGCCATAGACAACCTACTTTCATCCCATACTTTTTTTTTTTTTTTGCCTTGTTTACTGTGTAAATAGCTGACACAAAGTAAGTGTTCAATGAATGTCTGTTAGGTAAATATAGCACACACTAATGTAGCACTCATGAGCCAGGTGTTCACATATATTAACCTACTTCCTCCTCACAATAACCTTCTGAGACAGGCACTGTTATTATTCCCTTATTAGTCCTTTGTATTTGGGGGTAGGGGGAAGAGGACAAGAAATGGACACACTGAAGATCTAACTAACTTGCCCAAAGAAAGTGAGCAAACGTGGTCCTAACTCAAGAAGAATGACTCTGGAGTCTGTGCCGTGTGTGTGTGTGTGTGTGTGTGTGTGTGTGTGTGTGTGTGTGTGTGTATGTTTTATTCAGCTCATAGTCATTAAGCACCCACCATATGTCAGGCACAAAAATTCAATGATGAGTATATTATTTTGCCCTCAAGGAGCTCACTATATCAGAGAAATAGGCATATAACAAAAATTAAAGTGCAATTATTCTGTGATAGAAAATATAAATGAGGTTTGTTGGGACACAAGGAGGTGACAGAAATTACTCTGAATGAAAGATGGTCAAGGAGGACATGTGAGAACAGAGAATGCTCCTGCTGAGATTTGAAATAATTTTTTCATGAATATAGAATTGCATTCTAGGCAAAAGG
Source organism: Puma concolor (assembly GCF_028749965.1). Taxonomy (NCBI): domain Eukaryota; kingdom Metazoa; phylum Chordata; class Mammalia; order Carnivora; family Felidae; genus Puma; species Puma concolor. The sequence continues at coordinate 157,329,719 of NC_141674.1, forward strand.
AAGATCTTACACAAAAGGTAAAAAGAGTATGATATATTTGTGAATACAGTGAGGCATAACTGAGGCGTGAAGTTGGAGATGCAGGTGAAGCCCAGATAATAAAGAAATTCTAAGTTATGTTAAAGAACTGTTACATTTTTCTAAGACAATCAAGAGCCATTGAAGAAACTTAAATAGGAGAGTAAAATGAATAGATATGCACTGATGAAACATGTTTCTGGCTAACTAAGACTGAAATAAAGGGGGTCAAGTTTAGATGGAAGAAGAAAAGTTGGGAGACTACTGAAATAGATTAAATATAAGGAACTTAAATGGGTCAAAAGTTTAGGCTAAAGAGGGCATGGACTCAAGAGATCATTAAACATAGAATTGGCAGGGCTTATAAATCTCTTGGATATTATTGAGAGAGGGTTGGTAGTGAAGAGGTAGAATTCTTCTGTTTCTTTATTTTGGTTTGCATTAATTAGCAGATACATGTAACCTCTGGTTTTCTTTTTTCTTTAAAATATTTTCATTCTTTTTGCAAGTTTTTTATTTATAATTTCACTGTTCCTTGAGACTCTAAGATTTAGCCTCTTTTATCATACTTTTGTGTTTATTTATATCCTAGTGCTTCTTTGGTTTTAAGATGCTTTATGTCTATGTTGATCTGAAATATTGTATACGTATATATATCTTTAACATACATCTACATAAAACTTCTAGAGGGCATCCTTTACAGTAAATTGAATGTTTATATGTATCCTGCTTTTTGAGTTTGTCAAATAAATACTGTTATTTATATAACTAATATGTTTGATGGCCCAGTTGAGAGTGTATCTTTTATATGTCCTTTTTATGAATCTTCAGCATTTTTGGAAACAGGAATATGGCTCTATAAATAATATTTTTGGAAAGAAGAGGCAGTCAGAGTTCTTGCAGTTAAAGCTGGCATTGCTTATTCAGAAACCTCTTTTTGAAGTCAAATATTTCTACTTTTAAGTGTTTTTCTATTTAAAAAGTTAGGTTTTGCTCTTGGTAGCTAAATAAGACAAAAGCATAATTATTTTCACTGAAAAAAAAGGTGAAATTAATTGAATGATAATACTTCTCCCAGATATTTTTGTAATAAAACTACATAATTCATGCACCTGTATATATTACAAACCTTGCCTCAAGAGAATTTCAAGCTGAGACTTTTTACCCTAATATATGAATATATTTTTATATATTGTACAGATACAGCGATAGATGGATAGATGATTGGTAGACATTTAAGTACATTGATATATAATTATAGAAACTTTTATTAAAACAATGCTGACAATGCCTAGCACAATGTGATGGAGATCATTGGTACTCAAGGGCTGTTGGTTGAATAAATGCATAGGTGAAGCTATATAAAATCAAACATGCTTAGGGATGCAGTGATTTCCAAGGAGAAAGTCACTACCTTATCTTAAAAGATTTTTTTTTAATTTTTTTTTTTCCAACGTTTATCCATTTTTGGGACAGAGAGAGACAGAGCATGAACGGGCGAGGGGCAGAGAGAGAGAGGGAGACACAGAATCGGAAACAGGCTCCAGGCTCTGAGCCATCAGCCCAGAGCCCAACGCGGGGCTCGAACTCACGGACCGCAAGATCGTGACCTGGCTGAAGTCGGACGCTTAACCGACTGCGCCACCCAGGCGCCCCTTAAAAGATTTTTTTAATATTTTGCATTAGGATAAAGTATTGTCTTTCATTGATCATAAATATCTCAGCTTGCTTTCTTCACGTCATAGTAATTCTGCTCAATGTATTCTGTTTCTAGATGATGCCTGACAACAATTCAATTTCATTAACTCAGAGAATACTAATTCACTAAAAATAAATACATCCGTCCGTCCATCCATCCATCCATCCATCCATCCATCCATCCATCCATACATACAAACTAGTCTATTTAGCACCATGAAGATCATTTTATAAAAAGGCTATCTGAGAATATATTTTTCTGTTTTGAAAGGTTCTTTCCCTTTCTGTATGTTTGTTGCCTTTGTGCATTCTTTGTTGTCTTGGTACAGGCTTCTCCTCCTAAGATGCCAAATACTCCTTATGGCATCACAGCACTGCCATGTTCATCCATAAATGTTCTGATCACTTGCAGTGTTACCAAGGGGCCTCTTTCTGAGAACACTTTGTAAAGTGATTGACATGTTATTGTTATACACATCAGCTTCAGTAATTCTACCAATTATGAAATGTTCAGTATCAAAGACTGTCAGCCAAAATACTAAAAAATAAAATCAGAGGATTATGTGGAAAAAGTTTAGAATCTCAATTTTTAAACTAGATTTAAAATTATAAAATTTTTACACTCTTGGAAAAAAATATGACTATTTGCCTATGCACTTCTTGATATTTCAGGGCAAGGGGGGAGGGATCATCTACCGTCTGCCAGATGCTAAACATTGAGATTTGAGGATACAGGAGTTTAGTTCAAGGAGAGATTCATATTATAAAATAATGGCTATAAAATGTGATAGACAGGTAATAAAGATATCTACAGAGAGGATGGAAATACAACAAAAAAAGAAGCAGGAATACGTAACTCTCTATAGAAGTTTTCTAACAGAAAATAATTTTTGAGTCGTGATTTCAAAACTGTATAGTGAATGTGGAAAAGCCTTAACCTGAAGCTCAAACCCTAGGGAAATCAAATTTTATATTGTAAATTTTTTAAGCAAATTTTTATTAAAAAAAAAAGAAAAACTCATGGCAGAAGAAACACATCTGAATTTGAATATATCCAAATCTAGAGAAGCAAAATATATCAATTGAAATTGTTATGCTCATCACTTAAAAGGAAGAACTGATTATTCTTTCAAACCTTGAATCCATTGACATTTTTGCTAACATAAATAGCACATTTTTGGTATTATGTCTGACAAAGATACAAATAGCATTAAAACATCATAACTATTTCTAGATTTATTAAAAATGAGATTAGTGGTGGGTAAAATAGCTAAATTATTGTCATTGAGCATGAACTTTTTTTCCCACCACAGTGAGGCAGTTACTGTGCACTATTTTGCCAAACTTTCATCACATTTTGTTTTGTTGGGTATACTCCTAAAAGTCACAATAATAATGAGTCACCATAAAAAAGTTGGTCCTACTCTTTCTTTACTCATTGTGCTAGAATGAGTTTGAATTTTTAAATTTTTTTTTAATGTGTATTTATTTTTGAGAGAGGGAGCGCAAGCAGGGGAGAGGCAGAGAGACAGGGAGACAGAACCTGAAGCAGGCTCTAGGCTCTGAGCTGTCAGCACAGAGCCCAACATGCAACTCAAACCCATGAGCCATAAGATCATGACCTGAGCCGAAGTCAGAGGCTTAACTGCCTGAGCCACCCAGGCTCCTGAGTTTGAATTTTTATTGGTACAAATGTATGACATTTTTTCCGATAATGATAGTAAGTTGGGTAGGCAGGATGTGATGTCTTTCCTGTGCTGGAGAAATCTCCTTAGAAGAAGTATATATATCAAGGCTAGCTTTTTGTAAGATACTTGTCTAATATGTGAGCCAACATCAGATTGGTATGAGCTATGCAAACATCATATTATTTTGTGGTTGTGCCACATTCTCTTCTTTAAATTCCAGTATTAGAAGACATGTATCATTCCTTTTTCTATAAATGGAGGGATGAAATGAAAAAAAATTAAGTGTAATTTAGTGACTTACCCAATATTATGACATACCCAGTAGAGGAGGGAGTTAGTACAAAGTCCCCATTTCTGATTCCTGGTTAATCCATCTGTGAACAACTGCATTTTTGTCTCTTGCAGCCTGAGCTATATTTGAATTTAATATTCAGGAACAAATTTTATTAATTGTTTTGTGTGAATTTATGTATGGTGTTCTTGCCAGAATTCTTTATTACACTTTATTTGTGTAATTTGATTTCTCCTGAGCATCATGATGACCCATTATTTTACCTAACCCTGTACTTTGTAGACACAGCAACTGAGAAGAATGGAAAGCATATTTAAAATCCAAACTTAACTAGCTGCAAGATATGAAACACAGTAATGATAGAAATAAAATCTTGGCATATTTTAAGATAGATTGGATATAAATTATAGCAACCTGGGGGCAGTAAAATTGATATATGGACAGTAACATACCAAACTAATGTAGCAATTACAGTTCTATTTAGTAATAGTACATAAGTAGAAACTTCCAGCTCTAAACAAAATTTATGTACCCTTGTACTCTTTATGTTGTGTCATCTCTTACAAGAAAACATACTTAGATATGATAGGCATGGATTGTTTTTACTCAAGTAGGTACACATTAAGTATAAAGTGCCCAGAAAATGGTAACTTTCAAAATATTTCAAAATTACATCTATTTACTGTTTTTTACTCCCAGTGCTTGCATTTGTCTTAACATACAGATTCAAATCACCAACTCTACTCATTCAACCTGATGATTACAAGCAAGTATAAGAAGCTAAAATTTCTATAGGTTCCAGGCAGGGTTGTCGTTGTTGTTGTTGTTGTTGTTGTTGTTGTTGTTTTCATGTCAACTTGGTGTCACTTATTAGTGAATAATGTGAACAGTGACCAACTCAAAAGTACCTGTCCCAACTAAAAAGGTTGACCACTACTTACTTTGTTCCAGCAAGTAACTCCCATGTTGAAATGTGAACCCAGTGTTGCTGGATCTTCAAAATTTTCAAAAGCAGGCAGAAATTTTGATTTTTGTAGGGATTAACTAATTCCAGTTTTAAAACACCAATAAGCATGTCTCTGGTCCATAGCTTCTCACCTGGAACTAAGTAGAGACATGATTCTATAGTAATGGATCATGGTGCCCTTCAGTAAGGATCTTGGTACTGTTCAGGTTCCCACTGTCCTTTGCTTTTTCATTGTCTGTTTAATCTGTATCATAAGAAAGCCATAGAATATTTCCTTTAGGGGCACCTGGATGGCTCAGTTGGCTAAGCGTCCAACTTCAGCTCAGGTCATAATCTTGCGGTTTGTGAGTTCAAGCCCCACATTGGGCTCTGCATTGACAGTGAAGTGCATGCTTGGGATTCTCTATCTCCCCCTATCCTGCTTTCTCTCTCTCTCCCTCCCTTTCTCAAAATAAATCAATAAACTTAAAAAAAGAATATTTCCATTATATCTTCATAGATGGAAACGCTTGTCACAGTTGTAAACAATGATCATGAAAAGACCATGCATTTTTTCTCTTTGCAGCCTTCAATGATTGTTATTGTTCCCTGCAGCCCAGTGTTATTGATCTCCTTAAATAAAACTTAATTATGCAGAGCTTCCTATTAAATCAAATTTTGATTATTTGAACTTAATGGAAAGGATATGGATTATTTATTTTCTATACTCCCTCTTGAGAAAGTAAAGTACATGATTTGTTTGTTGTTCCATCTCATTTCTAGGACATTCTCTGGCAAATAGAGTGTTGAATGAAATCAATTTGTTAATATAATTTTGTGATTTTAGTCATTCATTCATTAGGTAAACTTTTCCTTAAGAATATCCAAACTTTTTTTCTTAATTCTCCTTCCTAGAAAAGTAAAATAAGATTGGATCATGCTATATATCTCTAGGCAGATGTCTGATTGCTGCTTGGTTAATCAGAACGTTTACCCTGTATACCAAATACCCTTACAGGGAAAAAGTCCACTAGCAAAAAAACAAAAACAAAAGAAACAAGTTAAGTTCTCATTAATTAATTATAAACTTATTTTTGGTCTAAAGGATTAGAATTTGACTGCTCAAAACTATTTAACTTTGTGTAAAAAAAAATTAGTGCTCATATTTGATGAAAAATAATGGACCTTGGCTCACCTGACTATTTTCTACAAAGACAAATTTTTAAAAATTAGACCTCAAAAACAGTATTTGATGGTCATGTAGATATCAAGATAAAAGTGAACTTCCAACTTCAAACAAGTTCAAATTCATGTGTTCTTAGAATCTCTTCATATCCTTATTTTTTGAAGTTAAGATTTTTAGCAATATGCCAAATGACTCATCATATCAATCAATCAATCATATACTTATGTCAGATCACATTCTATAGTAACAACAGGGCTGGATCACCAAAATTAATAGGAGCATCAAAGTATCTGATTCAGCCAGGGTCGCCTGTGATAACTTAACCAAAATCAAAAGTTGCCCCATGCATGGAGAGAGACATACATACTAGCATAATATGGTCTGTTTATGTTGGTTACATTTAATGGTTATATTCTTCATTTGAACTCTGGATGTGTCATCAAACTAGATGGCAAACTTGGAGACTAGAATGTCTTTCTGTAAAAAGTTTGGCTGAAAAGTCTTTCTGAAAAGTTGGCTGATAAACAACAAAATACATTTGTTTTCCATAAGGATTTGCATTTTTGTTTTGAGATTCATCTTTCTCATATTATAGCTTACTAAGGGTAGTAAGCAGAATAATGGCTCTTGAAGATACCCATGTCCTAATCTGCAGAATCTGTGAATATATTGTTATATGGCAAAGGAGAATTAAGATTGCAAATAAAATTACAGCTGCTAATCAGCTGACCTTTTGACAGGGAGAGAGTCCTGGATTACCCAAATTGGCCCAATGTAATCACAAGATGGAACAGGGGATTGGAAGAGAGAATCAGGAATGGAAGTGTGAGAAACCTGAGCAGGAACAGGGCCGTGAGCCAAGGAAAATAAGCACGCTATCTAAAACTGCAAAAGCCAGGGGAATAGATTCTCCCCTAGCGCCTGCAGAAAGGAATGCATACCTTCTAACACCTGTCACCACCCCCAGTGATATCCATTCAGGGATTCTGACCTATAGAACTGTAAAATATATTAAATTTGTGCAGTTATAAACCAATCACTAAGTTTGTAATAATTTGTAACAGTAGCCAAGAAAACTAATACACTGAGGAACTTTAATTTTTTTCAGAAGACTGTCACTAAAATTGCATTAATAAAAAAAAAAGTTAACATTTTCAAACTTTTATTAAAACACGGTGTATTTCTTCATTCATTTCCTTTCAGGAGATAATCCACAGCAGCCAAGTGGACATTTCAAGAAGCAGCCAGGAAATGGAAAGAAATGAACAAGCAGCCTCCAAAGCACACAAAAGTGACGTTCCTGAAACAGAAATGGTAACTACTTAGAAACACAATACTTTCCCATTTCCAAAACTGTGTGGAAATTCTAACCTCATTGTAAACAATTGCTTTTAATGTCCTTTATGTATTTAATACCAATATACATCAGCATCTATTTCCCCATTTTGGCACTGATGTTCTTTGAAAAATAAAATGATCATGCTAAAATTTTAAGTGCACTTTAGTTGTCAATTTATATATGTTCTGTTATACCATGAGCCCATGTATTAAAACAAGGGATAGAGGGGCACCTGGGTAGTTCAGTTGGTTAAGCATCTGACTCTTGATTTTGGCTCCCAGGATCATGGGGTCACGCTGAATGTGACCCTGCTTAAGATATTCTCAATCTCTCTCTCTCTCTCTCTCTCTCTCTCTCTCTCTCTCTCTCTCTCTCCTCTGTCCCTCCCCCCTGCTTGCTCTCTCTCCCTCTCTCTCAAATTAAAAATTAATTAATTAAGGAATAGAAGTTTAGTTAGCATCTCTCAAAGTGCACTGACTTCTTGAATGAAAATCACTGTGAAATGAAGAATATATATGCAGTACTAAAATAACTGACTTCTTAAAAACATTTATTTATTTAAAATTATCTTTAAACACAGGCCTCTCATCTTGAAAAGCACACTGAGGAAATAAACCAAGCTTCTCAGTTCCATCAATGTGTTCAAGAAACAGGTGAGAATCTGGTATTATTTGACCCCAGTATGCCTTTCTCCTACTCATGTGTCTGGGTTTGAATGGAGGACTTCCAAAGCATAATCCCTCCCACTAAGTACATTTAATAACTATGACTCACAGTCCCAAAGGAGACAAAGTAGTATTTCTATACATAATTAGGTTCTGCCTATGGTAACAGATGCAATAAGCTTCTAAAATAGTTCACTGCCCATCAGTCTTATGAATTCATCCTAAAAGCCTAGAAGGTGATACGCCAGTCATCTCTGAATTGCTTTTTGCCTCGGGCACCTACAGTAAAACTTAATGTTTATCAAGTTCCCTAAGAACAGAAATGTTATCTAGATTGTATTACTTTCGATAACAGATTTTAACACTTCTAAATTCAGTTTTCAACCTACATACATGAAATTAAACTATAGACAAATCTGTACGAGTTTGCATAAGACAGGTACAGGCTGTCTTGCCCATGAAAGGGGAATGAGAAGTTTTGTTGCCTTGAAGAGCTAAAAGGGAAGATTTAAGCCAATTGTGACCCAATCATTACTTGAGTCTGTCTGTATTTTGGCTTTATTTTGGTTTTGCAAAGGAAGCAGGTATTCCTTTTCTGTCCTTCTGGTGTGCTTTTCTTGTTTTATAACTTATATTATTTTTTCCTAAGCATGAAAGTAAAACATGCTTGTAGAAAACTTGAAAAATATATACAATTAAAATAACAGTTCCTTCAATTACGACTTCTCGTCTAGAAATAACCACCACCATTGTTCTCCCTATATTTCTTGACACTAACTTACATAATGAAATGGTGCCATATGCATATATTTGTACCTTGAACCTTTTCATTTAACATATATTGTGAGAAGCTTCCTTCTCAAACATCATGTTTATTAGTTACATAACATCCCTGGTATTCTTTTCTGTTTGCAGTCATTGATACACCTGAGGATGAAGAGATTCCAAAGGTTTCAACAAAGTTTTTAAAAGAGCAATTTGAAAAGTCTGCCCAGGAAAAGGTCCTTTATTCTGAGAAAGAGATGACCCCAGCCAAGCAGATTAAGGTAAAACAATATCTCTATATGGAAACATATTAAGTGTAAAACCAGATGTAAATGCATAGCATTTTAAAATTATTGAATGTTTTATGTGGTTTTTCAACTAAATCTGGAGCCATTACTTTTTTTCCCCCATAAGGAGAATATTATTCTACATGAGAAAAGCAGTAGAGTTAAAACTTTTCTCACTAAAAAAAAAAAATAGGGAAGAAAAAATTATATATGCTCTAAAGTTTAATAACTAGCATTAGATAAAATAATAAAGTCAATTTTAAATGTCAGATACTCTGCTTAAAATTCCAAGGAAAACAAAATAATTCTCAAAAGTACTTTAAGACTTTTACTGTTATCCCTCTAGATTACTCAGCACAGTATATTAAGTAAAGGAGGAAGAAAAATCAAGATTATGTGTAAATGTTAAAATACTGACTTGTTGATGTATTGAATGGGGAATAGAACCCTAAAAGCACAAATGAATTATAGGAAAGATAGTAACAAAACTGAATATTGCTTCTAAGTAGGTCTTTAAAAGGAGTCTGTCTTCTGCTGTTTCCAAAGGAGATATCATAGCAAGTGGACAGGTAAGGGACAGTGCCTAGGAAATCTTCACCACTACACCCATTTTTATAAGATTTGACTTTCTTTCCCTTCAAGATTGAAAGTGAATATGAAGAGAGTTCAAAACCATCATCAGTTGTGGGTCCCTCTTCTACTTCTTGCACTTCGACCAGCCGGAGGAAGGAAACATCAACCACAAAACATAGCACCCACAGTGCCACTTCCTCAACTCTAGCACAAGTTAATGCCACCCCTACGGGAAAGACAGAAGAATTTCCTCCTCCCCCACCTGAAATATTTCAAGCTCCAATAGATGCGACAGCATTTTCCCAGTCCCCTGAATTCCCCAACCCTCCTAGAACACCACCAGTACCCAAAGAATTATATTCTAAGCAAAGAAATTTGTACGAATTAAACCGTTTATATAAACACATCCATCCTGAGTTAAGAAAAAACTTAGAAAAACATTATATCAGTGAGGTTTCTGAAATTGTCTCTAGTCAAGTGAACCCAGGGAGCTCAGTTTTAGCAGATGTGCAACAAGCCCGGTATGTTTTTGAAAATACAAATGACAGTTCTCAAAAAGCTCTAAACTCAGAAAGAGAACACTTGGAGTGGGATGAAATTCTGAAGGGGGAGGTGCAGTCCATGAGATGGATCTTTGAGAATCAGCCATTAGATTCCATCAACAACGGCTCTCCAGATGAAGATAACATCAACGGGGGCATTGCTGATCAAGAAATCATTGCTGGTGGTGATGTGAAATATACAACGTGGATGTTTGAAACCCAACCCATAGATGCACTGGGTGATCATTCTTCTGGCATGGAAGAAAATGCTGAGAAAATTCCTGAACTAGCCAGAGGAGATGTCCGCACAGCCCGGTGGATGTTTGAAACAAAGCCATTAGACTCAATGAATAAAATGCACCAAGGTCAAGAAGAATCAGTGGTAACCACCATAAAGGACATCACCGGTGGGGATGTCAAGACTGTGAGGTATATGTTTGAAACTCAACATCTGGATCAGCTTGGACAGCTTCATTCAGTGGATGAAGTTCACCTTCTGCAACTCAGGTCTGAACTCAAAGAAATTAAAGGAAATGTGAAGAGAAGTATAAAATGTTTTGAAACTCAACCATTATATGTTATTAGGGATGGTTTAGGTCAAATGCTAGAAATTAAAACTGTTCACAGAGAAGATGTTGAAAAGGGAGATGTGAGAACAGCACGTTGGATGTTTGAAACACAGCCCTTGGACACAATTAACAAGGATATCACAGAAATTAAAGTTGTCCGAGGAATATCCATGGAAGAAAATGTCAAAGGTGGGGTGAGTAGGGCAAAGTGGTTATTTGAAACTCAACCTTTGGAGAAAATCAAAGAAGACTCAGAAGAGGTCATCATTGAAAAGGAAACAATAATAGGTACAGATGTCTCCAGAAAGTGTTGGATGTTTGAAACACAGCCATTAGACATTCTAAAAGAAGTTTCTGATGCAGATCCTCTAAGATCTGAAGAGATAATAGGGGGTGATGTACAAACTACTAAGCATCTATTTGAAACACTTCCAATAGAGGCTTTAAAAGATAGCCCTGATGTAGGAAAACTTCAAAAAATTACTGCCTCTGAAGAAGAAAAGGGGGATGTTAGACACCAAAAATGGGTTTTCGAAACCCAACCTCTGGAAGACATTAGAGAAGATAAAAAAGAGTACATACGAACAGTGAAACTTGAAGAAGTTGACAGAGGTGATGTAAAGAATTACACACATATCTTTGAATCAAACAATTTAATTAAATTTGATGCATCACATAAAATACAGGTGGAAGGAGTCACGAGAGGTGCTGTAGAGTTAAATAAATCACTCTTTGAAACAACACCACTATATGCCATTCAAGATCACCTTGGAAAATATCATCAAGTAAAGACAGTCCAACAAGAAGAAATCCTAAGAGGTGATGTACGGAGTTGTAGGTGGCTCTTTGAAACAAGGCCCATTGACCAGTTTGATGAAAGCATTCATAAATTCCAGATAATTAGAGGAATATCTGCTCAAGAAATACAGACTGGAAATGTGAAGTCTGCTAAGTGGCTATTTGAAACTCAACCTCTTGATTCAATTAAATATTTTAGTAATATGGAAGAAGTAGAAACTAAAACTGAACAAGCTACAGATATTGTTAAAGGGGATGTCAAAACTTGTAGATGGCTTTTTGAAACCCAACCAATGGAGTCTCTTTATGAAAAAGTTTCATTAATGAGTGACTGTGAAGAAATTCGTAAAGGAGATGTCAAAGCCTGCACTTGGCTCTTTGAAACTAAGCCTCTTGATACCATAAAAGATGACTCTGAAGCAACAGTCAAATTGCAAACTGTAAAACAGGAGGAGATCCAAGGTGGGGATGTTCGTACAGCATGTTTTCTTTTTGAGACAGAAAATTTGGACAGCATACAAGGAGAAGAAGGAAAAGAAATCAAGGCCATGGAAATGGATATCCAAGCCGGAGATGTCTCCAGCATGAGGCATAAGTTTGAAAATCAGTCCTTAGATTCTATAAGTTCCAGTTCAGAGGAAGTTTTGAAAAAGATCAAAGCCCTAAAGACTGAAGATATTCAGAAAGGCAATGTTTTAAATTGTAGGTGGCTTTTTGAAAACCAGCCAATTGATATGATAAAAGAGAGCCAAGAAGGTGATGAATTAGTTAAGACAGTGACAGACATACAAGGTGGGGATGTAAGGAAGGGGTGTTTTATTTTTGAGACTTTTTCTTTAGATGAGATTAAAGAAGAATCTGACTGTATCAGTACCAAGAAAACAATTGCTGAAGAAGTAATGAAGGGTGACGTAAAAAGCTATAGAATGCTCTTTGAAACCCAGCCACTCTATGCAATTCAAGACCGAGAAGGGTATTATCATGAAGTGACAACAGTTAAAAAGGAAGAGGTGATTCATGGAGATGTACGAGGAACGAGGTGGCTTTTTGAAACAAAACCATTAGACTCAATTAATCAGTCAGAGACTGTGTATGTTATTAAATCTGTCACACAAGAAGACATTCAAAAGGGAGATGTTAGTTCTGTCAGATACAGATTTGAAACCCAGCCATTGGATCAGATTTCAGAAGAATCACGTGATACCGTGTCCACTGTAGACTATATTCAAGGTGGAGATGTAAAAACAAGTAAACAACTTTTTGAATCTGAAAATTTTGATAAGAATACATATATAAGAACAGTAAGTGTCAATGAAATACAAAAGGGCAATGTTAAAACATCTACTTGGCTGTTTGAAACGCACACTATAGATGAACTGAGAGGAGAAGGGTCAGAATATGAAAATATCAAAACCGTCACCCAGGAAGATATACAGAAAGGTGATGTTAAGCAGGCAGTATGGCTTTTTGAAAATCAAACTTTGGACTCTATTAAGGAAGCAGATGAAAGCACCACAAAAATCATCAAGGAAGAAATCCCTCCTTCTGATGTCAAAACAACTACATGGCTCTTTGAAACTACACCCCTTCATGAATTTAATGAAAGTAGGGTAGAGAAGGTAGAAATTATTGGCAAGAGCATTAAGGAAACATTGGAAGAACTCTATTCTCAAAAAGTTATTGAGGCTCCTGGAATTATCATTGAAGCTGATGAAGTTGGGGATGTTCGAATGGCAAAATACAAGCTAATGAATCAAGCCTCTCCTGAGATACAGAAAGAAGAAATTATTAGGGTTGATCTCAAAAATATAATGGTGAACCTACTCTCCAAACGAGACTGTACAAAAAGGGAGATTTTGGTTAGTGAAGAAGAGAAGGGAAATGTTAATTTGACCAAAACTCAATTATTAAACAGATCAACAGAATTTCATGCTGAAAAAGAAGAAATAGTGAGTGGTGATGTACAACAAGCAATAAAAAACCTGTTCTCTGAGGAAAGATCTGTAAAGAAAGGCATTTTAATTCAAGAAGATGAAAAAGGAGATATTAACATGACTATCTATTGTCTTCTTCATGAAAACACTGGTGACACAATTGAGCGTGAAGAAGTAATAGGGGGTGATGTGAAACGTACCATTCATAGTTTGCTATCTTCCATATCAAACAATAAAATATCTGAAAGGGCTAAAATCGATGCCTCTGAGAGGGGAAATGTTCAGTTTTTCACAACATGCATAGAAATTGGAGCTTTGGATTATCTTAAGCAACTCCAGACAGGGTCAAATGAAACACTAACAGCTGGGAAACAAGAAAGAGAGGAAGAAATAATTGGTGGTGATGTGGAGGGCACAAAACTGTTACTGAAGAAAAGGCAATCTCGGGTTGAACGTACTGTTAACGAAACTGACATCATCCCAGGAGATGTGCAGAATGCAGTTAAGGTTTTTATGACAGAGCCTCAGACTACATTTTGCAAGACACCCAAAGAAGAAATTATAAAAGGTGATTTGAAATCAACCCTAAATTCCCTCAACCAGGCCATAAGTCAGAAAACAGTAGCTAAAACAGAAGAAATTATAAAAAGTGACATGCTGGCCACATTCAAGTCACTTAAGGAATCAAGCCACCAATGGAAAGAATCTAAACAACCCAATGCCATCCCTGATGATATTGAGAAAGCTATTGAATGCCTTGAAAAGACTGCAAACACAAGGACAGAAATCCTGAAAAAGGAGCTTATCCGAGATGACCTTGAAATGTCATTAAGGAATCTGAAAAAAGCACAGAGAGCTTTTAAAGACATGGATAAGAAAAGTGTAATGAAAGAAGATGTGAAGGCGGTGATGGTAGGTTCTTCAGAAGAGCAGAAAACAAAGATTCATCAGATGGCCGAACAGAGGGACAAAAAAAGTGTTCTTCAGCCAAGACCAGGACCTTTTGAACCAGCAGCCAGGTGGCAAGGGGGAACAGATACTTCCAATCAAACTACAGGCAAATCTTGTCATGGGAATTTAATAGAAGAAAGAACTGAACTTAATCTTCCAAAAGCCCCAAAAGGCACCATAAAGATTGTCATAGATCGTGAACAAAACAACGACGCTCTTGAGAAAAACCTTAGAAGACTATCTAATTCACACCACAAAGCTAGTAAAAATGTGTTGGAATCAGGGGACAAAATGGGTGTCTGGATGGATACCACAGCAGAGCAGCATTTTGGTGATGAACATATGAGCAGACGATTGACCTCAACTGTGTCAGCTAAGGAAAATCTAAAAACTAAGGAATCAGAGACAGTGAGAGAACAGAAGAAGGATGCGGTCTTTAACTCTACCCAATCTGTTGATAAAACAATTGGAAGGCAACAGACTCAAACTTGCGAACTGAGAAATGACCACCAGAAGATTGAGTCTTTCTCTGTAAAGAGTCCAAAAAATACCAAACAGACTAAAATATCAACAGATAAACAAAGCCCTAAGCCCAGTCCAACCCAGAGTCTAGTCAACAAGACAGTTGTGGAAACTTGCGAAGTTTCGGAGGACTTTCAGAAGCAAACTTCGTTAAAGCAAGAAATACAATGTTCTAGTAAAGGTATAAGGAAGAACATGAACCCTCAGCCAATTTTGCCTATAGATCAAGATATATCAAATACAACAGAAGTAAAAGTCTCCCCAAAAAGCCACAGTAAATTTAAGGCAAGTGACAAAAAGCAGGCTGATGTTCATCTGAAGAGTCAGGACTTTCTAATGAGGACAAATACTTCCACAGACTTAAAAAGGGCAATGGAAATGTCCTTTAATTCAATCAGCTTTAACCCTGAAAATAATTTAAAAGAAAGTGAGGGTTCTCTTCCACCTCCATCTCCACCTCCTGCTCCACCTTCCAATGCGTCGTCCGAAATTGAATTTCCTCTTCCTCCTCCACCTCCTTTAATGATGTTGCCTGAAAAAAACGTTTTTCCTCCCTCACTGTCCACAGAGATGATAAAGGCTGAATTTGAAAGTTTCCCAGGCCTCCCTCTTCCTCCACCACCAGAAGATGAGAAATCTGAATGTCTGTCAATGTTTCCGCCACCTCCCCCTCCTCCAACCCCATCTCTTAAACCATCGCATCTCCTTCCCTCCTCTGTTCAAGAAAAGCGAAGTGGAGCAATCATACGATATTCCCAAGAAGAAGCCTCAAGTTCGCAGCAAACTCATTCTCAGGCTAAAGTCCTAACAGGAAAATCGGGAGTAATTTTGCCACCTCCCACATTCCCCAAACCCAAATTTTTCAAACAGATGGAAGATAAAAAGAATCATGGTTCCCCAAGAGGTGAATTGGAAAATTCCCCACCAGATATGGAATGTAAAGCCACTCCCTCGAAGGATCAGAAAAAAGTAATAATGGTGACTAGCAGTGAACACACAGAGATGAAGCAGAACTTATCTAGAAATCTTGATGAAAGCAAACAATTATCTATGGACTCTAAAAGATCTCTCTCACAGACAGTTCCAGAAACTTCACAACCCAAGGAAAACACAATAGCACCTCTGGTAAAATCACATTCATTCTCAGCAGGCTCAGGACAACAAAGTCCAAAACCTTATATGAGAAAATTTAAGACACCTTTAATGATTGCTGAAGAAAAGTATAGACAACAAAGAGAAGAGCTTGAAAAACAGAAACATGAGAGTTCTTGCTACAAGATAGTCAAAACAGAAAGCTCAAATCAAAATATGTCAGAGTTGAAAAAGGAAGTGCTGTTACAAAAAACAAATGAGGTGGTTCCCCTACCCGGAATGGACTCTCAAAGTCATTCTCAAGTACTGGGAGTGGGCGCGGATAACCCGCCTTCCACAACACCAGCGGTGACGGTTGCTGCCGAGGGGCGCCAACATACTCTACCAGCCTCAGAAGACAAAGATACCATGGAAAAGGAGATTTTACAGAGCTCGAGGGACACGCTACAATCTATATCAGCTTGTGAAATTAAACAGAGTCACCAGGAATGTAAGACACAACAAGCACAACAGAAGTATGTGGAGGAGCAGTTGTACTTGCCCCAAAGAAAACCAGTTTCCCCAAGTTTCACAGTTAAGAGTACCAAGCTTCCAACTGCAGATCACAAATTAAATGAAACAGACCACATCTATGAAAGCCATAAAAAGCAATCTGAAGTTGATGTTCAAACCATTAGCAAACGACAGTACCAGAAAACTGAGAAAACTGAAGCAAGCACTGAATATAGTAATAAGCAATCTGTAGCTGAAAAATATTGTCAATTACCTAAGAAGGAGAAAAGAGTAACAATCAAATTGCCTACAGAACCCACAGGGAAAAGCCATGAAAATAAACTCAATATAGTTCATGAGAAGCAAAGAGAATATAGAGAATCTGAGAGCGGGAAACTTCCAGGAAACGAAAGAACAAATCAGGAAGCATCAATGACTGGTCCAAAGGAAGAGAGACTAACAGTGGAAAGAAAACAAGAACATTTGAATAAATCGGCACAGAAGGTAGTCAAGCAAAAGGTTACTGATGTACATCTTGATTCACAGACACAGAATTTTCAGCAAACACAAATACAGACTTCTGAAAGTCAAGTTGAACATAAAAAATTGCCCGAGCCGTATAATAAGCTGCAGGAAGAAAAATGTCTTGGAGTCAAGGGCATACAACAGAAACAAGTCTTTTCTAATACTAAAGATTCAAAGCAAGAGATTACACAGAACAAATCTTTATTTTCCTCTGTGAAAGAATCCCAGCAGGATGATGGAAAATGTGCTATAAATATATTGGAATTCTTGAGAAAACGTGAAGAACTACAACAGATTTTGTCTAGGGTAAAACAGTTTGAAGCAGAGCCAGATAAAAATGGCCTTAAAACATTTCAGACACTGTTAAATATTATTCCAGTATGGCTATTAAGTGAAGAAAAAAGACAATATGGAGTTTGCATTGCTATGGAAAATAACATAGAAAAAATCAAAGAAGAAATAACGCATATTAAAACTCAAGCAGAGGAAATGCTTATGTCCTGTGAGGATATAATTCAAACAGCCATGATATCCTCCAAAGCAGGAAAGCAGAGGCATAAACCCACCAGCCTTAACGAAACGTTACCTAAAATGCCTAATGTTAGTGAACAGCAAGAAAATACGATTGTAGAAAAAACAGAACACTGCCAAGTAGCAACTCACCATGAAGCAACTGCTCACAATCATGTGAAAACCCATCAGGAAATTAAATTAGATAATAGCAAGATCTCTCCTCCCTCCTTAAAAACACGCCCACCGTCACCAACTTTTATAACAATCGAGTCTACTGCCCGGCGAACAGAAACCTCTACTAAGGATGAGCTCTCTCAGTCCCCTAAAAAGGACAGTTTTACTGAACCATCGCCAAGAACTCCCATGGCACAAACATCTAGAGTTGGCAGAGCAGATGCGTCCCCTCCTCCGCCCAGGAGTCGCTCTGAGCAGCTTGTCAAACTCAAAGACACCACTGCAAAGCTGTCCAGAGGGGGCGTCCCGTGCACATCAGGAACCCCGGTTCCGATTGTGGAGAAAAGGTCTGAGATCATCGCGTCTCCTGCAACACTTCGTCGTCAAATTAAGATAGAAACCCGTGGTAGGGACTCTCCACCCACAATCACAATACCTATAAGTGTAAACCATGTAGATAGTGGTTCCTTCAGAGGATCCATGGAAGCTCAAGAGGAAGTTAGGCAAGTGGAGAAAAGGGCGACTTACTTTCACAAAGACGCTGGGAATTCCGCGCAGCGCCTCCTGCCGGACACTGAAAGTTTTGACGCGGTGGAAGTCATCCGCAAGGTCGAAGGGCCCCGCCGCTCAGAGCACACGCAGAGGTTTGAAGCCGCCAACCAAACGGTCCAAATGGCTGAAAATTTCGTGAGTGACCATGAAAATGAAATAAACAGATGGTTCAGGGAATTTGAAGATGGCCCAGCTTTTGAAGCAAAGTCAAATCGAAGAGTTTATACCAATGGAGAAACAAACCATAATATTAAACAAGAAAGTCATTCGTTTTGTAAGGAGGAATTTGGATTAACATCTCTAGAAAATACGAGTTTTACAGGCTTTTCTTGCAACCGTCCTAGAGAGCTACAAGAAAAAATCTCTGTCAAGCAGCCCAGCGTCCGCTCTGAAACAAGGACGCTAAGTGAACATTTCTCAGGTGTGGATGCATTTGAGGGCCAAGTTGTTGGGTCGAGGATGACGGTCTCTTCATCACATAGCTCAGAAGCTGGCAAATCTGGCTTTGACTTCAAGCATGCCCCGCCAACCTATGAAGATGTCATCGCTGGCCATATTTTAGATATTTCTGATTCACCTAAAGAACTCAAGAGGAATTTTCAGAAGGCATGGCAGGAGAGTGAAAGCGTTTTCAAAAGCCTGGGCTGTGCAACCTCAGATGCTTCTGCCACTGAGATGAGAACCACCTTCCACGAGGACTCTGCATTTATCAGTGGTAAATGAGAGTGTGCAGAGTGTGAAGATTAACCCGCTTAAAGGCACATGTTCCATAGCTAGGATGGCTTGCAGTTAGAAGGGTGCTTGGCAATAACCAAAAACTAACAGCTTTCCCTGGTGGAGGGTCTCCTTCTCTTTACAATGCTCGCTCGCTCTTACTGCTTTCTTTTCACAAAAGCATCTAACACAGGATTCATCTGCACTGTGTGAGAATAACAACATAGATTGATTGAGACCTGTATTTGTCAAGGTAAATAAGACGAGGTAGAGCAGCAGATACAATCATTGTTGCTGTGATAGCATTGACAAGTATATGTAACAGTGTATTTATTAATAACGGTACACACATAGCACATTATTTATATTTTTATTAAAAGTTAATATTTTATCCACTTGTTTAAGACAATATGAGGTGATATCTATTGGCCTACTATTGACATATTTTTAACTGCCAGATTTGAGTGGTGTTGTGTTTGAATTCAACACAGCCTGCTAATAACCCAAGAAACAATTTATACCCTTCATGTGTGCTTTCATGATTTGTATTGATTGATATCTTTGATGAAAATATACATATGGAATTAGACCTTTTGTATATAGAATTATTGTTATTAAATTGGATGAGTTAGTGTTTTCTAATGGCACTATTTTTATTCTATAACTAATTTCATTTCATCTTTCTTAAACTCCAAATGATAGTTCACTTGGCCTCATTCACACATGAACATGGACAATACATTTTAAAAATTTGACTATATTTAGAAGGAGGGAAATTCAAAACACATGGAGTTAGTACATATTTTTAACATCAGAAACACTTTATTTCTTTTTATTTATCTGCATTTTACAATTAATGAGGCTTTACAATAAAAAGATTTGACATAATTAATGTGCACCATTAATGTAGTCCATTCTTTTAAACAGATTGAAAGGAATAGGAAGTTTAAAAATAAAAACTGCTGAAACCAATAATTATCCCTCTATCATATTTGCAACATATGTGTCTAGTTTATCAGATTAATATGACTTCTTAATGTGCTTGCTTCTGGCATAATCAAGCAAAGCTGTCCAATTAATTTCAAATGCTCAGTTTCTGTTAAGATAGCTAAAAGCATGTAGAAAAGACAAAAAAGGAAAAATAAACCCACCCCGTGTTAAATATAGAAATATGTGTCCTACCGAATAAACAAAGGAGATCTCTTACTAGCTCAAATTGAGCATCGAGGCTCTAAAATACACACTTATTTGTAAAAGGAACCCTGAACATATATGCCTTTATATATAACTTATATGAAAGCTTAGTTCGTCTCATGGGATTGTAGGGAGGATCAAAACAGTACTGAGGTGAAAGTTCTATGTCAGTTTTGAACCACTGTCTAAGCACTACTGTGATTCACAGGAGCTGGCATCCACCTGAGCACCGCAGCAGGGGGCCACAGGGATGATATAGCCAGGGAAGAGGTAGGGAACATGTAAAAGGCAAACGTGAGAATCCCAAAAGCCCTACAATCTAAAGCCATTTAGATTGAGGAGAAATGGCCCTGAACGTCTCAACATATTCAGGAGTCTTGCTGTATTAAAGTTAGGAAAAGGTGTCACAGAGCCAACACGAAGTCATCAAGGAAATTATTTAAACAAATACAATATCCTCAGCTTTAAGAGCTACGTAGGCACTCTGGAGAACTCTCTCCAGGATGTTTTAAAATGTGAAAATGTTGGGCATTGATGTTCCAGAACCTCACACCTGATGGTAGGATAGTTTCCACAGAAGCACTATTAGGACAGGAGTCTTACGAGCTTTTACTTTAACTGCATGGCTAGTCAATATACTGTTATTTGTTTTGGTTTTGCAGTGTGATTGAAGACAGCATCATATAACCTTTGGTAAATTTTTATTTTTAGAAGCTGCTGCTCCAAGACAAGGCAATATGTACACTTTGTCAAAAGACTGTTTATCCAATGGAGTGCCTAGTAGCGGACAAGCAGAGTTTTCATAAATCCTGCTTCCGATGCCGCCACTGCAACAGTAAACTGAGGTAAAATGTTCTGAGGTCTGTGGCACAAATGCTGGAGGACCCTACAATATACTTATAACATCATGTCTCTAGAAGATACAACATTTTCTAGATCTTGCTGTCATCAGTTAACACAACTACAAAAGGGGGTGTTGTTGGGTTCTTTTTTCTCAGGATGGCAGTGACCTTTTCCCTTTTGAAATATTGCTTTCTTAATCAAATCCAGAAAGCTTCCTTTTGTCTAAACCTGGAGATCACACAGATGAGAAAAATCAAGAAATTCTGTACAAATAGGCATTTTTGAGTTACCACTTGAGTCGGAAGTCTGGATTCTACTTTCAATCTTATTATATTTTACTTGAAAATATATTTATTAAAAATGTTTTTAAGTTTTTTTATTCAAAGAGAGAGAACACAAGCAGGGGAAGGGCAGAGAGAGAGAGAGAGAGACAGAGAGAAAGAGAATACCAAGCAGGCTCTGCATTGTCAGCACAGAGCCCAATGCAGGGCTCGAACCCACAAACCTGTGAGATTGTGACCTGAGCCAAAACCAAGAGTCGGTTGCTTAACCAACTGAGCCACCCAGGTGCCTCATTAAAAAAAAACAAAAGTAATGTTTATTTATTTTTGAGAGAGAGAGACAGAGAGAGAGAGAGAGAGAGAGAGAGAGAGAGAGAGAGAGACAGAGAGAGAGAGAGACAGAGAGAGAAAACGGAGGATGAGCAAAGAGAAATAGAGATAGAGGACCCAAAGAGAGTTTCTACACTGACAGCAAAGAGCACAACAACGCAGGGGTTGGACCCACAAACTGTGAGATCATGACCTGAGCCAAAGTCAGATGCTTAACTGACTGAACCACCCAGGCGCCCCTTATTTATCTATTTTTGAGACAGATAAAGTGCGAGAGGGCGCGGTGCGGGGTGGCATAGAGGGAGAGAGAATCCCAAGAAGGCTCTGTGCATCACAGAGTCCAACGTGGGGGCTCAATCTCACAAACTATGAGATCATGATATGAGCCAAATTAAGAGTTGGACACATAACCAACTGAAGCACCCAGGAACCCCCAGCCTTATTTTATTTTAAGTAAGCTCTGTGCCCCACATGGGACTTGAACTCAAGACCCTGAGATCAAGAATTGCATCTTCTACAGACTGAACCATCCAGGCACCCCTTAAGTCTAGATTCAAGATCATGAGTCAGAAAACTTGTTCTGTAAAGGGCCAGATAGTAAATGTTTTCAATTTTATAGGCCATACTATTTCTGTCACTACTCAACTTTCCAGTTGAGTGGAAAAGCATCCACAGATAACTAAATGAACAAGTGTGGCTGTAAACTAATGGGCCCAGTTGTATTCCAGTAAAACTTCATATACAAAATTAGGTGATGGGCTAGAGTATACCTATGTCTGGGTATTGTGTCTAAATAAAAGAAGAAAAAATAAGAATGTAGAGTATTGTCAGTGTCAGGTAAGATATACTAGGTCTTTTTTGTCTTTTGTTTTTTGTTTTGTTTGTTCCTGTCTGTTGCAACAGAAGCACTGTATCAATACAGTAACAAATGCATTTTAATGAATGTGGCATTTGGTGTGGCTATAGTCTGAGATGCTGAAATTGTAATTATTTTGCCAAATCCAGTGTGTATCAGGCTATATCTTTCCTGACTTAAACTGACAATGTCAAACACCCTTTACTGCAATGTTCTTTTTCTTTGGTTTCCATGATGCCAGAGTATAATAGTTTCGTCCTACCTTCTGGGTGTTCCTTCTCTGACTCCTATGTGGGTGACTCTTTTCTGTCCATTACTGAAATGTTAGAGTTCCTTAGGATTCTGTTATGGCCATTTATTCTTCTGTTTATATTCTTTATATATATAGTTTACTGCATCCACTTCCATGACTTTAATCATCATCCATGTAGAATAACTCTGAAATCTGTACAGTAGCCCAGTTCTCTTCTCTATCAGATGCTTATATCTCAATGACTAGCATTCATCTCCAATTAGATTTCTCACTTGTACACCAAATTCAATATGCCCCATTATTTTTTCTGTCTTCTGAAATTCCTTCCTTGACTTCTGGTCTGTATGCTAGTCTCTCAATAAATGACATTAACACTAACTCAATGACTGAAACATGAAGTTACCTTTCAGTCCTTCCTCTTCTTCATTCCCTATACCCAAGCAATGACCAAGTCCTATAACTGATATCCCATAAATGCCTCTTGAGCTGTACATTTTCCTCCATCCCCACAGCCCAGGCATCTTCCAAGCAAGTGTCGTCTCTCACCTGTACTAATGCAACAGTCTTTCTAGCAAATTAGCCTCCCTGCCCCCATTATCTCTTACCTCCATTACTACCAACAACTTGCCCCAGTACATGCTCCATGATGTAGTGAAAATGATCTTTCTAAAATGCAAATCTGTTTAAAACATATGATGGTTACCTCTGTCAAAGTAAAATTATCATCTTACTATGAATTAACAGGCAATTCAGAGTCTTACCCTAGCTCCTTTCCTAACACCCCTTCCTCCCATTGCATGTTACTTTTCATGAAATCTGAATTTCAGTTCCTCAAAATCATTATCTTTCTCATATCTAGTTGGTCCCAAATGTTATTTCCACTCCTTGTAGGAGTTTTCCCATGCCCCCTCTCCAGCTCTTCACCAGGCTAATATCCACTCATTCTTCAGACCTCAACTGAGACTTTATATCCTTGAAAAACCCTGCTTTGATCCCCACATATGGATTCAAGTGTCCCTCCTATGTGCTCCCGGAGCATCCCAGTGCTTGCCCCATTCTTAACACAATCTAATGTAACTGCTTTCCAGCTGTAGGAAATGTGTTAATGTTTGACTCTCACACCTAGTAAAGCTCTGACATTTAATAAGGACTGAAAAATATTTGATGAGTGATATTTTTAAAAATTTTTTTAGTGATTATTATTTTTTTTTTTGAGAGAGAGAGAGAGAGAGAGAGAGAGAGACAGAGCGTGAGTGTGGGGTGGGGCAGAGAGAGAGAGAGGGAGACACAGAATCTGAAGCAGGCTCCAGGCTCTGAGCTGTCAGCATAGAGCCTGACACAAGACTCAAACTTACAAACCATGAGATTATGACATGAGCCAAAGTTGGATGCTTAACAGACTGAGCCACCCAGGTGCCCCCAGTGACTAATATTTTTTAAAAGTCATTATACCAAAAGCCACAAATATAGAAAAAAACAAATCAAATGTATGATTTAATAAATTATTATAAAGTGAGCGCTTTCTAACTAGTACCAAGGTCAATAAATAAACATTGCCAACGGTTCCAGAAGCTCCTTCCATGTGCCTCACCCAAACACAACCAGTTCTCTCTCTCTGAGTAAATAGTATTCTTTTTAATAGTTTCTTCCTTGCATTTTTATAGCTTTTTTATCCAAATATGCTTTCTTGGATATTATACTTTAGTTGTATTCATTTTTTAAAACTTTGATATGTCTTTTACATTTTTTAAATCTATAGGGTTTTCTATCCATTTCTTTCATTCCTTACAATTTATTTGTGAAGAACCTGGAATATTTGACCTGTAGAATTATCCAGTCTGGATTTGCTGATTGCTCACTTATCATGTAGTTCACATACTCCTTTCTCCCCTGTGTTTCTGAAAAACTGTCAGCTGAATCTAGATTCTGATTTAAACTAAGATTTGATACCTTTTTCAAGAACATAGGGAGTGTTGGCAAGAATATAGTAAGCACATAGTGTCTGCTCGTGTCTGGTTTTGCAATCATAGCAAAAATGAAATCTTAATACCTATATGCATTAATTGATATTTACAAAATGTTCATATTCTCATTTTGTTCTTTATTTTTCATTATTAGCTTGACTACTTTTACAGGTGATTCTTCCCCTCATCTACTATGTGGTCACTTGGTGGTACAGTTGGTGAAGGAAAGGCAGAATAAATACATAACTTTTTCCCTTTGTTTACCTGTTTTGCCAATGTATCAGTTACTTATTTAACAATGTAATGAAATGGTTCCTTATCTCCTAAGAGGTAACGAATTTTAAAATATTCATGATATATTTATAAACTCATAGACTTACATATGTTTGCTTGGTTTTAATCAGATGCAGTTATTATCATTTCTGAAGCTCAAATCATTCTATCCGTGACCTCTTCAGGTTCTCTCTTCAATCCTTTTGACAAGACCTAAGTACTCTCTGATAGTTTTCTCATTATCTGGTAGGACTAGATGTTCCATACTCCTTTGATACACTTACTTCCTCCAGATCCAGGATCAGTCATTTCCTTTTTACTTTTTTTTTATTTGTGAGAAATGGCATTTTAAGATTATAATCTCAATGCTCTTTCTACTGGGTTAGTTACTATTTTGAAGCTTTCTTAGTGTTAAGAGCTAGTAAATGTTTATATATAAAAAAATATATCATGAATTTGTAGGAATATCTCAAATTGAATTCAAAACTGCATTGCTTTTGCCATAGCCTCTTTTCTATTCCACGTCTGCCTCCTCGCTTTCACTTCAAGACTTCCGGTTCTCAAAGACCAAGGAGAGGAAAGAATTAGAATATCCCATATTCAGGGGCACGTGGGTGGTTCAGTCGGTTAAGCAGCCAACTCTTGATTTCGGCTCAGGTCATGATCTCATGGTTTGAGAGTTCGCGCCGGCATCAGGCTCACTGCTGTCAGCACAGAGCCCACTTGGGGTTCTCTGTCCCCTCTCTCTCAGCCCCTGCCCCGCTCATGGTCTCTCAAAAATAAATAAAACATTGAAAAAAAAGAGTATCCCATATTCACTTGAACAACAGTTTTGGAATAGCAAAACTATCAGCACCCCTAATTTGATTAGGAAAACTTAAATGGCATTTGCTCCCCATTCATCCGCATTCCATTCTTTTTTAATTGTGTTATGTCTTCATTGTCATATTAAGCAGCCATTACATATCGCACCACCTCCCTCATTGCCATCATTTCATCTTTAGTTTATAGGCTTTATATTTATATGTATATAATGCTTGCAACAGATGTTTATGTTGATACTTCCGTAGCTATTCTAGTTATGCAAGCTTATTTTCTAGTAGATTCCTCAGAAAGGCTGTTCTGTGATCTTGATAATGGAAAGTCAGTCTTGCTGAAAGAAAAATCATTGACTTACACTTTCTTTCACTGAATATTTTAAATGCATTATTCCATTTTCTTTTGGCATAAAGTGTTGGAAATGAC
Organism: Puma concolor; assembly: GCF_028749965.1. NCBI lineage: Eukaryota > Metazoa > Chordata > Mammalia > Carnivora > Felidae > Puma > Puma concolor. The sequence continues at coordinate 157,355,793 of NC_141674.1, forward strand.
TGATAATAATCTAATTTTTTCTCTTATAAATCATATGCTTTTCTTTTCTTTTTAGATAAACACAAAGGATTTTTTTTCTTTTTATTTAAAGTCCAGTGATTTTACTAGGATATTTCTTGATGTTGGTCATTCTGGGTCAAATAGTCTCAGTTACCTAGTGTGCCTCTTTCAATACATAGTTTCATACCATTTTATATGAGGAAAGTTTCCTTAAACTATAGCTTTTTAGCATTTAACCTATCACATTACTTTATTTTCTTCTTCAGGAACTTCTGTTATACCTACATGGATATTTTGTGCCTGTCTTTATTAATTGTTCTTCTCTCAAATCATCTTTTTTTAATTTCTGGTTGTAAGTTTTCATCCTCTTATTCTCCTATTTCTCCTCTTAAAATATTTTCTATTGTGTTTATATGCTCTTAATTTCTTTTAGTTTAGTTTCTATTCCTGATTTTTTTCTTTTATTTCTGATTTTTCCCCTGATTTCTCACACCTCACCTCATTTATGACATTTTTCTTTTTTTTTTTAATTTATGACATTTTTCTAATTACAATTCATGCTAAACTTTCAAGCCTTTTTATAATGTTTAATGTCTTTTCACTCATTTTTAAAATTTTGATGTTGAGAACATGTTTTTCTAGCATGTTTTCATTGTCTGTAGTGATATGAAAAATTCTCCTTACTCTTTCATTTCTTATAATAAATCTGTATGATATTTGGCCTTAATACTTTTCTGTGGCTCATTTTCACATGGCATTAGTTTTCCCAAATCTTAGGAGGAGGCAATGTTTAGGATGGTTTTCCCAATTTCCCAGTACTACCAATTCCAGTTTTCATACACTGTCCAAAAAACCACAATGGCTTGAATTCTGGGATTTCCTGCCTTGATTCATCTCCCCCATGTTAGTCGGGACCTTCTCTTTCATTTCTGTCATCATTATCCAATTACGTTTTGATTCAATTCCCATATTTTTGTTTTCAGTGTAAAGTGTTATCCTAAAAGGGGATCTCAGTTGGTCAATTTTGAGAGCTTTAACTTCTCTGGCAGACTTCCCTGCTACAGGGCCCTTGCACTCACTGGCCAATGAAGAAGGTAAAACCCCACCCAGTTTCAGCTGCTATTCTCTGACATGTGACACTTTCCAGAAAATACTGGCTATTTTGTGGTTTTATATTTTCTGTTTTTTTAGACACCTTCCTTGCTTCTTCTGCTGTCACTCATACAGATGCGACTCTCAGGCTAGTCTTAGAGTTTTTGGTTTGTTTTTACCTCCTTATATTTTGGGTTTGGTGAGGATACCTTGTCACTTACTTTTGTTGCTGTTTTTTTAATGTTTATTTATTTATTTTGAGAAAGAGAGAGCATGAGTGGGGAGGAGCAGGGAGAGAGGGAGAGGGAGAGGATCCCAAGCAGACTCCATGTTTGGCGTGGAGCCCAATGCGGGGCTTGATCTCACAACCATGAGATCACAACCTGAGCTAACATCAACAGTCAGACACTTAACTGACTGAGCCACCAGAGCACCTATCACTTAGTTTTGTTATAAACTTTATCCATGGGCTTTAAGTTTTGGTATCTAATTCGTGTATCTGTATTTATGTGGAGACTCAGTGATAACTAAAAAAAAATGATGCCTCTGACTAAATTTGATTTTAATTTTAACAGGCACTCTATTTGTTGATCTCCCCAAAGAGGCTAAATAAACAATTGCATAGGCAACCTTTCCAATACATTCAAAATCTAGTTAACAAGGAAATTTAAATGGTTGATTTGTGTGTGTGTGTACTCTTCAGGATTTATTGAAAAATGCAGCCCCCGCATAAACCACTGAATTAACAAAGGTTTAGTCTTATCATTTTACACCATCTATATCCATATATGTATTATACTATAATAGCTATTATACCAGTACTTGACATACAACATGAAATTCTAAATACTAAACATGAAATTCTAAATAAGACATGTATCATGTTGAATGTTAGCAGTAACCATTATCTAACAAGAACGTTCAATTAATAAGTACATTCCTATTGCCAGTAAATTAATTGTACTGAATCTCTGACTCATTCTTGAAATAATTAATTTCCTAATTCCCTATGAATTTACAGTATATATATGGAATGTTAAACATTTTTTTCTTTTTTTTTTTTTTTTTTTTCTTTTTGGCAGTTTGGGGAATTATGCATCACTTCATGGACAAATATATTGTAAACCTCACTTTAACCAGCTTTTCAAATCTAAAGGAAATTATGATGAAGGTTTTGGACACAAACAGCATAAAGATCGATGGAATTACAAAAATCAAAGCAGCTCAGTGGATTTTATTCCGAATGAAGCCACAAATATGTGTGAAAGTAGTGTGGAAAACACTGCCTTACTTGGAGATCTTAATAAACAGTTAGATGATAGTAACAGTAGAGGACAAAGAGATGATTTGAAAAAATTCAGGGAGAGGGGAAAATTAAAAATCATTTGGCCCCCTTCCAGGGAGATGCCTAAGAAGACCTTCCCCCTTGAGGAAGAGTTCAAAATGAGTAAACCTAAATGGCCACCAGAAATGACAGTCCCTACATCCTCTGAATTTAAAAGTGAATCACTAATAGAACCCGTTAAAACTCTGGGAAATAAAGGGCAGGAGCAAGATAATGTTTCTTTCCTGCAGCCATATCTGCAGTCCATCCATATGTGTCAAAAAGAGGATGTTAGAGGAATCAAAGACATGGACATGTATGAAGCAAGAAAAGATGAGACGAAGGAAGGAAATAAGAATGTGCAAGATAAGCTGAATGAGGCTGAAGATACAAAGAATAAGAGGAGAAGTGAAATGGATCTTAATGACAACAATAATGTGGTTGTGCAGAGTGCTCAGAAGGGGAAAAATGAAGAAACTAATGAACCTGATGGTGCAGAAGTTTTACAGGTTGCTAACACTGATGATGAGGTGGTGCCAGAAAATTGTAAAGAGAATTTGAATAAGAATAATAATAACAATTATGTAGCAGTCTCGTGTCTGAGTAATTGCAGGCAGAAGACATCTATTTTAGAATTTCCTAATCTATTACCATTGTCAAGGGAAGCAAACTATACCGCAAGTGAATTTCAAATTGAAAATTTAGCAAATGCATCTAGAATCTCAGAGTTACTTGGTATATTTGAATCTGAGAAGGCGTACTCGAGGAATATTCTAGCCATGGCCCTCGGGAAACAGGCTGACAGAGCTACTGCTGGCAGTCCCGTGCAGTCTGCCCCCAAACTGGGTCTCAGTGGCAGGTTAATAGTAAAGGAGGAAAGATCCTTAGCCTCTTCTGATACAAATATCTTAAACACCAAAGGAAACCATGCAAATAACAAAAATCTACACTTCCTTTTTTCTAATCCTGTGAAGATCGCTGCTTTTTCCAAAAAGAATGAGAACATTTTCGAACGTGACTTAATGGAATCTGTAGATCAAATTAAAAATATGCCATGCTTGTATTTAAGAGAATTTGGGAAGGGCATCAAACGTGGGCATGGTGAAGCAATAGTAACAGCCCAGGTTAATGGGAATACAGGTTGTGATGCTCCAAGCAGTGCATGTGCAGCTAAGCCTTCATTTCCCAGAGTGGAGGTCCAGTCTGAACAACTCACCGTGGAAGAGCAAATTAAAAGGAATAGGTGCTACAGTGACACTGAGTAAAACATCTCTGCCCACTTGCAGTTCACACTCAAGTCTGAGACACACTGATGTCTGAAATAGACTTCGATAACCTTCTGTTGAACTTGTAAATTTGATGTTCAGAAATTTCATGTCTATCACAATGGAATTTTCCTTGCATTAAGCTATACAGTGTTTTCCATAATCGGTTTGAATCTACTTTTATTCTGAATGTAATGAAAAGATGAAAAAATATGGCTCTGTGTTCCTGTCAAATGGCACTTAAGTATATCTCTGTTTTCAACATGCCAGATAACATCACTGGCGAGATTCTGTGCTGCTGGTATTTATTATAATTCTTATACCTTCTCTATAATTTCTGCTGAAATAAAATTAAATCACCTGAGATGCGAACCAAAATACTTGTGTAACTTTTTTCCAAATATATTGAGATTTTAAGTATATATGTTTTCCATAATTTGGAAACTGTCTTTTCAGGGGCAGGAGGTATTTAACACACACACACACACACACACACACACACACACACACACACAACCCTGGAAAAAATAAAATACTAAATCAAAGCCACAGTATTATCAGAAAATATAAAATTTCATTCTCTTGTTTGCTCTGTATTTTTAAAGATATGATGATTATGTTTTTTTTAAAATAATTGCCTATATTAAACTATCATGGAATGTCTATAAACATTTAATGAAAAATATCAATTTTTCTTCAAAATAATGTGGAGTCCATTCTTAGAAATCAACTGAATGACAAAGATTTTAGAAGTTACTTAAATAAATTATGCACATTGCATTTTTATTGCTTACCATATGTAATCAATAAATATACAAATCATATTACTACTACATTTTGTCAGGGTTTTTTTTTTATCCTATTGGATGGATATTAAGTTTTTCCATTGTAAAAACAAACTTTGAAAAATTTGTCTTCTGAATTTTCTGCTGATTTTGCCTTTTTGCAAATACATTTAGTGATGCTTAGAGGAAAAAATAACATGAATGTAAATAACTGGCTTCACATTAATTTGGAGTGTTCATATGCAAAAACAGGTCTTATCCCCTATTCTCCATAAACACAAACCACTGACTTTCTATTAAGTATGAAAACAATGTAATTTTGAAAACTACTTTTTCTTATCAAGTATAACAAATATTGCTAGTATGTTGTCAACAGATATCAAAGACTTACTATTTTTTTTAGGGCTGCCATAACAAAATATACACATTGAGTGGCTTAAGCAAAATAAAGTTGTCTTCTCATAATTCAGGAAGTCCAAGATCAAGTTGGCAAGTCAGTTTCTTCTGAAGCCTATCTACTTGACTTTCAGATGGCCATCTTCTCTCTGCACATGGTCTTCCCTTTGTATGGGTCTGAGTCCAAAGTTCTTCCTCTTATAAGGACACTAGTCATTTAGATTAGGGTTCACCTTAGTGACCTCATTTTATTTTAGTTACTTCTTTAAAGACTATCTCCAAGTATAGTCCTATTCTGAGATTCTAGGGGTTAGTACTTAAACATATTGATTCTGGGAGGGCACAATTCAGCCCATAACAGCAAGAAACCACATTATACTTTTAGGATTCTTTTTTTAAACATATGCCTATTAATATTATGAAGCAACTTCTCAATTATTTTTCACTTGGGATTATATTACAGAACTATGTCATATCTATATTTATGCTATAAAAATAATATTTCCAGGAAGACAATTCTTTTCCAAAGGAGTGAAGATAGGCCCATGATGGACCAAATGCTTTACCAGAGGAGGCTATGTAGTGGCAGAGCTTGGCATGTAAGGGGCTTTGCAATATTTATTTGAGCCTGGGCCTTCCAATGAATCTTGTAAAAATGTTTTATCCCCCAGAAAATTGTGCTGAATTGTCTTTTGCAGCTTCCACACAATCAATCCTTGTGACAGATATGGGGCTTTGGGCAGCACATTTTTTTGGATTAGAACAATGGTTTTCCCACAGTGCAGTAAAACTACAGAATGCACCTATTCCCAAATGTGCAACCAACATGTACATCTGGCAATTTTCTATGAACATCTCTAGAGTAATTTCTAAAGGCACATTAATTTTTTAAGGACCTGAAAGACAGAAAAAAGAATACTTTCTCTGCTCTCTTCTGATAGTTTACTGACTACTGGTGACTATCCAATTGAGGAGGAGAAAATTTTCCCATTGCCAAGAAAATGAACTTAGAGAAAGATTATCACAGATGTTGAAGTGAAAGAGAAGTGAAATGCTTTTTTTTTTTCTATCTGGAAATGCTATTGAGAACCAAGGGTGATTTCCAAATCTAATGTAAAAGTTTAGAAATCTGCAGGTATTAACAGTAATGTGAAATCTTATTTTATAAAAATCGAATTTACATGGAGATCAGAAATAGGCAATGGACATAATACTCAGATTCAAAATAAGAGCTTTGAGAGCATATGAGAGGTGCTGATCAGTACAGAGCCTCAATCCCCCGGAAATTAACTCTAATAGAAAACAAAAAATATTTTTAGATAATCTAAAAGTAATTTAATCTCAGCTTTTATAGAGTCCTTTGGAAAGGCTAATTTAATCTATTTAACAAGGTCCATTTACTGTGGATGTTTTCTCCTAAAATACTGTGAGAAATTTTTAAGCTTTAGGTATTTATATGCAAATTAAGTGGTAGAGGACAATTAATAGTAGTAGAATATCTACAGTATGGTCATCATCTTTTGCTATACTACCTTTTTGTAGAAAGTAAATTAATGGATAGAAAGCCTGACAAACACTGTGGTATCATCCAGTCAACAACAACTCAACAAATATGGAGCCCTTGGTATTAGTTGGCAGAGTGATTTAAAAAAAAAAGGATATATCATGGCATCTCCCATATCATCTCCCAGACTATAAAAGGGGCATTCAAAAAAAATTAATCACAGTTGAAACTTATGGATGCAGAAGGGTATCAATACAGGAAATCTATAGCCACAAAGAGTTCTCTTAAATTGGAAGATTTCAAAATAATAGTAAATAAATAGGTGAAAAATTTCCGGTTTAAAAGCTAAATTGTCTTCATTTTGCCATAGTCACAATTTACTTAGATGTGATTATGTGTTTGTAAATTCTATGATGCACAGTCAAGATCCTCCTTCAGGAACAAAGGAGTTACTTCCCCAGATACCAGAAGCGCTGCCCACAGAAAACCCTCAACTTTCAGCCCCCTACCAGGATTGCTTTAGCTAAAGATACCACTTACCCCACATGGACTGTGCTCAATAAGTGATCAGTGAAAGAAAACTCAGCAGAACTCCGAAGGGTCACGCCAGTGTCAAATATCCCTGTAGGGTTGGCTGAGGCCTCCACGGAGACGCCATCACCATCAACTTCTCTTATATCCAACCCTGCTTTGTTCGTATCCCTTCCTTTCCTTTGATACCAAGAGCACACCCTGAAAAACCTCCTTCACATTAATCTCTGTCTCAGAATCTACATCTTTCAGAACACAACCTGGACAAGCTGGACTCTTGGGAGTGGCCTAAGAAAGCAGATACTGGTATATTTTAGAACTGAACTATTTGCTACCTGGCTGACAATGGGCATAAGATGGCTGTGCAGTTGTTAAAATTCTCAGCTGTCATAAACTAGGATGCCTACATTGAAGCAAATGCATAGCTGGTGCCGTGTGTCAAATATTTGAGACATGTAGAAGAAATAGCAATTACAATGAAAATTGAATTGAGGGGCGCCTGGGTGGCTCAGTCGGTTGAGCGTCCGACCTCAGCTCAGGTAACGATCTCGCGGTCCGTGAGTTCAAGCCCCGCGTCAGGCTCTGGGCTGATGGCTCAGAGCCTGGAGCCTGCTTCCGATTCTGTGTCTCCCTCTCTCTCTGCCCCTCCCCCGTTCATGCTGTCTCTCTCTGTCTCAAAAATAAATAAATGTTAAAAAAAAAAATTAAAAAAAAAAAAAAGAAAATGAATGAGTACCAATTGCTAACCCCTATCACTCTGGGGGGAAAATTAACAAAAATATGGAAGTGTTAATCAACAATTAAAGCCTAAATATAATTTAATTGTAAAAGTTGTTTAGCTCCATAGAAGGATAAAATCCCTTGTATGAGATCAAGCCCCACATGGGGCACTGATCTGACAGTGTGGAGCCTGCTTGGGATTCTCTCTCTCCCTCTCTCTCTGCTCCTTTCCAGCTCATGCTCTCTGACTCTCTCAAAATAAGTAGATAAACATTTTTTTTAAAAATCCAGCCCCTTCTAATGTGTTGGTCCTCCAAGCCTGGTGGATCCAGTCCACAGGCAATGTAGAAATTTTGGCTGTGGGCACCCTACTTCATGATGCAGATGGACCCCAACCCTGACCTCATGGAGTCTAAAGTACAGAAAGCCTGTGGAGGGCCCAAGAGCCATTTATGCACTTTAGCCAAGGAGTTACAGGAAAAGTTTACATTTGCCAGATACAGAGGGAACAGGGATGTTTGTACTGGTTTTGCTCTGAGCTCTTTGCATGCAACGTGGTTTGTGAGGTTGCCAGCATGTCCTTACCAAGCACAGGTTCTTTTCAGGAACAAAGGGAAGGTGTCCAGCTGTGCTTGGATCCATCCATCTCATTATCATTTTAACTTAACATTGTTTTTGATAAACGATGATTTAAAACGTTCAAAGACGCGGTAATTGGTAATGACCACTACTGTGTCCACCCTCTAATTTACTGCATGTTTTATAAGATGGTGGCAGATGTTTATTTATTAATTATCATGATGTTCCTTTCATCCCCATTAAACCATTCCCTCTAGGAGAAAGACTGATTAAAGGATATTTCTGTTGAACACATCTTTCCATCATCTTTATTTGCCCATATAGAAATTTTATCAAACAAATTGATTAAAAGTGAATTTCAAATTAATTTACTATTTCCTGAACTCTATCCAACCTAAAATATTTATTGTTCAATAAAAACTTCAATGATTTAGTAACAGAGATGATATATAAAACACAATGCCATCAATATCTGAGAACAAATAATGAAAAAAATGTATTAAATGTTATGCCCTAGTTCATTAATTGATTTCTTCTAAGTTTTAATTTCTACATTTCATACTCTAAGTTTCTATGTTTGTATGTGTGAATGTTAGTGTGTATGTGTTTAATAGTTAATGTTCAAATTATGAAAACACCAATGTCAGCAATTTTCAATGCTGTTCAGGCTGTTTTTAGAAAGCCAACATGTTCAATTTTAACGCCATCAAAATCATCAACTCTGCATACATATTTGTCATAAGTTAATAACAACATTAGTTGGATAAATGTTTATTATCAAATGGATAGCATTTATGTTATAAGTTGTAATGTTCAGATTATGCATTTTATTCCTCTGAATTTTGTTAATACCTGCATTGATCTGTGGTTGTTGATATAGTGCTTATGAACAAATGCACATCCATTTACATAATTTCCTATAACCATTTACAGTTTCTCAAAATGTTTGCTAATCTCTTTTATTTCTTCATCTATACTATTCCTAGTAATTTTATACACGCCCAAGACTTCAATTATCTTCATAATACCGATGACTCCCAAATGTATATCTAGCTCTCCTCTGAAGCTAGAATCATACAGACAACTACCTGATAGTTTCTCTTGGACATTTAAATGGTACCTTAAATCCAACACCTCCAAATCAGAGCATTACTCACTCCTCATTTCCAACCTCAAACTTGGCACTCTTCTAGCAATTCATATCTCAGACACCATTATCCATCCAGCTACTAAAACCAGAAAACTAAGAGTATATTTTATATCCTTATTTCTTTCACCCATTCCCAATTAAAATCTTTCCCCAAATCCTGTTGACCTTTACTACTTAAATATTTCTCTCATCTTTTGTTCCTTACACATATCACATTTGCAATTGTACGTGTTTTTGTTATCTGATTAGTGCCCATGGCACTCTATCCCACATCACCCCCCATACTGACTGGAAGCTTTACAAAGACAGGCACTGGGTCTGATTTTACTCCCCATGTTTTCCCAATTCCCAGCAAGAAGTTTGACATATGGTACGCATTTGGTAAATTTTGTTGAAAGAGCCAATCACCATATAAATCTAAAATTTGAGCCACTGTACATGAAGTAACATATAAAAATTGATAAGGGGGGCGCCTGGGTGGCTCAGTTGGTTAAGTGTCTGACTTCGGCTCAGGTCATGATCCTCAGTCCGTGGGTTCAAGCCCCACGTCGGGCTCTGTGCTGACAGCTCAGAGCCCGGAGCCTGTTTCAGATTCTGTGTCTCCCTCTCTCTCTGACCCTCCCCCATTCAAGCTCTGTCTCTCTCTGTCTCAAAAATAAATAAACGTTAAAAAAATAATAAATAAATAAATATTGATAAGGATATCTTCTGGAGTGATTTTTGGATTATATGCAAAGTATCCACCACAGACCATGTTTAGATAACATGTAAAAACAATACTTGGAAGAGACTGCAGTTGTGCTCCCAAATTGCATATCTAGATGCCAATGACACCCTTGGGTATATGTCTAGAAAAATGGCTGAATGGGTAGGTTTCATTATTACAAATAGGATTCAGCAGATGTTACAGGAAAACGTATTTATTAAAGATTGACAAAATTAATCCAGTACCTAAGGACAAATTCATTCATATAAGTACACACGTACAAATACATAGACAAGAATCTCTATTGGCCTTAAAATGTACATTTTCCCAAACATTAGAAGTTAAACTTTTCTGCACAATAATTTCTGTAGGACATTAAGGTTGGATAGTTAAAACCAAGATGTGTAGACATTGAGTTGCCCAAGATCACATGTTTAAGTATTGTGACCCAAAGACATAATAAAGAAGTCTCATACCCTTTCCTCCACCCAAGTAGTCTTTGTGAAAGTATTGTGATTGTGCTATCATGCATTTAATTTTTATTTTCTGGTTTATTTTTATGCTTTTTCATTTATCATTGTATATGATTATACTGTTTATATATATGCATATATCTTACTTCTACATATATGTACACTTATGTGTGTGCATACACATGTATATGTTCTAGAACCAAATGAAACATCCATTGCTTAATTAAGGTCCTACTCATGATTTGGCTGAAAAAAAATAAAATTTGTTAATTTTTGCACGTGAAACATAATTTCAGTATATTTAGAAATTTAATATATTGATCATTTTAACAAATTTAGATAATCTGTAGAGTTCAGTGGCTTGGGAAGGTTTTTAACAAGAATTAGCAACAACAAGAAAAAAAAGAGCTCTGGATTAGGCATTAATTTAACCAGAAATTACAGATAAGCAGGGAACCAATTGCCATTAATTAGAGAATGGCTACACATGTCTGTACAAAAACAATATAAACTAATGGCAGGTAACGTTCATCTTTTGCTGTGTTCCAAGATCACCGCAAGGGTGAGCACCGTGGCCCTTGATCTCATTTAACAGTCCCAAATACCCCATGGGTACAATATGAGATATGGTTTTATTATCCCAGGTGAAGAATCTGTGGATTAGGGAGTTAAGTTACTTGACTGAGTTTACCAAGTTACCCAGCTTTTAAGTACTGAGACAGGGACTGAAATTATTCCTAACTGACCCAATAGCTCATTAGATATGGTTTTCCGCATCTTTCTGGCTTCCCAACACTTCACTGTGTGTGTAAAAATATATACATGAAATGTTCACATATATACATATAAATATGAGTAAGTAATGCACCTATGACTGTATTATACTGAAGATGCATAGTCATAATGTATACACACATATTTTTTCTGTGTGAGTGTATGTGTATACATATACATATCTATGTGTATATGTATGTTTGCACACAGTCACACACACATGCTTGCATGTATATTATACCATGAGTACGACCAGGTACCTATGCCCATACGTTCCAAAGACATTTATAATGCAAAGTAGGAAACAAAAAAATAAGATTATTTATTGAAAATGTCATCAACCGCAGGGAATGGAAGTGAAAGAAATACATCAATCCTCCTGCCTACCTTAAAGGCAAGCAGAAAGCAGAACTGCTCTTTTTAAATCAATGAAATTAACAAAAGCAATTGAATGTGGCAGAGAGGAGATGTCAGGTAGGAATCAGCACATGTGGGACCTGAAGACTGTGAATAACTTAGAGAAAGACATCAATGCCTCTGCTGCTAGTGATTACCTCACTCTCCGTGTGGCTGTAAAACATGGCAGCACTTGTCCCGGTGCCAGAAAATGTCAGGACATTAAAGGTTCAGCCCTAGTTATGTGAAACAGGACAGCGAGTATTTGCCCTAAATACTAAGCCTTTTAATTTTCAAAGTTCTGAAATATTTAAGCTAGAAATACTTCCAACACTGGAAGATGTTTAAATGGCTACTTTATAAAGAATAAAGGAAGAGCATGTGCCTATTTTTTAATTCATAAGAAAAGTATTAAATCACTAGCATTTCAAAGAGCCCACTTTCAATTACCCATGAAGAGATTGCCTACAGAAAATATTAAATTCCAGGCTGGCGTCTCCAACCTACCCAGACCACTGCCTTGCTTCCACCTTTACCTGTGTCCTCAGGGAATAAGAACGAACTTCAATATCAGCAGAAGTAAAACATAATGGCCACATTTACCGAATAATTTCCACTGATATTTTTATTCCAAGGCAGGAGGAAGAGAGTTGTAGCACAAATGGCATACGGATTTCGTCTGCTTCGACTTTCAATGGCAATCTTCGACAAGATCCAGCTGAAGACTCCCCCATAAGGTCCTCCCTTTCATCCTTTCATCTCTCTCCTGCCCTCAGGGTATGCAGCCACTTATACCCTCCCTCCCGCCCCCCACCAGTTTTTCCAGCTTTTTTTCATTAGTTAAGGCATCCTGTTTCTGTCTTCCTTACATTAGCATAGGATGAGTACTCAATGAATACTTGATAAATGAACGAATGAGTGAATGGCATAAGTTCCTGTAGGCAGCAAATGACAGCACTTTGCAGAAACATCTTCAGTCCCTCATCCCCAAACATAGCTAATAATAGAGGGTAAGGGGATAAGAAAAAAGGAAGGAAAAAACTTATAAAGAATGCTTACATTTTGCCAAAGTTCAGGTTTTTCAAAATAAAGATCTGTTAACATCCATTTGAGACATTTTAAAACAGATGAAATACCTCTTAGTATCATGATTTTGTAATCGAGGTAACTGATGTTCATTTGGCTTGACAACACATTTCTGAGAGGTCATCATCTCTAGGCAAAGAATTTATGTCTTGAACAGGTTTAACTATTTTCCCAAGGTTACCCATTTAGAAAATGGCAGATTATAGTAAGTTGTGAGAGGCCATGGGGACACTGGCCAAAAATTAGTGTGCCTAAATTAATCTGGGAGATTTGAGAAGTAGAGATATATGGGGAGTAATAAGGGAGAAAATTATCCAGAGAAACATCTTAAAAGGATGTTTTGATTTTTGTGTTTGTTTCTGTTTTTGTTTTTTATTTTTTCATTTAAATGAAGGTGGTAATGAACAGATGCAGGAAAGTAAAGGGCATAGCAGCATAACTGGAGCTCCGTCAATGAGGATAGGTAAACAGATTAGTTCAGATTCTAGCACTGAAACCTCAGAAGCAAAGAAAGTAGATGTAATGCATTGGTAGTAGTAACTCTAGGTGTAACAGATAACCCCTGAAATCTCAGTGGTTTAAGACAAGAAAATTTTAGTTCTTGCTATATCATAATCCACAGTGGGTTGGTGAGGACTCTCCTCCATAAAGTCCTTCAAAAATGAGGGTTCTGTCTTCCTCTGAGGCCCTGGAATCCCCTCATATGATGGGCAGAGAGTGAGAAGAGAATGAGGTTCACCAGTGGGCCATACCTAGCAGTGAGGTACTTCACTTTTCCTATCTGTCATGGTCCAGAATTCAGTGGCATGGCCACACCTACCTCAGGAAGCCTGAGAAATAGAGCCAAACTCAGGCCCAGGAAGAAAATTAGAATATGCATGTAATTGAACCACTGCCACAATGGAAATCCAGACTTTCAGACACCTGACCACATCTGGTTTTAAATACCTTTTTACTGAATATTATTCTTCAAAATTTATACTTGTATGGTTTAAGCTTTTCATTTAGAAATCCCCTATAGATATTTTTATATGTGTTAATGAGTCTAAGTTAAAACAAACATGTAGACAATATCTGGGAGGTTCAGCAATTTGTTCAAGGATATCTCAAAAGGCCAGCAGCACTCAGACTCAGGAGTTAGCATCAGGCAGAGACCAAGTAGGCAGGCACTTCACAGCACAGAACTTAAGGGTAAGAATGCAGGCTGGGAGGTTTCAATCAAACGTGAGTCCTTGGAAGACCTGAGAGTTCAAAGCAGCCCCCAACCATAGAAGGGTCAGGAGGCTGCCCAGGTGGGAGACACGTGGTAGGAGAGAGTCTACAATAATGACTCAGCTCTGAGAACTTAGAACAAGCCAAGATAGCCCCAGTGAGAGCCCTGGGGATAAGACTGACTTGGTTACTATTCTGAGTCACTTGCAGGAGATTTGCAAGATGCCATGCTGGAGACTGGAGAATTGCTGCTAAACCTACAAGAATGCGGAAAGCAGAAAAATGGAGACAATAGAGAATGGTTGGCAAAGAGATAGCTCTAGCTCCAGATTCTGAGGGAAAAGGGGACAATTTCCAAAAGTCGATCATTAGCATTTTTAGATAAATGTGCTGGGCAAAAAGCCTTCTAAATCCAAACACAAATGGTTTGGCATTGGCAGTATCTACTGCTTTGCATTAGCTGTGACCTCTGCCTTTTTGCTGGAGTAGATTATGAGAAATTCCACATTTTTGGAGGCAGGCAATGTTGTATGACACACCCATGGATCACACAACATGTTACCGCAGTTACCACCAACTGGCTCTGTCCCTTCCTCCTTCAAGGATGGATACTTCTTGGCCATCTAAGACAACTGAATTTAGCCCTATAGTTTTCTCTGTATATTTTGTGTGTTCCCCCATATTTTTCTTGCAATTATTCAAATCTGGTGCCTCTATAAGCTTATGGATACAAAAATCTGGGAATACTTTGGCAGGTATGGCCTTTACCTTCCATGCCGGGCTTCTTGTGTGTCAAAAGATGATTCATATTCTGTTCTTGTTAAGAGAACGAGAAAGCGGTCTCTTAGAGCCTGGGTGCATGGAGCAGAATATAGATAATGTTAACATATAAATGGATAAATTATTTTTTTTCTTTCAAGTATTGAAATGCAATTATATTTATAGAGAAACCTGGCTTAGATGCCTAATCAGACACAGGTGTTTGCTAAAGCCTACTTGAATTCTAATTGTTGAAATACACCTTGAACATATTAACTAACAAGTTAATTCAATTCTGTTGGATATGAAATTACTAGCACCTACTCTGAGTAATAGATTGAAAGAATTTAGGGAACACAAAGGAACAAATACTTCCTATTAAAGAGGAGTTGTTTATTTTTCCCCATCAAATAAACAAGTGACTTATGATGCACTAAATAGGATATATAATTAATAGACTCAGGTGTCACCTTATTATAGAGTTGACTTTTTCAAAGCTGATTTTAAAAATAAACTGTTGATCTGTCATACCAAATGAGCTTAGATTTTTGAAAAATGTGTTGCTCTGTATCTATAGGTGTAAAATGTGTTGTATATAAACTTCTCTAAATGCTGCAACAAGTCTCTCATACTACACTTTTAAATGTTACTTAATTTCATCATTATTATGGACAATATACAGGAAATGCAAGTTTCTCTTTTTCTTCTTTCCCCAATATCAAAAATCTCAGAAGCTAAATTATTGTTGAACTTTTTTCCTTTCTTCTGGATTTCATCCTCCTGCCTCTTCAGGGATCTTGCTCCATCAATTATACTTCCTGTTTCCCAGGACTTCTATCTGTCCATTTTCCCATGTTCTGATCACTTCTATCTTAAAGGAAAACCACACTTTCTAATGATGCATCCTCCATTACCTACATTGTGTCTCCTCTTTTTCATAATGGAGCTTCCCTAAAGCGTATTTTTTTAGTTGCAGTTTTTCCCCCTTATTTTGCATACAGAGCTCTGCCAACTATAAACTGGAATCACGCGACTCTCACTAGTGACATCCTCATAATGGAGCCTAAAGACCACTTTCAATCTGTCTTTGATTATTTTTTTTTTAATTTTTTTTTCAACGTTTTTAAAATTTATTTTTGGGACAGAGAGAGACAGAGCATGAACGGGGGAGGGGCAGAGAGAGAGGGAGACACAGAATCGGAAACAGGCTCCAGGCTCCGAGCCATCAGCCCAGAGCCTGACGCGGGGCTCGAACTCACGGACCGCGAGATCGTGACCTGGCTGAAGTCGGACGCTTAACCGACTGCGCCACCCAGGCGCCCCAATCTGTCTTTGATTCTTGAAGCTTCGATACGGCTCTGTTTCCAGGTCCTATGAGTTCTTTTCTTTGTCCTCCTGGCTCAATAACTGTATTTTCATACCCTTTATTGACCTTCCTGGATGTGGTGATGTTTTTCATTCTTCCCTTGACATTTGGAACCTTGGTGCCTTTCCTGGTATTTGGCTTTACCTCCTCTTTAATGTTGGAGATCTTTCCTTCATGCAGGGTTCACTGACTTCGTCCCCCATCTGTGGACCCTGAAATTCTTCCCAAAGCTGGTTATTTCAAAGTAGCACTGAAATAGCCTGGATCAATTCACTTCATTTTGCTGCAGTATCTGACACTGTTTACTATACCCCCTTGAAGCCATCTTTGACCTTAGCTTTGCTGATACACATCTCTCCTGGTTCTCTTGAACTCTCTAGTGGTTCATTCTCTGCCTTTTCCATGTGCAGCTTCACGTCTGTCTGCGGAATTTAGACTTTTCTTTTTAGCCTTCTTGCCTTCTGTCATTATACATTCTGCATGTTCACCTTGTATGGATAATCCCAGAGCTATGTCCCTAGCTCTAGAGGCTGGACCTTCCTCTTGAGCTCTGGCTCTTTGTTTTTAATTGTTTGCTCTTCCACAGAGACATAAAATACAGCAGGTTGAAGTTCTCCACAAGCATTCCCCTTTTGTGTATGTTTGTATATCCACCTATTGTAATGTGTTAATTGAGGGGGATGGCCCCAGACGGAATTCAACAAACTCGTGATCATCTTTAATTTCCTTCTCTATTTCTTTATCTCTATGTCTTCTCTCTCTCTCTCTCTGTTCTCCTTTTGCTGTCTCTGGGGCTCTGAGTTAACTCATATCTCGTATGTGTCTCTTAAGATCAATTCAAGCATCATATCATTTTGAAAGCATTCTTCTCACCACCTTGACTGACTAAGGTGCCTGTCCTCTACACTTCTTATTGCCTTCATGCATGGAAATATGGCAAATTGTCAAATATCTTGAAGCTGGGGAAATGTGTCTTTATCATGTCTGTATTCTCAATTATAAGAATATAAGCAGGTAAAAGCTAGACCAGAGGCACTGACTTGGGATTCATCTACACAAAATGGATATGGATATGGATGAAATTGCCTAAGCAGAATATATAAGGACTGATGAATTGAAAATATCAGGATTGTGCATGAGCAGGAAAATATGTTAAGTTTTCAAAATAAATGATTGAATTTTGTACATAGTACCTATGAGCCCAGGATTTAAGATGCTTGATGCTAACAAATTAATAAACAGCCAAAACCAAATAAAACAGAAGCATGAAAATAAATGCTCAACAAGTAACATAAGTCAAAAAGAATAAATACAACCCAAAGGCTTTCCAAGATTTCTGCTCTGTTTTCACTCTCACAAAATAAGAAACAATATTTGGGGGAAATATTTAGATACAAGAAGAGGAGAGTTAGATAAGATATTGGAGAGGGGGAATAATGACAGGAATATGATGTTGATTATGAAAATTGGAATGGGATAATCAGATAAAGAATAACTGTGCTGAGGTAAAGGTGCCCAAGGCATGTGGGACCAGGATTAAGACAAGAGTAATCAAATTTCCAAATAATACAGGAAATACGATATTGCTTGTGGCATGTTTCCCTTTCATTTTTATGTGTAGACCATGAATGTTATGAAGTTGTATTAGTTTTCCATTGCTGCTCTAACAAATAACCACAAGCTTAGTGGCTTATAACAACACAAATTTATAATTTTACATTGCTAGAGGTCAGAAGTCCCTAGATGGAGATATTCACAGGACAGAGTGGCACTACTGACACTAGGATAGAATCTCCTTTCTTGCCTTTTCCAGCTTCTAGAAGCCTCATACAATCTTTGACTCATGTGTGTCAGCATAGTAACAATACAAGATAATTACACCATCTCAATATCTTACATGTGCAAAGTCCTATTACCCATGCAACATAGTTAGGGGGGCTGAGGATAATGTGTTTGTCTTTGGGGAGGACATTATTCTGGCCAACTCAGATAGTCAAAAGGCAATAAAAGTTAGCTAAATGCCTGAATTTCATTCATTCACTAACATTTGAGAGTCTATTTTTCATTAAAATAATCCCTTACATTAAGAGCTTCATGTTTTTTAAGGCATTTTCACATTCATAATCATACCTGAGCCTTCATAACTCTGTGAAAGATAGGGGAGGGAGCTATTATATTCATTTTATAGATAAGTGTATGCATGTGTTCATAAGAGTTTAGTGGGTTGCCCCAAGACACACAGCTAGTGAATACCACTTGCTTTTTTTCTAACTATAAACCTAGTGTTCTTTCCATTACTCTGTAAGTTTTCCTTGTGAATAAAAAAAATAAATACAGAAAAATTCCTGGATTCACCAGACATTTTATATTTGACACACAAAAAATAAATAAATAAAAGGTAATTTAGATGTTGATCCATCGTTCCCTTTTTCCTAAGTATATTCCTCATTTGAATGAAACTGCATAAGTTGAACGCATTTCTGCTCCTTCCAAATTTTGGACTTAGGACTGAAGCACAGAGTGACCTAGGAGGCACAGGAAATAGCCACTGTTGTAGACTTGGTACTCTGCTTGTCTCTCTCCTATAGGTCTAAAAATGCACAAAAAGGGGTAGCAAACACAAATGCCCATGAAATCAAGCAGGACTTCTATATATGATCAGGATTGATTTCAGAATGGAAGCTCAGTCATAAGTAGTAACCGACACTCACCTTCCATGACAAGGGAAGAAAGGGAGCCTGTAGCAGACTGGAGTGTGCCTCATTTATCAGAAGGGGCAACTTCTTCTCAGTATAAGACTACTATTGTTTTGGAGAATGTGGATACAGTATTGACAGAGAGTCCTCTTTAAAAAAAAAAACAGATAAGCCAGAAATTTGAATTTTTATATTAAATCTCCCAAATATTGGGGTTAGCATTTTAAATTGTTTTAAAACACTGAATGACCAGAGAAAACATGTATGAAAACCAGAGAAGGTCCACAGTGGGTTTCTAGCTTGACTTCTAGCCTGAGGATGTTGATAGTACTAGACTTATCTGCTCAAAAAGTGTTTGGAAATGAAAGAATGAGAAGGTGCTTAGTGCTCATCAGGAGACACAGAAAATGGAATATTGTACAGATTGCCTTTTGCACTTTTGAAAAACTGGTATCTGCTCCTTCATATCTCCTTTTCTAAATTTTATTGATGGAAACGCCAATGGTAGTATTCATAATGATTTCAAAACAAAACAAATACAAGAAAAAGGATGCAGGTGCAGCAATAAGGCAATATTTTTTCTTGATAGTTTTCTAAAAAAGCACTCATAAAAAATGGCAGAATTACCTAAAAAGGTTTTGGTCTTAACGATGTGCCGAACAATTCTGAAACTTCAAATCCTTCACTGGAGTAGCTGTGTATTCTAATGTTCCAACCCAAACATCCGCATCATTTTTAAGAGATAAGAGCAACATAAAAGAGAAATCAAATGAATTCTATACACTAAGCTAAGAGGACATTTAGAATTGAGTGAGGATCCTCCCTGCCAGAACTGCTGGGCAGTCCGGGCGGATCAGAGCAGGGAGGCACCCAGCAGCTCAGGTGCCAAGGAAAACGTGGATGACCTTGGCAACAGCCGTTTGCTCCTATGCAGCAAAAGCAAGCTAGAAGCCTCGTAAGAATTTAGTTGGTAGATAAGCGACAATGGCTTCAGGTGGCAAGAGCTGGCAACTTGTAGGAAGAGGACCATTTCCTGGTTTGTAATTTTTGAAGCTGTAGACAGAAACGAGCGAGGTGTGCAGTACTTCCAGCTGTGGAAGCTAACTTTGAGTGTGTTGGTCTTGGTGAGCAAGATGTTCAAGGTGCCATACTTCAGTAACAGTGGGGTTGGGAGAAGTCTCCACAACCCAGAATTTTGAGTAGTAGATGTTGTATAAATCAAGAAATGCCTCACACAAGATTTAGAATTGTATAATGGTGCCCATCCCCCCCATTTTGATATAATTAAAATAACTTTCTTTAAAAAGTCAATGCAATTTCATAATCAAGAGATAATATTTGCTATTTCCAGGTGTAGAGTTCTATAACTTTCATCTCAGGATTCATCATCCCCCCAAATGATTTCTTTTTAGTTTCATATACTAAGGTTTGCTCTTTCTGCTATAAAGTTCCATGAGTTTTTATAGAGAACAAACCGATGGTTGCCAGAGGGGAGATGGGTGGGAGGATGGGTTAAATAGGTGATGAGGATAGAAGTGCACTTGCTGTGATGAGCACCAGGTGTTGTATGGAAGTGTTGAATCACTCTATTGTACACCTGAAACTAATATTATATTGCATGTTAGCTAACTGGAATTTAATAAAAACTTTAAAAAAGTTTTATGAGTTTAAAAGCATTTTGCCACACAGCCACCATTGTACTGTTAAAAAAATAGTTTTACCAACCTAAAAAGTTCCCTGTACTTCATCTATTCTGCACCCCTCACCTTGAACCTCCAGCAACCCCTTACATATCTGCTTAATATCTCTATCATTTGTTCTTTTCTCAAATATCATACAAATGGAATAACACAGTATGTAACCTTGGCAGACTGACTTCTTTCACTTGGCACTATGTATTTAAGATTCATCCATGTCTTTGTTTATCTTGATAGCTCAAATATTTTTACTTTTCCTCACTGAATAATATTCCATTATATGGATTACTACAGTCTGCTTATTCACTTACCTATTGAAGTCCCTCTGGTTGCTTTCAATTTTCGTGATTATAAATAAAGTTACTACCAACATTTGTATGTGGGCATAGACATTTTGTGTGAGCATGACTTTTCAAATCAGTTGGGTAGATTCCTAGAAGCCTGTTGGTGTGGTTTACCATACCACCTAACAAAGCATAGCAATGTTTACCCTTGTAAGAAACTTGCCAAACTGTCTTCCAAAGTGGTTGAATCATTCCATGTTCCCACCAGGAATGAATGAGAACCATGTTCTTACCAGCTATTTTTGGATTTTAGCCATTGTAATATACGGGCTTTCACAAAGCCTACAGTAAAGTGTTCTTCATTGCTATGGACTAGCGTCTTTGCAGTATCTCCCATTATTCTCATTTCTAAGAAGGTAGTTTTTAAGTGTGCCATTGTTCACTGGATTTGAGGGCGGTAGATAACTAATGAGAACATGCAGCACACATATATCTTGGTTTTGAGGCAGATGCACTATCTGGTTGGGAATTAGTTTATCTTCCCGACCATAGTGAGGGTTGAGTAAAACTAAAGAAGGGAAACCTGTGGGAGAAACTGATGAGCTGTATACTAAAAGCATTTCTTTTTCCTCTGGGTGCCCAGTTGGACTGCCATTCCCAGACTCTCTTGCAATTGGTGTTGCAATGTCATTGAGTTTTGGCCAATAAAATGTCAATGGGAATGACACATGATACGCCTGAATAGTCCTTCTTGTCTCATATTCCATCTTTCATCTGTATGTTGATTCCCAGAATCATACATAGCTTTTGAAAATTCTGTGTTAAAAATGAAAGACACTGAATGACTTTCTGGAGCAAATCCCTTTGTTTCTCTGCTTCCCTATACCAACAGGACAAGAATGAGTGAGAAATAAATTTCTGTTATAGTAAGCCATTGATATATTGGAATTTATCTGTTGCAGTATAGCTACCCTAACAAATACCCTACTGAAGACTCCCATAGGAAAAAAAAGAAAGAAATTGAAATGGTTCCTGAAATTCACTTGCAATGAGGTAACATATCTGCTTTAGTAGGAGAAGTATGAGCAAAAACTGTAGGACTAGGTCAGTCTTTGAAAGAATGGATGGAAGTTGAGGCAAGTCAACCACCTAAATTTTGTGATAATTTTATGATAATGCTGCTTTGTTGGGGATTTAATTAATAATAATGATAATTATCTATATAAGTAATAAATATTGAGCCATTATTTTCCAGATACTAAACTAAACACTTAGAATCTATTATCCCATTTAAATTTCAAAGTCCCTCTAAAAACTAGATATTACTATTATCTCTATTTTACACAAGTGAGGAAACTAAGGCACAGAGATATAAGTAACTTGCCTAGGTCACACATCTCATAAGAGTAGACCTGGAATTTCAACTCACTGTTAAAAAATAGTTGTTGTGGGGGCACCTGGGTGGCTCAGTCGGTTAAGCGTCCGATTTCAGCTCAGGTCATGATCTCACAGTCCGTGAGTTTGAGCCCCACTTCGGGCTCTGTGCTGACAGCTCAGAGCCTGGAGCCTGTTTCAGATTCTGTGTCTCCCTCTCTCTCTGCCCCTCGCCTATTCATGCTCTGTCTCTCTCTGTCTCAAAAATAAATAAATGTTGGGGCGCCTGGGTGGCACAGTTGGTTAAGCGTCCGACTTCAGCCAGGTCACGATCTTGCGGTCCGTGAGTTCGAGCCCCGCGACAGGCTCTGGGCTGATGGCTCGGAGCCTGGAGCCTGTTTCTGATTCTGTGTCTCCCTCTGTCTCTGCCCCTCCCCCGTTCATGCTCTGTCTCTCTCTGTCCCAAAAATAAATAAACGTGGATAAAACTGAGAATCGTTTTTTAAAAAAATAATAAAATAAATAAATAAATAAATGTTAAAAAAATTTAAAAAAATAGTTGTTGTTTCCCTAAAATCCCCATTAATTACTTCATTCTATTTCTTAGAAAGTAAAACACTTTAGACTTCCCTGCCATTACCCATTTGACATAAATTAAAACATGTGTGGAATGATTGAGGTTTTTGTGGTTGAGTTTTCCAAAATGATCCAAACCATCCTTTTGTTAAACGCACCTTCCATTGATCACCCAAACTAGTACACGTCTCGTAGTACTACTATTACTTAATGTCCAGAAAACCCCATAAAATCTCTTACTTGTGTTTATGTCTTTATATACTAGCCACTCCTTTCCAGTGAATATAGACATACAGATTAATGACTTTGTGGCTAATTTTGATTAGTTTCTCATTAAAAGTCAAACAAAAAAAGATACATGCACATATTTTGGTCTTTCTTTTCTTCTTTTAGCTGATCTAAAACTGTGCTTCATGCAATTATCCTATTACTCTTGAGAAAATCATGATGTGCTTCCCCCAGAAGTTAAAGCCCAACAAAGAGGATCTATGGTCTAGTGCCAATACCAGCTGTTGGAAATTATCTTCCAGCTCAGATTCGATCTGTTGCTTTTAGATTACAGGGTCTCCTGTTTAATTCTCAGAAATAACATTTTTTTTTCAAAGACTAAAAAGACACTAATTCGTTACATTACAGTACTTGATTTAATGTTCTGTTAAGGGATTTCCAAGTTGTTACAACTGCTTGAAACTTTATGTAACACCTAATAGGTTGTCCTGTTACAATATCTTGGTATACTTGACCAGAGGATGTAACCCTGTGGTGCTGTTAGAGAGGATTAAGATTGCATGTGGTTTAGCACTGGATTTATTCAAGGAGATTTACACTACAGACTTAAAAATCACAGGTCAGTGGCTTTATGAGACTTGCCCACCCAGAAGGCAGTGGGGGAGATAGTTAAATACAAGCAAAATAAAATATGTTGTCATCTATCTTTCTTATATATATTAACACTAATTCTAATTTAACATTTCTAGAGTACCTAAAGGCTGATAGAGATGTTACAAATGTATCATGTTGGGAATCTGACTTATCTTACCCTGTACAGCCATGCTTTGCAATGTCCTTGTTATAAATATTTATAATTAATGTCTCAATTAGAAAGTCCTTGATAATAATGAGAATTGCTTCTCTAAGAATGAAGTCCTCGAGTCAAGTACTGTATACGTCTAACTGGTGAGTATAATGAAGGGAAAAATGAATATAGGGCATACACATTAAATCTCAATCAAAGTACTGAAGGATACAAAAATAGAAGCCACTATTATTATAAGTTTTTTAAATTAAATGGATTTTTTATTTATAGACACTCCCATAAACTGTTAACAATTCATATTTTGGGGGTGAGACAAATTGTCTATAGAAGAATAGAGCTATAAGTATTTTAGAAAGGACTGCGACATAAAAATCTAGACTATAAGATTTCTAATATTCTAGTTTATGTAAGCTAATTTTAAGAAAATTTTGAAACGTGAAACCGGAGTTCTACTTATGATTAAATTAATGCTAATAAGGAAATCCGGGTTTTCAATCATTAAAATTTACTTCCACTTTCTCTCTCTAATCACATGTAGAAGTCCTTTCTGCTAGAAGCTAAAGGCAAATGGGTAGGACTGAGTCCACATGCAAAGGAACTTACATTCTGTGGCATTAAGCTCATAAACACATGCTCTCAACCCCTTGATTCATATTAAAGCTTCAAAAATTCTTGACATAGCAAGGGCAAAAAGTATTTTCTTGGGTATTTTTATATAAGGCTTTTGACACTGAAATGGGCAAGTCTATTATATTATTCCCTGTGAATGTAAAAGTGTTCCATTGTGCTCACTGGTCTCCGTGTAATCAACATGCAATAAAACAGAAGTAGCAATGGCTTGCATGCTTCACTTACCAACTAAACAACACAGCCCACCTGCCCCAGAATTGCCAGGTAAGCCAGTATACTAGCAGATTGCAAAGAAAATATTGAAATATGCTTGTGACTTAGTGTTGTAGACAGACATTCAGAGCAGTGGATTTAAAGTATCAATCCTGTTATGAGATATTATCCCACTGTTAAACACACACCAAAGGTTACTGAATATAAAGTATGCATGCAGCCAACTTCCGGAGTCATGAAACATCGAGAGAAAAAAAAAAAAAAAGGATAGCTAAAGGAAAAACACTTTCAGTTTATCTTGCACTATAGGTACAAAGACTAAGGCAGGCTTTCAGAACAAAGAATCAGTTTTTAAGAAAGAAAAAAAAAAAGCTTTACAAACTTAATTTCTCGAAAGTAATTATCAAGCTGCATGGTAGCATAAAGTCCTATTGATCCAAATTTCTCTTTCTGTATGAACTTCACAGACTTGCATGACTTGGCATCAGTAAAAGCTAATGATGATTCATGCTATTAGCTTCAGCAGCCACAGTCCCTAGGAACTGGGCTTTGACCTTTTATTAACACTTTTCTCCCAGCCAGATAGGAACCTTCTCCAGACACACTTCCTAATCACCTTAAAACACCTGGAGAATTAGTTAAAAGCCTGACTGGGTGAGGGGTCTGGATGCTAAGGGAAAATGGAAATTCAGTGTAAGGAGAGGACACATTCTATTGTGTAATCTGACCAGAAGCCCTGGGAACCCTGGAAAATAAAATTACATGTTAAACTTAAAAATAGTCACAGTTACGAGAAGGATGTTAAATGTTACCAGTGGGTTTCAGCTGTTAGCAGCAACCCCCGCCCGCTTCTCCCCCCAAAATCCCCATGCAACATTTATACTTTTTTTTTCTTTTTTTAACGTTTATTTTTGAGACAGAGAGAGACAGAGCATGAACGGGGGAGGGTCAGAGACAGAGGGAGACACAGAATCTGAAACAGGCTCCAGGCTCTGAGCTGTCAGCACAGAGCCCGACGCGGGGCTCGAACTCACAGACTGTGAGATCATGACCTGAGCTGAAGTCGGGCGCTTAACCGACTGAGCCATCCAGGCACCCCCATTTTTTTTTTCTTGAGCAAACATTTATTCAGCACTATGCTAGGCATCTAAATAGCATTTTGTTGTGGTAAAGTAGAAGTAATTAATTTTTTAAAATTAATTTTTTTAGTGTCCTCTAAGTGGATTCTGAAAGAAGCATTGATTAATGAAACCATGGAGAACTGCCACACAAATGACTTGAAATCTCTACTCCTCTCCTTATTTTTCCCAGCTCCTACTGCTCCTACCACACAGCACCCACGTACTTACACACACGCACGTTTCCTTTCCATTTTTCTACTCCACAATGGACCAATATAATATACAGCTGCTCTTCAGTGATTAAGGTTAACAGGGAAAAAAGAAACTCTTTATTAAAAGAGGTTGGATTCTCTTATTCAAGCAAATAGCCTACTTCAAAATCATAATAATTGAAAAAGATGGAATCTATAGGGTATTTAAATAAATATCTTTTCTTCAATTTTGATAATGCCTTGATTTCTACAACATACATACTCATTAAAGGATTGCATATCTGCAGATGATTTTGTTTTAATAATAATAATAATAATAATTTAAGACTTTGTCCACTGCAGTTCTTTATGTAGCCTTCTGCATAAATCAACTCTACTTCTATTTCAAAATACTGAACTTAAAATAGCATAACTTTTTCCTAAAATATAAAAATACACCCACTGGACTACTCTTTCTGTGTGGAACCAATGGTTTTCATCCTAATGCCCCTATCATAACTGTCCTTTCAAAAGAAACCAGGATCTCAATTAATCCATGATCTCTTGTCAATACTTATAGTTAAGTTGATGTAATTCAACTTTCAGTCTTTTAACAAACTTATCTTTCCTTGGATTCTACAATACAAATTACTTTTTATTGTCTTCCTAGATTTCAGATTAAATTTTGCCACCATCCCTCCCCCTCCCCACCCCCCAAAATCCTTACTTTCTCTTAATTATTAATGGTCTCCTAGGCTTGTTGATCTGTCTACATTTTATCGTTGAATATCTTTTACATTCTCTCAGTTTCAGTGACACCCTCTATATTGACATCTCCCAAATCTCAGGAGAAAGGTATCATATGGTGGGAAAAGTATTGGGTTAGGAATCTGAACATTTGTTTGGTTTGGAGTCTCTGTTCCCTATAAAATTTTGATGAATGACTTTATTCTATTTACGTGTGTGTGTGCGTGTGTGTGTGTGTGTGTGTGTGTGTGTGTTTGTGAGAGAGAGAGAGAGAGAGAGAGAGAGAGAGAGAGAGAGAAAACTGGTCCTAGTATAAAGTATATTTATATTTTTAAAACTGTACTAGTTGTGATGAACTAAATAGAATCCAATCCATTCTGGGGTTTTTGAATCTTGATTTTGTTTTAGTCTTTTAACACAAAATATTTAAATAGTCATCTTTTAACATAAGTATGGGCAATATCCATTGCTATAGATGGTTTAGAATTTTAAATATGAAAAGAGACTTTATGTGGTTTAAAAGTTCTCTAATTGATTACATTATTTGGGGAAATAGCTTTATCCCAGTCTCAGTTGACATCCAATATTAAATGATGGGTCGTCCTTCATTTAAATTAAGGTACCGGCCTTTAAACTTGCACATTTCAACCATATTGGAAGTGGCATAGTGAAGGAACCATGGGAAAAACATTCCTCTTGGACAACATCAACAAATAAATGAATGTACCTGATAGTCAATTTATCACAAAATTGGTAAAATAACCTTTTTGGAACTTAATATGTTTCTCTGTAGAAATAGGTATCACATATCCATGATGAATAGGCCATCGTGAGAATTAAAGTAAGCTCCATTGGAGAGAGGGTAATTACATCATTAAAGTTCAGTGCTCTACCTTTTGGGAAGGGCTTTTCTGAAGCAAGCCACATTGTGGCTTGAAGTTTCAATTATAAATCAATCCTCACATCTGGGAAAGGCAGCTATACATTTGATTTTGTTGTTAATCTCTATTCTACAGATATGGAATTCTGGGAAAGTTTCAGTGACCGACCTGCAATCACCTAGTCATAACCAGATCTGAAACTAGGCCGATTTCTTTCCTTTTTATCCAGTTTTCTGCCTGCTAGATTTAGCTTTTGTCAGAACTACTCCAATGAAGTATTCAGTTTCTATTTTTTTGATATAGATTTTTGCATGAATTAATATGAAATTATTTTATGTATATCAAGAATAGGTAAGTGGTTATTGATTTACAGAGTGCCCAAATTTCTTCCTCCACTAACAAGATGAGTGAGTTCTCTCACTGCATGAGGAGAAAAACAGACATACATAAGTAGGCAAAAAAAAAAAAAAAAGTAAATATAATTTATTTAATTCAACATAATTAGATAATAAAATGGTCATATAATTAAATAACATTACACTTTCTATCCAACACATCTCCTGAAATTCATAGTAATGCATAAACCAGCATCAGCAGGGATTCTTTTAGCTACTTTAAATTTTTTTCTTAATTTTTCTTCTGTATAGATTTGAAATATTTCATGTTTTTCACTGTTAGTAGGTTAAGTGTGCAGGTTTGTTTTGCTGAGAGCTGCTTATTCATCGCACTATATTCATAGCAATGAATATTGCTATTATTCATAGCATTATGAGATAGTACCTTTATGTCTGTATGCATGTTACTGATTTTAACTTTTTTGCTTCTGTAATATAGTCATTTGATGATCTTAATCACTAAAGAATATGGAATGCAGGGCCTGTATATTTTTAGGATTAACACTGCACAATACCAGATAACATGAAAAAATAATATACTTGAAAAATAGTATATGTGTCAGGGTACAGAGAAGTGGTTACAAAAGTTATGTAAATATTTGTATATGCACATCTCAGGGTTTCTAAGTAGCACACAATGTTCTAAAGTTTGGTAACATCTTAATATTTAACATTCTTTGGTCAAGACTAGTCTTTTGATTGAACATAATTCTAAACTTACCTTCTATCAGAGATATTTCTTAACTGCCATTACAATTTTCTAATTTTAATATTTAAGTTTTAATAATTCTGCATTTTGCAAATACCAACTCTCTTTTCCACATGAAGTTTGAACAAAACATTTATTTTATTTTTTCTTTTTCTACCAGACTTCAACTCCATTGTGTTACTGACTACCTCGTGTGGTTGATGGGGGTGTTGAGTTTTAGTTACACAATAATAATAACAAAAATAAATGATAACAAATAATTATTTAAAAAAACTAAACAATAACAACTACAAACATTCTCTAGATTAAAAATTCACTGTGACGTAGTACATATTTCTTGGTTTAGCCTAAAAAATAAACATCAATACCTGTTTTAGCACAGTTGGTTCCTTAAGAAGAAATGGTCTAGCTCCCAGATTAGACTGGCCTAATGACTGAAGGTGGAGCAGTGGAGGGGGGGAAGGCGCACAAGAAAACTGGGAAAAATAGTTTTGATATGCATACATTTTCAGTATACTAAAAGATGGCAAAACACAACTCTGCAATCAAATTTTCCTTCTCATAAAAATTTAGGCAGGGTTTATTTTGGGAATCACAGGATGCATGGAATTATCTTAAAAGGAAGGTAAATGAAGAAAGGAGTGATTATTGCAAAAAAAATCACTTAAAATATAATTAGAAACAACAGCAGCGTAGCTAATACATACTGATTCCAACTATTTGTCAGACAGTCATGTAGCTGATTCATGCACTTGGTTTTTGACCTTCATGACAACCTTGTAAGAGAGGAGTAAGAAAAGTTCACTTGAGGAAAGACCCACACCTATTCAAGTCTTCATGTAGAACTTACTTCCTTTTTTGTTTTGTTTTGGTTTTTTTACTGCAACATGGACCATTCCGATGTATTTGCACAGAAGGGACTTAAACACTCCACAAAGAAAGACCACTACAGTTTTTGTGAAAGAGTGGTGAGAAAAAAGATTTTGCCACCTCCGTTTTCTTTTTCTTGCCTTGCTAAACCTAAATGACATCATTTATCTGGTGTTTGTGTCACTCACACACATACATATTGTATCATTCGTGTGTGATTCTCCAAAGAAAAAGAAAAAAAAAAAAAAGGCAAACCAACTAGGTTGCCTTTTTAAACTCTTTTTTGCATTGCTTCTCGAGGTGTTTTGTTGAATGGTGGGAAGGTGGGAGAGTTTATTTGGAGGGAAGATCGGGAAGGTCCACTCTACCTACAACTTTGAGAACATTTCTCCCTGCGCCTCTTGCATAGCTCAGGCACACTTCTGGGCTGATCACTATTTGGAGCGGTTCGGAGGCTCACGGGTACCACTCTTCTGCTACCAAAGCTGCCAAAGGGAGAAGGACGGGGGCGCTGTCTGGTGACTGTTCGCGTGATTCCTTCAAGGCGGCGACCACCTCCAGGGATCCGTTGTCCCGCAACGCGGGTCGTACTTGGGTCCCACGACCGCTACACGGGGCTGCCAAGACGCTGTACGTCCGGGCCGAGGCTCTGGGGACAGAGTCACCCCGGGGCGCCCTTTGCGGCCAAATCACGGGCTCCCGGCAGTCCGAAAACGCCCCAGGCCCACCTGGGCGGGCCCGGCCGTCTCGCAGCACCTAGGGCTCCCAAGCCAGGAGTCCCCCACCCCACGCCGCTCGCGCGCCTCCCCCATCCCAAACCCCAGCAGCTACGCCGCCGCTCCCGGAAACAAGCCTGCTGAGCAAAGGCGGAGGAAAACCTTGGGCCTTCCGCTCTGATTGGTCTCCCCCCGCCGCGCGGGGCGAGGCAGCGATTGGCTGCCGGGCGTTGTCAGTCGCCGAGGCCAGAGCCTTCGCCGGGGAAGCGCAGCCGGGCTCGGGTGCTCCGGCTGCCGCCGCGGCTGCTCGAGCTGGTGCAGCTGGGCGAGCTCGTGCGGGCGCCGCCGCCGCCGCCTCCGCTGCTGCCCACCCCGCCGCGCCGCCGGCGCTGCCGGTCCTGCAGGCGGCCGCCGGGGAGGGGCGGCCGAGAGAACAGAGCACGAGGAGGCGGAGGCGGCGGAGAAGTGATGCTGGCACCGGGGATCCGGGCAGCGGCAGCGGAGCAGCAGCATCTCCGGGACCTCGGCTGCAGCGTCCCTGTGGCCCGCGGGCCAGCCAAGCGGCGGGAGACCTCGCGCCCCTCGGGTAAGATCCGGCCCGGCGGCGCCCGCGCGCCCCCGGGACCGCCGGTGTTGTCTTTGGGGCTTGCGAGGCTCGTGGTGCCCGGGGCATCCTGGCAAGGGTGTTTGGGACCCGGACAGCGAGTCCGGACGCACGGCTAGGCTGAAGCCCGCGCCGGTGCCACTCCTGTTCGTGCGTTCTCCCCTCGGCGCGGACACACTTTGATAGCGCGGGGATGGCATTGTGTGTGTCCATGCGTGTGTGGGCGCGCGCCTTGGGGCACTTGGCAGGGAGCGCGGTGGGTGTCCGCTGACGTGAACCCGCGTCCTTCAGGGAATGAGGCTGGGATGGAGTGAATAGGTTTGCCTCCCCGCTCAGCGGGAGGGAGAGCACGCGGAACGCACGGGGAAGTCCACGATGGCTCGCAAAGAGCCGGGCAAATTGAACTTTACTGCCTTAATGAAAAGAGGGAGCTGTGTTCCGGCGCGCCAGGGGACAGGCGCATTCACCGAGGCTCCCCAAAGTCCCACTTTGCGCCGGGGACTTCAAAAGGGACCGGAGGGGAGGGGAAAGTAACCCTGAGTCCGCCTCGCTCAAGAAAAGGACCAAAGAAAAGGAGGGATGCAACTAGGCTTGGGGAGTGGCGGCTTTTTGTCTGGCGCTCCTTCTGGGAAGCTCGCTACACTTTTCGGGAGCGCAGATTTGGGGGTGGAGAGAGTCCCGCTTTGAGGGGCGGTCAGAGGCTGCTTCTGGCCGGCGCCGGCTTGGGGCACGGGTGTCCGCGACCCCGCTGGGCCGCCGGAGCGGGGCGGGGCTCGAATGCGCGTCCAGGTGGAGCCATTGCCTCCCGGGGCTGCCTTGGCCCGGCTACCTTCCGGGGTTGGGACCCGGCGGCCTGCAGCACCCGGGGCAGCTGCGGACTGCGGGCGGCTCGGTTCTCCGAGAAAGTTCCGGCCGGCTGCGATCTGGGCAACCCGACCTAGAGCACGTTGACCACGAAGTGTAACTAGGTTTACGTACCCAGCTTCCTCCAGTGCCGACGCTGCTTTTGTTTTATATTAAATTATTTTTATTTATTTTTTGTAAAGCTAGTGGGAGTTGGACCCTCGCTGCGAACCTTTCTGTAAAAGGCGGATTTTATGCGCTGCTGTAAATGTTTGGTGCTGCTGGGCTAAGTCCGAAACTCCGTAGCTCGGTGTAGTGGTTTCTCCATCCCTCTTCAGGACGCACAAACTTAGTCTTGGCGATTGTTTTGTATGTGGCCTGTGTCTCGGTAGGAGTCTCTGCTAGGGAAAGTTCCTGAAATATCTCGGCACTAAGGAACTGTCCCCATGCTGACGCAGATGGAGAGAGGCTGTGGTCCTTTACAGAGGCGATGGGGTTGCAGCGGGAGATGGAAGTGGAGAGGGCAGCTCCCAGCTTGCCACCTAGAATCTTTGGAAACACATAAATTGGCTCAATACAGGGAGCCGGATCTTGAACTGAGAACAGCACTTTCCCTGTTATGTAGCTCCTTAATCTCTTTCACTGGCAGAATCTGTCGCCCCCAAACACAACACAACAACACAACAAAAATAAAACCCCAACCCAAACAGCAGAAACCACTTTGGTCGGGCTCATTTCTGATTTGGTAAAGCAGAGAAAACTAAAGTAAGATACCTAATTAGAAATACTGTACACAAATCAGGAGGGAGCTGTCCAAAATGTCAGCACTCTTCACGTTTTTAATTGTGAAGATTCCATTTTCATCCAATTTCATAATGTAAATTATTGTGTAGAGGGTGAATCACTTACTGGTGAACTAACCGTGATGTTAGTTTTGTGTCCGAAGATGGTTCCACATTTTTCATCACTTAATTCCTGAACTGCAAATGGAAATTTTAATACCTGTAGTTGAACACACTTATACATTACATTTGGGTTAGTAGGAAATTGGTAGTAAATATTTTCTCCTTAGTAGTCATCACATGTGGTTTAAAAGACGAGTTTTCTGATATAATTCAAGAGTGTATAGCTTGTGGTTTTGTGTTTCAACACAAATCTACCTGCTGCCAGGTGATTATTTCAAAGTTGCAATATTTTAGTTGTTGTAACTCTCAGGACTTTATTAAGATTCTTCAGCACATTAAGGAGTTGGTTTTAGCTTTGTGTTTCATTTATGCAATGCTATGAGGTGGTAGAACTGTTTTCCCCTGTGGGTTGATATGGGGGAGAGAGGATTAAGATGCATTATGAATTATTAATAATTTTAAAATAAGATAAATCAAAGCCAAGTTACCAGTAATAAAAGTAGAACTTTTAAGGAAAATTTTAACTACTTAGCTGAGAAGATGGTTTTTCACATTGCTGTCAAGTAACATCTTGTAAATTCACTGCATTATGTATTGGGGTAAGCCACAAGTCTTTAAACAGAAACAGAGCTTTTGTACTCATTTTTAAGGAGTGCATGTGTGTTTTTAACCAGGGGCACTTTTATTTGGGGACATTCCCCCCCAAATAATTAAGTACATTTTTTAAACCATGAGGGGAAAATGTAATCCAATGCCGAGAAATATATCAAAGAACATAAATATTAGAATGAAGCAGTAGGGTCTGTGTTTGACTGAAAGCAGAAATGATGTGAGATGCTTGTGTGGTGGGGGAGAGGCTTACAGGAGGTAATAGTGCTGGCCACTTAGTTTATACAAGCGATTCAGGTTCTGCCACTTCTGCAAATTCACTTCAGTTTTGACTTGTTTTGCTGCAGGGCAGCCCATAAGCTCAGACTGCCATCTTTTTCACACGGATTTTAGTAACTTAGGTAAATGTCAACTTGTCAAGACTCTAGGCCAGTAAATTCACTTTTTGACCTATGCCAGATTTTAATTTCAACACTGCATAACTTTTCTAAAAAGATCCCATTTACTATACATAGCAATGCAAAAACACCATGATCTTATTAAATAAACATATTTGATTTGTCCAAAAGAGTCATGATTAGAGTTTCTACATTATTAGGTAAGATAGTGAGGTTTATTTAATTTTATTAATAATAATTTGTTTTCATTTCAGTAATGAAATTACTGTTTTCTATTGAAAACTAACATATTTAGGGGAATTAAATACCTCAGCCAATTAGTTTATCAGAAATTCATTGCATTATCTCTCTCTCTCTCCCCCCCCCTCTCTCTGTCTCTCTCTCTCTCTCTCTCTCACACACTCACACACACACACACACACACGCACATACACATATACTGGAACCACTCTCAGGAGGAATGTAACCACCTTGCATTAGAAACAAATTAACCAACTGAACCTGAATGATGAAAAAGGTACTTTATAAGACAAAAGTTCATCCTAATTATGATACTGTTTTATTCACTTAAAACTTAACAAATTGTACTGTGTTCCTACTAGGTGCAAGACACTGTTCTAGTTGCTTTGACTATATTAGAAAATAAATCAGACAAAGACCCTTGCCTTCATGAAGCTTGTATTTTACTGGAGTGAAATAGATCATAAACAAAAAATATAATAAGTAAAAAAGCTTGAGGAATATTTCTCTCTCCTCCTGATCTATTTTTTTCTAAATCTCCACCCCATGGTCCAGTCTCTTCACATCTTATTTTCTTTCCAATTAATACACACCTACCCCCACACCTACACAAATATACTCGAATTAATCTAAGAACTGGAAAGTAATAGTGGTGATAATCTAATACATGTTACTCCTGAGTTGATAGATCCGAAAAATAACAGCACTATATGAGGAAGGTTAAAGGTAAGAGAGGGGTTCAAAGATGGTTAAGCAATGAACTGACAGAATTGTCTGTCCTTTAAAAATTCTTTAAAATCAAATTATATTTTTCAGAGGAACTAAAATGGGAAACATTCTTTAACAAATTTATTTCAAATTAACAACATCTTAAAAGACATTTGTAAGTACCCAAGATCAAATCTACATAACCTCATTTAAAGGAGATGAATGAATTAGAAGTAGTAAGGAAAGATCCCAAAGCATAATTTTAATGCGAAAACTTCTTCCAAATTGAGAGTGACATATTCATGTACCTCTGTGAAAGTTGATCAAAAATCCTAGCATCTGAGGTCAAAGTTTCCCTAATGTATTTGCATCAGAAAAAAGACTCATAATCTGATTCTCCAATAAGAAATGGCAAAATACTTCAAAAATTTCAAAATAAGGTTGTCTTTAATTCAAAATCAATGTGGTTATCCAATCAGTCCAATTATAGATGAAACTTTGTGATATTTTCCCAAGTTCTATTATGCATAAAACAGTGTGCAGCTATAATTCAAATTTCACTTTTTGTGCTTTCCATGTAGTTATTTTCTTTAGAGCCTTGAGCTTACATCTCCAAAGACTTGTTATTTTTGTTTTGACCCTCATATATAGAAAGTCAAGAATCTAGCTTGACTTTCAAAAATTGGTTCATGAACAATTTTTTCATATTGGAGAAAGGCTGAAATTGTATGCCCAAGAAACCATACTATATACTGAACTAATGCCAACTTAGTCACAAGTTCTATTATGACAAGATATTAGCGCTGACACAGTACTAACAGTCATTTCTGAGTGGATTTTCATCATTTAAGAAAAATCTTCAAGATTGCTGTTAACAATCCAATTTTAGGAGATGGGAAAAAGTCTCCTGATAATACTATCTCAACATTTTATTTATCTAGATTTAAGAACGTATATATTACCAGCCTACACCTTTACCTTTTTTGCCTGGTTTTGTTCTGTTCTGCCCCAAATGCAAAACTCATTTTAAAAAGGCAAGGAAACCAACCAGCAGTTATCATACCTTGCACACAAGCCAGTTCTGGGTGATTATAAAAATGTTGGGTGAGAGCTAAGCAAGAATCAGATATTTAGACCTGGGGAGAATCTAGGTCATCAGTCCAACCTCCACTAAGTATAAGGAAGAACTGTGCTCCAGGAAGTTGATAATTGCCTAAAGTCAGTTGAAAGTAGAGCCAGATCTAGAAACACCCCTTGTCAACTACTAGGTGTCTAAGTTCATTCACTCCATGTCAGTTGCCCATTAAACAGCTCTGTATTTTGTAAAATAGTAATGTTAAGAAGAAATGACTGTACCTACCAATTTGTACATCTAAGTGTTTTAATATCTGACATAATACTGCATTATATTAATATTATGTTGGGATCAAGAAAATGATAAATTGGATTGCATTTAGAGATGTCATCTAAGATTTATAGGGCTAGAGGTAAGTTTGCATGTAAAATATTTGTACTTTATTCAGCTGTTGTGTCTATGGAATTCCTTTTAAATATTTATGTCTCTAGCATAGGATTTTTTTTTTTAATTTCCAAAGGTCTGTGGGCCTCAAAGAGATCCAGAGGTGAGCTTTAGGGACTCTAAGAAATGCCAAAATTGTTTGCAAGCTTTTTGCATTCTCGAATGTTCCATAGTAAGGAAAAAATGTTAAGAAAAGCTTAAGAGCTACTGCTCTAAGTTAGCTTAAAACAAAACAAAACAAAAAAATACAAACAAAAAAGCAGGTGGAAAGGGGAACTTGTATGGATAGGGAGAGGACTTTAAAGAATTAGTACTTTCCCCACTCAAGAAGAAAAAAAAACCCTCCTGCCAGACTCCATCAGAAAACAGCTTCCACAGTGGTGTGAAGAGACACTTCATTGTCCTGAAATGCAAATTTGCAACTGAAGAGATGGTATAAATCATGTACTTATAAAATGGTACTTGGTTTTGAGTTAGTTATTGCACTTAGCATTTTGTTTGGTCTTTGAGTATGAAGTTTTTTCATGACATACATAGATTACATCAGGGCTGAATCAGTTCTTCACCCGACAATAAAATGTGTGGGTGGTTTTCCCCAGGGCCCTTAGCACTTAGCAGTCAAAAACAATGGCCAGAAATAGTTTGGTTGTAAACAATTAGTTATAATGTAAATGCTATTAGACAAGAAAAATTACACTAAATGTACCCAATTCATTATGAATAGGGAATATGATCTAATAGACTCCACTCTACATTTGTCTGTGCCAGAGTGCTGGTGAGTTCCTACCATAGCCTAGCCCATCACTACTTTAGTTTCTGTGTCTGTAAAATGATAATAGTATTACATACATGTATACACATATATAGACATTCACATATCTAGATAATCCAAATTAAAAGCCAAAGAGATTATTGTAAGATTTAGAGATTCTAAAGTTCCTATGGAATAGCAAACGGAATAATGGAATGTGAAAAATATACACTCCCTATCTCACACCACATTCCAGAATAAGTGACAGATAAAGTGAAGGGTTACTATAAAGAAATTCTGAATCAAGTTAGAAGAAAATAAAGACTTCACAAACACAAATATAATGGGACAAATATAAAGATATGACCTTGTAAAATTTAACAGTTTCAAGTCAGAAGCCAAAAATAAACCAAGAAAATATTTTGAATACATATTGCTAATAACAGTTTCATATTCACTGTTACAAAAACCTTTCGGTGTTTTCTTCTGTTAGAGGACTTACCTCAAAATATTGTGATTCCTGGCTCATATCTATTCCCTTTATCACCTGAAAACTTCTTGGAAAGAGAGATTTATGTTCATCATTTTCCCTAGTGCCTTGAATATATTTGGGGAGCAATAGGCATAGTTATTGACTATTAAAAATTATAAGTATACCAGTAGAAAAAAGGACAAATCATAATTTATAAAACAGAAATATATAAGGTTAATAAGCATCTAAAATTTTAACTTCAAAAGTAAAGGAACAAATATTTACTTTTTTTAATTTTTTTTTTAAATTTTTTTTTCAACGTTTATTTATTTTTGGGACAGAGAGAGACAGAGCATGAACGGGGGAGGGGCAGAGAGAGGGAGACACAGAATCGGAAACAGGCTCCAGGCTCTGAGCCATCAGCCCAGAGCCCGACGCGGGGCTCGAACTCCTGGACCGCGAGATCGTGACCTGGCTGAAGTCGGACGCTTAACCGACTGCGCCACCCAGGCGCCCCAAGGAACAAATATTTAAATGATAGTACTTTTTAGCTCATCAAAGTAGCAAAGGTTACAAGTGAAGTTTGGCTCATTTAACAAAACCTGTTTCTCCTAAATTTCTGGTAAGGCTCTTCATTGGTGTTTACAGAATTCTTCTGTTGCATACTACAGAAATTAACTATGGCTAACTTAAATAAGATCCACCCCAAAGGAAGGTATTTGGTAGCTTACAGAATCAAAAGAGAGGAAACAGAGTAGCTACAGAAATCACAAGAGAAGGTGATGAAATCTTTGCCAGGTACCATCACTGGGATGAATGAGCATCAGTCCTTTTCTGTCAATGTATCAGTTTGCTCCAGAACCAGATTCCCGGAATGAGAAATATGACCTAGCTTAGGTTTTATGCCTACACTTTAGTCAGTGAATCACTGGGCAGTCCTATCAAGAACACATTCAAAGGAAAATCAAGGCACTCTTACCAGCAGAAGGGAAAAAGGACTCTGGACAGGTAAAACTAAAAACAAAACAAAACAAACAGATTTCCACTGTGTGTATCAAAAGCCTTAAAAATGTTTCCTTTGCTTCAGTAATATCACTTCTAGGAATTAATTCCATGTAATTAATCAGAAATACACAGTTTCATTAAAATGCCATTTGTAGTAGTTTGATAGAAAAAAAGAATCTATTTGGCCAATAATAGAGTGATTCAATTATGGTATATAATCATGATATTGAAAGATTTTGAAAATAACTTTAGAAAATGTTGATGAAATAAGTGAAAAATACAGAATGTAATATTATGAAGGAAGAACTGACATTTGCATATATAAAAAGGCTTAAATAAGATATGAACATTTGTTTTGGGGGAATACTGGGATTATGGGAATTTTACTTTTAAGTATAGAAAAATATTTTTTGCCAGGAGCAGGCACTGCTTTACTAATCACACAAAAATCTACACTAAAACAAACAAAAGAATAATTAGAGGAATGATAGTGGCTTTGGGCGTCCATACAACTATGTTGGAAGCAAAACATTGGACTGGTATATTTATTTATTTTTTTTTTTAAATTTTTTTTTTCAACGTTTTTTTTTATTTTTTATTTTTGGGACAGAGAGAGACAGAGCATGAACGGGGGAGGGGCAGAGAGAGAGGGAGACACAGAATCGGAAACAGGCTCCAGGCTCCGAGCCATCAGCCCAGAGCCCGACGCGGGGCTCGAACTCACGGAGCGCGAGATCGTGACCTGGCTGAAGTCGGACGCTTAACCGACTGCGCCACCCAGGCGCCCCTGGACTGGTATATTTAATTTTGAAAGGAAAGGAGCTAATTGTACAATACTCCTTTTTCCACATTGTTTGTTACTATCAGTGAAATTTGGCTAGGTTTCCTACTTTGATAGTCAGGAGTCATTTTGGACTTTGCTTCTCAAATCTTTATCTCTGTAATAGAATTGAAAATGTATTTGCATTTTACAGGTCAAATGAAAAATTCTTATTGGCATAGCAAGTTAACAACAGAATAAAAGTGATTACATGTATTGATATGTGTGTGTATCTCATCAGTTATTCTGATAATCCTCATTAACTTGTGCTTAAATTGAGACAATATGAGCTATTATAGCTTAAGATAAATTATAGGCTGCTCCAGTTATTTATTAAGTACCATGAAAGATTCTGTTAAATATCATTACAATAAGACAGAAAACCATGCTTCCATATATAAATCAGAAAGCAAATATAGCTGAATATTTTGATTTTTTTTTTCTTTTTGGTTCATACCTACAGCTCAGAAATAATAAGTGAAGAACAAAGGGGTCCAGATATGGCAGTGGGTGGAATTTTCTTAAAAGCCTAAGTGCATTGTAATTATAATACATTTTGGAATAGTAGTTTACTTTGGCATTATTGGCTGAGCTCTGTACAGAATGACTTTGATGATCTCATGAATTATACTTGAACAAATAATGCAATTATTTGAAAAGAACAGAAGAGGAAGAAGAATTGGCTGATCATTTGTTCCCTCTAATAGTCACTGCCTTGTGGTTCATGGGAATGTGCAATCTGATAGCTAGTTCCATCCCAGCATATAAGATAGGGCCAATTTTGTTGTTATGTTCTTTTGTTAAATGATATATCTAATTTTTGAATGGATAATATACACATGGTTCAAAAAATACACAGTAAAAATTCTCTCTCTCTCCTATCCTTGCCCTGTACACCCAGTCCTCATCACCCCAAATAGGTAACCACCTCATTTGTTTCTTAGTATCTTTTCAGAGATTGCCAAGTGCGTGCAAACACTAAACTTTTCAACTTTTTTTCTTTTTTTCTCAATTTTTATACAGATGGTAACATTTTATATACATGCTTTGCTTCCTACTTTTTAAACTCAATAATCTTGGAGGACTGTCAAAGTAGATACGTAGAGTTTCCTCATTCATTCTTTAAACTCTATTACATTTGTCGGAAGTACTATAATTTATTTATTATTTTACATTTCCCTCCTGATGGTAAAATTTTATTTTCTCAAATGTTTTGGCTAACACAACCATTGCTGTCATGAGTAATCTTGTACACATTATTTCACGGGTATGAGAGTCTATAGGACCTAGAAGTGGAGTCACTGGTTTCAGACATATGTGTGTTTGTTTACTTTGAAAAATGTATGTTTGTTTGTTTTCACATTTAATTATATTGCTTTTCTTGTCTTCAATTGCATGATTAATAATGCTGAATTAGCCTGAACCAAAGACATCAATTCATAACATTTCCCTAGACACTCCCACCCGGGTTTACACTTCTCTATCAGCATGCTCTGGAGGTATGCAGTTTATCGGGAACTCATCTTGTTTGGTGATCTAGCATGTGCATAACTGTCTTGATCACAAAGAGAGCCCCCTAAAATGGGGAGATTTTGTCAAGTTGTTCCTTAATGTCAGGCATTCTCTTTTCCTATCTCTGGTCTTCTAGACTAATAAATTATATGAGCAATGTGAGCACTTCCTATTCATCTACTAAATGACAATATTAAAAATAATCATGTCCCATGTTGGCAAGGATGCAGTGAATTTGGTGCTTTCAGAAACTGTTCGTTGCAATTAACATTGGCACAGCCGTTTTGAAAAGCAATTTGGCAGCATATAGGGGGAAAAAAACTACAAAAATATTCATACTGTCTGATCCATTAATATTCCTTCTGGGATCCTATCCTAAGGAAATAGTACAAAATATGGAAAAGGTCTTATGTTTGAAGATGTTGATAGATATATTATGTAAAATATAAAATCAGAAGCAACACAAATGGCCAATAATACACTTAGGCATGTACAATTGAGGGTAACATACAGCCATTAAAAGTAGAATTGAGGCTTATAATAAAATAAAAATACATATGCTATCATGTTTCTTGGGGAAAATGGTACAGAATTACATATGAGTCCTATTATAGCTATGTAAAACCTACACATATGGACACTGAAATTATAAATGTGTTATCAAATGGTGGGAAAATAGGTGATTCCTTCCCTATCTTTTCATCCCCAGTTTTCTAGAATATTTTACAACATTTTAAATTAAAAAAAAATGAAAACCATAATTAGATTTTCCCTTTTGTCTTTGATATTTTGCACTGAATATGAATCAAAGCTTTTGATGGTTAACTTCTTTGCCACTATTCAGTGATGTGAGATTTTTCGTCTTTCTTATACAGGTGAGTTCATCCTAGAGTGTGCAATGCAATGCATGTTGTTTTTAGGAGTGTTCTCTTACTCCTTTCTGTACATCAAAAGACATCTTAATCACTAAACTTCCTTTCAGTCTCATTCCTTGTGATGGATAATTTTTTCTCTTTGGGAGAAAAATTCAAATATTTTGAACAGTCTTGAACTTGCCTATTGCCTACTTCTTAGACTTAATCTCCTAACATTCTCCCCTCTGCTCACTAAGCTTCTATCATGCTGATCTTTCTCCTTTCAAACATGCTAAGCCAAGTCAGACTATCTCCTAATTCTTTATTAAATTCTACATATTTCATTAAAATATACACAGGGAAAGTTAACAACATAGCAAATATATCTTGCATATAGGCATACCCCATGGAATAGATGGACACTAGATAAGATTGCCCATGACAGTTGTATATCTTTGAGAAAGAGCAAATCACTAAAATATAATGAGAAAAAATACCTTTTTTTTTTTAAACTTAGGATTTAATTTAAGTTGAAATGAAGTAGGAAGGAAAAATGTGAAGTATGTTTTTCCCCCACTAGCTTTTTGGAAAATGAATGTGGCGGCATTATCTCTCTTTACTGAAGTGCATTTTATATCCTGGACTATCTTGTTATCTTTGCCCAGTTGATTATCACATTATCTTCAAAGTATTAAGCTCACAGTTGATTTCAAGGAGACTGCAAAGAGAAGAGTGTCATATCATGTTTGAAGCACTGTTTTATAGTTCTATCTACTTATATTTCCTGTCAAGTGAACTGATTTTGAATTTCTTCATAACAAAGACATT
Organism: Puma concolor; assembly: GCF_028749965.1. Taxonomy (NCBI): domain Eukaryota; kingdom Metazoa; phylum Chordata; class Mammalia; order Carnivora; family Felidae; genus Puma; species Puma concolor. Next base: position 157,398,115 of record NC_141674.1, read on the forward strand.
ATTTTCTGAGATGGTGCACCAATGAGTAATGGGATCGTTTTGAAGTCACAGTGGAAAGAAGTGCTTTCTAAAGGACTTGCTTTGTACGATGCCCCATCCATGGCCAGCCAGGACTATCATCTGAGACTGGGTCAAATTTTAAAGAATCCATTCTGTTTTGCTTCTAAGTTCTGGAACCTCCCTCTACTGTACACTTCAGCCTTATCACTACCAAGATCATCCCTTTCATTGTCTTTTCCTAGTCGAACTCAGAGATTTCACTCCCAGACAGCTTTAAGGAACTAAGGTTGGCTTTATGAAACATGGAGCCATAAAGCCCCTTGGAAATGTTGGCTTGATACCTTGCTTACAGAGTTCCCAGCAGCCTCCCCAGGTGAGTAAAGAAGGTCACTTCCTGGCATGTGCAGGAACCTCAGGATATCTTGGGGACCTCGTGAAGAGGAATTCACCCAATTCTACAGGTATTGCAGGTCTGTCTGATGGCAAGTATTTGGCTTGGCTTCTGGCCTGGGGAGACTACTAAAAGTTCAACTCTGGAGATTCCTTATAAAAGGTTCCGGCAAAGCAAACTTTAAAAGATCCTCATGATCAATGGGTATTCTTGCTGAGCTTATATAAATAATTAGGCCAGGTTTGTTAAGACTGGACTTGTTCTACAAATGCACTGGTCTTAATTTGGATATCTCTGGAAAGGGAGGATTTTAGAGAGAAAAACTATGTTTCAACAATGCACTGTTATGGATGTTAAATTCTAGTTCTGATTGTCTTTAAATGTTTGTTTGCCTAAACTAGACAACTTGAGGTAAACTTCAGAAAAATTGTCACAGTATTTCATGTATAGACAATCTTCTGTGCTGTTATTCTGTGGGGATAATAATAAGACCCCATGGGCATATGATTATTTAAACAACTGGAAAACGGGATGGATCTCTAAATATGCAAACCACATCCTCCCTAAACCTGATCTGACAATTACCAGAAACCCACCCCTTTCGAAGACTTGGAGGGGGACTTCACAGATATACAACCAAGCAAAGGATTCAGGTACCTCCTTGTAATAATCTGCACATATTCAGGATGGGTGGAAGCCTTCCTGACCAGGACAGAACAAAGTCGTGAGGTGGCCAAAGCTCTTCCATGGGAAATCGTGCCTCAGTTTGGTCTGCCCTTAACCATACACAGTGACAACGGACCTGCATTTGTGGTGGACATTATACAAACCCTAACCAGGTGCCTCAACATTACCTGGAAACTTCAATATGCATCTTAGCCTTCCGAGGGTACCAACCCCTAGAGCTAAAGGGTGATGCCTGCTAAAAAAGATTTTAAAAAAGGCATCAAAGGGGGGAATGTTGGGAAAATAAGTAAAGTTATGTACCATAAGATGGCCGATGGGACTAACTTAAGCTCTAGTTCCTCGCTTAGAGACTTCTGGGTTCATCTTCCTGCCCTGCTTGCCTTGCACGCTAAATTACTACTAATGCGTAATGCGGAAGTAAAAGGCAATAAATTGTCCCCCATGCTTGTGCTCAGGACTCAGGTCTCTGGAAAAGGATCTCCTCTGAGCCCGCCCATGTAAAATAAAACTCCGATCCACCAAGATCTCTGAGTGCCACTTGGTTTCTCCACCAGCGATCCAGCTATTCCGTAACACCAGCTATTCCAAATTTCCCACCAACGTCCGTTGATAGCTTGAAGTTGTAAGTATCTTTATTAAAAAAGACCTTCAACCGCTTTTCAAGCTCTAAAAACATATTCATTTAAAGTTACGTTTATAGATAAATGTCCAGCCCATAATTAGGAGGGAAGACAAGGTGCCTGGGTGGCTCAGTCAGTTAAGCATAGACTCTTGATTTCTGCTCAGGTCATGATCTTATGGTTTGTGAGTTAGAGACCCACATAGGGTTCTGCACTTCTCTCTACCTCTCTCTCAAAATAAATAAATAAATAAATAAATAAATAAATAAATAAATAAATAAATAAATACATACATACATACATACATACATACATACATACATAAGCAAACAAGCTTTTTTTTTTTTTTTTTTTAAAGGAGTAGGGATGGCATAAGAAGGTTTGCAAATAAAGTTAAAATATCATTATAGTAAATAGGACAATAGTTCCGGTCTCGTTGAACTTTTTATTGAAAATAATAGTAACAGTAAATAAAAGGGGAGTGTTACTATGTGTTAGAGAATTGCTAATCATTTTACAGGCATCATATGAACTAATACCTAGTGAAACTAAGCCACACCTGGGTGGCTCAGTCAGTTAAGCCTCCAACTTCAGCTCAGGTCATGAGCTCACGGTTCGTGGGTCTGAGCCCCGTCTTGGGCTCTGTGCTGACAGCTCAGAGCCAGGACACTGCTTCTGATTCTGTGTCTCCCTCTCTCTCTCTGATCCTCCCCTGCTTGTGCTCTGTCTCTCTCTCTCTCTCAAAAATGAACATTAAAAAATTTTTTTAAGAAAACTATTAAAAAATACTTAGCAAAACTATTCAGGAGGCAGATGTCATTAACATTTCCATTTTATAAGTTGAAGCCGAGAAAAAGATATAGGTTAGGTAATAAGTCTCAAAAATGAGTTTTTGATAGAGCTAAGAGTTCAACATCAGATCCTCAACAAAAAGTGTACGGTTTTTGTTTATTGGCTTTTAGTATAGACTGATTGAATTTTCATCTTTTCCCCCTCTGCTGAACAAACCCAGTAAAGGAAGTGAAATTTAAAATACACAGGTACCTGGGTGGCTCATTCGGCTACATCTGACTCTTGGTTTCGGCTCAGGTCATGATCTCATGGTTTGTGAGTTCAAGCCCCATGCATGGCCCTGCACTGACAGTGTGGAGCCTGCTTGGGATTCTCTCTCCCTCCCTCTCTGCTTCCCCCCTGACCTCAAATAAATAAAAAAACTTACAAAAAATATACACACACATACACATGCGCACACATATGCATATATATGTATATATGAATATGTATATGTGTATCTATACCATTAGAAAGGAGATTTCAGGTGAACAGGCACAGTGAAGTCTAATGGAAAAACAACTCCATTTTCTTCTTACCTTGGCTATAATTTCTGTCTTATTCATGTAGTTTACTATGCTGTTTTATTATTCCATATTTCAGTTAAAAATTGGGAAATGAAATAAGGGATATTTTAAAATCAAATCAGTGGGGCGCCTGGGTGTCTCAGTCAGTTAAGCATCCTATTTTGGGTCAGGTCATAATCTCATGGTTCATGAGTTCAAGCCCCACATTGGGCTCTCTGCTATCTGTGCAGAGCCCACTCTGGATCTCTGTCCCCCTCTCTCTCTGCTCCTCCCCTGATCATGCTCTCTCTCAAAAAATAAACATTTTTAAAATATAAATAAAATAAAATTTGAAAATCCTCCAATAAGTTTCCCTCCAGTTTAAAAATGAAAGTAAGAGATCTGGCTGCTAAGCAAAGCTTTTGGGGGTGGGGGGAGGAGAGGAGGAGAGTGCGGAGTTGAGTGCATTGCTACTATTAGATCTTTTTTAAAGCCTCATTTTAAGGTGATCGTTTATTTTCCATTTTTAGTTGGTGATGGGAAAATGACATCCTATACTAAATTTTCCCCTATAACTCAGATAGGATTTGAGAAATACATTATACCATCAGTGGCTTGGCAAATATTTATGATGGCTGATCATCTTCATGTATATTAAATCCTAAAAAATACCCAAAAATATCTAAAGCATGATTTCAGTATTCATAAACTCGATGATTAACTCCTGTTTGAACTGAGGGCTTACACCTGAAGCCTTGTTCCTTCGTTCTTTTAGTGTCATATTAATTGTCATATTTATATCTGCAGCTTTACCAGTTGCAAAAGTAATTTACTCAGCAGGACCTAGCTTAACATCTAAGGGGCCATGAATCACAATCATGATTTTTTTTAAACTAAATACATTAATATTGTATTTCAAGAAACCGACTTCTCATAACTTATGATTGAAGACTATTAAATGTAACCTGGTCTACTTTCTTACATCATACACAAAAATAAACTCAAAATGGATGAAAGACTTAAAGGCAAGACAGGAAGCCATCAAAATCCTAGAGAGAGAGCAGGCAAGAACCTTTTTGACCTTCACCACAGCAACTTCTTACTCAACACATCTCCAGAGGCAAGGGAAACAAAAGCAAAAATGAACTATTGGGTTCTCATCAAAATAAAATATTTCTGCACAGCAAAGGAAACAATCAGCAAAACTAAAAGGCAACCGACAGAATGGGAGAAGATGTTTGCAAACAACATATCAGATAAAGGGTTAGTATCCAAAATCTATAAAGGACTTATCAAACTCAACACACAAAAAATGAATAATACAGTGAAGAAATGGGCAAAAGACATGAATAGACACTTCTCCAAAGAAGACATCCAGATGGCTAACAGACACATGAAAAAATGCTCAACATCACTCATCATCAGGGAAATACAAATCAAAAGCACAATGAGATACCACCTCACACCTGTCAGAATGGCTAGCATTAACAACTCAGGCAGCAACAGATGTTGGCGAGGATGCAGAGAAAGAGGATCTCTTTTGCACTGCTGGTGGGAATGCAAACTGGTGCAGCCACTCTGGAAAACAATGTGGAGCCTCCTCAAAAAATTAAAAATAGAGCTACCCTATGACCCAGCAATTACACTACTAGGTATTTTTCCAAGGGATACAGGTGTGCTGTTTTGAAGGGGCACATGCACCCCAGTTTTTATAGCAGCACTAGTGACAATAGCCAAAGTATGGAAAAAGCCCAAATGTCCACTGACGGATGAATGGATAAAGAAGATGTGGTGTATATATAATGGAGTATTACTTGGCAATCAAAAAGAATGAAATCTTGCCATTTGCAACTACATGGATGGAACTGTAGGGTAGTATGCTAAGAAAAATTAGAGAAAGACAAATATATGACTTCACTCATATGAGGACTTCAAGATCCAAAACAGATGGACATAAGGGAAGGGAAGAAAAATAATTTAAAAACAGGGAGGGGGACAAAACATAAAAGACTCTCAAATATAGAGAACAAACAGACGGGTGCTGGAGGGGTTGTGGGAGGGGGATGGTGTGAATGGGTAAAGGGCATTAAGGAATCTACTCCTGAAATCATTGTTGCACCATATGCTAACTAACTTGGATGTGAATTAATAAATAAATTTTTAAAAATGTAACCTGGTCTATATTTGATCCTAGATGCTCCAGAATAGGAAGGTTAGATTCAGCATTAATCATTATTACTCACTTTTTCTTTCCTCTCATTTGCTTTGCTTTCTTTCTGGTTGCTTCTTATACATCCAGTGCTAGCTCAAAACTAAATTAATGTACTATAGGATCCCCCCAAAATAGCAAGAGTTCAGAATTTCTGAGAATGAATAGATAATATATGAACACAGGAAAGATGAAAATTTAGAGTTTATGTATCTTAGAATTATATACCCACTTCTTTAGTATTACTCTGTATTCCTGAACCACTTTTTATGTGTGGCAGAATTAGTGTATGTTGTACACACAAGTAAATGTCCTAGTGTTCATAGTTACATTGACTTCCTCTTAAAAATTATGTAGACTGTTTTTTAATCTCAGTCATCTAAATGAGTTAGAAAGTATTCAACATCTATATTCTCTTATGCTTTTCAAATCACATTATAATTCCAAGAGCCCAATTCATTAACAATGAAGAGTGAAAAGATAAAAAATGACTTGTAAAAAAATTTAAGTTGATGATTTTGAAAAACTTAATTTGGAAAATGTATATATATCTAAGTTAATATTGTATTTTCACTTTCATTTTTGAAATAGGTGTGCCATAAATAGAAAAAAGTATCTAGATACTTTTTCTGTTTATAAGTTTTATTAAAATTTTGTTTTTCAGCAAATGCTGAAGTGTTCAAAACCAGCAGGAACTGCAGTTCAAATAAACTAATAATAAATGGGTTAATGAATATTTGGATATCATATGTATGCAATAAGTGTTAGTTGTTTTTTTTTTTTAATTTTTTTTTTCAACATTTATTTATTTTTGGGACAGAGAGAGACAGAGCATGAACGGGGGAGGGGCAGAGAGAGAGGGAGACACAGAATCGGAAACAGGCTCCAGGCTCTGAGCCATCAGCCCAGAGCCTGACGCGGGGCTCGAACTCCCGGACCGCGAGATCGTGACCTGGCTGAAGTCGGACGCTTAACTGACTGCGCCACCCAGGCGCCCCAATAAGTGTTAGTTTTAACAGAAATGTCAAATACATACCACAAAAATAGTAAACAAGAATATGTACAAGATTTTCTATGTAGACATCAAAAGCAAACTGTTTTAGCAATGTGCAGCATTGTGTATGATTTAATTTTTTTCAATGGGATGCATTATTTTCACTGAACAACTTCTATTTGCACTGGTGAACCAGTATCTTCCTTGTAGAGTATATTTGTGTGTGTGTGTGTGTGTGTGTGTGTGTGTGTCTTTGGCCTAGGTTAAAAGAAAATAATTTAAAAATATTTAACCTCAATTACAGTTATGTATTCAACTATAGTTTATTTAGTCCCTATTATGTGCCAGGTACTGTTCTACTGAATGAGAATGCAGCAGTGTAAAAACAAAGCCTCTCTCCTCATGGGATTTTCTTTTTAGTTGGGGTGGGGAGTCATAGGACAGGGAGAGGGGACAGGACAGGGCAGGAGGAGAGAAGCAACAATCATATAAGGAATATAATGACACATCAGGTAGTGTGCTATGAATAAAAGCAAAAGCAGAGGAAGGGCATAGAGACTTTTGGAAGAATGAGCTATAGCTTTTAGGTAGGGTGGGTAAGAAAGGTTTTTCAGAAGATGTGTTGTTGAGCAGAGACCTGAATTAAAAGAAGGACCATGCCATGTTGTGTCTGGTGAAGAATCCTCCAGGCAGAGGGGCTTGAAAAGGAATGAGCCTGTTAGATCAGAGACACTTTGGTCAACTTAGTGCTACTGGAAGGAATGAGTAAGGAAGAATGGTAGGAGGTGAGATTGGAGAGGTAGGCAGAGCTGGAGAATGAGCCCTTTGTAAGCTATGGAAAGGATTATGGAGTTTTACATGTGAACAGTAAGAGAGTTTTGCCTGGGAAGATGGGTTGATAGGTTTCTGGCTGCCAGGTGTAGAATTGACAATAGGGGGAAAAAGCCTGGTAGGGAAACCATAGAGAGGCTATTTCAGAGACCCACGAGGGAGATAATTGTAGCCTTGGAAACATGGGCTAGAAACGCCTCAGCTGTGTTCAGGCACTTCTGAAAATGAACTTTCTTGTTTGCTAATGTCTCACTTTTTATTCTGCGTATTACATAAGAATAATGACAAAAACCAAGGTGCTGTGGACTCAGTGGGGAACAGTATTGTACACTTACCATGTATGTGCATTTTATTTTTCCTAAGGCAGCTTATCAATAATAAAAACACTAAAGGATTTAGGTATGTGAAAATTAAATATGCTGTTAGCATTTCCACCCTTTCTTCTCTTTAGATTTAATTTCTACTCTACAATATACCATTTTATATGCCTTCTTCTCTTCATTTGGCTCACCGATCTGCAAATTCTGAGTGGAGACCTACTCTGTGCTTACATACAGAATTGAATTGTGTACATAGATTTTATCCTTATTTTTTTAAATGTTTATTTATTTTGAGAGAGAGAGAGAGTATGAGTGGGGGAGGGAACAGAGGGAAAGAATCCCAAGTAGGCTCCATGCCATCAGCTGTCAGCGTAGAGCCTGAATGTGGGGCTTAACCTCATGACTGTAAGATCAGGCAGGACCCGAGCTGATGTCAAAAGCTGTATGCTCACCTGATTGAGCCACCCAGGCACCCAGGGATTTTAAAACTTTCTAATCAGTCTGGACTCTAAGTTGCAAGACAGAATTCCAATTCAAAATAACTTAGAAGAATTTCTTGGCTTCTTTAACTGAGTGACCCAAGGAATAAGTTCGGTTGTATCAGGATTAAGGTTTCAGCCAAGGATATGAAGGTATTCTATAACCCCACATCTTTGTATTATGGCTAACATCTGTGTAGTTTGATTCTCAGGCAGTTTCTCTCTCTTTCTCATACCTCACACTCCCACCTCACACCACAACTGGCACTTTCCAAATTAAAGATGCCAGAAAAGGAGCGAGTCTCTTTTCCTCATAACTCTAGCAAAGGTCACAATTTGGGTCATGTGACTGAATTAATGTGATCAGAAGAGAGTGCTGCCTCACATTTGTTCTCTGGAACTACATATAAGGGCTGATCATGACCCTAACCAAAGTTGTTGAGGATACAAAAAGAAATTATATCCACTTCTTTTGAATCCCTCTATGGAGGGGGACTTACTGCAAATGAACTTCAGCTTTCTGGATTTCTTGGAAGCTACCACTCTGAATTTTATGTTACTTTTTGTGAGAAGAAGTGTTTAGAGTCCAAGTTAACAGAACAAACTTCATTATCATTTGGATGAATGGAAAAATTGCCCAATGGCCGTTAGATAACAATGGGCAGATCATTTTCTGTTAAACATAGCTTTCAACGATGATACACACATTAATTTGAACCACCCTTTCCATCACCAACACAAATTGCATGAAATTTAAAAGAAAATGAAAACATTCTTAAAAATAATAATGGGTTATAGTGCTAAAATCTGGGAGAGGACAGCTATGTGTCTACCATTTGAGTATATTTTTATCATCAAAAGAAAAATGTCTGAGAGATTGAGTTGCAATTTCAGTGATCTTGTGGGTCTGGGTAGAATCCAAGAACCTCCACAGGGAGATTCACTAGCTAATCATCCTCCCCTTGGGACTGAACTTATAAAAATCTGAACTTTAGGAATAAGTTTTTTTGGAAGCAAACTTGTCTTTGCATCAGTTGCAACCCACCTGCACATTATATGGGTGGCCTGGAAAACCACAAACCTTGAAATCAGATTAAGGTGGTTCAAGCTGGCTAGCATCTTGATTGTCTGTCAGAAGAAAATGAAAATCCTCTCTGAGGGAAGTATCATCTTAGGCTTAAAATGTTTTAGTAAATAATTTTCACACATGATATTCAGTATACATTCTAATCAGATACACATTGACCAAGTCATCAAAATTGGCATTGTCAATGAAGGGCCAATGGTCAGCATGTACCTCCTGATATAGTGTTCTGAGAGGGAGAAAATATCATTTATGTAGTATTATAGCTCAGAATGTATAACTTACATCATTGGGAAACAACAGATAAGGCTTAATGAGGTCATTCTATTTAAAAGAGGGAGAGCCAGACTGTTGCTCAAATATATCAGTGTCATAAAAGACAAAAGATGTGGAAATGTTCTGAATTAAAGGAAATTAAGGAGTCATGACAACTAAAATCTATACATGGAAAAGATAAAAGAGAAACAAATGAGGCAGCTCAAAGTTATGGCTCTCTATGGCTTGTAGGTCTCTCATACATTTTTGTAAAACGTATATCAGAACTTCTGAATTGTTACCTATGCAAAGGTGACATAGCAGAATTGAAAAAGAATCATACTGAAATTATGAATTGAAAATACAGTAACTGAAACTGACAATTTGCTCAACTGGATATAAAAGAAGAGGGACTTACCAAGTTGAAAGTTAAGGCAGTAGAAGCAATCATCATTGTCAGATGAAGGTAAAGAAAGGAGGGTAAGAGAACAGTGGGAGGGCCTTCCAAATTTTTAATGGAGCTTAGAAGGAAAGAAAAGAAGGAAGCAGAAGCAATATTTGATGATATGATGCCTGAAAAATTTCCAGAACTGACTAAAAATTTTAGTCCAAAGATTTAAGGAGTCCAAAGAGTCCCAAGTAATTAAAAAAAAATAGATCATGCTTAGACACATCACAATAAAATTATAAAACCAGCAGTACAAGAGGAAAAACACAGCTTTCCTTCATAAATTAGATTAGAACATCTACAACACCAGTGGAAGCCAGAAAATAGTGAAATATTATAGTCAGTATAATGAATGAAAATAACCGCTTATCTATAAATTTATGCTCAATGGAAATATTGTTAAAACAACAGAACATAATAAAATGGAAAAAAGAAAAGAAAAAAATCGCCTAACAAAACCTGACTTCATCACCAGCAAACAACTGAAAAAGTTATTTTGTGTATGAGAAAAAATGATCCCACAGTACAGGAAACAATAAAGACCAAAAAAGGATGAAAAGTGTGTACATAAATTTAAATGAAATTTGGCATTATAAAACAATAATGAAGTTGAATAAATTGAATTGAGAGAACTACAATACACACCAAAAAATCATCTGAGTCAAGGGGAAATTAAGTGGAGTTAAATTGGCCTTTTTGGTCCTTGAACTGTCTGAAGAAGGACATACGACTTTGATACGTTGAGGATGTGTGCTATAATTTCTAGCATAAATCTGGGAGAATAAAAATTGCATAATACTGGAGGAAAAATGAAATGCTAACTAAACATTCACTCTAAAAGGAGACCAAAAAATAAAAATGGCAAATAATTATAGTACAATCAGAATAAATAGAAAAGATAAGATGGTCAAGTCATAACAGTATTTTGGTAATAACATAAACTGTAAATTGATTAAATGATGTCAGTCTCAAAGTTTTTTGGACTGTGTTAAAAAATGTAACGATGTAGAATTTACAAAGGAATATCTTTCCCCCCCCAAATATTCTTTTTTTGAAAGAGAAAGTTACCACTACTCACTGATTCTTGTGCAGGTATTGATGGCTTTTTTAAAGATAGCACATCAATTTAGGCATAGCTAATTATAAGAATTACACATCTATACATCTGAAAGAAATATCACACCAGTATTAATATTTAAAAATTATTTGTGATATAATCATGAGGAAAATGCAAATCAAAACCATAATGAAATAATACCACGCACTTGTTAGAATAGCTGTCATCAAAAAGATAAGAATCACAACTGTTGGTGAGGATTTGGAGAAAAAGGAACCCTTATGGACTGTTGATAGGAGTGTAAATTGGTACAGCCACTATGGGAAACAGTATGGTGGTTCTCCAAAAGACTAAAAATAGAACTATACTATAATCCAGCAATCCCACTTCTGGGGATATAGCTGAAGGAAATGGGAACATGGCATCAAAGAGATGTCTGCACTCCCATGTTCATTCCAGCATATTTAAAATAACCAAAACGTGGGAACGATGTAAGTGTCCATAAATACGTGAATGGATAAAGAAAATGTGTCTATCTATCTATCTATCTATCTATCTATCTATCTATCTATGTATTTATCTATCGACACAGGTCTACTATCAGGCCATGAAAAAGGAGGAAATCCTGCCTTTTGCAACAACATGGATGGACCTTGAGGGCATTATGCTGAGTGAAATAAGGTAGAGAAAGACAAATGCTATGTGATATTACTTATATGTGGATTCTATAAAGCTGAACTCATAAAAACAGGAAGTAGAATGGTGGTTGCCAGTGGCTGGGGTGGAGAAAATGGAGAGATGTTACAGGTCAAAGGTATAAATTTCCTATTATAAGATGAATAAATTCTGGGGATATATGTACCTACTGTACTTAATAATACCATATTATATACTTGAAAGATACTAAGAGATTAGATCTTATATGTTCTCACCCCCTCCAAAGTGATTATGTAAGGTGATAAAAGTGTTAACTTATTGTGGTAACTGTATTTTGCAATATGCACATATATCAAATCAACATGTTGTACCTTGAATTTATACAAGGGTATGTGTCAATTATACTTCAATAAAACTGGAAAAATTCTTTGTGATAAAACATAAGATTTCATTCATATATACTATGCATACATAGGTTAGTTTAAAAGTACTACAAAGAACAGATATAGAAATGTACCATTAGACTATTACTATAGTTCAATTGTAGTTTTATTCCGTTTGTCTGGCATATAGACAGATAGACAAATAGAATTTGTCTTTTTCCCTCAAAGTATACTCAATTATGTGAAGCAATGTCTCAACATGATGATCTGGTAGAGTACTTGCTAAATGCTGCAACATTTTGGATTTATTGTGTCCTTGATTTTCCTTCTCATTCATGAAAAAGCCAGTATAGCATCACTTTTGCCATTTTCTATGTAGATCTCACTAAACTAACTCTCCCTCATGATAACTTGCTATATATTTTTGTCTGTGTATTCTCTGCTTCTTATAGAGAAGGGCATAGGGCATATTTTGAAGTCCATATCTCAATTTCCACACCATCTTTCAGTAAATTACCCAGTGTGATTTAAATAATCTTACAAGGACAGACTGTCCTTGGCTATGATCAACATGTTAAATGATTTAATGTAATAATTTTAATTTAAACATAAATAGATGTCTGTATATAGAAAGATTAAGGATATTTTTAGAGTCTCAATCCAGGCTGGATCTCCCAATCCAAAAGGACTCTAAGAACTCTGGTCCTCTGATAACTCAAATTAAGATGTCAGATAAAGTACCCCTCCAATGCAAAGTGTTCAGTTTGTTGCTTTTTTAACTTTTTAAATTTTAATTTAATTTAATTTTATATTTTTGCCCTGGTTAAGGCAGGGAGAGATACAATTACTTGTTTACTCCAGCATTTGGATGCTGTCATATGGAATTACTTGATTTGGGATTTTCTTTTTTCTTTCCTTTTCTTTCTTTCTTTCTTTCTTTCTTTCTTTCTTTCTTTCTTTCTTTCTTTCTTTTTTATATTTTGCATTTTTTTCTAATTTATTTATTGTCAACTTAGCCAACATAGCTTTAGGAGTAGACTGCCATGATTCATCACTCACATACAATACCTAGTGCTCATCCCAACAAGTGCTCTCCTTAGTGCCCATCACCTGTATTCCCCATCCCCCAACCCCCTGCCCACATTAACCCTCAATTTGTTCTTTGTTTTTAAGAATCTCTTATGGTTCGCCTCCCTCTCTGTTTGTATCTTATTTTTCCTTCCCTTCCTGTATGGTCATCTGTTTAGTTTCTTAGATTTGGGACTTTCTGTGAAAGGTGGTGTCCACTCTTATTTCCCTCAGTTTTTGAGAAAATAATTCATTTGTGGATAATTGTTATGTGACAATTGAAATACTCGTGTATTTGATAGATACACAAAAAGTTAATATACTTAACAAAAAATATTCTTCTTTTTCAGGCTTGTCAAAGCCCAGGTTACTTGTAGTCACTTAGATTTTCTTTGTCCATGCTTTCCTTTGATGAAATAAAAGTGCCCTTCTATCTTTTGATTACATATCTGAAGTTCTGAAGTATGCAAAGAGTATCTCTTATGCTGCACCCACTAAAAATAGTGTGGCTTTGTCATTAGGTTAAAATCCTCAGTAAGATCATATCCTATTATGAGCATCACTGGTCGGGAGATTGGAGGGTCCTAATCTTTACAAAAAAATTGTTGTTAACAATATTAGCCTGATGTGCTTTTGAACTGAGCTTAGCAGTGAGTATTTAAAATACTTCCTATTTAATAAGTATAAATGCTGCTTGGCATTGGTTGTCATATTTAAAATGTGGAAGAGAAAAAGAAATTTTAAGAAGAAGTTTTGGAAAAATTGGCCTAGATGCTGAAGAATCTAAGAGTCCTTTGGGAAGGGGAAAGAAAATTGTTTCAATGATGTCTTTGCCCTAATAATTTAACCTGGCTTCCTACCAGCACCAGACTCAAGTCTGTCACTGTGACTAACATATACAATTTTACTTTCGCTTCTATGAACATTACAAGCTAATTGGTATGTTGTCAGTGTGTTCTTTAACAAGTGTCCTTCTGGTCATATATGTTCACTAGCTCTTCTAGTAAGGACACAATTTGAGCCAGGAGTTGTTGTATCATTTATTGAGGTATACTTGACATATACATTGTCATTTTTATTAAAAATACCTGTTTTGTCTTGGCTTGCCTGCAAATATGACATATTTTTATATGGACACATTTTTTTTTTCTGAGTGTGATAACACTGTTAACTTAGGCTGCTGAAATGTTTTGGTGCATTTATATGGATTAAAATAATGCTTCTATTTTATGTTTTAAAATCCTTCAAGATTTGGGACCTTCTTTTTCTCATAAATAAAGGTTATAAGAGATGTTTTGCATAAATTATATGGATATATAATCTTATATCATAATAAAACTTCTTTAAATTTACATAAATGAGTTGTTACATATTGACTATTTCTTTTAAAAAAATTTTTTTTTCTTAATGTTTTTATTTATTTTTGAGACAGAGAGAGACAGAGCATGAGCAGGGAAGGGGCAGAGAGAGAGGGAGACACAGAATCGGAAGCAGGCTCCAGGCTCTGAGCCATCAGCACAGAGCTCGATATGGGGCTCGAACTCACGGACTGTGAGATCATGACCTGAGCTGAAGTCGGACGCTCAACCGACTGAGCCACCCAGGCGCCCCTTGACTATCTATTTCTAATTAGAGAACTGTTTCATGATTCAGTTCAATGTGTCCATTAGATTGCAAAGTATCTCCAGAACAGGAATACTTACTAAATTCTCTCTCTTAAACATTATTAAAATAAATCATGCATATTTAGTAAGAACTCTGTTAAAGTGGTGTTAGTGATATATATCCATTGAGTCTTGAGACTTAATTGAAATATTAACCTTTTAAAAATGGAGAGCTTTTTCTACATAATAAAATATAAGCTGCAGAATAATAAACCATGCTTTTTGCTGCATGTCAACTCATGTTTAAAAGTCTCTTTAATATAGTGACTAAGTATAAATCTACCTACTATGAAGAGGATCCTAGAATAGTTGCTAACGCAGATACAAAATGAAGTGAGGATTTTTTAATATAGACTTGTTATGTTCTGTTACATGTCAACGAGAAACACTGGGCTTTTTCAGTCATAGATGGGATTCTTTGAGAGTGTATTACGCCATGGCCTATGGCATAATATTTGGTTTTCTGAAACAGAGGTAGAGTGAACGATAGTAGCTACCTTCATCATCCCCTACATTCTGGTCCCTTGTTTTTTTTTTTTTTTTTGGTGGGCGGTTGGCGGGGTGTGGTGGCTGGCAGGGAGATCTTCAATAATCACTGAATTTTCTATCTAAAAAATGGAAAGAAGCAGCACTCTACCTCAGAAAAGTTTTATGAGGATAAAATGAGATACTTGTATCTTGAAAGTGCAGACTAACGTAATACTTTATAATTGCCATGAAATTTAAAATGTCTTTCTTCCCCCCCCCCCACCATCCTTCCATTGCCAAACATAATCCCATTTTAGCTCAGTGAGTTGAGCAGAATTAACTCCTTGCAGACTTGACTTCACAGCCTTTCTATTTACTTCCAAAGTTTATGATGAAAGAAGATCTTTTAAAAATGTAATGATAGTTTTATTTCCATATGGTAAGGAAAAGGTTTCACTTGGCTTGATAAACGAGAGGGTATGTTTTGAAGCATTTCTATGTACTGTATCATATTTACTAATCTATTTTTTACCTATTAATAAACTGCATGTGTTTTTCAGTACCTAGTCCATAATTCCTAATAGGATGAGAATAAATATACTACAATTGACCAGGATTTTCTTTCTCATGTAACCAGGCCTTGAAAATAAAGCAAAAAAAAAAAAAAAAAAATCCTGAATTTCTAGTACAGTTGTGCTTTTACCAAGAATGTGAGAACTGATAGAGATGGAAGGGAGGGTGGGAGAGCTAGGGTATTTAGCGCACAAGACTCTATACCAGCTCTTTAGAATTTTTCTCTTTCTGGGAGGAAATGGTAAGGAATGCTTTATGCATACCTAAGTGTGAAAATGTATAACAATAGCAAAAACTAAGTGGGGATGGGTATTAGATGTGCAAAAACTTTTGCCACAGAATTCTTGCATAACGCAATGCTTTCTGGCCCATCATAGGCAATTGGAAAACAATTATCACATAAACAGCCATCTTGCAAAATCCTTTAAAATATGACTTAAAATATTTTGACATCACACTTGCTATGTAAAGAAGAGTGGTATCTGCCCTTTATTTGATTTCTGCCCCTAAGTCATTCAGCATTGGCCATGCTGGCACATGCCATTGCTGCAAGTCTTATCACTCTCCAGCTGAGGGCTTTCAGACCCCTTGCAGGGCAGACTGAGCATGCCCAGAGGTTACTGTACTCAGGAACATCTCAGTGAATAACATATTGAAGTCGGAGGTAAGTTCACAGCTTCCTGTTTCCAAGGTAGGATAAGTCTGAGGTATATTCTATGCTGTCTCCTAGCATTCCCTAGCAAGACAGTTGCCTAAAGCAGTAACCTACTCCCCTATATATCCTTTATTGACTCCCCTCCCCCATCTTTATCTCACTTTGGCACTCCCTTATTAGTACTTTCTGACATCAGCTCCCAAATACACTACTACCACTCAAACTCTCCTCACAGGTCTAATTCTGGGGGAATCCAAACTAACAGAAGTACCTTCTGCAAAATTCTGTAGACACGAACAAGGGAAAATTTATAGCACAGGTACTGAAGGGATATACTAGTCAAGTTTTTTGTTTATTTGGTTGTTCTACCAATTCCTAGTTTACATCATTCCTCTGAGACTTGGTGATATAACTATTCCATTTCCCCAGGCCACTGAGGATTGACTGTGGAGGATGTCTTAGGATGAGAGGAATAAACAAAGAGATCAGTCCTAATTATTTCACTGTGAAGCAATATAAGCATTTAGAGGGCTTCATAAATAATGTGTTTGTGTCAGAGGATAGACTGAAACATGTGGGCTATTCCAGTATTGATCAAAACATAAATGAACATTGCAGACATGTTAGAGAGTCTGGATAATCAGCTCAGCTACCTGGGATAGCAGTTGAACAGACAAATGAGTGGGCAAATCCAGCTTTAGAGGGAAGCATTTGCTAATAGAACTCAGCCTACCTCCAGTGCCTGGACATTATGGAGAAGAAAAAGCTAGGGTGCTTTAACTCTTCTAATACAGTACAGTCACATTGTTGCTGGGGGCGACTTGAAGACACATTTAAAAGTATGTAAGCCTCCTGAGCACTCTGACCAAGATGATCTGGTGTACTCTATGAAACCATAAAAAAGAAACCTACCCTCTTATTTGAATTTCCAAAAGAAAGCATTATGTTCTCCTTGAGGAACATCACCACAATTTGGGGTGGATATAGATTTCATACTTACAATCCAGCATATTAACAAATTCCCTTAAAAAATCAAAAATCAGATAATTAAGGATAATGTTTGTCACAGCAATTATAGTAAAATAAATCAATACATCTTATGATTTTAATGTAAATGGTTGCTGCTACTTGTGTATAAAAACGATAGGATTTTTTCTAAACAAATTGCAGAATTTAAATTCTGAGATTATTTCACTGAAAAATGGGAAACCTTTCAGAATTTCTGGAAGATGAGTTTTCACCTTGCAAATTAGACTCCATTCCAACATGAAAACCTAAATCCATTATTAGAAGCTGAATGAAACTTGATAAAATGTTGCAAATATACTCAAAATCAGTTTAGTTATATTTAATACTAAAATTATTATCCTGTATGTTTCTTTTGTGATTTTAATATTCTGATGTTTACATTTAAAAAATCCTGCTAAAACCCAAATAATAGCAGACATTTGCCCAAGCAAATCTACATACAAAATACATTTCCTGATTACTTGTGTTATGGGATCCATGAGTGAATCAGGTTTCTACCATTAGTCTGCTCTCTCCAACTAGGCCCTTATCCTATTAAGAAATTTGAAGTTTGGGAAGGGTGGGGAGAAAAAAATCCAACTGTGTCTCTGCAGTTATTTCCTATAAAAGGTTATGTTGTTTTTTAAAATGTTCAGTAAGATTTTATCATTATTTAATTTAACATTCGTTGACCTTAATTATCCAATTTTGGTTTGGAAATGCAAGCCAACCACACTCCTTGTCTAAGGAGAGGAAAAAAATTCCTTCTCCAGCCTCCTGGATTCCCTGCGGTCCCTGGGCTTTCCGCCAGCCTCCCTGGGGGATGCGCTGTGCCACCGTGGCAGGTAGATTCTGGTGTGCACAGAGGCTGAGAAAAGTCCCTCTGACAAGCCGAAAATTGGCCCCAGAAAGCAGCTGCAAATAGGACAACGGGTCCCTGGGCAGCCCGGAGGGTCTAGCCTGTTAGCCTGCAGGGTGCCATTCGCTGTCAAGAACACCTTTTTTGCCACCTTTGCTCTCAGAGGAGCTTGAGCCACTTCTATTTATAGCTGTGAAGGATGACTACCAGAGGTGGGTCAGACTGGCATTAGAGAATCCAGCGTTAGATGCCCTTGCCTTGCTTTGTGATGGGTTTTAGGACTCTTTGTGAGGAATAATAATAGCGTGGGCAAAGTGAAGGCTGACCTCTTTTTGCTCATGATGTCTGTCTTGAGCACATTAGGGGTGAAGCTACCATAATCTCCATGCCCTTGATCTCATTTCTACAATCGGTAGGGCTGCATGCAAACACCGCTAAACTTTTAGGAGGGCTTTCTAAACCTTCCATTTTTTTCCTGAATGTAGTTTACTTTTTGTAATTTTCTTCTCTGGTAGATGAAGTTTCTTTCCAGGAAGCCTAGGTGTCTTCTCACCTGATGGTCTGGAGATGGTACTTATGCACAAAAGCAGCAAAAACAAAATTGTTTTCAGTTATTAGATACCTGTGCAAAGATGCAAGTGATGATAATTCCTTTCCACAGTGGCCATAGTAATGAGAAAATAGAAAAGCATAGAGGGTCTCTATGCCTTATGTCGAAGCTTTCTAAGAATTCTCTTACAAGAATAACACACCACTGGCCTAATTACTTTTTTGACACAAGGGACAAAAAAAGAGCACATTCTCTTTAGTTCAAACAAAGAAGCTTATCTTCTTGTCATTTAAAAGAGGGACATACCAAGTCATAGTACATATGATGTTTGTAATTCATCAAGTATAGTTACTTAATCATATACAAAGAAAAGTCTTTTGATGATTAATAATCACGACTAATGGCACCCCATGTTTCCTGTGTGCCAAGGCCCTGTGCTTAGGACTCTGGTAAAGCTACGTAGTTGATCCCAATAGGCTGGGTAGTAGATACATTAGCTCCGTTTTCAGATGAAAACACTGTAGTTAAGTGACTTGGTTACTTGCATACTTTCTATTCCATACCTTGGAAGTGATCAAGTTATGATTTGAATCCAGATCTAGTATAATCGTATGTTGGTATGATTAA
This sequence comes from Puma concolor, assembly GCF_028749965.1. Taxonomy (NCBI): domain Eukaryota; kingdom Metazoa; phylum Chordata; class Mammalia; order Carnivora; family Felidae; genus Puma; species Puma concolor. The sequence goes on from NC_141674.1 coordinate 157,417,339, forward strand.
TCACTGTTCTATATTGCTTGCTATTTAATATATGTATACATTGCAAAATGATTACCACCATCAAGTTAATTAACACATCTATCACTTTACATCCTCACATTGATACCTTTTGTGTGTGTGTGTGTGTGTGTGTGTGTGTGTGTGTGTGTGTGTGTGGTGAGAACACTTAAGATCTGCTTTCAGCAAATTTCAAGTGTACAATATGGTGTTATTAACTAGTCACCATGCTGTACCTTAGAACCTTATTTATCTTATAACTGAAAATTTGCACCCTTTGGCTTTTCTTTTTGAAACACAATAAAACTTGCCTTTTATAATGAGGTTGAAGAATGTTCTGGTATTATGAATCTTTTAAGTATTTCCCCATTTATGCAATTCTGGTTTATTTATTTAAACTTATATAAATTCTGGTTTATTTATATATTTATTTATGACATACTGGGTTATTTTTTAAGACTGTCTCTGTTGCTCCAGACCTAGGCTTTCAGGTTTATGCTAGAGCTGGACATTGCCATGCTTATGTTTAGGAGTGAAATCCACTTTCCTCTCTTCAGAATGTCTTCACCCCAATACATGAGTATAAAAGCATTTTCAAGGCACTTTAGGTAATGTTTCCTGTATAGATTATAAACTGATATGATGTAGCTATATTTTTAGAAAACAACATGTTTTTAAAAAATCAATTGAAAACATTTAATTGGATAAATGGAATGAAGCAATTCAGAAGTGGGCATTGTAGCAGTATAATGACTCTTGAAGAAAAATGTTCATCTAACATCTGCTTTTTAGGTTAAAAGGAAGACATCCAAGTTTAAATCTACCAATCACCATAAAACAGAATCCTTACTCTCAAATATCCTAAGCAATGAAAAAGATAAAGTCACATTTTTAACATAGTTTGGGAATCAGGGCAAAAAGGAAATCGTTTAAAAGATTGAAAAGAAAAATGAACTAAAGTCAAAAAGCTAGTATGTATTAAAATACAGAAAAAGCTAAAATAGAAGAAAAAAATTAAGCCAAGGCCTTCATGTCACTTTTTTAAAAGACTTTATTTTTTTAGAGCAGTTTTAGGTTTCTAACAAAATTGAGAGGATGGTAAACATGTTTCCCACATAACCCATGCCCCCACAGATGCATAGCCTTCCCCAATTATCAACATCATTCACCAAAATGGTGCATTTTTTCAAACTAAGGATAAACCTACACTGACACATGATAGTCATCCAAAATCCATAGTTTACATTATGGTTCATTCTTGGTATTGTACGTTCTATGGGTTTGGACACATGCATAATGACATAAACCCTTCATTATAATATTATATAGGATATTTTCACTGTCACCAAACTCCTCTGTCCTCTGCCTATTCATCTCTGTGACCCCTCTTCCTGCAACCACTGATCTTTCTTTTTATTTTTTTTTGTCTCTATAGTTTTTTCTGGAATGACATATAGTTGAAACCATACAGTACATAACCTTCTTCAGATTGGCTTCTTTCACTTAGTAATATGTATTTAAGTTTCCTCCTGTGTTTTCATGGCTTGTGAGTGCATTTCTTTTTAGCACTGAAAAATATTCCAATGTGGATGTACCACACTTTATTCATTCACCCACCAAAGGAAAAGGACATCTTCGCTTGCTTCCAAGTTGTGACAGTTATGAACAGAGCTGCTATGAACATCTGTACAGGTTTTTCTATGGACATAAGTTTTCAACTCCTTTGGTTAAATACCAAGGACTGTGATTGTCTGATCATATGGTAAGACATGTCTACTTTTGTAACATACCAGCAGACTGTTTTCTAAAGTGGCATTTTGCATTTTCATCAGCAGTGAGTGAGAGTTCATGTTGCTCATCTTCACCAACATTTGGTATCAGTGTTCTGGATTTTGGCCATTCTAATAGGTATATAGTGGTATCTTACTGTTGTTTTAATTTGCATTTCCCTGATGACATATCACATGAAATATCTTTTCATGTACCTTTTTGCAATTTGTATGTCTTGTTTGGTGGAGTGTCTGTTAAGGTCATTGGCCAATTTTTTAATCAGATTATTTGTTTTCTTTTAAAAAATTGTTTTTAATGTTTAATTATTTTTGAGACAATGCAAGAGACAGAGTGCAAGCAGTGGAGGGGCAGACAGAGGGACACACAGAATCTGAAGCAGGGTCCAGGCTCCAAGCTGTCAGCCCAGAGCCTGATGCGGGGCTCGAACTCATGAACCGTGAGATCATGACCTGAGCCGAAGTCAGACACTTAACCAACTGAGCCACTCAGGCACCCCTAGCTTATTTGGGGTTGTTGTTGAGCTTATTGTTGAGCTATAAGAGTTCTTTGTATATTCTGGGCAACTGTCCCTTATCAGATGTGTCTTTTGCTAATACTGTCTCCCGGTCTGTGGCTTGTCTTCTAACTCACTTGATCACTCTTTTTTCTTTCCAAGTTTATTGAAATGGAATTGATGTGTAACATTGTATAAATTTAAGGTGTGCATTGTGTGATTTGATACACTTCTGTCTTGCAGTATGATTACCACCAGAATGTTAACTAACACCTTCACCATGTCACTCTCTTAGCAAATTTCCAGTATAGGTATTGTGACCTATAATCACAGTTTTGTGGTTATTATGATCTATAATCACAATGCTGTACATTAGAGTCTCAGAAGTTACTCATTTCCTAGCTGGAAGTTTATACACTTTGACCAACATCTCTCCATTGTCTTCACCCATCAAGTCCTGATACCCACCATTCTACTTTCTATGAATTTGACTTTTTTTTTAGATTCTGGATATAAGTGATATCAAACATTATTCATCTTTCTCTGTCTGATTTCACTTAGCACAGTGCCCTCAAGGGCCATCCATATTATCACAAATGGCAGGATTTTCTTCTTTCTCGTGGCAAGATAAGAAGATTCCTGTGTGTGTGTGTGTGTGTGTGTGGGTGTGTGTGTGTGTGGGTGTGTGTGTGTGTGCGCGCGCATGCATCTACATTTACCACATCTTTATCCATTCATCTATAGATAGACACTTAGGTTGGTTCCACATCCTGACCATTACGAATAATACTACAATAAACATGGGAGTGAAGATACCTCTTTGATATCCTGTTTTCATTTCCTTTGGTTATATACCCAGAAGTGAGATTGCTGGATCATATGGTAGTTCTATTTTTAATTTTGGGGGGAACCTCCATACTGTTTTCCATAGTGACTGCACCAATTTGTATTCCCACCAAGAGTGCACAAGGATTGCTTTTCCCCCCACTTTCTTGCAGACACTTTTTATTTCTTTTTGATTATAGCCATGGTAATAGGTGTGAGATGGCATCTTATTATGGTTTTGATTTGCATTTCCCTAATAATTAGTGATGTTGAATACTTTTTCATGCATCTGTTGGCCATCTATCTGTATTTCTTCTTTGGAAAATACCATTTAATTCCTCTGCCCATTTTTAAATCAGATTGTTGTTGTTGTTATTGATTTATATTTGTTTCTAATATATTTTGGATATTAGTCCCTTATCAGATATATGGTTTGCAAATATTTTCTCTCATTCCATAGATTGTCTTTTCATTAGTTTGATTGTTTCTTACGATGTGCAGAAGATTTTTAGTTTGATGTGGTCCTTACTGTTGTCTTTGTTGTTTGTATTTTTGGCATCACATCCAAAAAATCATTGCCAAAGAACTATGCCAAAGAACTTTTTTCCTATGTTTTCTTCTAGGAGTTTTATGGTTTCCAGTTTCTCATTTAAGTTTGATTCATTTTGAGTAGTAAGTTAGGAGTCCAATTTCATTTTTTCTGTATATGGTTATCCAGTGTTCCCAGTATCATTTATTGAAGAGACTGTATGTTCCCACTGAATATTGTGGGGTCCCTTGTCAAATATTAGTTGTCTTTATATGTGGAGTTTATTTCTGGGCTCTCAATTCTGTTCCATTAGTCTATATGTCTACTTTTATACTAGTACCATACTGCTTTACCATAGCTTTGTAGTACAGTTTGAAATCAGGAAGGGTGATGCCTCTACCTCTGTTCTTTCTTAGGATTGCTTTAGCTATCAAGGTCTTTTGTGATTACATACAAATTTTAGGATTAGATCTAACATTTCCTTTATTAAATTTATTCCTAAATTATTTTTTATTTGTGATGCATTATTTTTATATGAGATTTTCTGTGTTGGTTAACATATGATAATGTGATCCTCAAAATCCATTAATGTAAAAAGTTAAAGAAAAGTTATAGAGTTACAAAGTTTTCTGTATAAAGTTAAAGAAAAAAGGATATTTACTGAAGTGAATGAATGCTGAAAAGTTAGTACTTACAATTCTTTTTTTTTAAATTTTTTTTAATGTTTATTTATTTTTGAGACAGAGACAGAGTATGAACGGGGGAGGTTCCGAGAGACAGGGAGACACAGAATCTGAAACAGGCTCCAGGCTCTGAGCTGTCAGCACAGAGCCCGACGCGGGGCTCGAACTCACAGACCGTGAGATCATGACCTGAGCCGAAGTCGGACGCTTAACCGACTGAGCTACCCAGGTGCCCCTAGTACTTAAAATTCTATTATAGAAAATAAATCCCTGAAAATAGTCTTGAAAAAAATGTCTCAGCATATATAAAGTTACTGATTGTAGCATACAGACTATTAGATTAACTGTATTACACCATGAAGCTAAATATTTACTATATATATGATGTCTATTTTTTCTCTTTGTATTCTTTTTTTTTTAATGTTTTCTTATTTTTGAGAGAGAGAGAGAGAGAGAGAGAGAGAGAGAGAGAGAGCGCGCAGGGCAGATGCAGGAAGAGAAGGGGACACAGAATGCAAAGCAGGTTCCAGGCACCAAGCTGTCAGCACAGAGCCCAACGCAGGGCTCAGACCCACGAACTGGGAGATCATGACCTGAGCCTAAGGCAGACGCTTAACTAACTTAGCCACCCAGGCGCCCTGCCTATATACTTTGAATCCCATGTTCCCACCATTTTCACCTTTAACATCTCCTATCATTGCACAGAGAAAATCAAAGTTAGGAGCAGAAGATCTTCAATATCCAGATATCACTTTTACTGAGATACCTGCATTTCCACCAAGTCATTGATCATTTAACAAGGTCAGGGTGGAGGAAGCATCCTTCCACTTTGCTGTCAAGATTTTGCTTTCATATTTTATCAGGAATCTTATCTCTCTCTCTATTGATGCCTCTCATATGTTTAAAGATTTTCTATCTTTAAAACAATAACAGAAACAAAGTGCCTGTGTATCCTATTTCCCATTTTAACAGCTACACCTTTCTCTCTCCTTCCACTTATAAACATGTCAAATGACAATGTAAACTTGGGTCTATTTTCCCAACCTCTTTGTACCTTTCAACCAATTATAATCCAACTTTTGTAGTTACCACTCACTTAAAGAAGACCTTTCAATGAGGGTACCATTGACATTCAAGGGGCTAATATACAAGGCACTTGATCCATTTCTTGCTTGAAATCTCGGCATCATCCAATAACTTTGGCCATTCCTTTCTTATTCAGAAACTCTTCCGTGGTATTTAAGACACTACAGTATCCTGGTTTTCTTCATAGGATTTGGTTGCTCAATCTGTTTCTTTTGTAGCTTCTCTTCTATTGTCAATTTTTTACATGACATAGTGATATTTTAATTTGCTCAATCATTCTTCATTCTACTAATATTTAATAATCTACCTCATAACCAGACACTTTCCCATGGCTGAGTGGTCTATAAGTACCTCAGAGAATCAGGACAATTTCTCGTTCTTTGCTCGTTCTTTTGTTCTTTCTTTCTTTCTTTCTTTCTTTCTTTTTTCTTTCTTTCTTTCCTCCTCTCTCTGCTTCCTCTCTCTCTCTCTTTCGTTCTTTCTTTCTTCCTCTGCCATGTCTTACCTAAAGCATCTGACTCAAAATCTGGCATTCAAAGTAATTTAAGTGCATCACTGTGCTATATTTTTCCTGTAATATAACAGACAATTTTACAGCTTTTATATGCACATTAATAGTGACTAGGTGGCAGAAGGTTGAAAAAATAACAGACCAAAAATGGAAAAACTAAAATTATGTCCTTGTGCTTCTAAGGACATGGTGATTTTTTTTCTTTTTCCCTATTTTTGTGGCAAGCATTTACATTGTTAAAGGATGATAAAATGCCATTTTATAAGATTGCATTTTCTCTGAGAGGATTGGCATGCAAAGCTATTAGCTATTTTATTGTACTAGACTTGAAAACAATAAAAAACACACTTTTAGAATAAAATAGCAAGGAAATTGTTACTTCTTATTTTTCAAACATTGAATTGAATGATTTAAAATTAAATTTATTTTGTGCTAAGGAAAAATGTCTAAGTCTAATTATTAACCGTCTCTCCACCCTACCAGTGAGCAGAAGTACACTCTGTATCCTGAGATATTTGGTCTTAAAAAGAGATGGTTGCATAAAACATTCCATAAAGAACTGGGCATGTCTTTCAAAGGCTCCAGTGTAACAAAACCTGTAATAAATCCCATTCGATTTAGCTATTTGGGGATAACTTAATATACTTAACAAGTTCAAAAATATGTGCTATGCAATATTTATAAGGTTTTTAATAAAAAAGAACACTAATATGGAGTGGGAAAAATTGTAGGAATATTTCATTTGAGAGATGAACTATTTCTGAGGCAGGGAATTCTAATTTTTAAAATATTAACTTGTGAATGGGTCTAAGAATCCAGCCAATGTCCTAGTTATGGTGAAGTACTAAAGGTGAGACTTTTTCCTTTCTATTACCTATGTGATAAAAGGCACATATTTGCAGAAAGTTAGAATCTGGTTATTTTGAACATCTAAACAAATCAATTTAATAGTTAAATGTATTGCCTAATTTCTACAAGGAGAAATACTTATTATTAAATTATAACCTACTTTCTATGAAAAGTTCTTCCCCAACATATTTTAAAGGGATTAGCCTGATATAAGGTGTCCCCTTCCTTCCAGTAAAAGCATTCCTGAAAATGTATTTGATAGTTGAATATCTGAAAGAAAAACAGTAGAATCTCACAAATAAGATTCAATTCCCAGAAAGTTAAAAAGATAAAAATCTGTAATTATTATATAAATACTGAATTTTTATGCTGTATGGTTTGTAACATTTTTAAAAATTGAAAGCCAGATTAAGCCCTAAATATAGAGAAATTTATGTCAACTGGAATAGTTTACCTGATCTACTTCTTAAATGCATGAATGTGCAATATTTTTCCTATAACTTACTAGATAATTTAACAGCTTACTTGAATGACATTTAGGAAAACTCAAATAACTTATCTGATATTGAGAAGTATTTGATGATTTTGCAAGGGAAGAGTAAGAATTCTGCTGCTTATTTGATGGCTGCAGTGTAATGATTTATAAGAAATATGTATATATATATATATATATATGTATGTGCATGTGTATGTATGTGTGTGTATGTGTATATATATGTATATATATACATATATATATATATGTATATATATATAGTCTTCATCCATAGTTCCTGAAAAATGTTTCAGAACCATAAAGGTGACATGGGTGTTGTAACTAAGGAAGGTAACTTTCAGACCCCACCCAAGGATTGGGGGCTGATTGCCTGGAGGACCAACCTTGTGATTAGTGGGTTAGAACTTTCAGTCCCACCTGCTATATCTAGGGAGAGTAAAGGGGCTGGAGTTTGAATCCTCCAGGAGGCAATAACTAACTTAGTCAATCATGACTATGCAGTAAAGTCTCCCTAAGAACCCAAAAGGGGGGCACCTGAGTGGCTCAGTTGGTTAAGCCTCTGACTCTTCATTTGGGCCCAGGTCATCATATCACAGTTGTGTCCGGTTCTGAGCGGAGCCTGCTTAAGATGCTCTTCTCTTTTTCTCTTCCTCTGCCCCTCCCCCACTTGTGCGTGCAGCTCTCTCTCCACCTCCCTCTCTCTCTTCCTATCCTTAAAAAAAAAAAAAAAGCAACCTAAAAGGACTGGATTCAGGGAGCAGAGGTGCAGGGAGGTGCAGGAGGACTAGGTAGGGGGATGTAGGAAGGTGCAGGGGGAGGTGCAGGGGAGTAGGAAGCACCCTCTTTCCCCATACGTTGCCTGTGTGTCTCTTTGTTTGTCTGTTGATTCATATCCTTTATCATATCCTTTAATAAACAGCTAAAACATGTTTCCTTGAGTTCTGTGAGCCACTCTAGCAAATTAAAAAAAAAACCTAAGGAGGATGTCCTGGGAACCTCTGATGTATGTAGCCAGTGGGTCAGAAACATTGGTAATAGTCTGAGGCTTGGGTCTGGCATCTGAAGTGGGGGTGGGGGCAGTCTTGTAGGACTGATCCCTTAACCTGTGGAACCTGGTGTTATCTCCTGGTAGATAGTGTCAGAAGTGGACTGAATTCTTGGGACACCAGTACGGTATCTGAGAATTGCCTGGTGTTGTGTGTGGAGGGAGGGGTGGGGGGAGAACCCTCTCTGTCCCACTGAAAATGGGTCTGGGACCCCAAAAAGTGTTGGTATGGGGGGAATGGTTCATCAGCTTCCTTGAGGAATGTGTCAAAATAAAAGTGAACTCCAAATTTTCTTTTCTTGGTATAAGAGCCTATAAAACTGTATAGCTATAGCTCTGTCGGACTTTAAAGCTCTCTCTGAATCCAAATTATGGGTGAGCTTTTGAACCTTTATTTTTTAAACTTATAATTTAAAATGCTTATTTATTTTCTCTATCACTAAATGGAGGCTTTCAGACAAAATCTTCAGTGATAGCAGTCTGGTAGTTCTTTTTCATGATTTTGGATTGTGCTATTTTCCCCTCACAGTTGAAAACAGAGCCAATCAGCATAAGATTCATCACTTTTGGCATGACTAATCATTTTTATTTTGTCTCAATTGTATTATCTCTAAAACAATGCCTTCATTTTCTATTTTCTGGTCATTTTTTATAAAATAAAGGCAGAGTGCAATAAAACATTATTATGATTGCTCAAACAATCCTTGTTGTACAGACAAAAATGTATTTTATGTGAGGGCACAGCCATGAAAGCAGACAGACAGGTAGTCCCACTGTTCAATAGCTTGAAATACTTGTTCATCAGCTTAAGTTATAAAGGTCATAATTTAGCAAAGGAGAGAAAACTTAAGAGTATGAGTAAATAAGGTGTAAAACATTGTGTGGCATATATGTTGGCTATATGAAAGATCCATTTTAGGGTATAAAGTATATCCTAAGTGCAAGTTGGTTTCTCTTGTGGAAAATTCCATGGTTAGGGCCTCTGTATTCCTATTTGTACATACAACTGCCTGTGTTCTATCACTTTGAATAGGTTGGCGCTCAGAAACTGTTTCTTTAATGTATGATTAAATGAATGGATACTTTGCTAAAATGTCAGATTATTAAGAAACTCAATAACTGAGGAAGATAGATAGCTACATTTAACTTAGCACATGCAGAGGGGAGTATTAACTGTGAGCATGTATGGACAGAGGATGGAGAGTAATTGAGCTTCTTTCAGGAGAGACTGTGATGCGCTGTAACGATGTACATCTGTGTTCTGCTGATGACATTTCAAGCATTGGGAATATCAGCCAATTACTTAAGCTCAATATTTTCCAATTCATACAACTGAGCCTTAGTTTTCTCATCCATGACATGGGAATAATTATATGTTTCTTATCAGGTTTTGTGTATAAAACTCTTGGCTCAATGCTTCACATTTGATAGATGTTCAACAACTATAGCGTTCTCTTTTCTTTATATGAGAAATTGTACTTGTCCTTTGCCTATGACATCTCAGACCTTTTGCTCCGAAGTTGTACTGTGAGTCCAGAATTTAACACTAACTCAGTTGCCTTATTCCTTTTTGAAATATGACCAGTGATAATGTCTTGCTTACCAATGTTCCCACTTGATAGAAGCAATCCAGGCCACCAATAATCTCCATTGTGGCTTATTGCTTCGTGGCTCACATGTAACTGTGATTGATTAGTGTTTCAGCAAGTGTAAGATTTGGCTACCCCGTTCCGGCTAGAAATGCACTAGTAGCCCTTTTCAGAGTGAACACTAACCTTGATTCAAAATGCAATTCAAATTATCGTTATGGGCTAGACTTACCTCACTATGATTCTTTTTCTTTTTTATTATTAACTTAACAGCTAAAATTAACAATAGTAGTTTGGTTAAAAATTTCCAGGTATATTGATGGAAAATCTGTGTCTATGGAAGTCTCTAGATATTCTGAATGCTTTAGTTCATGACATTAAGTTCACAGTACAAGGTGCATTACTTCATAATAGATGATAGACTTTAGGGTGATAATTATGAGCAATCAATTATTTATAGCTTGTCTACATGGCACCGAAAATGCATGTAACTTTGCTGCCTGCGGTGGTAGCTTTTATTTGTTTTGTTTTGTTTTTTGTTTCTTAAGTTGTGTTTGTTTTGAGACTAATTAGTGGCATGTTTTGATTTACTCATACTTGAGAATTTTATTTTATTAGGACCTGAAGCCAGCAAGTATGATTTTCATCTAGTAAATATAACATCCTAAATTGTTGTGCAGAAATTACTGAAGCAATATTATGAAAATGTAAAATTATAATTTGACCTCTTGCACTAATAGGGACAGTTAAATAGGGTTAGGCTGCTTAAGAGTCACAGGATCCAAAATAACAGTGCATACAAATCTACAGTTTATTGCAGGAAAAATGATGAAATATAGGAACAGCACTTAAGGAAAAGCGTCACATCCAAGGGCTGTATCACAGCAAGGGTTTAGGAAAAAACAGGTGCCAGCTCTAACTGTCCTCTTTAAGAAAGACCACACTGAATACAGTTTCCCTCCCAGATCAGAAACCATGGACACGTGCACAAGATTCCTTAGAACCAAGAACCCCAAATGGAATCTCAGCCCAGTTAGCTCTGTTGCTCATGTGGACAGATTTATGTGACATAACCAGCCCCAACAGCAGACCCTGTAAGAGTTTCCTGGAGACCAAATGCAAATCATCCATCTCACTGTTACCAATAAACAATACTGACAAGCTATTACAAACCTCCTCCAAACTCTTTGGACCTGTGGTTATAAAGCAACATTATTAATCAGTACATTTCATGCCTTAACCCAATGTCATTGCTGTGCAGGTACACTTATTTTAGTAACACAGCTCAGGCCAATTACAGGTCTGCTGGAATTAGCCCTCACAGCATACCTTTCTGAAATAAGTTTAAGAAAATTTAATTTTGAGTAATGATGTCAAATTGGACATGTGCATTTTATTTCACTTTTTTTCTGAAATTCTGTTAAAATGATAATAAGGGTAACTTTTTTTAAAGATATGAACCCACAAGGACAGAAAACAGAAGAGGAGACAACAGCAACATAATCTTGGAAACCAAAATATAGATGGACAGGTGATAGCTAACCTAGCAGTATTAAAAAAGTTAAATCCCAGGGTAATTGTACAGAAGGCCAGGAGACTACATAACTCACTTCCTAGATCTCCACAAAGCTTCAATTGGTGCTGAGAGGTACACTTGGAAGCAGGGCTAGGGGTGCCTAGTTGGCTTAGTCAGTTGAGCATCGGACTCTTGATTTCGGCTCAGGTCATGATCCCAAGGTCATGATCCTGGGACTGAGCACCGCATTCTTTCTTTTTCCTTCTGCCCCTCTCCCCAACTCGTGTTCTCTCTCTAAAATAAATAAAATGGGAAACAAATTTTTAAAAAAAGCAGGGCTAAAACCAAGGGAATTGGTCAAAAGTCTGTTTAAGAATAAGTCCTCAGATCTCTAACTGCTTTCTGCTTGCCGAAGTACTACACAGATACAGAATTTTGCAATCTGAAGGTTAATGTTAGATTGACCTAATGTGCCTTCCTCAAGCTCAGATAGCTAGTTAGTGGCTGACACTTTACTAAAACTGGGTTATGAATTTCTTTCTGCCTACATAGAAACGATCTCATAACCCAAAATGATTCTTCAAAGGAATGCTTTGGATCGATGGGTGTATTCTATTGGTATAAGTATATGCAACCCAGGATTCAGAACTGGACAATGTCATGAGAAATAATTGGTTGGTGGTTTGTAGAAGGCACTGGGTTGAGAGTTAGATAGTTCAAAGATAAATGATTTACATGATTACCAATATTTCAGAGAACTTAACTAGGTTAGCCCAAACTCTGGTGAAGTTACTGGGAATGCAAGGATAAGGACATATTTAAAAGACTTAAAAGCAACTTCTCTTCTCTGGGTTGTGTTTGGTGGCACTGAGGAATCTTGCTATTTAGATTTAAGGAGTTTTTTTTTTTTTTTATCTTTGTAATGTGAGAGCATTGCACTTTTGTCTCATTTTCTTACTAAAACTTTTATTCAGGTGCTGATTTTTATTTTATTACTAATGTCAATTAGTATCAATTATTATATTATAATTGGATACAGTTTAGCATATGACCCTATTTATATTGGATAATAAACATAATACAGTGAAATTCAACAAGTATTTTACCTACTTACTATGATTAGTCTACTAGTGACCCTCAAAAATGATTTACACACTATGCACAAAAGAACTTAATGTAGTATGCATCATTGGACATTTGACTGCCTTTAAGATTAGTATGGATGGACAGCTAACCATCTGGTATCTTCTCCTAATCTTCCTCAAAGAGAAATAATAAGTTGGAAAGTAAAGGGACTCTATTCACTTTTAAATAGTCCCTGCAAGGTGATTTAACCATGCTTTATAATTCATTATGTTAAAGACAGTTGATGAAGCATGAAGCAGTCATTTCCGAAGTTAGTTTTAAAAGAGGTCATGAGCTGATTCATTTAGGTTTGTAATTCGCTCTGAAACCAGCTTTGAACCAAAGATGTTTGGGACTGTATATATGCTATGTGTAATAACATTGAAACATATTCTGTACTGTTACTAGGATATTTTTTGAAGGAAGAGGAAGGTGAAATCGGCAATAAAAAGAAGTTTGCAATCCTTAAGTGAAAGATGATACTATAATTTCTCTTCCTTCAGGAAAAGGATAGTATTTTAGGGTGTCATTATTCATGAGGAGTTTTAAGTTTTATTTACAAAAGTAGATGAAATATGGCGAATAAGGTGAATATAGAGATATTTTAACAATTGGGAATACTTTAGCATAACCAAAGGTTTATTTGCACAGAGTAATCCTGGAATCATCTCTTAAGAAGTATGTTACAGATATGGGATTGCTTTTCTTTGTGGCAAAAGTTTTCTTAGGTCTGTTTTCTCATAAGTTCCAGGTGATTGTATTCTGTAATTTTCTTTATTTTTTAAGTATTTGTCCATTCATGTTCTTAACTTTATTTCTCAGATTTGCTGCTGAAGCTCTGCTACTATTGTTTTTTTTGCTGGGACATTCAGGCTTTCTTCCTCTTTTGTATTTCAACTTTAGGTATAACTTTTGGCTTTGTGTACATGGCTGGGCTTCTAGGTGAAGATCCATTCTCTTTAAAAGTCTAAATTACTTCTCTTTAGGTCTTAGTCCTTGGTTTGTTTTCTCTAAAACCTTCTCAAAAGAAAAAGAAAAAGAAAAAAAATATAGCAGCACAACTTATTGTATTCTAAAAAAGTGAATTGACTTACTTGTCTTTCTAAGGACCACAGGTATTTTTGGGGTCATCTATTCATTTAATGTAGAAGTCTTATTTGTATAAAGATAATCACTTTTACTATACTATCTGCCTTCTCCAGCTCAACAACTTAGAAATAACTACTGACTTAGGCTATAGTTACTTACAATTTTAATAGGTAGGCATAATGGGAAACATAGAATTCCAGTATATCTTCAAGAACCATAGGGTTATAGTGCTGCATTGATTTTTAGAGATCATCTAATAATTTAACACCTTCATTTCAGAGATGAGAAATTAAGGACCTATGGAAATTTGGGATTTTAGCCAAATGGTAATAAATTCTAACTTATTTGTTAATTTACTGGTGACTACATTGTTGGGAGACAATTTAAAGCTTTTCTTAAAACAAACAACAAACCTAAACATTTTGTATATGTTATTGCTTGCTTTTGCCTTGCCTCAATTATATTCACTAGACAGTGGACTGTTTGCTAATATTGTGTTGGTGGGAACCCCAGAGAAAAACCTGATAAAGTTTACTCTATTTCCATGAATTTATGCCTACAGTGGCTCACAGATTGAAGTCAGTTTTTACACATCAACCAGGATCCTACTGTTTCAAGCCATCAAAGATCACTGTTACAGTAAACATTATGAAGTGGAGTTCTTAAAAATCATATATATTTTTCCCCACTTTCAAAGGGTGGGCATTGTGATTCATGCTTCGGGAGTCATTTAGGGTTTACCCAGAAAGAAAAGAAAAGTGCCTTTCAGAAGGCACTCGCTCTAAATGGTCTTCAACAAAGGTGCTGATCTGACTAGATAATTAGTTGGCATTCAAATTAATCTCTGCAAGGTGTTGCTGCTGGTGTACCATGAGCACAGCGTTAGGTCCTCTGGGGCATTCTTACATGAAAGTGGGTTGGATTAGTCTAGCAAGGCAGGCGATGATTTTTCTGCATTTCATGCTTTTCTAGGTGTTTGGCACTGTATTTGTTCTAGTTCTTTTTACAGGTGTAGAAGTTAGATGTCTTTGTTTCCTAGGTCCACTCTTTATCTCCTTTAAAATATACATGCCTGTTAGTAATTCTTGTTTTTTTAAGCTCTTTGCCAGTGTACCATAAAGTCTCTAAACTTGTAGATACAGGTTATGTAGTAATTTTAGTTTTTTCTTAAATCAATAAGTATCCTACGATAATTTGAAAAGTTCTAAATCTTTTCCCTCAGGGGTCCATATCTTGAAATTTGTGCTGAATTTGGCCCAGGTGATTGTAACTCACCTTATAGCCATGATTGAGCATAGAATCTACCTGGAAATCTCTTCCTCATCCAGTAGGGTTAGGGGGGAACTACAGAACTTCCATAATTCTTCTCTAGCTTTTCAAGGTTTACCTCTCTCCTTGCTTCCCTGCCCCTTTTCCGTGGTAGGATAAGGAAGTAGAGGAGCTAGGGCTGGTTAAAGCAGGATCAAAATGTTGAAGTGTTACATGAGGGCAAGTTCAAAACTATAGTTAGAGGTGAATTTTTCCTTTAATTTTCACTGAAAAATATACTCCACTACAAGACAGTCAAAGGATGTCACTTTTGTGGCTTTCTATAATACAGGTGCTTGTCAGGGAATATAGGTAATATGCTGTGAGGTTTGGAGTATATAAAATTATTTCTGGAGAGTAACCATCTGTCATCCATTTCTTTATTACACCCCTCAAGCACACACACACACACACTCACACCCTATACATATGCACACATGCATACATGCACACACACCACAACAAAACTTTTCCCAAAATACATTTGCTTTGTGTAGAAGTATCTGACCAGCTGGATTTCCTGTATAATTTATTTTCTAGCAATAACTTTAGTATTTGGGGTATATAATTAATTCTTTCAGGCTGCTGAAAAAGACTTCAGTATTCATTTGCTGACTGCCATCCTAACAATTTAAAAAACAACAGAGAATCCACCTCCTTTAGTTTCAAATGCTGTCTCTTTGAGTCCTTTATTTCTAGAGGCAATTTGTTGCTGCACAGTTGCTGCATGGGATATCTGTATTTAAATTCTGAACTTTAGGTACTTACAGCCATATAACTAAATATGCCTTTCTATTTAATGGCTTTTTAGCACTTACTATGTAAAAAGCATGAAAAGTAGTCTGTTTAGGAAGCAATATTTCATATGCATTTATTTTCTCGAGTTACTACTAATAAAGAATAATCAATGTTATTACCCTCATTGGGCCAATTCTCTGGGTTCCAGAAACCAATTAGAGGAGGCTTCTCAAGTGCATACTACCCTCCTTTTACTCTGAAATCTAAGCAGACAGTGGGTCTAGCAACTCTTGTTGCATTTTCCTGTGTGAATAAGAGAAACGCTGAAAATGATAGACATGTGATAAAATTGCATATTTTCAAGATATTTTTGAAGGAAGTGACTTATTTTTTCATTTTGGAAAAACTAATAAGGCCTACGTGGTTATACAGAGCAGATAGAATCTATCATTTCTTAGATCACAGGTGAAAGTATATAGTAATCATCAAAAGGGTAAGCTAGAGTAAATAGGCATTTTGTCATCTTAGTTTTTAGTCTTGACACACAGAGCTAGCCAGATACTAGATAGACTATCAAAGTTCATGGAGGAAATGCATCAATGTGCAAATTTGTGCAAATGCAAATGTGCAAAATTAAGTCATTCTACTCTCATGTGGCTCTATTGCATTGTAGCCAATTCCATTTCTCTAAGTGGGATGTTTTCTAAAGAGAATCTAAATAAATTAGAGTATACATACTGCATTTATAAGCATAAATATTTAGTAATGTAAAGATAACAATATGTTTCCTTTCACCTTTTTTTTTCAACATGATATTGGAAGTTCTAGCTAATGCAATAAGACAAGAAAAGGAAACAAAAAGTGTACAGATGGGAAGGAAGATATAAAATTGTACTTGTGGATAACATAATTATGTAAAAAAATCTGAATAATTGGCAACAAAATTTCCTGGAACTAGTAAATGATTATAGGAAGGTTGCATAATACAAGATTAACATACAAAAGTCAGTTGCTTTCCTATATACCAGCAATGAGCAAGTGAAATTTGAAATTAAAAACACAGTATCATTTACATTAGCATCCCCAAAATGAAATTCTTAGGCATATCTCTAACAAAATATGTGAGGAATAGTTTCATAGATGAGGAAAGTTCCAAAATGCTGATGAATGAAATTGAAGAAGAAGTAAATAAATGGAGAGATAATCCATCCATGTCCATGGATAGAAAGATTCAATATTGCAGAGATTCAGCTCTGTCAAACTTGATCTATATATTCAGTGCATTTGCAATCAGAATACCAGCAAGATATTTTGTGGATATCAACAGCTGATTCTGAAATTTATATGGAGAGGCAAAAATACCTAGAATAGTCAATATAATATTGAAGAAGAATAAAGTTAGAAGACTGATACTACCTGACTTGGAGACTTACTACAAAGCTACAGAAATCAAGACAGTGTGATTTTAGCAAAAGTAGACAAATAGGTCAATGAAAGAAATTAGCTGTAAAATAAGCCCACATAAATATAGTCAACTGATCTTTGACAACAAAAGCGAAGGCAACACAATGGAGCAAACATAATCTTTTCAACAAATGATGCTGGAACAACTAGACATCCATAGGCAAAAAAATTAATCTAGACACAGATCTTATATCTGATAGAGCACAAAGGATTTTTAGAGCAGTGAGCATATTCTGTAAATACAATAATGATTGATAAATGTTATACATTTGTGCAAACCCATAGAATGTATAACACCAAGAATGAACTATAATGTAAACTATGGATTTTGGATGATTATGGTATGTCAGTATGGGCTTATTAACTGTAACAAATGTACTACTCTGGTAGGGGATGTTGATAGTGTTCATTATTTGTGAGGGAAGCTATGCATGTGTGGGGGCAGTGAGTATATGAGAAATCTCTGTACTTTTCCCTCAATTTTGCTGGGTACCTAAAACTGCTCTAAATAATTAACACTTTAATTTAAAAAATCAATTATCTTAAAATTTATCTATGAATTCAGTAACATAGAATTAAAATTTTAATAGGTTTGCATAAATGTTTATACATATAGCAGAAACTGTGCACTCTACATTTCCCGGCTTTCCATGCAGTTACTTTAGCCAGGTGATTAGGACTAGCCAATGGAACATGAGAGAAAATTATATGCATCTAGGTGGCCTTGAAGCCCCTGAGATGGCCATAGATGAAGTAGCCTAGATCCCCGATTCATCACTTGGAGGAGATCCACTTTTTTTTTAAGCCACTAAACTTTTGCTTATGGAGCAGAGCCTTACCTACCTAGATTAAGAAAACTAATACTAAAAATTTATACAAAGAAGCAAAATGCCAACAATGGGCAACTAATGTTTTAGGCAGCTAATTTTGAAAACAAATATACTGTGGGAGACCAATATGAATGGAATTGAATAGATATGCACAAAATAACACATGCATACCTAAAAACTTAGTAGCTGATCAAGGTAGCATTGCGAATCAGTGAAGGAATGCTGGTTGCATTGACTCCATGTATGGAAAAGTAAAATTGGATAGTTACTTCATACCTGTTTCAGATATAGATGGATTAAAACCCAAAATGTGTAAAGTAAGCATTTAAGTGAATACATTTAAGTTTTAAATGTCTGTACTTTAAAAGACCCAATAAGCAAAGTGTAAGAGCCACCCCCTCATCCCAATAGACTGAGAAAAGATTTTGCAGTACATGTAATCAAGAAAGCACTGGGATGCCTGGGTGGCTCAATCAGTGAGCATCCAATTTAGGCTCAGGTCATGAGCTTGGGGTTTGTGAGTTTAGAGCCCTGCATCGGACTCCCTGCTTTCAACACAGAGCCTGCTTTGGATCCTCGGTCCCCCTCTCTCTCTCTGACCCTCCCCCAACTTGTGCTCTCTCGCTCTCTCTCAAAAGTAAATAACCATTTTTTAAAAAGCATTAATATTGAGCATATATAAAAATTCTTTCAATAAATAAGAAAATATAAATGTAGAAAGTAGCAAAACGAGATACCTGTTCATGCCATCAAATTGGCAAAACTATGAAGACTAATCTATGTTTAAGTGAGGATGCAGAGGAACAAAAACTCCTATAAAATGTGGATGGCATTTAAATTAATAGTGTCATCTTAGAGAGCAGTTTGTCCAGTTTGAAGATGTACATAACATTTGACCCAGAAAATATCCTTTTAGGTATCAACTCCAGAGAAATTCTCACATATGTGAAAGGATAAACTGCATAAAGATATTCATATCTGTATTGACTGCAGTGGCAAAAGAACAAAAAATTTCAAATGCTTAGTGAAAGTGTATAGCAGAAACTACATGTATGAACACAATTAAATTTCAAAATAAGAATGTTGAATTTTTTTAATGCTTATTTATTTTGAGAGAGAGAGAGCAAGAGCAGGGAGGGGCTAAAAGAGAGGGAGACAGAATCCTAGGCAGGCTCCTTGCTGTCAGTGCAGAACCTGACACAGGGCTTGATCCCATGAACTGTGAGATCACAACCTCAGCAAGATCAAGAGTCGGATGCTTAACCACCTGAGCCACCCAAGCACTCCAAGAATATTGAATTTTTAAAAAGCAAGTTGCACAAGGTAAATCAATGTATGATACCAACTATATAAAATTTAGGAAGAAACAAAAATACTAATTATGAATTTGTATCTGTGTGGGGGTTTGGGGGCATGTGGATGTGGTTGTGTGTGGGTGCAAACAAAAGTCACAAAGATGTGTATAAGACTGATAAATATTAGGGGCACCTGGGTGGCTTAGTCAGTTAAGTGTCTGACGTCAGCTCAGGTCATGATCTCCCAGTTCATGAGTTAGAGCCCTGCAGTGGGTTCCATGGTGAGGGTGTGGAGCCTGCGTGGGATTCTCTCTCTGTCTCCCTCTCCCTGCCCCTCCTCCATTCATTCTTCTCTCAAAATAAATAAATAAACTTTAAAAAAGAATGATAAATATTAAATTCATGTTAATGAATAATTTTGGGGAAGAATTATATACATGAACCTTCTGTTGTACTTGCAATAATTTATTAAGTTGGGAAGAGGGTTGAATTGAAAACATTTACATCTTTAAAAAATTTTTTTTAATTATTTTACAATTTATTTTTTTTTCTGAGAGAGACAGAGACAGAGTGTGAGCTGGGAGGGTCCGAGAGAGGAGACACAAAATCTGAAGCAGGCTTCAGGCTCTGAGCTGTCGGCACAGGGCCCAACGTGGGACTCAAACTCACAAAAGGCAAGGTCATGACCTGAGCCGAAGTTGGATGCTTAACCAACTGAGCCACCCAAGCACCCCAAGAAACATTTACATCTTAAACTGCGTGGAGGGTAAACTGGTGTTTGATACATTATTCCTTGTGTGTTGCTAGTCTTAAAATACTCTATAAGTAAATGAGGGTTTCAATTCCATAATGGAAATTCAAAACAACAGGATATTTCCTGGAAGGATAAAATAGTTTTTAGTAGGCCAAAATTCTCACCAAAACAAACAGAAAAGCCAATTAATTACAAAAAGTATGTATTTAAAGACATTAGAGAGCAATGGAAACAATGAGAACTAAAAGGAGTAAAATTGAAGACAGGGAGAACATTTCAAAAGTGAGGTGTGGACCTCTGCAATAGTCCCTAGGGGTATTCCTGGATCTACACAGAGGCTACAGATTGCAAATACGGGTGAGGTTCAGACAGAAGGTCACTGCTAGAAATGAAGAATGTAGCAGAACTTTTTACAACCTCATTCGGCTGGAATAGCAAAACTGGAACTTGAGAAACGCATGTACAGTTTCCAGCTCTGACATTTACCGAATTCTGAAGCTGCACAAACTTTGACCAAAACCTTTTTAAAACCATCATGAGTTCCTTGTATTTGTGTGTATTTGGGAAATAAAGGGTGGAGGCAAGGAGATGTGCACGAGAACACCAGGTGAAAGTTGAAAGCACTTGAGGGAGTGGCACGTTGGCTTTGCTGATCTCAGCCTCTTTAATCTGAGGGTTATCCTCAAGGGGAAACCACTGCTGTGGAACAGAAACACACACACACACAGACACTCTGCTTTTGACAATGGAGCAGGAACTTAAGGAACCTCAAAACAACATGCATCTCCCTCAAGATATTTGTCAAAATCTGAAGCTGTGCAAGGCAGGAGTTAAACAGCTAAGTCATAAAAGTCTTACAAAAAGATGAGATTTTTTGCAGTTTTTTTTAATGCTGAAGAGACAAAGATTCACAAAGATTTCCAAGCAGTCTTGAAAGACTATCCTGTAAGAACAAAGGAAACCAGAGGTAACCTGGATCTTACCAAAGTAACCACTCCCCTTCACATCACTCTCTCCAGGACTGGATTAAGGTTGTCATTTCACTGTATTCCCAGCAGAAGAAAGAATAAAACTTGTTTAGTCGAAGATATCATTATTTGGTGCCTCTACCTTTTTTTTTTTTTTTTCAGTACACTGTGTGTAGCATTCAAACAAAAGTTACTGGACATGGAAATCAAAAATAGCACCGTGATATTGACCATGAAAAGAAACAGACAATAGACAAAATAGCACCAAAAAAATAGAGTGATAAATTTTTTGAAAACATCTGAAAGATACTGCTTTAAAGCAATAAAGAGTTGTAAGGTTTTGGTGACTCAGTCGGTTAAGTCTTGGTTTCAGCTCTGGTCATGATCTCATGATTTATGAGATTGAGCCCCATATCAGGCTCTGTGCTGACAGTACGGGGCTTGTTTGGGATTTTCTCTGCCCCTTTTTCTGTACCCCTGCCCAGCTCATGCTCTCTTTCTCTCTCTCTGTCCTTCTGTCTCTCAAAAATAAATAAGTTAACTTACACAAAATAATTATAAGGTTTTAAAAAAATCTAAGTCTCCAAGAGAATTAATGTGAATGATATGAAAGATATTAACAAAAAAAGATATATCATGAAAATGTCTAAGAAGAGATAAAGGTCTTGGAGTCAATATTTCCTAATAGGAGTTAAGTTTATCAGTAGGGAAAAAGCTTCTAAAATATGCTGGAATTCAGTCATGTCATGTCACATTCTCTGGCTATTTAGTTCTTTTTTGGTTTGTTTTCTTCACACTGTAATCCCCTTTTTCAGTTTCCTATTTCTTTAACTGTAATTCCAGTTCCAGCTGTAGATAGCCTAATAAAGGGTTTGACTGATCATGAGACACCATTTTCTGTGTCCATTGTCATAGTACTTAGCACCTGCTTTCACTGCTTTCTTTTTCATTATCTTGAAAATTATGCTTCTGGGTTCTTAGAATTTTCTCAGAGAAGAAAAACAAAAGCAAATAAACTTACGATGGTCCAAAATATGTCCTCCCTTCAGGAGGGCATGCGGGATTTATTCATTGTTTCTTTTTTTTTTAAGCTTATTCATTTATTTTAAGAGAGAGAGAGAGAAAGAGTGCACAAGCAAGGGAGAGAAAGAGGGAGAGAGAGAATCCCAACCAGCTCCATGCTGTCAGTGCAGAGCCTGATGCAGGGCTTGGACCCACAAACCAAGAGATCATGACCTGAGCCAAAATCAAAAGTCAGATGCTTAACTGACTGAGGCACCCAGGCACCCCAGCTATACATTTTTTTTTATATATTTTTAAAAAATGTTTGCATCATAACATTTTTAAGTGTGAAGGAGGTTGAGTGAAAAATGAAATCAGTACCCAGGAAAGGAGTAAAAGACAAACTTGCTTTATATCCATGTTTTTTGCAAACATGTAAAGTATGATTTCCGGTGTTGAAACCTAGTTTAGGGGGATTTTTATTCTAAAGCAGTTAAGTGATACAATCAATGGTAAATAAACGTAATTCATCACTTTGAATTTTTTTTTCTTTTGAATTTGGCAATTTGAAACACTGAGGGAATGTCTACAGCTCCAAACATTAGAAAAATAGTCCACAGTGCCTGAAATAAACATTAACTCATTTTAAGCGGTCTAGGACTCGCAGGATAGCTCAATGATATTCAAAGGAACCAGGCTCCTTCTGTCTCCTGAGCAGCCATTTATTTTTCCCTTCTACTACTTAGCATGGTGTTCTGCTCTTCGTCAATGTATGTTGATGGTTTATATACCCTATGAAAGTTTGTCAGTTATCACATTAACCAAGAACCCTAATTTTGGTTTAATTCCAATATGCTCTATTAGTGATGAAAGGAGAGAGAGAAAAAAAGTTTGGTATTATGAGTATATATGGTCACCATTATGATTGCAAGATAACTTCTCTGTCTTTGGGTTTCAGTTCTCTTTCACAGGTTGGATTAGAAAGGGGAAGATGCAAGAAGCTAAATAGGAAAGGATAAAAGAGGATATACTTTAAGAAGCAATTGCCCAAGCCCTCCCCTCACACATACCCCATAAGTTTTAGTGACATAGCCCTGGCAGAACTGGATCACATTTCTAAATCTTGCCTCTATAGTAGAGGAAGACGAGGGAGAAGATTTGATGGCTTTGGGTGGTCAGTTTCTAATGTCTGCCACAATTATTTTCATCTCTTTCTTAATTTTAAAAAATCATTAGAAAAATAATATGTAAATTACAATTGATGAATATGATGAATAAATAAATAAGAATGTCACAGGTAGAAAATATGATGTAATTGAAATAAATAATAAGGATTTAACCTATAAAAATCAGATGAGCTCTTGAGCCACAGTTTGCTCCTAGATGTCAAAAAGAACCTTGTCTGGTAATGGTTTTGCAAGTTAAAATGTACCAGATCAACATGCTGTACAGGGTTGCCTGTTTAAATTTATACAATGTTAGGTGTCAATTATAGCTCAAGAAAGCTGAACAAAAAAAAAAGAAACTTGTCCACTTACTGCCCCAAAAAACTCATCTTCACTTCCAAAAGTGAAGAGAAGGGACAAGAAAAGTGGCATAATTGAGGAACTGTTTTGTATCATTTAAATTCATTTCACATCTTATTGCACTAGTATTTTATTTTGATCATGTGCTTGTAATCAACGTGTTTTTTTCTTCCTCCTCATACTAATCAAAGATACTCTGAAATTAAATTAAACTTGGGTCTGTGGGTAAGTGAAAGAAATGACAATTGACAAACTCTCCTTGGGGAGGTTAATCTACTAGGTATTTAGCAGCATGCTAAACAGAAAAAATAAAGAAATGTTTTGATCCTCTAGATAACAAGACTAAAAAAATAGGCTCTGATATTAAGTGAAACACTTCTGGGTCATTCTTCATCTGTGTTGGGTGGAATTAATATTTTCTTTTAAGTGGAATAAAATCTTACTAGATTAACTGTGAGCACTTTAGTGAAACCTCAGTGGGAGACATAGAAATATCCTATGAAAATTGATTACAATGAATGTATGGTAAGTTAAAGATTTATTAAAGTACTTTAGAGGTTACCTCAAAAATAATATATGAAACGGAATAAAAACTTCAGTATTTTACTTGGAAGGACCTGAAAAGACTAAGCTATAATATGAAGTTTAAGTTCAGTGAAATATTTACATTAACTTCAGTAATAAGATAGTTGTCAATTTTAATAAAAAAGTAGTAATGTAACATAATTTTAAAGGTACAAATTTTTCATCATGCCTTAGGATTTAACCAAAAGACCTTTCCTGAAACCTTGAGACCATTTAAAATGAAATCTTTAAGTTACCTAAAATAAAATTCTAAATCTGTCCTCTGTTGTAAGAAAATGTATTATAGACAAGAGGCTTGTTATTCAAGTTTTGCAATAAAAATGCTGGTCAGGGATGTCTTCAATATTTAAATCACAAGCAGGAGTAAGTAGTTAAGTCAAAATCCTTGGAGAGCCTCCAGTTGCAATTTAAACAATGTAGCCATCCTGATTGTAGTTTGTCCTAATGTCTTAGTCCATTTGGACAGCTATAAACAAAAATACCATGGATTGAATGGCTAACAAGCAATAGAAATTTATTTCTTACAATTCTGGAGTCTAGGGAACCCAAAACCAAAATGCCGCGTCCTCACAAGGTGGAAGAGAGGGAGAGAGCTCTCTGGAGTTTCTTCCTATCAGGGCAGGAATCCCATTTATGAGGGATCTACCCTTATAACCTAATCAGCTCCCAAAGGCCCCCACCTCCAGATACCATAGCTAATAGACTTAGGAGCCCAAAGGAGCAGGGTGGTCCTGATTGGGTGATATTATATGAAGCTCTCTTACCTTAATGACCATTGGAAATCCCTAGAGCAAATTCAGTTCCATGAGAAATGTCTTTTGCCAAGGGGTCTTTTCACGAGTGTTATCCCTCTGATTATCAGATCATCTTCCCAACTGGTTTCTAGGAATTGCATTTGATGTTCTGCATCAGTAGGTGTATGTGTTTTAATATAGGGAAATTAAATTTTATGTGTTTTGTGTAACCCTTCAAGCTGTATGTGACTTGGGATTCACAAGAACTGATTATACTTGAAATCGACTTGACATTTTTAAACATCAGTATTAGTGCCAGTAGAGTTTATATAAAAGTGTGAATAGAATGCATTCCTACAGAATCAGTAATTCTGTCTTGTATTTTAGTATCCACTGGGCTTGCTGCTTTTCCGTAAAAATATCATTTATTTCTGTGATCAGGTAAAAGAAGAAAATAGAAAATAATTCTCTTATTTTTTATCCTGGAAAAAGTTGAGTTAGTATCTGGGAAACCCAAATGTATTAATATCATCAGAGATCCAGGTTTACCTTTAGAGATATTAGGTTGGTCTTGGGGCGTCTGAGTGGCTCAGTTGGTTAAGTGTCCAACTCTTGATTTTGGCTCAGGTGATGATCTCAGAGTTGGGTTCATGAGATCAAGCTCTGCATATGCACTGTCAGCATGGAGCTTGCTTGGGATTCTCTCTTCCTTTTTCTCTGCTCCTCCCCCACTCACATGCACACTTTCTCTCTCCCTCTCTTACCCTGTCCCTCTCTCTTTCAAAATACATAAATAAACATTTACAATACTAGGTTTGTGTTTAAAGTGCTAAAAGGAAGTGACACTAGTTTTGCAGCTTGCCCAACTGACCTGAGTAACCATCTCAGATCCAAAACTTATTTTACTATGTGACCTTGGGCATTTCTGAATCTTAGTTTCATCTATAAAGTAGTATTAGCAATTCCCAAATTACAGAGCTGCTATGATGATCAAAGGTAGTGTATGTAAACCCAAATTTTGTGTAACACCTGACCTATATATTCAGAAAAGATTAACTCATATTATTAGAAATAGTGATTGATTTTTTAAGACAAAAATTTCAGTACAATTGAGTCATATTGGCATTCATCCATACATTTAGCCAATTTTTTTCTGATGCCTTTTCAATAATTTTTATATTGTTTCTATATATTAAGTTAAACGAGGTTGCATTGAGGCAAAGTTTTGGTAATAAGTTTATTTCTTTATATTTTTTAATGGACACTACTACCTTTAATTTCATAGAATATATTCATGCATAGATAGAACTGAGTAAGACAAATTTTATTGATGAAGATCTTAGTGCTTATGATTTTCCAGAAAACTGAAATAATTGATAGAACCTGGTATGTTTAACTATATTAATTACCTAAATGCAAGCTTATGTGCCCATCGTTCAAAGACTTCTGTGAACTGGTTTCTTCTGTTCTGAACTTTTATTTTATGAAGGCACTTCTAAATACATAAGCTGAACTCCACTTTCTGGCTTCACAAATTGTATTTTATTCACCCAGGATATGAAGTATTTCTGTCCCACTCAGCATATTCACATTTCATTCCTTCTAAAAGATTTTTCTCAAAGTCTTATTCCAGGAAGCCCTCCCAGATTCCCTTAATAAAAATATTGCTTTTCCTCTCACCCCCAGTGTTATTTTTCTAGAGAGGTTTTATGATCTGTATCTTTCTGCATTGTAATATAATTATATTACCCATATCTCATCTTTCTTATTATATTAAAAGCTCCTTGAAAGTGGGATCATTCTTGATTAATCCTTGTGTCCCTGCATTCGGTGAACAGAGGGCTTTACTTCTAATATTCACACCATACACATTTGTTGAACTGGTCATAATTCAAAGTTTTCAGTTCATGATATAGGTATTGAAATATCATACTAAATGGTAAGTGATGAGATAGATAACTATGTATTTAGTGTTCTATAAAGACCCAGCCTGTAACAACTTCTTATATTGTTAATGGAGCATATCCATATCTGTAACAGTTTATCTTTAAAACTCCTTTCATGTCTCTCTATATATTGAAGAACTAAAGTTTACAATTAAAACCTAATTCCAATCAATATATTCCACAAATTAAATACGAAAATACAATTCCTGTCATAAAATGCTTTAAATAAAAGGCCTAGTATCAATACAAACTTTAAATGTATCTTCATCGTTATAATTGCCAATAAGGACTAATCAGCATTTTCACAGAGATAGCAAAGCATTATCATATCCAATCTTTTAAACCTTTAGTAAACCATGGTAGTAGAAAAGACATTAAATGCATCCCAAATTGACCAGAATCATAACGTTAAGTAATTCCACCACTCATTTACAGTGGGCTTTTGGGTAGATTCCTAAATCTCATTAAATTACAGTTTATTCTTCATTTCAAAATGAGGATTATTGAACATAGCCAGCCTATTCTGTGGGTTGTTGAGAAGATCAGCTATGATTATATAAGCAAAGGGACTTTTAATCTCTGAAATGTTTATAAAATATAAGTATTATAATTGATTGTAATACTTGTTTGTAGTCTTTTTTTTTTAATGGTTTATATCAGTGTGGGCAGGATCCAAGTGCAGCTGGACACCTCCTCTGTGTTCCCAAGAAGAACCTTGTGTTCAGTAAAGGACACGCGGGCAAACACATGAATCACATCGCAGGCAGGGAGCTCAGAGCACAGACAATATACATATCTCTGTTCCTTCTGTATCTGGCACAGGCAAGCTTTTCTTAGAATTGCATGGCTCTATATGCTACTATGGCCCTTGGCCATGCCCCCAGATCTTTTTGTATTTCAGAACCCACTCGGTCAGGGTTGGGGTTCTTCTGCTGTAGCCAAAGTGGGGTGTGTGCAGCTGCACTGCCCACATTGGCTGCAGAGTGAAGCCGGCTGTGGGGGACCAGCACATTGCAAGGAGCTGGATCTTGTGTACTCTCTTCTCTTGCTAGAAATAAACACCGTGTCACTTGAGCCTGGTGTGCGTGTTGTCTGTTCTCAGGGATCTCAAAGCATGCACCGGTCTCTTCCCTGAGTGGCATTTATCTGCCTTTTAACCTTGACTGTGCTCATGTTATATTCTATCCTGGGGCATAACCTGACCACTTAGTGAAACAATATCATTTTAAGTTTTATTGTCATACTGGAGGTGTTTTTGTACGCTGTTAGGTCTCCATGTTGTCATAGATAAAGACGATATTTATGTAGTTCCTTTTAGAGCAAAAATGAAATATGTCCCTTGACAGTAAAAATCAACCTTCGTAGTTTTGCATTAATTCTTATTTATGGCATGAACAATAAAAAGCAATTTTGCCTTGGAAAGTAGACTTGGCTTTGTGAAAAGAGATTTGGTGTGACAAATCAAATAAAGTACACAAGTGTGTGTGGAGGAACGGTCAAGATGGAAAGTTTGCTTAGTATTCAGGAATATCTTTATATTTCTGGATTTTGCATGTTTAATGAGTAATATGCTGGTAAGAGAAAGTAAGATGGAGGTCAAGGGTATTGAAAACTTTGAGAATATGAAATGACCCGCTTTCCTTTCTCCCTTACTTTCCATGCCTCCCCCCATGGTCGAAAAGTGTTACTTATGTTTACTAATGTGGGTACAAAGACACATATAACAGCCACTCTACTTGATTTTCACCATTAACACAGCTAATCAGCCTATATGGTTATGTAATAATAGCTATGACTAGCAGTGACTAGCAGAATCTGTCAATACTGTGAAACAAGAAGGTTCCTTTTGAATTATTTTCAAAGTCCATTGCTATTTGCTTCTCTACGTTACCATTTATTAAGAAATATATGAGTAGTTTGTTTCTCTGTTTGTCACAGACATGGCTCTAGAGTTTGTCTATGTAAGTAGACTGGGAGTATGTGAGATAGTTCAGGAAATGTACAAACTGTACCTAGAAGAGGAAGGACTAAAGGAATGATTAACACCAGTGGTCACACTCAATAACCTGGCATAGACAGTCCAAAAGAATGTCTGAAAGTGATGGATAACCCCGCTGTCTCAAAAGGAAAACCACTATTGAGCAGACATCTCCCATTATCCTAGGAGAATGAATCCTAGGATAACAACAATAATTATAATATTTTGACAATGAGGCATAATACTGTAAATAATAAACCCAGTGTGAATTTTGGGTGCCAAGTGTTTATCAATAATAGAGATTGAAAAAAGAAGCCCTGTGGGGAAAAGTTAAGGTGAGGAACTAGAAATAACAGATTGTATCTCGGTATTATAAGTGTCAGATTTTCATTGGTTTATTAATTTGATCAAGCTATGACAATAAATGGATTTCCTTCAGAGGCTATGATTTCACTCAAATGTTAATAGAAGTAGAAGTAGTTCCTCCTTCTTTATTTCCTCTCCCAATTGGGGTAGAAGACTGATTGTATATGAGATGACTGGGAAACAGTTATTTCTTAGAATTTAATTTTGGATTGGTGATTTGAGGTCTTGAGGCCATGTATTTTAAGTGCAAGATTATTGATAAAAGTTCCCAGTGTAGAGACAACAATTTGTTCAACAGTGTCCACTGAAACTGAAGTCATACTGCAAATTAGATGACCTGTGACTAAACTGCTTCACAGGTCTCTCAAATATTGCTTGAAGTTGAAGCTTAATACTGTTTTTTTTTTTTCCCCCAGTGATCACATTTTCAGGTGGACAAATGGCTGTTTTGTGGTGTTTCGCTATTTTTATACCACTGCTCGAATGTTGTTAGGTAGGATATTTTCTAAGGTCTTGGGGTGTCTTATGAATTCAACTTATATAAACAGATCAGCTAATACAAGCATCATGAAGGGTAATTTTTTTTTTATTACCATAGCTTGTATCATTGTAAAATCTGAGTACATCAAATGAACAGTTTACAGTATGGATCTATTTTAAATTCTGAAATCAGGGGTACCTGGATGGCCCAGTCTGTTAAGCATCTGACTTCAGCTCAGGTCATGCTTTCATAGTTTGTGAATTTGAGCCCCACATCGGGCTCGCTGTGGTCAGCTCAGAGCCTGGAGCCTGCTTCATATCCTCTGTCTCCCTCTCTCGCTGCCCCTCCCACCCCCACTTAAAAATAAATTAAAAAACATGTAAATTCTGAAATCATATTGGAATAATATCAGTTTAGGAGACTTGCATGATTTTCCAGTTCCCTGTTTTCTTACTGTGTTGTACCTGGCTGAGTCACTTGGAATATCTACTATGTGCCTAATGGGTGCTGTCTCTGTTGTTTATCTCACACTTCCTAGAGGTTTGAGGGAGAAATTTAGTGTTGCAGTTTTGAATGATGGAATGTTAAGCCTCGTTTTATTTCTTGTGATAATTAAGGATGATATAATCATAAACATGGTACAGCACATAACAGTGAAATCTTACAGAGCTAATTAAATTCTTAAAAGCGTAATATGTGGATACAAATATGGTTTCCCCTTTTTCTGGAGAGATGCTACCATCTTGGCATACTGTGTCAGGATGCAAACAGTCATGAGGAAGCTCCTACAGGTCACCTGCATGTCAGCTCTTTTCCAGATAGGCACAGTCCACAGCAATACCCAGTCCAAGATGCCAAGTTGTATAATAGCTCTCAGTTTTATATACATCTTTTCCTGACTTATGATCAAACCATAGTGGCATCCTCTCTCTGAAACAGCTAAAGCCTCTTCAAGTTACTGCCAAATCTTCATATTTCCTTCCCTCTCATAGTAATACAAGTAGAGTTTTTTCCTTTGTTAACTCTTTTGTACTGTCCTTTTTGTTCTACTTCCTTTGCGCTATTTAGGCTAACACCTTTATAACCTACTATTCCATTTATTAAGAGCCCATTAATGGGGATTTAGTCTGTCATGATATTCCATGCAGGTTATTCCCTGCTTCACAATCCTTCAATTGTCTTCAATTGCCTCTACCACATTTACTATCTGCCTGCCCAGTCTAATTCTGACTTATTTTTCCATCTTTATTTCTCATAATGACATTATAGCAACCACTGATTCCTAGCAAATTGGTTCACTAGAACATGGCATGCGGAGTCACCATGCTTTTGCTCATTCAGTACCTTTCTCTTTTCCTTTTCCTAAAATGTCTTAATTCCTTGCATTCTCCATGGCTAACTTCAAGTCTTATCTTCTCAATAAAGTCTTGCTACATCTATCAGTGCTGGGTCAACAAGAGCTGAATTCATGTGGGTTTTAAATAAAAAATATAGGAGAATAGAGGAAATTGTTACATAGAAAGTGGTCAATAAACATGCTTCTTTGCCTGCTTTCTTTTCAAAATACATTTCAGGATGATGATGAATTTCCATTTTAACCTTGTAGGTGACTATCTCAGTGACTTTTGAAGGCTATCAGAGCCTTACCAGAAATTTGCAAATTACAGTTAATCTAAAAGTGGAAACCGAATTGATGAAAATTGCATTACATGGGTGAACAAGTGAGGGCTGAGTGGACTCAAGGCTCTCTCATGGGACACTGCTGAGTGACCAGAACTTACAAAGTTGGATTTGACAAATAATGGGCAAACACATATGTATTATATTTAACAACTTTGTAAAGTCAATAAATAAAGAATATCATTTAGAAATATCAATCTTTTGATTTCAAGTAATCTGAGCTGTATGTGGTATTTGGACATGATGCCGTTATGTATACAGTCCTAGATTTATTGTTAGCTTGGAATTTATCTTTCATGAAAAATATTTATTAAAACTAGTCCCTGTCTTTTTTATATTTCTTTTTTAATATTTACTTATTTATTTTGAGAGAGAGAGAGCACACATGAGTTGGGGAGAGGGACAGAGGGACAGAGAGAGAGAGAGAGAGAGAGAGAGAGAGAGACAATCTTAAGTAGATTCCATGCTCAGCACAGAGCCTGACACAGGGTTTGATTCCATGACCCTGGGATCACAACTGAGCTGAAATCAGGAATCAGATACTCAACTGACTGAGCTACCCAGGCCCCCCTGTTTCTTTTTATTTCTGAAATTTAAAAAGCTTTCTTCCTTATAATGAGGTTTTTTTAGTCTTTTGTGTTTTTTAGACCAAATGATTTCCTCAACCATTGAGTTTCAAATGAGTGCAATGTTTGAACATTTGTACTAGATCCCAGATACTAATGATGGATACTTTTCATGTAATAAAATGTAGAAAAATGAACATTCACAGCTTTCCTTTTCTTCCAGAGGAATAATTCATGGTAATACACTGAGACATGCATTTGAAGTTGTATAGGTGGGAGAATATTTTTGATTTCAATGTGGAAGAAAGGTACTGAGAATAATTCATACAGTACAGTGTTTCCAGGTGTGGCACAGCAAAGTTTATAGAAACTGAGTATATCAAGTTTTCCAAGGAAAAATGAGAAACTAAGCAAACTAGTGGAGTGTGAAGCCCGAGATTGGTTAAATCTTCTCCAGCAAGAAAGTTACTACTCTTAACTTCTCTCCCCTGTTTGCTGCAGGAATTGCTCTGGATTTGGTGGTAAAGGCAATACTTCTTTTATAACACGTTATGAACAGTGGTGTCTGAAATGGAGATATTGTGCACATATCTCAGTACCTATTGTTACTTTGTTTTCATACTGACTATGCCAATGGATCAAAATGAAATAGACCCTCAGTACACATATGTCTGTAGCCAAAATTTGGAGAATGAAAGGTGGATGAGGATTTAGATTAGAGTGATGTATTTGACTTTTTTTTTCTTTTGTATTTGACTTTTTAAAGTATCATTGTCTTGAAGCCATAGCATAGGTGTGTTAAATTTCATAGATAACAATATATTCATATAATTATGCTAAATTACATCTCTTATGTTATTCTAATTTTAAATTTCTTTGTCTGCAACACTGAATAAGTAGTGGTATAATAAACAAATACTGCATACTATTGGGAGTCTTTTTTAAAATTTTTTTTTCAACATTTATTTTTATTTTTGGGACAGAGAGAGACAGAGCATGAACGGGGGAGAGGCAGAGAGAGAGGGAGACACAGAATCGGAAACAGGCTCCAGGCTCTGAGCCATCAGCCCAGAGCCTGACGCGGGGCTCGAACTCCCGGACCGCGAGATCGTGACCTGGCTGAAGTCGGACGCTTAACCGACTGCGCCACCCAGGCGCCCCACTGTTGGGAGTCTTATATTTAAAGAAAGCTGGGTTTGAATCTTTTTGTAAAATGAGAAATTTTTGATCATCAAAAAAATACAATTTTAGTTAATATGTTCTCTAATTTTAGACTTTTCTAAGATTTGCTTAGTCTTTGGTTCTAAAGTAATTGCTAAAGGTTGGATCTAATAAAATTTACATAGTCATATATATTTATTAAATACATATGTTTAGGCAGCAACTTATTGCTAGTTTCCAAATAATAACGTACATGAGTCTAGCATTATTAGGTTGGCATTTCAGTTCACTTAAAGTCACACAACAAATAACTCTAAAATGGTTTCATGATTTAAATGTAAGTAAGGAAATCATAAAAATACAAAACAACAACAAAGTAGATACATCATTAAACTTATGTTTAATATGACTGTTGCAAATAATCTTTCCAGTTTAAGTTGTGTGCCTCTATACATAGGTATGATCATAAATATATACCTGTGAGTATGTATGTATACAGAACTACGCTTCTAGTGCTTTCTGGAACTTTGCAGAGAAGTTATATAAAAACTATAATAAATATACAACCATATTTATATTTAGTATACTACTTTAATATTTATCTTGAGAATTCTTTGTATTTTCCAAATTTCTTCAATTAACTTGCATTTCTGTTATGATAAAAGCATGTTTGAAGTAGAATAGGTACAAAATGTTTACTTAATTAATGTTGCAAATCCAGGAGAAAAATGTGTGGCCAAAAAAATTCCCAAATATTTAATTAACTTTTAAACACATTTTTCTTTTGGAAATTCACTTCAGTGTTATTATTATTACTGTTGCTATTATTATTTAAATTGCCAAAATATAATAGTGCTGGTATTTATCTTAGCTTCACTCTAAACGAGAACATTTGGTGTATTGAATCACATTTGGATACAGTTTGTCACTGCTGTAGTTTGTTAAAGAAGAATTTTCTTCTTTTTTTAATCTCTGCCACTATAACTTTGTGTCAAAAAGCCAATCAATTCTGTCAGGGACCAGGATGGTGCTTAAGAAATTGAAAACATTTCTGCTGACAGGTTCACTATTCATTTCTGACACCCGGCTGGTACAATATTGAGCACTTTAATTTATTGAAGTTGCTATTTGGAAAATAAAAGCCATACATTCTCCTACATGGAACCTATTTCAATATTTCCTTATATCTGTTTGGACACAGTTCATAGCTTTGTAATAAAACATTGCACATCCCTCTTTTTAAACTGCAATATCAATTATAGGTAAAACTATTAACTAATTTGAATCCAGGATAGATTTTTAAGATTTGTAGACATCACTGGATATCAAACTAAGAGCATTTTATATACATGATAAATTTTTATTTGGTTAAATCTTCAAAATATGGGTGTTTTGAAAAAGATTTAAAATGTAGATGTCTGTTTTTAAAAAGCCCACTTATTTGATATCAAAATTATTACGTACTTTTTTTTGTTTTTGGTTTTTGGTTTTTTTGCAAAGGATGGAGCAAAATCTATAGCTGTCCTGATCACTTGGATGAATGCTAGGAACCAGAGCTAAGATGGTCAGATATTGAGTTTGAACCATACTTTATAAAGAGCCAAAGTCAAGGCCGGGGAACCAAGATGAGTTCATAAACCCCAAATCTTAGAGA
Source organism: Puma concolor (assembly GCF_028749965.1). Classification (NCBI taxonomy): domain Eukaryota; kingdom Metazoa; phylum Chordata; class Mammalia; order Carnivora; family Felidae; genus Puma; species Puma concolor. Next base: position 157,451,999 of record NC_141674.1, read on the forward strand.
TAGAAGCATGTATAAGGAGCAAGTACAATTAAAAAAAAAAGAATAAGGGAAGAAGGGTTCTGGGTGATTTTAATGAATGGCATTGCAGTTTGGGACTTATTTTCATAGACTGTTCATTTGAAGCACGTAGGCAAATTAAGCTGGCATAATGGCAAAACCTCAGGCACATTCTACCTGGTGGATTTTGTTTTGTTTTGTTTTGTTTTGTTTTTGGAGACAGTATATGCAGAATTTTTCATTACAGTTTTCTAATTATCATTAAAGGTAAGAAAAACTAACCAACTTTGTAGAGCATGTTGGTAAACTTCTTTTCACTGATAATTTGAGAATTGTATAAGGGGCTCAATTTGAAATTGTCAAACCTTTTACTTACTAGATCATACATTAACACTCCTTTACTTTGATTCGATATCTGGATCAGTAACATCATAGTGTGACAGGATTTTAATAAATTTTACTTATATGGGTTGCTAATTTCTATTAAGTTAGACACTGTAGTTCTTATTAACTTTCTAAGGGAATAGTTGTTTTAGCAACAAGCATATAATTATAATTCATACTGTATATGCAGAGATCTACTAAGAATATCTTGTAAATGAAATAAAGTAGCTCAATGAGTTCTGTCGTTAATGCTATTAATGTCATCTTTAAAAAAATTTTTTAATGTTTCATTTATTTTTGAGAAAGGAGAGAGACAGAGCGTGAGCGGGGGAGGGGCAGAGAGAGAGGGAGACACAGAATCTGAAGCAGGCTCCTGGCTCTGAGGTGCCAGCACAGAGCCCAAAGCAGGGTTCAGGCTCAGGAATGGCGAGATGATGACCTGGGCCGATGTCAGATGCTTAACCAACTGAGCCACCCAGGAGCCACACATGAATGTCATCTTTAAGTGCATCTTGGGTCAACCCTAACAGATTTTAGAATATGTGAAGGCAAAACCTCAATCTGTTGAATCTATTTAACACCCTCCCCAAATACAAAATACTAGGAGCATACTGCTCCCTTCTGCAGTACCCACTGCTCACTTCTGCAGAGAAGTAAATCTTCTCTGCCATTACCCACAACTTCAGTGATTCTGACATTTTAGGGTGCAGGCTTTCAGGTACAGTTTAAAAATGTTCATTCCTGGGGTGCCTGGGTGGCGCAGTCGTTTAAGCGTCCGACTTCAGCCAGGTCACGATCTCGCGGTCCCTGAGTTCGAGCCCCGCGTCAGGCTTTGGGCTGATGGCTCAGAGCCTGGAGCCTGTTTCCGATTCTGTGTCTCCCTCTCTCTCTGCTCCTCCCCCGTTCATGCTCTGTCTCTCTCTGTCCCAAAAATAAATAAACGTTGAAAAAAAAAATTAAAAAAAAAAAAAAAAACATGTTCATTCCTGACACAGAATACATATACATTGTTTATACATATCCTGGGTGATTCTGATGCAGAAGATCCACAGACCACATTTGAAGAACATCACAGTACTGGCTACGGCAACAACTAAGCTATTGACTGTGAATAGTGTCTCCTGATAACCGACAGTGGGAAAAATGTGGCCTAAGTTTGAACACTTAGAAGCACTCTCTTTTTGCCCATTCAGGAATACCACTTGCACATACTCCACAAAGAGTTTGGCTAAATCCATCTCAAGAAATATATTTACTGGTTTATGTGATTTTTGTCTTTTGTAATATTTGCCTTGTTAAATCCAGAAAACATTACAGTGGTAAAGAAGAGAAGTAAAAGGTAAAAACTCTCACCACAACAGGAAAGCATAAGAAGTAGTATTCGTGTTAATATGTTACTAGGTAAAAATAGAGCCTTTCATCTTGAAATGAATTATAATAATAATCAACTACTGGCATAAAGCACTCAAAATTATCTTTCAAATTTCCATGAAGGTTTATGCCTTCTCCATTTATCTCTGCTTTTCTTATACTTATTGATAACAAAATAAGAATTAAAAATTTTCAGACAATGGTTCGTATCTAAAAGTTTTCTCCTTTTATTTAAGCTAAAATCCACAGGAATATTAGAGGGTTGCATATGAGGAAATGTGTTATGAAGTGCAAAATGTTGATATTTACATACTTTGGTGTACAAAACTTATACTTAGGAACAGAATTAGGAACTGTTATATTCTGCCAGACACAAATAGGTATATACTAATTCATTATTTGTCTCCAAATAGTGGTGAGGAGTATTTTAAGCATTCCTTTAAATTAATGATAGGAGTAGAGAACATTGTTGCTAATCAAAGGGCCTTAAGTTCACTTGCTGTCATTCTAGATATAGGAGGAAGTCTTTTGAGAAAATCTTTTTTTAGTAGGAATGATCTAAGTCAGTGGTTCCCAAAGTGTGGCTCCCAGACCAGCAGCATCAGGATTATCTTGCAGCTTCTTAGAAATGCAGACTCCTGGGCCTTGCTACAGACCTGCTGAATCACAAACTGCAGGTGAGGCTTGGGGATCCTGATGTGTATTTAAGTTTGAGAACTACTGATGTGCATAAATGGAGCTGTCACTTAATGTGGGGATTATATGACCTTTGTACCATAGAAGCAAGAAAATTCTCAACGAATCATCTCTTCTAAACGATACAGACAGAATTCTTCATTAAGGAAAAAAATCAAGTGATCCAGCAAAAACTGACAATGCACGGTAGAGTGGAAACCACAAGAGGCAGGAACAGAGCTAAAAGTCAGGTGTTAGGCAGAGTACTGGCAGTTGCAATGCCGCATGCAATGCGGATTGTGATCCACGAACAAAAACCAAAAGGACGAATCAAAAGAAAAAAAAAAATCTCTCTGCTTTTCCTTTGTCAGAGCGTCTTACTGCTTAGCATTCTTGGTGACTACTCATCTGTTTCCTTCTTGTCAACATGCTGACAGCCAGCACCAATCAACACTTATCCTGTTTCCTTGTTTTTCTCCCTCCCTTTGTTTATCATTCTAAAACCTTCTCTGTCCCAAATCAGAGTTTTAGATTCTAAGAAAATTACCTGTCACTGTTGCAGAGATTTTTTTAAAAAGAAATACATATTTCACTGTTTGAAGCTATATCTTGTAAATCCTCCAAATAAACAACTGCTTTTCCACTTTTGACTTTAAAGAAGTCTTTTTTAGACAATGGGCCGAGAAAGAAGTAGTAACATATAAGAATATGAATAAAATGTAATTAGTGCCATGAAATATATCTATATTTTCACCTCTTTTTCCGTGCTTGCCTTTATTCTTTTTTCTCCTTTTCTTCACATCTGCCTTTCTGCACACGTTTACTTCTGATCACTCCGGGATGTTCTCTTTCATTTCCACTTCATTATCCTCTGTCCTTTGTTCCCCCATTTTCCAGCATTCCTTTTTTAAAATGAGCATCTTCCCCCAGATCTCAGTACAAGAGTCTTTTTTTGATTCATTGCCTCATTTACTCATTCACATATTCATTTTTTTTTTCTCCAGTTTCGTGCATTCATGTCCCTGTCCTTTCTTCCACCTCCTTTGTCTCTCCCTGCCATGGCCTCCTCATTCTGCTGGGCTTACTTATCAGTCTCCTGATCTCACCCTTCAGAGTGCTCTCTAGATCTTAATTTTTTTCTTTTTATTCACTTTCTTCTCCTTTTCACTCCTTTTCAATAAAACAGTTAATGCTCTGAGAAAAATGCATACTGTATACAGAGTTCTAGATGTATACTTATCCTAGCAAGATGAATCAGGCAGAGTTCTCACTCACAAGAAGGCAGCATTCACAGTGACTTTTGACACCTGCCTCTGAAACGTAGGCTGAGCCTTCAGATTTTACTCATTCTTAACTCATGCATTTTCATACTTGCTTTCTTTTCTTTTCTTCCCTCAAGCCCTGTCTCTGTGTTCTCTGCTGTTAGAGGATGGCCTTTTCTCCAGATTCACACACACACCCAAAAAATAGACAACATTGGTCATACAGTTTCTTAGGTTTTCAGCTGCCCCTGCTTCTCTCTCACACTTTACCTGCTAAACCTTCAAGTCCATCTAAAGTTGGATGTATTCCTACTCCACTTTCTATTATTTTGCAAGAGGTGACCTACCTTCTCTCCTGGGTCGTATTTATTGCCTGGCTCACAAAAGGAACTTCATAAATGTTTGTGGAACCAAATTAAAGTACATTTTCTCTACCCACACACTCCGTAACTTTTCTTCCCATCCTCTGTGTCCCATGCACTTATTACTGTCAGGTTTTTGGGGGTTTTTTGACTTGACTCTTGTTTGTTTGTATGTTTGTATGTTTTTAGTTTTTGCGGGCAGGATTTCCATCTCTGACTCCCAACATCTTAGTATCCAGTACATAGCAGAAGTTCCTACCACCATTTTGTGTAAAGGAAGAGTAAACACTGAGTCAATCCATCATTTTGCCTGCTGTGAAAAATGAAGGCATATCAACTCAACTCCACTGGTGGCCCTTCTTCCATTCTGCACATTTTCACCAAGGTGACTAGGAGTGAGGCAGAGGTATGGTTTACACAGGCCTGACGACTGCACCATTCATAGACGGGTGTTCTCTTACTGATTTTATATACACACATACACTTGCACAGCATTTGTGCTTTATGTTTGGCCTAAGTATTGATGTAGCTCATATCTTCATTTTCTTTACTCTGTCCCCTCCAGCTTATATGCCATGTATATTGCTAAATGAGGTGGAATTGAAAAATGCATGAGATCCTTTTAAAACCCACTGTTGTTTCTGGGAATACAGGGTATTATTTTGATGGACAGTCTAGATGGCCTTAAGGTACTTTGATTTAAAAGTGCCTCATTGGTGCTGACAGTGCAGAGCCTGTTTGGGATTCTCTCTCCCCCTCTCTCTCTGCCCCTGTCTCCCTCCCACTGTTTCTGTCTCTGTCTCTCTCAAAATAAATAAATAAATAAACTTAAAAAAAATGTTAAAGTGCCTCGTTGGTAAGTGAAAAATTTTCCTTGACTCTAAATGCTTGAAATGTAACAACAACAATAAAATGTGGGCTGTATGAACTTGCTTTTTGATGAATATTATACTGTCTCTGGATTTTGATATTAGCTCAATAACAGACTCCAGAACAGCTTTGGACTTTTTTGACTACAGGTAGTTGCTGGGGCTTCAGAGAATGAATTACAGTTGAGGAGTTAGAACCAGAGACTGGCATCTAGGATCTCTGTACACCTCCCCTCATAGATTAGGAACTGAAGTCTGAGAACAGTCTTGAAGTGGGAAAAGATCAGAAAGAATTATGTTCTTCCTGCCCTTTCAGTTTGAAGCATTTGGTAAAGCTGCCAGGAAATCTGGCTTCAAAAACAAGGCATAAGACTTCATGTTATGTTTCATTCATTCTCACTAAAATATGAAGAGTGTATTCCACTGTGAAAGGATCAGAGACACGGGCTCTTACATATCTGTTCTTATTGTTGTTGCTGCTGCTGCTGTCATGATGATATTGTTCTTAATCACCCCTAGTTTGCAAGATGCTGAACAGAAGATACACGAAGATCATATGTCTTTCCGTAGGGAGCTCATATTCATAGTATGAGACACATACACACACAAATACACAAATAAAATCCCTTTTGCCAGATTTTTGGGGACAGAAGAAAATCTGCCTCTTTTCCCAGTTTTTGAACCTCTGATTTTATTTCCTCAGAGATATAAAAACAGATTGCCCTAAAATCTCTAAATCATAAAAATGAGGCATACCTATTCATATGGTACACAAAAGAAAGCAGGGTGATAATAATGATGATAATTATTGACTACCACTTACTGAATGCCTTTGTAGCGCCTGTAACAATAAGTAGTTACACAAAACAGCAAGGAAGAAATAGTTATTCTTAATTGATGTAGAATGGAACTGAATCTGAGAATGATTAAATGACTGGCCAAAGGCTACACATATGGAAGATTCCCATGTTCCTTTTGGAAAGCATCAGAAGAAAGAGCAGAATTGCTTACAGAGAACAATATTGGGAAATGTCTTCCCAAAGACAAAATATAAAGTTTGAGAAGCATTTTTGAGATACTAATAATTTTGAAACACTTTGTAATTGCTTCTCTAAAATGTAAATAGACCCACTCTGTGTACAAGTGTAGCAACACCTTATTTAGAAAGTGTACCAGTTGCTGGCACCAGTGGCTCGTCAAGTTGAATCATGTACAAAATCAAGTATACAGATGCAAAAAAATTAAAAAAAAAAAAAGCTACCTCTTTGGCTCCAAAATTTTACTTTTATGTAGATTATAATAGATAAGAAGTTAGAATGGAGACTTAAGGGTTACATGCTAACAGTGAATAGATTCAGATGTATGGAATAGTTTTGAAAGTACTGTGATGTGTTTGTCACTCACTTTGTACAATAATCCTATGGGCTGGTCAGGATTTATACATGTGGAAATTGAGAATATGAATAGCCAAGCAACCAGACCATAAGAGGTAGACCTAGAATAAGAATCCAGACTTCTGATATCTGCTTGTTGTGCTCTTCAAAAACTATCGTGACCATGAGTCATTAAGAAAAGATCGACTGCAGTGTTTTAGTTGTCTGCTATCCCAAACACAGTGGCTTAGAATGACAGCAATCATTTATTTACTTCTATGTCTGTAGTTTGGGCATGACTCTAGGGGACAGCTCCTCATCTCTGTTCTATGAGACAACAGCTGGCTCAGTCCAACTGAGGAAGAGCCCCTTATAAGGCAGTTCACTTATATGTCTGGCAAGTTGGTTTTGGCTATTGCCTGGAAGCTCGGCTGGGGCTGCTGGCCAGGGATTTCAGATCCTCCTCATTGTGGGCTCTCCCTGAGGCTCAGGGTAATTGGACTTCTCCTAAGGAATCCAACTACCTCTAGAGCACAAAAGCAGAAGCTGCCAGACCTTCTTAACTCTTAGGCCTGGAACTGACACAGTTTCACGTTTGCCACATTCTGCTGCTTGAAGCCAGTCACGGCGCTAGTCCAGATTCTAGGGAAGAGACTACATAGTGCTAGTGGGTAAATAATGGGAGGTGTGGTCCACTGGGGGCCACTGATATAAGTGACTATTACATTACATAGAGTTTAGAACATTCTGCTTAAGAAGAACAAAGACATAGTATGCATTTTTTAAAAGATTTCCAAGTCAGGTATTTACAAAAAGAAATTTTAGTTAATAGGAAATATCATTTATTTCCTGTAATGAGCCAGATAGAAGAATCCACTGTAATTTGAAAAGGATCCCAAAATAATATATCTTAACTGTTTTTTGTTTTTTGTTTTTTTTTTCCTGTTAGCAGTTTGGTAATCTGCCTTCAACTAGATCTTTTCAATGAGGGTGTGATGGATTACCTATTGCTTAGTTTTGGATCTTCTTTGGCAGAGTGTCCAACATTTTTCAGCATTCTCTACTGGATATAGAGCCAAGAAAATAGTCTCTCATTCATATTACTGTTCTACCTTAGAGAAATCACTTATATTTTATAAAGGACATGTTTTTGAAGAATAAGCTAATAAGATATCTTAGACATGAGATGTAGGTTTGTGTATTATTGTATGTGGCTCTATTCAGCAAGAGGAACCTGCAGTTTTATTAAGAATTGAAGAATCAACTATTGTTATCAACTTTACATCTGGGAAAGGCAATGAAGTTCTTTCCCGTCAAACATATAATCTGGTCATGAAGGAGTTTGATCAAGAATTTGAACATTTATTTGCCAACTGAATAAAAATCCACCCAACTCTCCCCTGAGCAAGACTAGCCACCTTCATGGGATATTTATCAACTGCAATGTCTCCCTTGCTAACATCCCCTTACAGTGGTCTAGTCATTCTTTAAATCATAAGTAAGAATCTCTGGAGTGTTTCAAGGCATAGCAAATCAAATATAACAGGACTGCAAAGCAAGAATTTTGCCGTTTATTCTTCCACCAGTCTTGCGAGCAGGAAAAAGAATTCTCTGTCAGTTTACACTAAACTGTAGCACTCTTCTCTGAATGCTCCTTCCTTTAGCAGCCAGACTAAAAAGCAAGAGGACCAAATAGCTATAAGGAACACTTTTTTTTCCCTAAGAATGAGAGAGTATGATGCCTTCATCTCAAGTCATCTATACCAGAAAATGTGAAGATTCTGGAAGCAGTTCAGTGGGAGCCAAGAAAAAACTAATTTCAGGGAAACATTGTCTTCTGGAGTGTGTGACCACAGTGCTCAGGTTCACACTAGTTTCATCCTTGGGTGTCTTGAAGTTTTATCCTTATTTTTTTCCCTTACTGCTTTTTCCCTTACTGCTTTCCCTTACATTTTACAATGTAAGGCATGCATAGTTTAGGTCTAGAATCTATTAAGAAAAATAAAATTCTGTTGAGTCATTATTTGTGCTGAAACATGAATAAATCTTGAGGGTTGTATTTCAACTTTTGAGGCCTTGGATCCCCCTTCTCCCTACACCATGATTTCCACGTGCCCTATTCTCTTTACCTGGTTCCTGAGATGGCAAGATTAGCTAAGACGGCTGTGGTTACTTCATGGTTATGCAGAAATAATGTCAGTAAAATAAAATTCCCAGCCAGTACCTGCTGCACTTGGTTCAGACAACCCTCGTTCTCCAGTTCTGCAAAGGTCTGGCACTTCCGTGACTCGCTATTTAAGCAGCTTGCTGAGAGGAATCACGTTTACCTGAAACATCTGATTAGGAAGTGTTAATTAAGACGTTATATGATTCACAATTAAGTCTCTAAATTTAACCTTGTGTATGTTCAAATAAATATTATCCTTACTGTCTTGCCTCACTATTGATAGGCCTGTTGTGAATCCATGCTCTTTTGAATCTTAGGAATGCAGGCATCCCCTCAGCCCCAATGAAAAATGCTGCAGTATTTTAGTATGCCCATTACTTATTGCTTTCCCCAGCCCCATCAGTATTCTTAACATAGTGGAAGGTATGTAAAAAGCAGCCAGTTTAAAATGAGGAATTTAGGGACACCTCGGTGGCTCAGTCAGGTAAGCATCCGACTTCAGCTCAGGTCATGATCTCATGGTTTGTGAGTTCAAGCCCCATGTCAGGCTCTGTGCTGACAGCTCAGAGCCTGGAGCCTGCTTCAGACTCTGTCTCCCTTTCTCTCTGCCCCTCCTCTGCTCATGCTCTGTCTCTCTCTCTCTCAAAAATAAATAAACATTTAAAAAAATGAAGAATTTAGTCAGTACAACAATTATTTATAAGGAAGTATCTTGACTTGTTTAATTACAAAATTTACTTTTTCAACACTAAGTAATAAGATCTTTTTGTATTGGATAGATACAACTCATATTGTGTGTGTGTGTGTGTGTGTGTGTGTGTCTATGCATGTGTGTGTACTCAGTATCTTTGAGCAGGAGAGAGATCAGACTGGTTTTGTATGTGCTTAGCTTTGCATAGAATGGTACTTGTGTGTGTTGATATTTTGGTTGGTGCTGGTGCTGATGTTTTGGAGGCCTTGCCTTTTACTATCTCCATATTCAGAATAGTGGGAAGGAGTGAAGAGTAGAATATTCTATGACTTTGAAACACTGTGTGGGGAAATCAAATCAAAAGTTGCTAAGAGTGATAGTGTTTGCAATATTTTATATTTACTATTTGTGGAAAAGATGAAGAGGCCTTTTAGGGAATGATGGTAGGGAGCATAGATGTTTTATTTTGAATGATAACAGACAAGATTAAAGTTTGAAGTATTGCGTTGAGTAAACTAGGGATTGGAAAATATTATACATCTGCTCACTACCGAATCAGCTGAGCTGTGAAACAGTTGAGTAAAAATATATACTTTACAAAGGTAGTGATAGTATTACTCAATTTTGTTTTAGCCATCCAAGCATAGACTGGAGTACATTAAATGGAGGAAATGAGGCTAGGGTAATTTTGTAGGTCTGGAATAGGATTGCTTTTAGCTTCAAGACTGCTGTAGCTAACAAGGAAAGGAATATGTGATATTAAGTATAATAGTGATTATAATTAAATAAAAACCAAGTTTCAGAGTTTCTTAGCACCATCACACTGGATCAAAGTGAAATTTACCTTAGTGCAAATAGAAATATCCTTCATAATAGTTTTTAAATTTTATTTCTTTATTTTTGGAAGATGCTAAAATTTTTTTTTATTGTATAAGTTTAATTAACAAAAGAGACCAGATGATTTAGTTCCATTACTGAGACTTGGTAATCCTCTATGGGTTTTATGTTGTTGTTGTTGTTGTTGTTGTTGTTGCTTTAATAATGGATGCAGCGATGGTTGAAATTAACTGTAATTAAATGCAAAGCAGGTTAGTGTTAGTTTTTTTTTTTTTTTTACAAAACCAAGGTTTCGATTGCTATACAAATGTTAGTGCCTTCCCATTGCTTTCATTATGAGATTTTATTTTTTTTTATTTATTTTTTTTTTTAATTTTTTTTTTCAACGTTTATTTATTTTTGGGACAGAGAGAGACAGAGCATGAACGGGCGAGGGGCAGAGAGAGGGAGACACAGAATCGGAAACAGGCTCCAGGCTCTGAGCCATCAGCCCAGAGCCCGATGCGGGGCTCGAACTCACGGACCGCGAGATCGTGACCTGGCTGAAGTCGGACGCTTAACCGACTGCGCCACCCAGGCGCCCCTCATTATGAGATTTTAATATACAATGATTATGAGAACACCTCATTACTATATATACGCAGTTTAGTTTAGATCCCAGTCTCTTAAAAGGCTAAGATTGTATGCATTTAATTGCTGAGCCCATGCACATGATTGTTCATTTTGTTAAGCATATTTCTTGCAGAGGCATATATTATATCTCATGGCAATGTCTGCAGAGACTGAATGACAGAACCATGAGTTCCTGTAATACCTTAATTCAGCAAACATAAACTAAACACATACTCTGTGCCAGTCCCGTGCTGGCCTGGCCCTGTGGGAAGAAAATGAAGAAGATACAGCTGGCCCTCCAGTAGAGCATACAACCACTCAGGCTGTTTTGGTGCTTCTAAGATGGGAAGATTAGTCTACCAGAGGAATTAAAAGGTGGCTACATGCGGTTGAGGGGCACTGAGGTGGAGTTAGGGAGTAGAAAGCATAGGTAGGTATTATTTCATCATATTCTATTTATTTGGGTTGGGCTCTCTCTTTGTAGTGTTTATTATTTTTTGAAAGAAAATACCTAAATGATCAATTTCATGAAGCAATAATGAAATTGTATCATCACCATAAATTTCAAAATTTCACTTTTGTGTACTGAATACCCTCATCAGTGAGACTGCAGTAATGTCATAGAGATAGCACATACACACACACACAAATAGAAATTAATGGAAAGGGCTTTGCAAGTTTCTACTGCGAATCAAGACTGAGCTAATTCACTAGTCTTGTTCAATCTCATTTACGTGACAGGAATATTTGCTCTGTGAGGGCTTTTTATATATTTTTGTTCACTGCTCTATCTTTGGTTCCTTGTATATAGTATGTGCTCAAAAATATTTATTGAATGGTAGCATCATATGTCATAAAATTCTTTAGTCTCAGTAAGTCATGTATCTTTAATATTTTTCAAAATTTAGTAAATATGTTTCTGTACTAAATAGTCTATATTTCTAAAAGGGCAACATTTAGATATTGAAGATGTTGTTTGGCTTTTAGTAGCAATGTGATTAAATAGATAATACTAACATTCTACCCCCATATATAATGATAAAGTCCAAAATTGCCTAAAATGTTCTTGTGAAATATTTTAAAAACTTTCAAAAATAGATTTAATTAAGATTATTGGCAGGCAAAATTTATTCAATCTTTAGGTAAAACATTTAACACCTTATCTAAAGAAGGTAATAGCATAATTTGGAATTAATAGGCTATTGTGGTTGGGTGAATTCTTAGAGATTATTTAATCCAATCCCTTCACTTCATAAATTAGGAAACTGAAAAGGAGGTTAGAAATTATGAATTGCTAAATTACATGTATTTTAAGGAGAAATAATTGCTTTTCACAAATTCTTTTGGCTTAATTCTGAACCTTTAATAGAAGAAATAAATAATATTTTTGCTATGTTCTGGAATTTCTCATTAGAGATGTGCTGACAGCTCAGAGCCTGGAGCCTGCTTCGGATTCTGTGTCTCCCTCTCTCTCTGCCCCCTTCCCCTCTTGTGCACACACACGCTCTCTCTTTCTCTCTCCCTCTCCAAAATAAATATTAAAAAAAAAATCTTTGGGATATATAGGACACAAAGCACAAACCATACAAGAAATAATTAATAAACTGAACTAGGGATGCCTGGGTGGCTCAGTCAGTTGGGTGTCAACCTTCGGCTCAAGTCATGATCTCGCAGTTAACAAGTTCGAGCCTGCATTAGTCTCTCTGCTCTTACCACAGAGCCCACTTCAGATCCTCTGTCCCCCTCTCTCTCTCTGCCCCTCCCCAGCTCATGCGCTCTCTCTCTCTCTCTCTCTAATAAGAAATCAACATTTAAAAATAAATAAATAAATTGGACTCCACCTGCTCTTTGAAAGACACCCTTAAGAAAAAAATGAAAAAGCAAACTACAGGCTGGTAGAAAAATATTCTTAATACATATATCAGACAAAGAACTCAATACATATATCAAAGAAATGACTGGTGTCCAGAATATATAGATAATTTCTATCAATCACCAAGAAAAACAAACAGGCACATAAAAAAGGGGGGCAAAAAACTTGAACAGACACTTCATAAAAGAAGTAGATTAATGTAATCATGGTTTGAGGAAGCAAAATGATCAAATTAGTATTCAAGGGTTGATTTTTAAATGCTTTTGTTTTAATGTAATTTTTTTCCAAATTATACTCTGATTTATTACACATATCTAAACCAATGATTTTCAATGCTGGTTGCATATTAGAATCACTTAGGAGCCTTGAAAAATACCAGTGCTCAGGTTGCATCCTTGACCAGAATCACTGGGGGGAGGGTCCTGAGGATATCAGTACTATTAGAAAGTTTTTGGCGATGACAGCATGCAGTCAGAGCTGAGAACCCATGTGCTGATACTCACTTGATGTGTTTTACTTCTGACTCCAGGTCTGAGAGAAGCTTACATAAACTGTGCTGAATTTGTACTATGAAAATCTCATTTATCATTGCCAACTTTCCGGACATATATTAGGCATTATACAACAGGAACCTACAGGGAGTGAGTAATGCCAGCTGTTAGCTAGAGAGGGACTATTGTTTCAAGGATCACGTAAAAGCCTTTGTGGTGTTGAGGCTGCAGAATTGGCAACCAACATCTCATTTAATGGTTTATTTACCTACCATTTTTATCAATTTATCTTTCTTACTCTGATGATGTAGACAGCAGGATCCTTTTAAATTTGGATCAAATATGTTAGGCATAGCCTATTACCTCAGTAACCAGTGCTGCCAACTGTGTTTTATTGGAGGTTGATGGTGTGAGCCAAAGGTGGCTTGTTGTAACAACAGTGGCAGGAATAACTTACTGGGATTAAATTGAGGCTATTTGTTTTAGTTGCAGGATGCCATTTCCTCCTATCTCCGTTTACAGACTTATCAAGTTGCCTTTAAGTCACACTGTCACACTTATATAATGTCAGTGATTCCACCATTAAACATTTTTCTCTCACATGACAAAACTTCATTACTATTATTTAGAACTGGTCTAATCATAATTTTGGCATTAAAGCTCTTCTCATTTCCTTTCAGTCCTCTGCATGAGTCTTTTCTCCCTTCCTTTTCTTCCCTAAACAATTGTAATGAACACTTTCTTAACCTCTTTACTACCTCTCCATTACTTTTTTCTTTTATTAAGGATGTTGCTTATGGTTGAAAATTATATTTGAGCTGGGTCCCTGCCTCTCTCTTCCTCCCTCTTTCCCTCTGTCCTTCCCTTCTTTCCTTTCTTCCTCCTTTCCATTCCCTCGTATATTTATCAAGAACTTCTCCAGGAGGATCATTCAAGAGCTAATTGGGCTTTTACCTTAGAATGGAAATCAGTATTTTTAAAAAACAATCACTGTTAGAAATACAATAGGGAAAAGAAACTGCAGTGAAATATATACCTAGAAATCAAACTGGATGAATATGGGGTATGGAAACCTAGCCAACCTTCTTTGCAGGTGGAGAGGCAGGGGGCAAGTCATGTCTGAGTTTGTGTGTCTGCCAGATATTACTTTTAATAAGTCATCAGGTAGGATTGCATCTACTTTAATCTTAGATGCTGTACTCTATACCTCATTTATAAACATCATCTACATTCCTAGGTTGCTTATATATCACACTAAAAAGGTTAGATTCAATTTGCTTCCAGCTCTAGCACTTTGTAATTCTATGTGCAGTGCCTTATTTAGACCAGAATTCACTTGGTAACCTCTTTACCACGGTTTGCCACCAGAGGACAGGAGAAACTATGGTTTAATTCTGAGTAATTTCTAATCATAGGAGGAACAGCTGTTCAAGAAAGGTATCCCAAAGTAAGTCAATATGAGGGATTCAATTCAGAGATCTGTCCAGGAAGTAGGAAGTCTTCAAAGAATGGGAAGCAGGCTTTGATAGTTCCCACTGTTTAATAATATACTTGCCCAGCTTTTATCCTGGTTAATTCCTACACATCCTTCAGACTCAGGTCACTTCCTCTGCAGGCCTGCCCTAGCTCTAGAGCCTGTGTTAGGCACCATTCCTCTGGATTTCCTCCTTTATAACATGTAACACATGGTATTGCAATAATAATTTCTTGTGTACTTTTCTGACTCTTCCACTGGACTGGGATCAGGGATCAAGTTTTTCAGCTCCAAAACACTAGCACATACTATAGTATGAAATACATTGTAAATGCACAGTGATTTTTTTTTAAATACATGAATGAGTATTCAGATATTCTGTCTGGGTGGTTATAATGTCCATAGTTCTCTTCTGCTGGTGGCAGCTTCAGCACTGGGGAGCCAAACACTTCATGGCCGTTTGCAGTGTAAACCTTTAGTCACTGACATTGGCAAAGTTTTTCTACACATTTTCTAATGTACCTTCTCTCGGGTTTCAGTTTTATAGTTAAAGTTTTATATTTTATGGCTAAAAGTTTTTATTGTGTGCTTAAAAATGTATTACAGCATTACTCTAAAACTTTAAATTAGGTGTCCTACATTTACAATGTGAAATATTTATATATACACCTTTACATAGATGTTAAATAGCTATGGTTAGAAACAATGTGGATTCATGTAAAGAGCACCAGGTCCCTCAGTAACGAGTTATTTGAACTCAAGCAAACCTTTCCATTTTAGTTTTAAAATAGTAGCAACAAAGCAACAAAGGCAGAGCTTGCCTCAGATAATGAATTTGGAAGAGTTTGAAAGCTAGAACAACACACCGTGTTAATAAAATGGCACTACCTGATGATCTCTTCTGGATCCTTAATGACTCAGAACTGTTCTCGAAAGCATCTTCCTCCCTGAATAGTACAGATATGTGCTTGATAAACCTTGTTTATGGGCACATTGCAGTTTTCCTTGGATAAACTAACATGTGAACACGCATGCTCTCTCAGGGAATGCTTGGGGGATCCTGCAGGAAGCTTGGGAAGTTTCAATTCTAGACTCTTATTTTTGAAACCCTTTGTTGATGTCCACCCACTCATTGTGCAGACATGCTCCTATATTGCCTGATTTACCTGTCAGAAATCATTATCCAGTCAGCTGCCCAACCCAGAAACCTCTGATCTGTCTCATTTCCCTCCCATGTGCTGTCAGTCACTTGCTGCTTTCCGTGTCTGTGCTATCATCTCCTCTCTCCATGCACACTGCTGCTGCTCTAGGGCCAGCCCTCCACATCTCTTCACTGCACTACTGCCATGGCCTCCGCTCTGCATTGCTCTCAGCAACTGGCCTTTCCTTTCTCTCATCCAAGCCATCCGCTGTGCTTCACGCCTCCCACGCATGTACGAAACCTCCATTTTGCCAGTTTCTGGGAACTAAAAGCCAAATCTTCTTTATCTGGCCCAAAAGTTCCCCACAGGAGGTGGTTGGTCCCCTTTTTAGCTTCTCAGCCCCGGCTTCCTCCAAATCATCAGCATTGATATTGATACTCCCAATCTCATCATCATCATTCCCACCACCACCACCACCACCACAGTAACAACTTACCATGGGCCACACACTGTGCTGAGAACCAACCAGAGTCTTCTCAATTTGTCTTCACCACAGTCAAGCATAGTGGTGATGTGGAGGAGAAAATTAAGGCTTGAGGAAACTCAGTACAAGCTAGGAGGCAGGTCCCCAACTTGGGACCACTGAGGCTTCAGAGAAAACTGAAGTCACTGCTTCCTTGCCATTCTTCTCAAAGAGGAGGCACCTTTACTGCCCCTCTGTTCATCCATGCTGTCCCAAATGCTCTCTCCTCTTCTCTACCTATCAACTTCCAACTCATCCCTTAAGATGCTGCCTGTACTCTACCTTTCTCATGGTAGAGGAACTGTGGAAGATTCTAATGGCCACAATGCTAGGAAATAGCATAATTGGGGTTGAAATAAAGACACAGCACAACTGTAGCTTTCCTTTCATCAAAACAGTTGTTTTGATGGATACCACTAGCACAGGTTTGGAAATCTATCCAAGACAACTTGTTGATCGCAGTAGCATTCTGTTTTGCAGCATAATCTCAGGTTTCTTGGAAGGTGACCTTTAAGAGTTCTATTAACCCATCTCCCAACTTTTCCATCCTGCAAACACAGACATAATTGGAAGGAGGACTGTTTATATTCTTGGGGGACATGTTCCAGGTAAAGCAAAAATAACCAGTTTCTTAGTTCTCCCCTTTCTTATTTTGTCTTGCATAATGCAGCTGTTAAGTCAAGTCAAAACGGGTTGGTCGCCTACAAGGAGACTCTAAGCCGTTAGTGGCTTCTGCTAATTGACATAGACTGGAATTGAAATAGATGCACAGTGGGAAGTCCAGTTATCTTTTCACCAGCAGAAACCTAACACTCTTGTTCCTTAGAAGATGCTAGTAAAGTTCAGCTAGATTTTGAAAGCTCTCTGGATGCCTGGACAGGCCATTTTGTGTAAGATTGCACTGCTCACTCTTTATGAAGAAAGTTCCTTAGTGTAACATGAAAATTCTGCTTCCCTAAACTAGTTAATTAAATTACTGCAAATAATGGCATTATTTTATGGTGGGAAATCAAATAGAAAACTAAAGAGTGAAAACACATAAAACAATAGTATAAATAGTGGTTCTTAATTGAGGATGAGCAGCAGAATAACTTGGGGAAAAGTTTCTAAATATATACCATGAGAGCCATCTCTCATTTCCCCCAGTTCTAACTCAGTATACCTGGGATGTTGCCAGATATTGAATTTTCTTTCCCAAAAGCTTTTTAAGTAATTCTGATGTACTTATACTGGATTATAAATGGGGGTGATGGTCTCAAACCATGTTACTAGCCTTACACAGCCTTAACTTTTCATCCTCTTATATCAAAATCCAATACAATATCACTGTCTGATATGCAAATTCAAATTTCCAGTCAGAGGCTTAGGACACATGACCTAGGAGTTTAGATCCTATAATAAAATGTTCTTCCACTTCTGGAATTAAACAGGACCTTGGCCAATCTTTATTTTAATGGTATTTCAAACTAGTTTTGGAAACTGAAACCTTTTTTTCCCCCCTAATAAAGGTAGTACTGACTGTAAAAATAGATGAAACAGGAGATCACTTGAGTGAAGTGAGGCCTGTATAACTGCCTCCATTTCCTCTGGGCCTTGAGTGACTTCCTTGATTCCCTTGGGGCTCCACAGTTATAACCGCTGGTGGTATAATCATCCCATTTCACAGGTGAGGAAATCAAGGGCAAGTGAAGAGAAGCACCTTGCCTTGGAAACCGTTGTTGGAACATGAGAGTCCAAACTGCCAGTGGAATGCATTTTCCTTTACTGTAATTATGACTTTTGCTGGGAGAGGATATTAAGACATATAATGGGCTGCTGTTATCCTCATTAACATTTTGAACAACAACATGCCATTCCTACTCTTGGACTTATAACTGCTAAAATAAATGGAAAAATACATGTAAAATTAAATTAGCTTTATTATCCCATTAAAGGAACCATTTGATTTTGTCAGTTGGGAAAAATTTAATAAAATCAGATGTTATATTAATTAAGTAGAGTAATATAATGAAACTTCAAATTGTAAAATTGGATCTGGATGGGGCCCTGTAGAGGAGGTGATATGTTATCTCATCATATGAAATCTCATGGGGATTTCTCTACTATACATTCTATGGCAGAATGTAGAAATTAGTTGAATCTCTCCCTCTAGTCAAAAAAAGACTAAGAAGCATTACAAAGGGAAATTATGATGTTAGAAAAAAAACCAAACAAACCATTTAACTCAATGTGATCTCCTTACTTTGGCAACAATTGGGCTTATCTTAAAAACTTCCAAAACGAGGCTGCTTCAATTTAAGTTGTTACTAAACTTGCACATTTCAGAGTTGTTTTTTTTTTTCACATGTCATTTTTAAATACACCTATTTACTAGTTAAGTCATAGAATGTGTTGATTTGCATACATTCAATTTAGGTCAAATAACTCTAAGCCATATAATACTGTGGACATTTTATTTGAAAAAGGAAAACAAAAGAATAATGTAAATCTCCACTGCCAACCCTCCCCCCAAAAGGCTAATCCTGCCTTATTTTCTCCAGCTGGCAGAATATAGAGCATTGCATTTCAAACTTCAGTCTTTATTTTGTGATAGCATTAAAGCACATTTGAAAGGAACATATGTAATTTAATGGGATGTTACCTATTATATTACTAATGACATTTCCTAAAGAGCAAAACTTAATAAAAATATGAAACAAATATTGAATATTTTTGAATAGCAGGTGACATTGGACAGAAAAATACCTCTTCTGTCACCAACATTAAATGGAACATTTTAGATGGAGGGGAATTCCTGAGGCATTAGAATACTAAATCCTGCATTTATTGGGGGATGCAAGATGATGAGATAAATAGATATGACAAAATAAAGGGAGGATGGACTTGGTGCTAGGTAATTCACTGAGGAGGGTGGAATAATCTGTACTTGGTAGGATTTAAGATTGCCGTGAGACCCACTGAAGGCTTCTGCGCAGCATGAGGAGAGAATCTTATCTTAATTTATCAAACAAATTAAAAATAGCAAAATTTTGGTTAAGACAATCCATCTGTTCCAAAGCGTTAGACAGAGAGAGACTAAGGAAACCTCCAGGAAGGCTCCTGGGGTCTAAGAGTAGAAGGATGGTCACCCTGCAGCTGATTCTCCTCTGGGCCTCATTCAAGTTTATTGTGTCTGATCTAGCCAGGCTTGAAGGTAATATTTGGGAGTTAGAAAGTGAAAATACCTGAGATCAATATTTTGTAAAGGTACCCAGGATTCCAGTGCTCAATAACAAGGGAAGACAGAGACAAACTGACGCTGTAGCCATGGTTCCCAATGCTGGGTCACAGTAAAATTGCCTGGGGGGAGCTTTGGAAAAAAAATTCCACTGCCTGGGCCCCTCCTAGGTCATTCAAATCAGTCCTTGGGGGGTGATGCATAGGTATTACAAGGATTTGTTAAAAACTCTGCAGGTGATTTAATGTGCAGCCAGCCTTGAGAACTTCTTTTCTATAATAAGAATACAATAGCAATACTTCCCATAGAAACAGGGAGAGCCATCTCTCTAATCAGACCATACACTGCTATTTGGCAAATTTGATGTCTGTAAATACAAGAGAAAGATGGGGGGTGGGGTCTTGTCCTTTAAGGGGGAATGTATCTGTTTCTTTTGTGGACAAAATAATTTCCTAGAGTGTAAATTATCTTTAAAAAAAAAAACAATTCTGTAGGAGACATTTCCAAGAATATATCAGCTTTTTGGCTGGCAGGAAGAAGTCACAATCTGGTTACAGAGAGAGCCAATATATTATATAAGAACATCTTGTCATAGACTTAATTCTGTGATTCTGGTGTGCCCGTGAATATTTTTGATGGTGAAGACAAGTCTTAAATTATTTTTTCCTAGCACATAAGCATTGAATACGAGGAATTTGAGATTTTGTCTGTTAAGCATTCTAGTTCTATTTGCAAGTCAGAGAACAAATTCAGATGTATAGACCTTAGTAGTTTTATTCAGCAGAAAGCAGAGGGAAAAAATGTCAATGAACAACCACTGGTGGAACCCGGGTGATTTTCAGTGACTTGGTGCCATTTTATTATTTCAAAGTCAGTTTTTAACTTTTTTATTTAATGTTTATTTACTTTTGAGATGGAGACAGACAGAGCATGAGTGGGGGAGGGGCAGAGAGAGAGGGAGACACAGAATCTAAAGCAGGCTCCAGGCTCTGAGCTGTCAGCACAGAGCCTGATGCAGGGCTCAAACCCACAGACCATGAGATAATGACCTGAGCTGAAGTTGGATGCTTAACTGACTGAGCCACCCAGGTGCCCCTCAGAGTCAGTTTTAATAACAGTCATGCCTTTAGGAAGCAACTACCCTAAAAATAAAAAGAAGAACCACCAAGAGTGTCTGCTGTAAATTGTGAGAATTAATCACCTTGGTGATACTACCTTGAGTGACGTCCAGCAAGTACTTCAAGGCATAATAGGGGGCAACATCAATATCTCATGCATGAATAAGGCCCAGAAATGGGAAAGTCTAGGTTATTGTACAGTGAGCTGGAATTATGTGGTGGTTGTAGGAAATTTGCTTATTTACAAAAGGACCCTAAGCAGAGATCAGAGGCATGAAAAGCAAAGTCCAGCCACCTAGAAAAAGGCAATGGCCAGGTGAGTTAGCAAGAGAACAAGAGAAGAGGTTCTGGAAATAGCTCCATTCTGAAGGGGACACGCGTCATATTAAGGCAGAAGCCCAGATCTACACACTGAGCCATTGTGGAAGAAATAGGGTATAATATCAGCTACGTAGGTCCCAGACTAGTCCATTGATAGCCTCCAAGTCCCAGTAGAAGGTAAGATGAAGGCTTTTCAAATTCTTGCTGCTCCAGCTAGCATTTATTGTGGGTACTGGAGCTAGACTGGTGTGCAGGTGGGGCTAGATGGTTGATTCAGGTATGGGGGGCTACAAAGATACAGAAGAAATGAGGCAGTAGCTGATCAGGAGTTGCTCCCAGGGAATATGATCCTGATCTTGCCACTTCCAGAAATAGCCAGTAATGGTACACCAAGAAAATTAACTTACTGTCACCTACCAAAATAATTTACTTCTTTCCTCTCTTACTTTCCTCTTTGCTAATGGAAATAGAACACCAAGTATAGTTGGAAGAAGGTTCTCTTTATTTTTTTTAAATTTTTTTAACCTTTATTTATTTTTGAGACAGAGAGAGACAGAGCATGAATGGGGGAGGGGCAGAGAGAGAGGGAGACACAGAATCTGAAACAGGCTCCAGGCTCTGAGCTGTCAGCACAGAGCCCGATGTGGGGCTCGAACTCACGGACTGCGAGATCACAACCTGAGCCAAAGTTGGACGCTTAACCAACTGAGCCACCCAGGCGCCCCAGAAGGTTCTCTTTAAAGCTCTCAAATTTATGTGGCGCCTGGGTGGCGCAGTCGGTTAAGCGTCCGACTTCAGCCAGGTCACGATCTTGCGGTCCGTGAGTTCGAGCCCCGCGTCAGGCTCTGGGCTGATGGCTCAGAGACTGGAGCCTGTTTCCGATTCTGTGTCTCCCTCTCTCTCTGCCCCTCCCCCGTTCATGTTCTGTCTCTCTCTGTCCCAAAAATAAGTAAACGTTGAAAAAAAAAAATTTAAAAAAAATAAAGCTCTCAAATTTTATGTAGGCTCCAAGCAGAGGTTTTCAGTTGGAGTGCATCACCTTTGGAGCTTTATCAAACTAAACATACCACTACCTTCTCTTCATCCCCATATTTTTCTGGACATTCTGATTATGTTCTTTCCTTCTATCCCTCAGCCTCCCTACCCAGACACAATGCAGAAATCTTCCATATTTAAGATCCTTTTTCAGTGTCATTCATGACACTTGTAACTATGTATTTAATGTATTCCCTGCTAGGATGTGGACCATGATATTGATTTCTATGAGGGAGGAATCTGTGTCTGAAGTGGAGAAAGCATTTAGTAAATATCTAAATGAATGAGTGAGTCAATCTACTTGCTTATTGGTTTTTTAATTCAACACATTCATTGGCCCTCCTGCTTTAACAACCATAATGTAGAGAACATCTGAAGTCTTTTTATTTATTTAAAAATTTTTTTTAAATGTTTATTTATTTTTGAGAGAGAGACAGAGCATGAGTGGGGGAGGGGCACAGAGAGGGGGACACAGAATCTGAAACAGGCTCCAGGCTCTGAGCTGTCAGCACAGAGCCTGATGCGGGGCTTGAACTCAGGAACTGTGAGATCATGACCTAAACCAAAGTTGGACGCTTAACCGACTGAGCCACCCAGATATGCCTTATTTATTTTTTAATTATGTTACTTCCTAATCATCGTTCTCATTTTATTTATTTTTCTTTTTTTTTCCTAAGATGTTTTTAAATTTAAATTCAAGTTAACATATAGTGTAGTATTGATTTCAGGAATAGAATTTAGTGATTCATTCCATTTTTATAACTTTCAGTGCTTATCCCAACAAGTGCTCTCCTTAATGCCCATCACCCATTTAGCCCATCCTCCCACCCACCTCCCCTCCAGCAACTTTCATTTTGTTCAAACCCTAGGGTTTGCCTCCCATTCTGTTTTCATCTTATTTTATCTTTTCCTTCCCTTCCTCTATGTTCATCTGTTTTGTTTCTTAAATGCCACATGAGTCAAAGCATATATTTGTCTTTCTCTGACTGACTTATTTTGCTTAGCATAATATACTCTAGTTCCATCCACATTGTTACATATGGCAGGTTTTCATTCTTTTTGATCGCCAAGTAATTTTCCATTGTGCATGTGTGTGTGTGTGTGTGTGTGTGTGTGTGTATACCACCTCTTCTTTTTTTTTTTTTTCAACGTTTATTTATTTTTGGGACAGAGAGAGACAGAGCATGAACGGGGGAGGAGCAGAGAGAGAGGGAGACACAGAATCGGAAACAGGCTCCAGGCTCTGAGCCATCAGCCCAGAGCCTGATGCGGGGCTCGAACTCACGGACCGCGAGATCGTGACCTGGCTGAAGTCGGACGCTTAACCGACTGCGCCACCCAGGCGCCCCCCACCTCTTCTTTTATCTTCGTCAGTCGATGGGCATTTGTGCTCTTTCCATAGTTTGTCCATTGTTGATAGTGCTGCTATAAACATTGGGTTGCATGTGACCCTTTGAATCAGCATTTTTGTATCCTTTGGATAAATACCTAATAGTATAATTCCTGGGTTCCTGGATAGATCTATTTTTAGTTTTTTGAGGAACCTCCATGCTGTTCTCCAGAGTGGCTGCATAGTTTGCATTCCTACCAACAAGGCAAAAGTGTTCCCCTTTCTCTGCATCCTTGCCAAGTTTTGTTGTTTTCTGAGTTGTTACTTTTAACCATTCTGACAGGTGTGAGGTGGTATTTCATTATGGTTTTGAATTGCATTTTCCTGATGATGAATGATGTTGAGCATCTTTTCATGTGTCTGTTAGCCATCTGGATGTCTTCTTTCAAAAAGTGTCTATTCATGTCTTCTGCCCATTTATTCACTGGTTAGTTGTTTTGGGGTGTTGAGCACCCACTAGCATGCATGCACATACTCTCACACTCTCTCTCTCAAAAATAAACATTAAAAAACAACAACAAAAAGAAGTTGCTGCTGCCAAGGTCAAAGAGATTGCTATGTGTTTTCTCCTCTAGGATTTTGACGGTTTCCTGTCTTATATAAGTTTTGGTCTTTCATCCATTTTGAAATTATTTTTGTGTATGATGTAAGGAAGTGGTCCAGTTTCATTTTCTGCATGTTGCTGTCCAGTTTTTGCAACACCATTTGCTGGCAACTATCTTTTCTCTTGGTTTTTTTTTTTTTTTGATGTTTATTTTTGAGAGACAGAGCGCAAACAGGGGAGGAGCAGAGAGAGACACACTGAATCTCAAGCAGGGTCCAGGCTCTGAGCTGTCAGCACAGAGCCCGACGTGGGACTCGAACCCATGAACCACAAGATCATGACCTCAGCTGAAGCCAGCAGCTTAACCAACTGAGCCACCCATGCGCCCCTAGACTGTCTTTTTTCCATTGGATAGTCTTTCCTGCTTGTTGCAAATTAGTTAGCCATATATCTGTGGGTCCGTTTCTGGGTTCTCTATTCTGTTCCACTGATCTATGTGTCTGTTCTTGTGCCAGTTGCCAATACCATGTAATATAGCTTGAAGTCTGAAATTGTGATGCTTCCAGCTTTGGTTTTCTTTTCCAGCATGACTTTAGCTATTGGGGGTCTTTTGTGGTTCCATACAAATTTTAGAATTGTTTGTTCTAACTCTGTGAAGAATGCTGGTCTTATTTTGAAAGGGATTACACTAAGTGTGTAGAATGCTTTGGGTAGTATTGACATTTTAACAGTATTTGTTCTTCCAGTCCATGAGCATGGAATGTTTTTTTTTTTTTAATTTCTTTGTGTCATCTTCAGTTTCTTTCATAAGCATTCTGTACTTTTCAGCATATAAATTTTGATCATCATTCTCATTTTAAATGACTTTATATATGGGAGGATGAAAAAGGTCTATATTTATTCTGAAATATACTACAAAATGCACTCTTAGACAAAATTTCTCCTTTCTGTCACCTCAGATTATTGAAGGGAGAGGGATATGGATATTATATGAAGGAATCTAGTTGATGGCCTCCCAGAGATGGAGATTATACTCTCTGTCCTATTATCCACTATCATCAGCATGAGTAAGTAGTTTTATTGTATCATAGAAGTTATGTCTCCTCAGAACACAGCAATACTATGCAGATGAGTGAGTGAACTGGATAACAGTACATTTATGTGCCAATTTTATTTATAGTTCCATGGTTACTGTATTATGATCATTCTTTAACTCTGTGAGCTCCCTGGACTTGTTTTTGTTTCTTTATTATAGCTCACTTATTATTCAGAAAGCTTTATATAACAGTTCCACTGATTTGATAAGAGTTGGAATTACCTGATAATATTGAATTTTGGCCCAATAAATCAGTTGATGAAGAACACTTGTGTGAATCATGGGAATAACTGATGAAAGAATAATGAATGCTCTTCCAGCCACTGGGGTTGCTTCAATGAAAGCTTTTGTTAGATAGGTGTAATTTTGCTAAGGCTCAGTCTGGATTAACCTGATCTAATAGTTTTTTTTTAAGTTTATTTATTTATTTTAAGAGAGAGAGAGATAGAGGCAGAGAGGCAGAGAGAGAGGGAGAGAGATTCCCAAGCAGGCACTGTGCTGTCAGCGTGGAGCCCAATGTGGGGCTCAAACTCACAAACGGTGAGATCATGACCTGAGCCGAATCCAAGAGTCAGCTGCTTAACCCACTGAGCTACCCAGGCACCCCATGATCTAATAGATTTTTATGGCAAATGTGAGTTTTCAAAGTTTCCTGTTTTTCTGCATTCTCCTCCCAACTACCATTTATGTCTTTTGGCTCTTTGTCTATGAGAATTTAGAATCCCTGTTACCCCTTCAATTTTAGGGTTTTTTTCCTACCCTACTGTAAGTGGACTGTAACTTTTCTAAGAAAGGCATGTTATCTACTTTGTCTCAACTTGTGATATCTGGCACCTAAACAGAGCCTAGGACAATGAAATCCTGCAGTAAAAACCTGTTGAATATGTAAACTTAACTACTATCCCACTTTGAATAAGGTGAGGGTGAATCTGATTAGCAAGTGCATACATTTTAAAAGTAACTAAATATTGACTGTATCCTACAACTTATCTGACTTGACTTTTTGGTCTCTGTAGAACTCCATATTCTTCATCACTTTTGTGCACGTGATATTCTTCCGTGGCATTTGTACTAACTATCCAGGCAGACCACTGTTGTTACTTTTCTGTGACCTTATTCTTCTCTTCTCCCCTTTGGGCCTACAAGTAAACTAGACCAGAAATCTCTGTTCTCTGTTCAGCGAGTTGTCCTTTCAAATTCGTTCTCTAAAAATTTTAACAATTCTGATTTAGGAAGCTTTATCTCAAGGACAAAAGGGTTGGGAATATGAAAGAATCTGAAAAAAGGCTACATCTCCCCTTGCCCTGCCAAAATCCCCCACATAAGATGGTCTTTTTTTCAACCTACTGATTTGCTTCTTTTGGCTCTCCTTTAGGATGTAAACCCATTGGACACAACAGTGTAATCCATTATATTTCAAACTGCTTCAGGCGATTTAGATTTTCAACTCAGGGTAAAAACAATACAGTTTCAACTGTCATGACTTCAGTATTATCTGTGGTAGGAAAGATTGTAATTAACAGAATTATTATAGATACTAATTTTTGAAACCTATACTGAGATGTTTTAAAGTTGAATCATATTGAAAATCAAGTGAGACATAATTAAAATTACTTGGTCAATAAATATTTTTAAGTAGCTACTCTGTCTTAACTTTAGGTTTTTGGTTTTTGGTTTTTGTTTTTTTGAAAACAACAGAAAATAGCACAAAAGAACATTACAATTTAAAGATAACAAGCAGCATTTTGGTATATTTATTTGACTCAATGTATTATTTTTTATATGAATTCAACAAAAATCAGCCATGCCAGAAGCAATTTATAACCCATATGATATTGGTGGATATATCATAACACACTCTCCTTTAGAATGAACACTTCTGAAAAAGCTATACATTTTTGAGCTGAAAGTGAACCATTAATAAATATTTCTGTTAGTGGTGGTTTTTGTGTTTTGTTTGTTTTATAACCATATGTGGACCTGGTAGAAATCCTTCTAAGCACCAAGGTTTATTAAAGCAGACCTGGGCAACACCAAGATGTTAAAGAACAGAGAGATTATGGGTGCTGAGAGCAGGGATCTGGGGTTGGAAGACAGCATTAAAGGTAGCAGGGATCTGCTACATGTTTCTCTCCTGACAGAAACACATCACGAAGCAAAGACATAGCAGGAAACAAAACAATCAAAGGTCAATCTTCTTTTCTTAAAAATAATGCTACTGTATAAGACTTTTTAAAAAGATATATGATTATGAAAATAATTCAACTTCTTACATTTATCTTTTTGAAATTAGGGATTATTCTGTCTCGCTCAGTAAAGATGCCCTGCTTTCAGTGAGACACAAATCCACTGTGTAACAATTTGGAGGTCATTTCGACAAAATCTTTCAACATAATGTGGTATTTTTTTCAACTGCAGGCCTACATATGTCACCTCTTAATACTCATTACATAGGGAGGGAGTTTAAGGTAATAAATAGACCAGAACATGCCTCATGCTTTAGAGCCCTGATCCACTTGTCTGACTTTGTTCTAATTTGTTCTAAATTGGATATAGAGTGAACAGTACTGTCCCTTACCATTATATTTCATTATAATAATTTAATTTTTATAACTTATTGCTCTACCTATGTCATATGGCCAAATTTCCCCCTCCATTATTGGAGCTGGCTTGTTGAATTAGAATTAGAGATGGGTCACATTTCAGAGACACCACAACTTTGTTCTGGTTAGAATTCTTATCTGAAACAAATAGACCATTCTTCATATTCAATTTTAGCCGTGAAGTTAATCCAAAGTAAATACCAAAATAAATTGTTGCCTTAGTGTGTACCTTACAACAATGAATCTTGTGAATTATAAAGATTTCCAATGAAGTTGTATCCAGCAAAAATTGGGGTCAGAAAAAAATTTAGAACTAACTAGTTCATCTACTAATTTAAAATTCATAGTTTTAAGTCAGATATACTTTGTTCTCTATATCCTATGCAGAAGAGGTTTGGCAGTTCTAAATTTTCTCTGTCATAACAGAAGCTAGATTATCCCAAAGTAATCATTGCATTTAGCTCAGAAACACAACTGCCCTAACAAAATATTTCATTACACAAGGTTTACTCTGCTGTATTTCTGAAATAGTATAGATAACTGTAGCAGAATTTTTTAATATATTACTCTAGTAGATGTGTACCTTATGTTTTGATACTGCAGCTTTAATGCAGCCCTACTGAAACAAGGGTCTTTCCCTCTCTTTTTTTATTTTGGGTATACTTTGAAGCAGACTTTTTGCTAGGAGCAATTTGATGTGTGGACACTTATACATTATACATTTAAAAAAATCATTATTGTTTCATTTCGTTACTAAGTGCTAGGCAAAATAGATATTTTCCTTCTAACCTTGAAAATAGATATTTGCCACCAAATACTCTCTACTCATTGACCATGGAAATAAGGAATAAAGTGGTTTACAGGTGGAGTAAGGTCTCTGAGGGCAGAACTGTAAACCACAGAGGGTAATTCCCAGGCATTGGAGCCTAATGGAGTTTACCCAGTTGGATTTGACATTGCTTAGCACCAGTGATTCCTGTCTCCCTTCCATTTTCTTCCTTTGGAATGGGAATGTCTACAACTATTTTCCTATGCTGCTTCACTATTGTATTTTTGGAGCAGATCATTTATTCTCTAATTTCACAAGTCTGCAGATAGAGAGGAGTTTTGCCCCAGAATGGCTCATACCTAGAGTGTCATCCGTACCTGATTTAGATTATTTAGATGAAGACGTTTGAGCTGCTGGTATTTAGGTGAGATTTTTTACTTTGATTTGATGTTGTAATTATTTAGACTCTGTGGGATATTGACAAAGAGTGAATGTATTTTGCATGTGGGATAGATGTGAATCTTTGGGGACAAGAGGATGGGTAGAGTAGGCTGAATAATGACAGTTATGTCCTTGTCCTCATCCCTGAAACTTGTGATGGTTACTTCGTAGGGCAAAAAGGAACCTTTAGAAGTACTCAAGTTAAATATTTTGAGACTGGGAGATTATCCTAGATTATCTGAGTAGCCTGATGTAATCGCAAATGTCCATATAACAGGGACACAGGAGGAGTCAGAGTTAGTAGGGAAAGTGATATGATGATGGAGGCAGAGATTAGAGTAATATGTTTTGAAGATGGAGGAAATGGCTACAAGCCAAAGAATACAAGTGACAATAAGAATCTGGAAAAGACAAAGAAACCAATTCCTCCCTAGAGCCTCCAGAAAGAGTGCAGCCCTGTGGACAGCTTTAATTTTAGCTCAGTGAAACTGATTTCAGACCTTTGACCTCCAGAATTCAAAGATAATAAATTCAGTTGTTTTAAGCCACTAAGTGTGTGGTAATTTCTTACAATAGCAATAGGAACTAATACTGAGGGTCCATATGAAACTGCTTTATAAAGATGAGTTCTGGTACAAAACTGAAAATTCCTTGAATATTTAATTCATACTTCTTGAAAAAAATCAAACAAATATAAAAATAAAATTATGTAATGGGAGTGGGAGTTGGAGATGAAGTCAAAGTCAGAAATGTCTGCTGCACACATTACTGGGTAATAAAGAAGAGGAATTTTACAATTTGGCAGGGATGCTTTAACTAGTGTCCAAAAAACTGCATTAAAAACATTTTTATTTTGGTTTTCCTAGATATTTTCTCTCCTTCGTCACCCACCCCCACTCCTCTATAGCATTTCAAGTTGGACCTGCAGAGATACTTTTGAAGGTTAAATGAAGTTCAAGGGCTTCAATTCTTAGTTTCCCTGCTGAGACAAAAGATACACTAATTAATGGCTTTTATGAAGTCTTGGCTTTTACTGGAAATAAAACCAAATAATTCCTCTGAAGACTTTATAACTAATTGCTGTTTAGCATAATTTGATTTGAATTTCTCATGGAAAACAGTTGAATGGAAACAGAGTTGATTATTATGAATCCAAAAGTTTCTTCATTTTAAGATTAGTCATGCTAAAAGCCAGTATATCATTATAAATTTTATTCTGCAACACATTTTTTTTGTTTGTTTTGCTGTACTGTATGTGTTGGAATGAAATGAGTATTTGGAGGAACAAAGAATTTATTACATTAAGTGGTCTAAAACCTTTGTTACCTAAAAATTTCAAAAAAATAAGTTGCTCTAGATTGAAACATTTTCTGGATAAAATCTATCCTTTTAATCAAAAAGCAAATGTTGGGATGAGGGGGGGATATATCTTATATATTATATATGCATATAAGCTGTGTGTGTATGTGTAGAAGCCATATTATCTTTGCATGTTTTGGTTTTTATTTTAAACATTCTGGAAGGAAACATATATAAATTATACTTAGTTGTGATTTTTAAATTATATGTGTGATATAAATTAACTTTACCTTAGTGATATTGTACTTGCAATAAGACACTATTTCTTTGAGACAATGTATAAGGACACAAGAACAAGCTTGCTGAGATGCATAAAACCTGGGTGTACACAAGATTCAGGACATGCCCATGAAGAGTCACAGGTATGGCTGTGACCTTTCTAAAATGTAGCATAAAAAAGTAATATCATTACTTACATGTTTTAGTATATATGGAAAAAAAGATAAAGTACAACTTGTTATTGCAAACTGGAGAAATTTCTTCGTAAGGCCCTGATAAAAATGGCATGTTGTAATTCAATGAGCAAAGTCCTCAACATCTTTAGGGCCATTACTACAATGATTTTATAGGACTTTTTCAAATAAAGAGGCTTCATATTTGCTAATGGTTTGAAGCCAAAGTTTGAATAAAAACAATCTTAATCAGAATCTGCCAAGTCTTCAAATCCGAGACTTCCTAAAAGACTCTGAAATTGTACCCTTTATAAATGGCAATATGATATTTAGGATAGGATTTGTGTTTGTTACAATCCTATGTGAAATCTGGTTGTTGTATCATTAATCATCTTTTATTTAAATTGAAGTTCCTTCCTTCCTTCCTTCCTTCCTTCCTTCCTTCCTTCCTTCCTTCCTTCCTTCCTATTATTTTTTCCCTCCTTGCTGTTTTCCTCCCTCTCTCCCTTTTTCTCTTCTTTTCCTTCCTACTTTGCTTTCCTTCCATTCCTTGCTTTCCATTTCTTACGTCGCTTATGTCCTTTTTGTCTTTTTTTAGCCTTCCTTCTTTTTACTACCTAAGAGTACAAGTCGAAGTAGAATCTAAAATGCTGAGCACATTCTCTGGGGCAACTATGAAAACTTTTTAAATGATTCTCAAGTTATTGAAGTGAGGGTAAAACCTTCACCTCTGAATTCAGAAGGCACTGTGTTGAGATGTCATTAATAATATTTTGAAATCTCTTGGAACATCTTATTCTCACTGGGTCCCTAATTGTCTTGACCAGCCCTCAATGCAAACACTCTTGGACACTTAAGAAAGGGAATGGGGTTGGGGCGCCTGGGTGGCGCAGTCGGTTAAGCGTCCGACTTCAGCCAGGTCACGATCTCGCGGTCCGGGAGTTCGAGCCCCGCGTCAGGCTCTGGGCTGATGGCTCAGAGCCTGGAGCCTGTTTCCGATTCTGTGTCTCCCTCTCTCTCTGCCCCTCCCCCGTTCATGCTCTGTCTCTCTCTGTTCCAAAAATAAATAAACGTTGAAAAAAAAATTTAAAACAAAAAAAAAAAAAGAAAGGGAATGGGAAGGAACTGGTGGCGGGGGGGGGGTGGGGGTGTGGGATCATTTTCTACTCAAATGTTTCATATTGCACATGTAACAAGTGAGTTATTAAGAAATATTTTGCTGTCTTCTCTTGATATTTTAGATTTGTCACTTAAAGGATGCAAAGTTGTTTTCCCCTACATGCTTCTGTGTTCTCATGTTCTAGATTTTGTTCCATGGGTGGAAAGAACTTAGACTATATTCTAAGAACATTTTCACCAATTTAAGACAGCAGATCAATGAGCAGAATGTCCTCTCCCCCATTTTCCAGGCAGTGTAATTGTAGGTTCTGCCACAATCTAAGAAAGAATGCAGGAAGATATTGGACTTACTGTTAGTCTAGTTGTATGGCTTCATCCCTAGATTTGATTTGCACAAAAGCAAAGTAATATGTTATTTCTTGTACCTTGAGTGTTGTGGAGTAATTAATCTGTATTGCCCATAGAAAATAATAATAATTGTACTTGAAATTCAATTCACCGATATATAACTATGAATAGTGTGCTTTATTCAGTAACTTGAACAAAGTTTATGGTTCAGTCTTTGAGGAGACAATCAAAGTCAGTTCACGTTAAAAGTTACTAGTTATGCAAATTGAATGGATTTGGTTCCAAGGAATGGCCAAAAGTTTTAGATCTTCACAGGCTTATTCCAGGCTTAGCAATTTTAAATTTTTAGGTAAGGAGAAATGTATTTGATTTGATTTTGCCCTTCCAGTCCCTTTCTTCTCTCTCCCTTTCTCCTTCTTTCCTCTATTGCTAGTGGTATACCTATCTCTACCTTAATCTTTATTTCTATTTCTATTCTCTAACTCTTAAAAAATGATAATAGTTAACAGCTAATCTTTACTGAGTGTTTAATGTGTGCCAGGTATAAGTCTTACATTTATTTTATATAGATTTGGAAGAATGGTGAAATGGAGGACAAAACAATTGTTGCACTTTAAAGTCTTATGAAAAGTGAACTTCAATTTACATTTTGAAGTATTAAGCACTCATGTGAGGAATACCTACTAATGGTATTCATGAGAGAAATGTTCAGTAAGGTTATAGGTCTGACTAAACTAACTGGTCAGAATATTATTTCCTCAATCACTAATTTATCCCTCCCCCTCTTTGTTTAAGCATATCTTAGGTGCCTACTATATATAGGGAGGTGTACCAATAGTGAATACAAAACAAAGAAAGCTGAGTTTTCATCCACAACAACCTGTATCCTGTAGTAGGTGTTGCATTTCCCTGCTGGAGCTCTGTCTTTAGGGATCCTGTTCTAAAACCAGTATATCTAATGTCAAGGTAACATCTGCCAACCTAGACCTTCATAAACTAAGACTTTACTGACTGCTATCAATCAATAGGGTTCATAGCTCCCAGCAGTTTGAGCAACTCTAGATGTGGCAAACTTGCTATGGCCATGACTGCCAGAAGCAGTTTTACAGTTATGACAGGGCAGAATTTTCATTAGGTGGTTTCATTAGGTGTATAACAGAACACAATCAGCCACAGCTCTCTGAGAGTCTAGAAACATATGGGCCAGCAGGAATAGGACATAGTAGTAATGGAGTCAAAAGCCACTCATCAAGAATCATCTTTAAAACAAGTAACCAGTGTCCCTTAGAATGTATGAAATGTTTCCTGTTTCTTGGAAGTCAGAATAGTTGTTTATTTATAAAATAAGTATAAATGAATTGGATAAAACAAAGTTTAGACACTTTTTTTTTCCTCTCTAAGGTGTAAATGAAGCAAGATAGATCGGTATAATGTGATAACACCTATGTCACTTGAAAGTACATATTTCTAGCATCAAGTCCAGATGGTTCATATTCATTCTCTTTCCCTTTCTTCTTCATTCTATTTTGTTTTACTTTCAGTTGTTTAGAGTTGTGATATAATTATTTTGTATTTTAACATTTGTCATTTTACTTTTAATTTTCCTGAGATTTTTTATTGCCTTTGTTTTTACTGGTTTATAGAAGCAACATATTTTTTTATTCTTCAAATTTGTTTTTCCAATTACGTGATATAGGGATTCTCTTTTCTCCCAGTGAGATCCCTCCCATAGTCCTTGATCTTCTGCTCTACAGTGAATTATTTCCTTTCTAGGCATGCTTTACACTTGTCATTATGAGACTTCTTTTAGATGTTCTTCTGTGTTAGAGGCACTGTATCCTGGGATTTTATACATTATTCTATCTTGTTTGAACGTCATTTTGCTAAAATATATACTCAAGTTAGCTTCTCAAAATCAGGACATGAAGAACAAAGAAATAAATGTTTGATAATTGCGTATTAGAACTTCTCTCTATGGTACCTTTATCCTTGGTAAATAACTTCACTAGACATAAGATTATCTATCCAAAATCATTTTCCCTTAAAATTTGCACATGCCATATTATCTAACACTTATTTGTGCTCATCAGAAGTCATACCAAAATGATTCTTACTCTATTATAGGAGATCTAATTTTTAGTCTTTGTAAGTCTAAGTCTTTGTAAGTTCTCTTTCTCCTTGGAGTTGTGAAATTTCATAAATATGTATTAGAATAGGACCTGCCTCATCTATTGTGCTTGCAAGTAGGTGAGCTATTTCAACTTACTTTCTTCAATGCTATGTAATTTTGGAGGGTCACATTTTGGGAAATTTCTTACCCTCTGTTTCTTCTGTCTTTTTCTTCAAATCTTTTTAGTGAGATATTTGATCTCTTCTATGAAGACTTTATTTCTATATTTTGTTTGCATATCCTGTCTCCTTTTACATTGTGATATAAATTTTACCATTATGTTGTATCCATTAGCAGCATATCTTTTCACTTTTGAGTTTTTAGCTGAATCTTTATTAGGCTTTTTAAACTAGGGTTGAGGACAGGGGCACTATGGGTTCCTGTACCCTTACTAGACCCTGGAGATACACCATTTTCAGAAATTTGTTATAAACTCATTCACTAAAGACTTCCCTTTCAATTCTGTTTTCTTTGCTGTTGTAGATTTATACTCTTCTTTATGCATCTTCACTGTCAATTCAGTGGGATTTGGAAAGGCCTGGAGGGAAACTTGTGTAGCAATTTGGCCATATTGAACTGAACAGGATGCACATTTTCAATAGCTTAATTGGATGAAGAGCCTACTAGAAAATCTGGCTTTGTGTAGGAAATCTATCCCAAAAGATTGCCATCTCAGTCAGGAAACAGAAAGTGCAACCTAAACTTTCATAGACCTGAATTAAATAGGAAATTCTTATACTCAATCCAATAGCTAGGACTTCTAGCAGACTTGCCAATGACTAATATAGAGTGAGAATTTTATTTTGCTTCAGTCTATTTTTTAAGTAGTTTTTTTTTTCATGCATACATATATAATCAGTTTGAGTAGGCAAGTCTCATGGGATATAGTTAGAAATCACCATTATTTTTGTCTTCCACTGTCCCCTTAAATCTGTTTGATGAGGGACAGTATGTTCCTACCACTGAAGAAGCCCAGGCCAATCCAAGAGTTACTTTAAATTACCAAGAGTCTTGATTAAATAATTAACATTGCTTGGTCCAGATAATATAAAGAATTTTAAACTTCATTTAAAATTAGTCTTCCATTTTTTCTTCTTCCTCTTTTCTCATCAGGATAACCTATTTTCAGCCCAACTGGAGTTAGAAGAAAGCAAGGGAAGGATTACGTTATATTCTCTGATTTAGCAAATGTGTAAAACTGACTCTCTCATGGGGACTTCGGTGAATTTTGTGAAGAATCTTCTATTCTCGTGGATTCTTGGGTCCTTCTCTCTGCAACTGCTTTGGGATGGGCATTACCTCTCCTTTGCCAGGATTCTCCTGAGCCCCCAGCTTCAGTACAAGCTCTTACCATTGGGGTCCTCTTGCCTAACAGCCTGCCTTCATTAGCTGAATTCTTTCAACAATGACCTTCTCACTATCCACTGCATCCATAACTGCAGGGCATGCATATTTAATTTTCTGAGTGATTCCTTAGAATTCACTGTTGTTTTTGCTTGAGGTTAGAAAATAGCACCTCCTTGGCCTTTATGCCTCAGGGGATGGACTACTAGGCTGGTTCTCTTCAAATCAATCCTCCTCTCAAATTTCAGCAGTCAGGATGATCACTCAGAATTATCTTTGCCAGCATCACCTATGGCCTTCATACCTTAACCAAAACTGAGTAGGGAAAAGTCACATTTTAATAGTGTGTTATGCATGGGTTAATACTTATTAAGACACAGTGTTGAGGACAAATTTGAATGACTTTGGAAAACTCTGTGAACTGAGGAAGATTATTTAGGCTTGAATTTCATAACTGGAGTAGAATCTCATTAAAAGCAATGAATTAAATGGAAATGAATGAGTTGTTGCAATAAATGGCTTGAGAAAGCCACTAATTTGGAAGCAAAAAGTTCTGAGTGGAAGTTAAAAATATATTGACTTTTGAGAAATTACAACAGCATAAATTTGAGTAGGAATTAGTTAGGAGTTAAATAATAAAAATACATATAAGTAATTTCATTAGGGGAGGTAAATGGAAGGAATTGTTAAAAATGCTGACTAATTAATTTTATCATTAATAGGGTAAAATAATTTTAATTTCTAGAAGAAGTTCATAAGGAACCATGCTTGATTTTTATCTTTATGAATAATAGAAAATCACCAACTTAAAAATTCGGAAGTGTAACAAGTATTTCTCCCATTTGTCTTATGTGCCTATATGTCCTACTTTAAATAAAAATGCCAAAAGAACTAACAAATCAGATGGGACATGAAAATATGCATTTAAGGAAGGTGATTCATAAGTATAATAATTTCTGAAAAACTATTGTCTGACAGAATACATAATAGGATCACTATTCTGGATGAGTCCCACAAATGGGTTGCAATGGAAATGTGAGTAAGGTAAAAGGGCCCACAGTGACCACTGGGCCTGAACACAAACAGGCCCATTAGGTGACTCACCTCAAAATATCCATAAGCCCTAGCTGACCAATGGGCTACATACAACAAATGGGTTGCAAATTAATAGGTTGTCACCTAAGACTTACTATGAACTAGAAGCTTTCTTAGTAACTAATTATATTTTAATCAAATGAATCCTCACAAACTATGTAGCAGATATTGTTATCATTTTCATTGTACAGACAAAGAAAGAAGACATCAGGAGTTTAACTCCTCACAACTAATAAGCAGCAGAAACTGAATTAAAAATAAGGCCATCTGGTATGAGAGCTCTGCTCTTAGTCATTATGCCACTGGAAGTGACCAGACCCTTGTGAAAAGTGGAAGTTATCATGATGTTTAAGTTGACAAGCAGACAGGGGTCATAATGTCAGATTTCTGAAGTTCCAAATGTGGGGCGACCTGATCCTGTGGAAGCTTGTGGCACAGGCAATGGAAGAAATCACCCAAGGCAGAACAAAGGAGACAGAAATTTATTGATTACACTGCAAGGGAGCAGCGGGCCCTGAGGGCAAAGGTAAGAATGCCAGAAGGCCATAATAGGGGGCTGTAGTTAAGGGGGAAAGTGAGGAGGTATGGGAATGTATGGAATTTTATTTTTTTGGTGCCTGTGCCTGGTTGTAAGTAGCCCATTGGTCAGCTGGTGCCAGTGGGTATTGTGAGGTGGGTCACCTAAGGAGTCTGTTTGCATTCAGTCCAGTGGTCACTGTGGGCCCTTTTACCTTACTCAAGTTTCCATTGCTCAAGCCTGTTGCCTAAAAGTGGCCTCTACACCAAAGTTAGTCACATTTCCATGGCATGAGACTTTGGAAGATAAGTTGAAGGTATTGGGAAGCACTTAGCAATGCAGTTCTGATACTGCAATGAACATGAAAAATATTCTAACAAGCATAATATGGAATAATGGGAAGACCTTCCACCCATTACATTTGTCTCTGAATAATGAGCACGATGTGGCTAAATAGAGCATGTTAAAAAAATGACTCAGATTTGCACAAATGTAGCTTTGGTTGAGTCAGTAGAGGCCAGAGAGTGATGTGCTCAATATTATGATGTGGCCAACATAATCTGATGATGGTTATATGAAGAATAGCTAGAGCCAGCACATAGAAACCATTCTTAATCTGTACTGGAATGGTCTGACTGGAATATTGCACACCATTATGGACAGACTGGACATATTCATAAGGGATACAGCTCAGTCAAAAAGAGCCTAAAACCAGGTTGATGTGGAATAGTTGACTATTATCTTGGGAAGAGGAGAATGTAAGGGGAGGACATGATTTATTTTTTAAATATGTAAAGGCTAAGGTCTGTTCATGAAAATCAACTAGATTCTTTTTTTTCCCCTTGGTCTCAAGAGGCAAGGACAGATGGATATACATAAAAGGTTTCAGGGCAATATAAGGAAGCATTTTTTCAGAGTTGACAAAAAATAAAATAGACTACTTTGTGATTAGTGATTATTCAAGTATTAAACTAGAGAAAATTTCAGTTAATTAACAGGTTGTTCTGTTTTATTGTTTTGTTTCTTCACTGTTTAATACAACTTGTTTGCCTAGTAGTTTTTGGCTGATATGCCCAGCTTGACTAATTATTTTGAAATTGTGAAGATGCATCACAGTCAGTATGAATATGTTCACTATAATGTAAGTCTTTTTTTCACAGTGAAAATTGATGTTAGATGGCATAGTCATTCTTCACTCAGGGTAGTTTGCTCAAAGACATCTCCATTTACAAGAATGTCTTACCTTAGCATAGATTTCAAATGCTTTGGTGATTTGTACTATGCTTAAATAAAGCACATTCTGGCATGAAAATGAATGAATGCCTCCTGGCACTCTGTTCACATATTCCTCAGAGTTTATGATAATTAGGATGCTTGTTTAATTGCTGTCCTTTTATTTCCATTGGGTTGTGGCAGCTAAAGAGCAGCTTTCAAACCATGTGTGTAACACACACAGGTAATTTATAAACTCATTTTAGCTGTTATAAGCAGAGGAAAAAAAAAAAACCTTGAATGTCAATAAGTCAATATTTTAATCATTTTGTCCCCAGTAATAGTAATGGCACACTTGTTCTCCTTACACAGGAAAGATGACCATTTGAGTGACTGTATTACATGACTGTGTCATTTTAGTCATAAGGAAGCATCATATTACTACAATAATTTTTATGGAATAAGAACTCTTGAGATTTCTTATAGGTGCAGTTTACCAATGCAGTTATTTAAATATCTAGAAGTATAAGGTAGCTTTCAGTTGTTATCAGGAGCAAATATTTTATTCTATATGAGTGTTACTAAATAATTACTATCACTTAAAATGACTACTAATCCTATATATCCAATTTATTATGTTAGGAATGCTTAAAGGATATTGAATTTCTGAGGGTTGTTAATTTTAACTATTACAGTGTAATCATTATTTTCCAAATAGTACTCTTTTTATAGTAATTGTTTTTTTAATAATGAGCCTAGTTTCCTGGGGTATTATTATTGGGTCAGAATGGGTCAGAAGCTGGGGAGGTATTATTCCTTATAAGGAAATCATCTGCAAGTTCATGTTAAAGGCAGGATGAAATCAAGATAAAGAAAATCTGATTGTCTTTGTTGCATTATCAAAGGATTTTATTTTATGTGTATGTGTATTTGAAGCTATAAAATTACTTAATCATTAGATTCCTCATGCCTTCCCTTTTTATATGAAAAGTAATATATTAAATGTATTGTGTAGTTAATTCAGTCCCATTTTTTTTAAACCTTATTTCACTTTTGGCTGTGATTTACATTGAACTTTCCCATAAAGATCATGAAGTGAACAAATATGACTATTATCCAGAGAAGCTTGAGACAGCAATGGTGAATTGCACACTCTAAGGATTTAAATAGTAGAGTTGTATTAAAAAACTGTGACTGAGGGGCGCCTAGGTGGCGCAGTCGGTTAAGCGTCTGACTTCAGCCAGGTCACGATCTCGCGGTCCAGGAGTTCGAGCCCCGCGTCAGGCTCTGGGCTGATGGCTCAGAGCCTGGAGCCTGTTTCCGATTCTGTGTCTCCCTCTCTCTCTGCCCCTCCCCCGTTCATGCTCTGTCTCTCTCTGTCCCCAAAATAAATAAACGTTGAAAAAAAAAAAAACTGTGATTGAATAAGTGAAGCATGTAAACATGTATAGATAAATAAGTAGGAAGAAAAAGTAGAAAGAAATATTGGAAAATAAAGCAGCTGTTGTGTAAGGATGGATGGTATTTGGGGAAATACTTACAGTTTGCTAAGTTTTAACATAATTGAAATATTTTAAGGTCATCATTAAAAAGGGTACCCAGTGCAATTTCTTGCCTTTAAGCAACCAAGATGGCATAAAGATGTTCAAGAAGGGGAAAGGTTATAATTGGAAGGAAAGATCTTAGGTAGGGACCTGGATCAAAAGCCACACATGTTGTGGCTGAGAAGAATGATGTCCAGAAACTGATTTGCTTCCATTTTGACAGCTGTTGTAGATGAAATATCACCTGATTTCTAGTCCAAAACACTTCACCATGCCATTGTTGAAAGAACACTGAATTTTATAAGATCATTCCTAGGTTTAAGCTATTTTAAAAGTTATTTAATATTGGTGGTACCATTCAGTATCTGCTTCAAAACTGAAGGTAATATTTAAAGTTATGACCCACTTTTAGAAAAGGTAAATTCTTAAAAAAAAAATAGAGGTATATTGACTATACTTTATGCATTAAACAAAAACAAAACAAAACAAAACAAAAAGACAACCAAAACAAAACAAAAAACAATTCCAGATGGACTGTAGAAATAAATGTGAAAGGCAAAACAATAAACTTTTTAAAAAAATCATGAGGGAATCTTTTCATGAAATGGTGCTGGCAAAGATTACTTAAATAGCATATAAATAGCATTAACCATGTAGAAAAAAAAATGAAGAAAAATAAAAAGAAGTAAACAAAGTCACATTTTAACTAGAAATTTCTGTGCATCAAATGATATCAAGTAGTGGAAAAACCCAGCCATGGAATTGGAGAACATATTTGCAATATTATTATCTAGCAAAGGCCTTGTATCCAGAATATGTAAAGAAGTTCTACAAATTAATAATCAAAACATAAACAATTGAATGTAGAAATGAGCAAAAGTCTTGGACAAGCACTTTGTCAAAGAGGATATATAAATGATCAATAGAAATATGAAAATATGTTCAACTTCATTATAGAAACAAAAATTGAATTTGTAACATAATACCATAGATACTCACCAAATGGCTACTTTAAAAAAGAAAAACTATACCAAGTGTAGGCAAGGATGCAAAGCAATTAAAACCCTCATACATTGAGAAATAGTATGCAAATTGATGCAAGCGCTTTGGAAAACTGTTTGCTGTTATTTACTAAAGTTTAACATACGTATACCTTATAACCTAGTAATTCCATACCTAACATAGAACCCCCTCCAAAAAAAAGTGTACATTTCCTCACCAAATATTTT
Source organism: Puma concolor (assembly GCF_028749965.1). Classification (NCBI taxonomy): domain Eukaryota; kingdom Metazoa; phylum Chordata; class Mammalia; order Carnivora; family Felidae; genus Puma; species Puma concolor. The sequence continues at coordinate 157,492,965 of NC_141674.1, forward strand.
GTGGAAGCTCTAGAACTGAAAATACCTTTAAGAACTCAGATGTCCATAAATATATTGCAATATATTTGAATACCTGAAAATATGAGAAGAAAATAAAACATAAGAAATCTGCAAACTGGGTGGAACTCACAGCATAATGATAAACAAAAGACATCAAACAAAAAAGTATATATTATATGATTCCATCTATTGTATTAGAAATCAGGATAGCCTTGTAGAAGGATAACATCTAGAAGAGGATAACTAAGGAGCTTTTTGGATTCTGGTAATACTGGCTATACTGATCTGTTCACTTTGTGAACATTAATTGAGTGTGCAGTTACAATTTGTGCACTTTTCTATATGTACGTAGATTGAACCACAGTGAAACTTACAGATAGTGTAAAGGACTGAGGGACAGAGCCAGAGAGAGAGAGAGAGAGAGAGAGAGAGAAGGAGGGGAGCGAATAAATGAGAATGGAAGAAAAATGGTAGAATATAGTCAGCATTGTGTGGATCCTTTGAAATTTACTGCGAGAATCTTTTGACCTAATAAATGGCCAATTTTGTAAATGTTTATACTTAAACAGATTGTTTATTCTGATTTGAGAGGCAGAATTTCATATATGATTGATAACTCAAACCTAGCAGTGGTTATAAAGGTTTTTGTTGTTGAGGTTTACTGTATAACTATGTTTTGTTTTTGTTTTTGCATGGTTTATGTTTTCTGAAAGGGGTATGACAAAATATTTAATGCAAATTTTTTATTTATCACTTCTTGTTTTGTCAGTTAATCCTTTATGTATTTTAAAGATTTATTGTTGGATACATGTGTCTTTATGATAAATGTATCTTCTCCATCTATTCCTCATTTTTAAAATATGACATCTTTCTTTGTACTCTATTATTATTATTACTTTTTTTTTTTGCCTAAAGTTCTGTGCTTCCAAATGTTAGTATTACTGGAGCTTTCTTTGGGTTCATATGTGCCTGATGTATCTTTTTGTATACAATTCATCTCATAGTTTCTATGTCTTTTAGTTTTATGTTATGTAAATATATTGTAATTGCTATTTTATTAGTACTTAGCTTTGTCTTTTTGTCCATAATTTCAGTTTTATATATCATTTTGTTTCATTTTTATTCACTTTTGCTTTCTTAGAATAGCTGAAGGTTTTTTTTTTCCTGATGGTTTAAAAATTATGAATTCTATGTAAACTAGTACAGCCACTCTGGAAAACAGTATGGAGATTCCTCAAAAAATTAAAAATAGAACTATCCTATGATCCAGAAATTACACTACTAGACATTTACCCAATGGATACAAAAATGCTGACTTGAAGGGCCACATGCACCCAATGTTTGCAGCAGCACTATCAACAATAGCTAAATTATGGAAAGAACCCAAAAGTCCATGAATGGGAAGATGTGGTACACACACACACACACACACACACACACACACACACAATGGAATACTCCTTGGCAATGAAAAAAAAATGAAATCTTGCCATTTGCAACAATGTGGTTGGAATTAGAGGGATTTATGCTAAGCGAAATAAGTCAGAGAAAGGCAGGTATAATATGATTTCACTAATATCTGGAATTTGAGAAACACAACAGATAACATGGGGAAGGGAAGGAAAAATAAGATAAAAACAGAGAGGGAGGCAAACCATAAGAGACTCTTAAATACAGAGAACAAAATGAGGGTTGCTGGAAGGTAGGTGGGGAGGATGGGCTAAATGGGTGATGGGCATTAAGGAAGGCACTTTTTGGGATGAGCACTGGGTGTCATATGTAAGAGGTGAATCACTGGATTCTACTCCTGAAGCCAAGACTACATTGTGTAGTCTTGAATTTAACTTGAATTTAAATATAAATAAATAAATAATAAAAAATAAAAACACTCATTCTAACTTTATTATTGTAGTTGCCATAAATTTAAGAACTATACTCAGTTTATTGACCCCTATTGTTGTATTTAATATATCAATATCTTTCTTCTAATAGGAGAAACACTTTTGTAGCTGAGGGAAAGTACTGGTTGGTGATTTAATGTATGTGCGTTTTTGATCAAGATGTAAGATGTATTTTTATTGTGGCTGATAATCAAAAATGTTAATGGTCACAAATCTATTTTGTAGTCCTTTTTTTTAAAAAAAAATGTTTATTTATTTTTGACAGAGACAGAGTGCAAGCAGGGGAGGGGCAGAGAGAGACAGAGAGAGAGAGAGAGGGAAAGAGACACACATACACACACACACAGAATCTGAAGAGGCTCCAGGCTCCGAGCTGTCACACAGAGCTAAACTCACCAACTGCAAGATCATGACCTGAGCCGAAGTTGGACGCTTAACCGACTGAGCCACCCAGGCGCCCCAATTTTGTAGTCCTTTGTGAAAAAAGGTTGACGTATTTCTTTTAGGTCGTTAGTTTACTCCTCTGTCCTAGTGCATTACCAAGATCATTTTTATTCAGGTATTTATTGCAGCACACTTCCAGCAGGGAGTGGTTCTCAGAATGATTGAAGAGCATTCAGGTATAAAACTTGTAATAGGAATGTCTCAACAATCAATCTTTTATATTTCTTTAACCAAGCTCTAGATTTTCCAAGCATAATAAGTTATTTTAATCTTTGGAAATGGTTTCAAAAGAAACAAATCAAAAAAGCAACAAAGAAAAGAAAAATTACTAAAAATTAAAATGGTTTTACTTTTTATGTTTCTTTTAATTTAAAAAAATCTGAATGGATAATCTGACAGAGTAGGAAAGATATAGCCAACTTCTTCCTGTCTAATCAGTTATGGTTAATGGAAGCCATTCAGGTTAAGGAGTAGTTTTGATGAAGGAAGAATGAGAATGACTTACCACTGATATCTGAACATTATGCTTACATTGATTTCTTATTTATCAACATCATTTTAAAATCTTATCTTCATTTACATAATAGGTTATTGCATTCATTGACTTTAGGAATGGGTAACACTAATTAAAAATTGGAATAAGTAGGGGTGCCTGGGTGGCTCAGTCAATTAAACGTCTGACTTCAGCTCAGGTCATGATCTTGCGTTTGTGAGTTTGAGCCCCACATGGGGCTCTGTGCTGACAGCTCAGAACGTGGAACCTGCTTCGGATTCTGTCTCCCTCTCTGCCCCTCCCCCACTCACACTCTGTCTCTCTCAAAAAATAGATAAACATTAAATAAATTTTTTTAATTGGAATAGGTAAAGATTTTATTGATAGATAATATACCAAGTTGTTATAATTTCTGTTTTTATTGTGTATTGCCAATATCTGTTTTGATAGGTTGGTCTTCCTGTTGTACATGCTTTAAAATATTTTTATTAACATGAATTTTTCAAATTGGCTCTACAAATTAATTTCACAATACCCCCTGATATAGGTTAAATGTAAAACTTATTCACTAAATAAGGGAACTAAAGGCAAAGGGAGAGAGTCAAGTTTTCACAGAGCAGCCTTGCCTTTCTTATAGCAAATACAGACAATAAAGACTATTTTTTGCCCAATCTTAATTCAGTATTAATTGAATTAATTAACTAATTAATTCAATATAATTCTAGCAATTTTCATGAAAACCCTCAATACCACCCATTTCTTCTTACAAATTCTTTAGAGAACACAGAAAATAGAATGAATAGCAATTTTGAATCAAGAAGACTTGAGCTTAAATCTTGACTTGGTAGTTGACTGACTGTATAATTCTGGCCAAGTGATATAACAGCTCTATGATGCAAAAATATCTTTTTGCTAATTATCTTTAATTTTTAAGGTGCAAGTAACCAATTAGAATATAATATACACTTTATGAAAGTCATTTTTGTTCATTGTGTGTTACATTTCTCCTAAAGTGACACATAATTAACCATGTGTCCTCTTCTTGGTTCAGTGCTTTCTGTAAGATCCACAATAAATTAAAGATGCCAAATCTTAGATCTCAATGCAGAAAAATAAAGTGGACTTTCTCCATAAAAGCCATTTATATGAACTGTGAAATCTTAAAGACATAAGATATGTTAAAGATTCATTACATTTGAAATGAATGCATACTCACTCTTATGAACCTAGGGTAATGGCTGCTGTAATCGCTGTTGAAAACCATCAATCAACAACTTCTTTTAATTCCACTAATAAGTTGACAGTGCCATGGATCCATTCACATATACTTTCATCTTTCACCAGACTCTCACAAATATTGCATAACAATCTTGGCAGCCGCAGGTATGAGGAGTATGAGGTATGTTCCCTCAGGTATATGCACAGTCCAATCTTTCGTTTTAATTTTTTAGCAGATGTTTTTCAAATATACATTTAATACTTTTTAAGTGAGGAAGAAGTCCATCTTTATTGAGTGTTTATTGAGACTTAATGTTTGTTGAGTCTTATATGCATTATCTCATTTAATTTTGTAACAACTCAATGAGAAAGATATGTCTTATCCCCTCTTATGTAGATTAGAAACTGCATCTCAGAGTTATGTCACTTGGCCAAATTTACATGGTCAGTTAATTGCCAAGTCAAGAACTGTGCTCTCTTAAGAAGTAGTTGAAGGAAGCTATGTAGTATTATTAGGGTTATCCTGGAAATTTCTAGGACTCATTGGCCTACCATTGAGGTGACCTCAGGAATAATAGTTTCATGATTTTACTTAACACATTAGGCCCAATAAATCACAAAGTATCATGGTTGTTGAAAGTATTAACTACTCAAACAAATGCTAATAGTTTTCGTTAAAAATAACAGTTTTCCTATTGCACTGGTGACTTGGATGCTACAATAAACATCGTGCAGATCTTGATCCAGTAGTTGTACAATATGAATTTCATGGCATAATTAGTTCAATGTATTGCAACGGTAGTAATGCATTTATGATGTTAAGCACTATCTTTTGTGTTGCAAAAGTCATATTGTGTTCTTCAATTTAAAAGAGTTTCTTAGCTCTTGAAAATGACAGATTTGGCAATATTTTAATATTCACTTAGAATTTGCATGTGACTTATTTCCATTTTGAACCTCTGTCTTGTAGTCCACTTTATGCTGCTTTGATTGAAAGCAATTTTGGAAATCGCTTATATTTACTTCCATTGTGCCATTGACTCCCAAAGTGGAACATAGCTCTCAGTCCCCATGATTTTTAAGCACTTCTGGAAAGTTCAGATCTCCAGGTAACTGTGAATTAACTTTCTGACTACTACTTTCTTTCACTTTCTCTTCTTGGGTGTGGGTTTAAAAACAATGACATACAGAGAAAGACAGATACCATATGTTTTCACTCTTATGTGGATCCTGAGAAACTTAACAGAAGTCCATTGGGGAGGGGAAGAAAAAAAAAAGAGGTTAGAGAGGGAGAGAGCCAAAGCATAAGAGACTCTTAAAAACTGAGAACAAACTAAGGGTTGATGGTGGGTGGGAGGAAGTGGAGGGTGGGTGATGGGTATTGACGAGAGCATCTTTTGGGATGAGCACTGGGTGTTGTATGGAAACCAATTTGACAATAAATTTCATATTAAAAATACCTTAAATAAATAGGTAAACAAACAAACAAACATTAAAAAAAAACAATGACTTACCTGGGGAAAACAGCTTGTTGCAAAGTCTAATGTCCTCAATACTCTCAGAGAAGCAAAGGTAGGGGTGTGAGACATGAGTATGAGAAAAAGATGATGAAAAAGAAGAGGTCATGTTTTTTATATGGTGTTGAAAGAAACTTACCAGAAGAGAAGCCAGTTGCTTCAGTAACATCCGAACATTTTCCATTGTCTTCCAATACCTTAAATAATTAATATTCCAGAGCTTCCCAACTATGCTAAAAGCAATGGTGGAATAGAGTTTGTAATTAATATTGGTTCCCTGACTTTTCCTCATAAATAGGACTGCTAGTTTACCAAAGATCACAGCTGAAATGATTTTCCCAATTTCTTTCTTTCTTCCTCTTTCTTTTCCACCCATCTGAGTGAACAGATGCACAATGCTTGACTGAGGGGTGAAGTTGCTGTGGTGGTTTTCACTCTATTGTAGAGGAGTGTGTGTTTGCTTTTGATAAGTAGCATAGATACCACCTCACCACTGGGTGCTTTGTTTGCCTCTGGTTAGTGTTTCCCTGTGGGAATGAGATGGTTCTGTTTGTTAAACAACTTTCTTAACGTTTCCAGAAAAAAAAATAATTAGGAAAGAGACTCTGTGCCCTCTGGTTTAGAGATACTACAAAGAAATGGGGGAAAAAAAAAGCTTAACTACGGCTCTGAAAAAATATCTAAAAGGAAAGGAAATTCAAAGTTTTATCGAATAAAGAACTAATAAGCCCCAGAAATTAACCTTTTGGGAGCTACTCTGCTTTCAAATATGATCACACAAAAAAGACAATTGCAAACTTATGTAAGACGCAGAGCACCTTACCTGAGTAAATGAGGTATTAGTGCTTAATCACTACTGGTAAAATATAGCAATATTTAAATCTAGTTTCTCCTCCCCCCAAATGGTTGGCATTATACTTATTACAAATAAACAAACATTTATTAGATGCATTCTATTCCTAGAGTCATACTAGGTGTTGTGAAAAATATAGAAAATGCTTGAGGCATTTCCTCTGTTCATAAACACAATATGTATATGAGAGGTGGATACTAGAAGGCATTAAATTGCCAAGTCAGGTAATAGCAAGAAGTACCATAGGATTTTGGAAAATGTAAAAGACTGATACCCGATAAAGCAGCAAGGATGGTCTTTAGGGGGAAGTTAGTACAAAATGTCTTTATTCATATCATCATTCATACTCAAAGAATGAAGAATTTAAATCGTACCTGAGTTATAGTGCTTTAATGCACCAAGATGTATCTGATGGCCTCTTCAACTCTGACAATACACATTGATAATGGTGTTTACTATTTTCAGTGGCTGTTGGCTTTATTCTCCATCTTTAGTTTGAAACAGTCCCATGGATCTGATTGTGTCAAAACCAACGTGTCTGATAATAATGTTATTTCCCAATAGATACCAATAATACCACATTATATGAAGTTACAAATGTGGACTAAAACCACTACTATAATCAGAATAATTGGTGTCAATCAGAAAATATTTTTCCTTTAGAATTTGTTCTGAAGATTTAAAAGCCTATGAAATATAAACTTGATGGGTTTTCTCCTAGAAGAGTAGTCCCAGAAAATTGATATCTGATTTCCCTCCATCTTTTAGAGCATAACTCCAAAGTGAAGTTCTAGAACAAATGGAAGTTTTCTGCAGTAGTTTAAAGGGCTGCTGGAGATGTATAAATGATTCAGAATTCACATATGACCTCTATGCATTGGCATCAGTATTACTTCTGTGCCACCAATTGTTTTAAAGGACAGAATTAGTAGCCAACAAAATCTTGGAATTGTGCCTATGGCATACTCACTGAAGCTTGGTGTCAATGATATTCTACTTAAACTGGTGAACAATGGATAGAAACTGTATGTTTTGGCAAACTAGCAAATGGTAACTACAAAAAATAATAAGCAAAAATACTGAAAATTTGCTAGGTTAACTAAGGGTAATGTGGGGCTCCTAGTAAGTTTCGGAAGTAGCTGGTTCAATATAAAGTGCAGTTATCAAAGGTAGTATGGTTTTGTTTGTATAAAGACATTGTACATTTCAACAAAGCAAGGAAAGATCCATAAGCCAGAGTGTTTTGTAATAGCTGTAAATTACCTGATGCCTGAGATGGCCGTTGCAATCCATCTTTTCCATGATGATTGACCTTGGAAACCATACGAACCATTGTATCCTTGTTCTGGTAGTACTCAGTCTCAGAACATATGTAGTCATTGCTCTAAAGCTGCTGCTTTGAAGAATAAAGAATGCACACTGCTAAGTCCTACCTTCCAAAATCACTTTATTGCATGATATAGAAAAAGCATAGGCATAGTCGTGGTAGCAAATAGAAAGGGACATCGTTTGGTATTGGGATATTACTGAATGGAAGTGGCTTTTTCTAATATCACAAACTAGACATATTTAAATGCTAATTTTGGCTAATGTGAAATGATGAAATAATAGTCATTCAGTATTCTGAGTAGAATAATATAATGTACTATAAGTAGGACATCGTTCTGGATACTACTATATAAGGAAAAAGAAGTAGAGATCAAAATTTTAGTAATTTGATACTGTACTATCTGATATGGTAGATCCTAAATGTACATGGCTATTTAAATTTAATTAACTTTCTAATTTTATTTAATTTAAATGAAAATTTAATTTAATTAAAAAATTAATGAAAATTTTCATTAAATTAAATAGAATTATAAATTCCAATCTTTAATTGCATTAGCTACATTGCATGTACTCAATAGTCAAAGATAGATATTGGCTACCATATTGGACAGAGCAGAATTTTCCATCATCACCAAAAGTTCTATTGGACAGGTCATTTATTCTAGAACTAAATGATTTTTATATATGTGAAAAATATGGGGAATATAAAACAATAAAGCAAATGCAAACAGGAGACAAATATTAGTATTTAAAAGAAAAGACAAATCTCTATAAATGAAATCAAGGTTAGTTTTTCAAGCATTCATATATTTAAAAGGGTACTCAAATATTCTTCCTATCTCAGCATGTCAGAGGAATTCACAAAACTGATAAAAATGAGTCTAAATACCTCCATCATAAATTGAGTTTCTAAATTTTACATGCCATTCTTCAAAAGGGGTGACCAAAAGGTGGTTTGATGAGTTTTGGCACATCAGCCTCTTATATGGGCTGAATTGCGTTCCTCCAAAATTCATACATTGAAGCCCTAAGCTCAGTGTGATGGTATTTGGAGATCAAACTTCTGGGCAGTAATTAGATTATAAAGGTGGAGCCTTCATGATGGGATTAATGACATGGGAGACAAGAAAGTAGTATGTTCTTTCTTTTTCTTCCTTTCTTCTCCCCACCTCGCCTTTCTTCCTGTGAGGATGCAGCAAGGGGGCAGCCATCTGTAAGCCAGGAAGAAAGCTCTCACCAAGAAGCTGGCTCAGTTGGTAGAGCATGCGACCTTTAATCTTAGGGTCTTGAGTTCAAGCCCCACATTGGGTGTGGAAACTGCTTTCAAAAATAATAAATAAATAAATAAATAAATAAATAAATAAATAAATAAATAAGAGCCCAAACTGCTTGAGTTCAAGCCCCACATTGGGTGTGGAAACTGCTTTCAAAAATAATAAATAAATAAATAAATAAATAAATAAATAAATAAATAAGAGCCCAAACTGCTTGAGTTCAAGCCCCACATTGGGTGTGGAAACTGCTTTCAAAAATAATTAATAAATAAATAAATAAATAAATAAATAAATAAGAGCCCAAACTGCTGATACCTTGATCTTACACTTCCTAGCTTCTAGAATTGTGAGAAATGAATGCTTGTTGTTTAAACCAGTTTATCTGTGATATTTTATAATGGCAGTTCGAGCCAACCTCCATTTGGCTATGGGTTGATGAAGTGTGATAGTCAGGATTTCTTCTGAGACAAGCTAGATGTGATGTTGTTGCATTTCCTATCTTCAGTGCAGAGGAAGAGGGAGGGTTCTTTCTCCTTCACTTCATGCCAAGTAAGGGAGAATTCCAGAGGAACCTTGGGCATTCTTCACTTGAGTCTCCTAGAGATTGGGGGATGAGGTTATGGGTATCTGATTCATGCCTATAAAAGTGTAAAGGTCAGTGGCTGGCAGGTGGGCAAGGCAGGTCAGCTCTGAGAGCAGAGCTAAGAGCAGCACTCTAGGAATGGCCTCTCCTTCCAGAGGTTGGCAGGGCAAAAGCACATTTTTTCCATGAACCTGATGTGGATTCTACAGAAGAGAGCCAGGCTTAAGTTGTCTTGCAGTGGACAAAGGACAAAACAGGACAGAGGAAAGGCAGACTCATCAACCAGAAGAGACTTGCCCATGTCAGAGGATTGCAGCTAGAAGACCTCCAGCAACAGGAGTCTGAAATCCCTCAGAAGCATCCCAGAAGAAAAAAAAGAAACAGCATTTGGTTAACCAAATCCATAGGGTCCCAATATTAGGTTATACCTATACCAGTCAAGTGAGACCTATCTTCTTTTTGCTTCTCCTTTGTCTCCCCACTCATACCTGAGGAATCAAGAGGGAGCACTGTGAATGGGGGAGAAGTCTAAAAGAGCCAGAGGTGGGGAGTAAAGAAGTTGACTGTAGCCCCGGTTCATATGGGGGTATTGAGTCCAGGCTTCAGCCAGGAGAAAGAGAAATTTTCACCTGAATGAGTGATTACATTAAACTGGGCTAATCTTTGAAATACCAGAAACAACTATACAAAGAAGAAAGGAAGAAAGATATTATAGCGATTGACTGAAGGGGACTTAGTGAGAAAGAATTTATTTGCTTTCTGCTCATAACTTACCAGAAGCAGTTTATGCAATAAATCTGATACATATAACAAAAGTATTTCTCCCCAGTGCAGTTAAAAATTTTAAATCCTTTAAAGAGTCTTTTAAAAGTTCACATGCTATATTGTCGAGTCCAAGTTGAGGATCTCCATTCAGATTAACCGAATTATTTCCATTCAGAGTTTGTCATCATCATTTTTTGCAGCAATTAGCACCAATCTGAAGAAGTGTTATGAGTAACGTGGGAACCAACATTTTACCACGGGTTAACTTTTAATTTTTTGATCTTCTGTTTCCACATTTACAGATGGGCAATGATAGCCTCTAGAACACTATCCCTCTTCCTTAAAACAGAGAAGTTTCCTTTATTTATTTCGCTATTCCTAGTGCCAAAAATGGTGCCTGGCACATAAGAGATATTCAATAAACATTGAATGAATGTCTTTCCTGCCTACTTTATAAGAATACTGTGAAGATCAGATGAGGCGGTAGACATGACATGTTTTAAACACTACACCAAAGCCAAAGGTATATACAAAGTGTCTTTATGCAGGATGGAAGTGATTTGAAATGTCCAGATGCCATATTTCCCAGACACATTTGGTATCTAGTCATTCAACTATAATTTATTAAGTGCCTGATTAGGTTAAGTGTTTTTGTTTTGGCATGTCTATTCCAATGTGTCTTGACTGCTGCACATGCCATAAATGTAAGGATCTTAAATGATGCCAAAGAGGCAAAGAAAAAGAATTGGGGGACAAAAATGTTTTCTTAAGAATAAAATATAAGGGAATCCGGGATAACTCTCGTGCTAAAAAAGGAGGAAAGGTGCCAGAAGACCTGGTTTTTATAGGCATCTAAAAATGATGGTGACAATAATGTAATTCTAGATCAGTGGACTGGCAGACTAGCATAATATACAAGGAAGCGCAGATGCCACAGCTTCATTGATCACTGAAATGCCACCTGCTAAAATGCCAGAAGGAAGACATAATTAAAATTATGTAACCCAAGGAAGAGCCTTTTTTTTTAACTTGAAACTTTCAGAAGTGTTCTCTACAGTAATGTGTGTGCATGTGTGTGTGTGTTGTGATTTCCAAAATGATAGAGCAAAAATAGTTTGCAAGCCATATTTAGATTGAGGCAAGTCTGTAAGTCCTAGGGCTCTCATTCCCTGCTCATTTTTCTGTAGCTGACAATGAAAATACACACTCTTGTAACAGCCTTTGCCTTTTATAGCCAAAGGGGTTGTTATGAAAGATCGCAGACTAACAGCAATAGTAGAAGGCTTACATATACTACACCTGATTTCCAGCAGTAGACAGACAATGAAATTTGAAAGTATCCTGTTTAGATTCTGTGCCTTAGGGTGAGCATAGGAGAAGGAAGAGAATTCTTTTCCCGTCATTTTGAAGTCAACATTGCATTTTAACCAAATGCACACACATATGCCTGCACTTCTTTCCCCAGCTGCTCCTTCTGGTTAATTTGTTTATTTCTACAAGCTGCATCTTGCCAGTGGTTTTATCAGCCTCTCCTGCTACTATAAATCTACCCTATTACTTAATATGCTGCGGTAAATAATTTGTATTTGTGACTGTAAACAGTACTGGCAAACCGCTCTCGGTGATAAGCACTTCACAAAGTCTGCAGTCTTTATTTGTCCATGACAGACAGAACCCTACTGTTTGTGTCCTGTATTGAGTGCGAATCCAAAACCGTGAGCTTCACACGTTCTGTTGGCCGTTGACACTTATACATTAAGCTATATGGGAAGGCTACAACTGCTTTGGTTGTTATTTTGTATGTGATTCATTCTTTTTTCATGTTTTTTTTTGAAGTAATGCAGTGACAAGTTGCATTAAATAATTAAGAGATTCTATAGAGGTTTATTTATTTATTTATTTATTTTTTAATTTTTTTATTTTTGAGACAGAGAGAGACAGAGCATGAACAGGGGAAGGCCAGAGAGAGAGGGAGACACAGAATCTGAAACAGGCTGCAGGTTCTGAGCCATCAGCACAGAGCCGGACGCGGGGCTCGAACTCACGGACCGCGAGATCATGACCTGAGCCGAAGTCGGAGGCTTAACCGACTGAGCTACCCAGGCGCCCCTCTATAGAGGTTTAAATGTCCACCAAAGATTATTAAAAAATGAATCTCGCCAAAGGAAAAAAAACACACCTATTTTTAAAAGAAGCATTTATGTTTAAAGGATTAGGAATAGCATAAAGTAGTATAGTTGAGAAAAATTACTTTTTCATACTTCTACAGATGACATATAATTCTCCAATTGCATGCTGTGTGGACCACTGCCAAACTTGGGTCACCAGAAGTAACTCCTCTGGCAAATTAGTGTGGGAATAAGAGAATTGCTGTGCTGTGCAGTCTTTTACTTGATATTCAATGCCACATTTTCTCGGTTTCTTTTTTTCTTTTCATTCTACATTTATGCACACAAATGTACATTTGTATCTGAGTACCAAAGCTATAATGATTCGGTGACTTTGTACATGATTTAAATGCACTAATTTTGTAATTATGAGCACAGTAGATGCATATGCAAAAACAGAGGCACTCAGAAAAGTGTGTCCATTGAATTTAAATGAAATAAAAGAGGTCCTATTTAAAAACTGAACTGATTAAATATTATTCCGACATGAAGCATAATATACCATTTGTTGCTGCTTTGAGACACCTTTTCTTCATTCCATCAGTAATTTGTCAAGCTAAGACATGTAACCTATAACCTCAAAGCAACAATACAGGAATAATTTCTTGTGATGTGCAAGAACAGTAGTCCTCAAATAAGATGCACTTATCAAACCAATAGATTAGAAGGGAAGCAACTTGAACTGCTGTTGAATATGATCTCTAATCATTACCAGGATGATATGCACTAGATTCTTTACCTCTGCAGTAGGATCTTTCCTGAAAAATCATGTTCATAGTTTGTTGACCCACTGGAGTGCTGATGGAAATCTGAATCCTGAGGGGTGCTCAGGATTTGTTTATCATTATTTCAGTTTAGAGTGGACACAGCGTCATTGTGTCTGTTGTATTCATCTTCATGTTCCCAGTGCCTAGCACACTCACTGGGACATAGAAAATGTTAAAAATTTTTGAATGAATGATGGATGGATGAGTGAATGAGTATAATTTACACAAACTTACACAATTAGTGACAAAACTATCAGGAATGCTCATGCACTGCTGATAATTATGTAAACTGGCAAAACAACTTTGCCAAATGGTATAGCATTATCCAGTTAAGGTGAGGATATGCATCTCCTGTGACAATGAATTCCACTCTTATCTATATACGTATCTATATATATCTCCAAGAGAAATGTATGGTTATGTGCAGCACAATAAATATGCATTATGTTCATAGTAGTATTCTTTAATATAGCCCCGAAGTGGATTCAACCTAAATGTTCTTCACTAGTGAAATGGGTAAAAAAAAAAAACATGGTATGGTCATATGAAAGAATATTATACATCAATTAAAATAAAATTTCCAAACATTATATTGATTAAAACTGAAAATCGCAAAGGAACACAAAATGCAATTCCATTTGTACAAGCTCAAAGATAGGGGAAACAAAACTATGTTGTTTAGGTAAAGTAAATAGGGGTAACATGATTAAGGTAAGGAAATTAGTGCTGTAAAGTCAGGAGAGTGGTTATCTCTATGGGAAAGAGAGAGCTATGGTTAGAAAAATTTGCATGACCTGGGGAGTGTATCTGGTTGTAATGATGTTCCACTTCCTGACCTGATTGATTGTTATAATAATATTGATTAAACTCTCTATGAAAGTTTGTATACTCTGCTATAAATATATTTCACAATAAAAAAGTAAAACAGGTAGAAATTCAATTTATATCTACCATTAAAACAGTTGGACAGTATATTGATCATAAACTTCTTATGCAAGAAGCTACTGGCAAAAGTAACATTTTTCCTCAACCTTATTGAGATAAAATTGACACACAACATTGTACAAGTTTAAGGTATGCAACATAATGATTTGATATATGTATATGTTACAAAATGTTTGCCACAGTAAGTTTAGTTGAAGCATCCTTCACCTCACGTAGTTACAATTTTTTGTGTCCGATAAGAACTTTTAATTTTTTTTTTCAACGTTTTTTTATTTTTGGAACAGAGAGAGACAGAGCATGAACGGGGGAGGGGCAGAGAGAGAGGGAGACACAGAATCGGAAACAGGCTCCAGGCTCTGAGCTGTCAGCCCAGAGCCTGACGCGGGGCTCGAACTCACGGACCGCGAGATCGTGACCTGGCTGAAGTCGGACGCTTAACCGACTGCGCCACCCAGGCGCCCCCCGATAAGAACTTTTAAGATCTTACCTCTTCACAACTTTCAAATATACAATATGGTATTGTTAACTACAATATATCTCTAACAACAGGTCTCTAATAATTTTCTTCTGATAACCAATATTATACTTTATCAAGTCATTATTGGAATCATAAAATATTAATGTCAACTGTCAAGTAGTCCAACCCTTTATGTCATGATCCAGATGAAGCCACTGCGACCAAAGGGAATTGGCTAAGTGTAGGTAAATCTCAGTGTTAGAGGCCAGAAATGCCAGTCTTGTTTCTCTCTAATACTGCAGTGTTTTTTCTCTAAATTTCTCTCCAGTCAAGACAGTTAAGGGGAAAATGCTCATTCCTCCATCCTGGTCTGGTTTCAGGTTTCTTCTCCTTCAGGCCGTTGGCTATTCATGTCATAATACATTTTTTCTAACTTTCCCCCTCCGTAGTCTAGCTGCAGTAGAGTGAATAAGATGAGACTATGGCTTCATAGTATTAACTGACCCTGATGTGAGCTAAATTGTGCGCAAAATGAATCATTAGTTTTTTTATGCAGAGGGGGTTCAGATGGAGGTTTTGATGAAAGATTGAGATTGATGCAGAAGTTTTTGAAAGCCAATTAAACTAAGAACCTAAGATTAGATTAGACTGAGATTAGACCCTACAATCTTCCTTCTTAACAGCTTCTTAAAAGTGAAAATTTTATCAAAAATTTATGAGGCTACATACAGATTGACCTTAACCTGAAGAATTTAGGTTTTTCTTTTTTAGTGGAATTTTGACTTTTTTTGAATCTCACAAAATATATAATATGACATTATAAATGTTAACATTTGTAAAAGGCACATACCATGGAAACTATAAACAAAAATGCCAGTTTTCACTGCAATAGCTCCTCTAGAGTTTCTATAAATAAGTAAGAGAGTTTAGGCCTAAAACTTTAAGTACTTTCTAAGTTCTTATAAAAGCCTTTACAGAACATTAATTAATCTTTAAATTCAGCTATCTAAAGAAAATAGATTTTAAAATGACACTGTAAACTGCCCGAGACCCTATGTATTCCAGTATTTTTTGCAAGCTGGAAATCTTATGAGATATTTTGGAATTAAGATCCACTGTCTTCTACAGTGGATCTTAGTTTTCTTTAAAGAGAATTATGGGCACCAGGAAGTGGAGAGCACCATAGTAACTACGTTTTCTGATCTCACATCTCTACAAAAGCTCCAGGACCAAAGACAGATTATCCTGATAGCAGCAATGGGAAAAGCAGATTTTATCTGTGACCCTCCATTCAGGGAATATGCACTTCCTACTTAATAGAAGTGGTCCAGATTGCAAATGTAACACCCCAGAATTATTCTGGAAGTAGAGCTGGAAAGACACTCAAAAGGCTGTAATGAGTTTGCAAGCTGTGTTTGTTCTACACATATAAGCGACCAATATTTTCTTGACTACTTTAATGGTAGTAAAATGCACATTAACTGAGAACATGATGTGATCATTATTATTCAGTTCCCCATGTGCTGTAACCACTTTTTAAAGCTAAAAAAAAAAAGAAAGAAAGAAAACAAATGAGGGGAAATAAGGCCTGAAGATCATGTTTCAAAATTCAGAGTACAGAACTAAAAATGCATAATTAATAATAGTAACCACTATTTACCAAGGACTTAGACTAATAAAGTACTTCACATTAAATTATTGGTTGTTCCTCACAACTACATTAAGATGTATAATGCATCTTGCAGGAAAGAGAAATTTGATACAACAGATTTTAATTCAGCCTCCAGGATATTCAATAGAAAGATCATTTGAATATCATTTAAAGATTATACTTCAAACCTTGAACATAATATCATTCTAACTCTGAATTCTTTATCTTTCATTCATATCACTTTTTTTGCATGTCTTCTTTTTGGTTTCTGTATTTATTTTTTATTGGGTTGATTGGTTAGTTTGGACTATGACCGGTTCCAAAAGGAGCTTGAAGCAGCTTATGTATATATAGGCCCACAAACTCAGGTTTGCAAAAATGTCAGGGACAGGACCCATCTCTGTTGTTCTTGGTTTCATTGGCCTTCCTCTGCTTTCCCTCATCCCCCACCTTCTTCACTCACAAGAGCATTCTTCCTTCTCTTTCCCTCTTCCACAAACCCCTTTGCAATTTTTTTAAGGGTATAGGCATATGGAAAACAGAAGCAAGAAATACTTGCATGCTATTTTTGTTTCATGGCTGCTCCTTTTAGTATCTCACCTACAATACAAAGCTGAAAACATAGTACTAAAGGACAACTAAAGAATAGGTAGTTGTATAAGAGGCCAAAGCAATTTGGTGCAAGAACATAATTCTTTAATTTATAAATGTATGTATCTATCTCCGTGCCATCTCATTCTGAAATGCATTTGGGGAGTTTATGCAAATACTGTATACTATAAAAGGTAAAGTACATAACAAGGGAAATTGGAATGTGTATGAGAATGGGGATTTTAGAAAATAGTATAAATCCAAGGTTAAGATTAGCACCCAACATTGCATGCTAAACATTAGCTCTAAATTTCTGAGTTTCCTAGTCAAGAACCCAAATGGAAACATAAACATTTAGACATTTCATAGAGTCCAAAAGATGAAGAATGAGCCAACATAGCTTGTCCGTCCTTGAGACCTGAAATTTCTTCCATCTACATAACAGAGAAACTGTCTCAAATAGTGAATAGTGCCGTCTACATAAAATAACACACACACACACAATCAAATGTCATTGCATTTCTGATGAAAGTAAGTCCAATGTTGCGGTTAAGAAAGTGGAGACTTAGGGGAGGAAGAGACTTGGTTTGGATTTCAGCTCTGCCACTGCCATCTGTGTGACCTCAGTTAAGTATTTCCTATGGAAGGCCTCAGTTTCCTCTGATGGAGAACAAAAGCACCCAGTGTATAAGACTGTGAGCCTAAATAATTCCTGTAAAGATGTTGTCTGTCCAGTACAAAGAGGCAACTTATGTTAGTTTCTAATATTGTCATTCTTCTTCATAATCACTTATTCAGCACATATTTATTGAATGTTTACTATATGCAAGGTACCATTCTAGACACTGGGGATGCAGCAACGAAGAAAACAGATCAAAATCCCTGCCTGCTAAGAGTTTGAATTAAACTAGGAGGAGGCAGACAACAATCAAAATACTTAAGTAAAATGCATAGCATGGTAGGAGACCATAAATACAGGGAAAAAACAGGAATGAGGGCAAATAGTGTCAAAGATAAGTGTGGATGGTTTCAGTTTTAAATAAGGTTGCTGGTAGAGGCCTCTCCTAATGGGTTAGCGAGAAGGCATGAGTTTATGTGAAGGAAGGCATGCCAGACAGAGGGAGCAGAATAGCTGTTCATAAGTGTTTAAGGAATAACAAGGGGAGTAGTTTGGCTGAAGCAAAGGAAAGAGGAAGAGAGTGACAGAAGATGAGGCCAGGGAGCTGATGAGGGGCCAGACCCAGTAAGACCTTGTAAATACCTTCTTGCTTTCTGCATGTGAGGGGGCTACTAGAATTAGAGCAGAAGAGTGATGTGATCTCACTTGCGTTTTAATGAGGCCACCTGATTCCTCTGTCAGGAGGCTTCTGGGTCTATTCAGGTAAGCAGTAATCATAGCTTGCATCATGATGGAGGCAGTGGAGGAGGTGAAAACTGGTTATCATCTGGATTTTTTTTTTGAGATTAGAGGCAACAAAATGTGATGAAGGATTACGTGCGGGATATCAAAGGAAAAGAGGAGGCAGTGATGGCCCCAAAGTTTTTGATCTAGCAAATGGAAAGATTGAGTTGATGCCAACTAGATAAAGACCTAGAGGTGCTAGGGAGAGACTGTGGCAGTACCAGTCACAGGGAAAATAATATCAGCATCAACATTATCACTGTTGTTGTTAATACTGTTTTCCTGGGAGCAAAGTGATGGCATATCCCCAAACTGTAATTCAGAAGAAGCACTTCAATGAAGATCTGAGAGAATGTAGTATAAGTGTGCAGCTTTTTGATGGTCTAACTAATGCAAGGGTAAATTTAGGATATTAGGAGGAATTAATGAACTGCTTATCCTTTAGGCAACCTTCCAAGTTATTTCTTACGGCAGCGGTGTTGATAATATTTGGGCAACAGAGAATTCTTTGGCATGAAACTGTCATGTTCTTTACACTACTACTTAGGGAAAACCCATGTGCTTTGATAGTCAATTGAGTGGATGGTATAATTAATGATCTAAAAGGAAAATGAAAAAAAGAATTGTACTTGAAGAGATAATCATCCCACCTTCCCAAAGAAGAAGGTGAGGGAGTACACAGTCAGGGTAAACATTTTCCTCAGAAAACAACACAAATAGAAAAATAAAGGCCCTCAAATTCTTTTCCGTGGAACATTGCTCTAATAACTTTGACCTGGCAAAATTTCAAAGGAGTATTACCAGTCACCTAACATAGAAACTTTTCATTAACAGACCCATGAGACTTTTAATTTTCAAGTAATATAAATTCCTTATGAATTCAGCAAGACTGATTAAGTTGCAAAAATGCATCCCTGAGTAGCTATGTGGGTTAACCTTCTATAAGATAGGATGTTTACTAGACAATTAAGTGTTATAGGACATCTCCCTCAAATAGAGATTTTTTTTTTCCTTTTAGAATACTAGTCCTTAATTCTTTGTCCTGACAATAGTTGGATATGATGTTTAATTGTCTATTGAGACTTCTCTTACTTTGAGATAATAAAAGCACATCAGTGGCAACTTACTGTTTGTGGTGATAGAGGTGTTTGCATTCAAATCAGTCAAAAGCAGTTTCAAGCACACCTGTTAAGAAAAAATGGGTAAAAAAAACACTGCTTTTTCAGAGCACCTAAAATTATTATCTAAAATGTGGCCATTCGTTCTGGAAAAGGTGATTGCTTGAGAATTTTTGGCAGGTGCAGTATCCCCTTCCATTCTATGAAAAATATCTAGAAAATATAAAAATAGGGGGAAATCTGGAACAATGCTGGAAACTAAGGTTTAAGGAAACCCATAAACCTGCCACTAACTTAAAATACATTTTGTTACAATCAGCGTGAGTGGGGCATGAATAAAGAAGAATCTATTTGTAAATCACTGGCTCCAAAGAGAAGGATTTTTCTTATAGGAATTTTTGCAGTTGATATCCTGGAGAACATAACCCTTACTAGATTTGGAGAAATAAACTGAGGAACTGACCAGGCAAACCCTATGTAGGGCTCTATTGAATTACATGGATCCCATAGGTCATATGTCATAATGGCACTGAAGCTGGAAACTCAGAAAGGTGAAAGGAACAGAAAGGCTACAGTAACAATGACTGCAGTGAGTTGGGGGAACATTCCAGTCACTTCCAAGATAAAACTGTATTAGGGCTTTAGGAGCTGTTGATCTGAAATAGTGGTAGCCTGATACTGAGTGGGAGGCTTTGTTGGTTGGAAAGTTAGTAAGACTGGTCCAAAGAAATAAGACTATTGGTGCACCTGAAAGAAGGCTGGGTCTCACCAAATTTAGCTACTGACCCAGAGGCTTCTTTAAAAACAGGAGAGTGGTGCCGGGGTGGCTCAGTCCATTAAGCATCAGACTCTTGGTTTTGGCTCAGGTCACAATTGCACAGTTTGTGGGTTCGAGTTCTGTCAGGCCCTTCAGCATGGAGCCTGTTTGGGATTCCCTCTCTCATTCTCTCTCTCTTGCCCCTCCCCTGCTTGTGACCTCTTTCAAAATAAATAAACTTAATTTTTTTAAATAAAAAATAAAAACCGAGGAGAAAGCATGCAGAGATGGAGTTAGCCTGCTGAGATCATTCACAGCCTTAGTGGCCCGAGTCCTCTTACACACTGTCAGCCCATTAGCAGCATGTCCTCCAGTTCGAGCTTTGAAAGAATTCCTCTGACAGCATGCAAGTGGAAAATGAGGAGGCCTAAGAAGAATCCTCTTGCCCTGTTTTCATGGGAAATAATAGACATAGGTGGCCTTGCCATCCTTGAAAAATAAAGAAATTCAAAGAGAGGCCTATGAAAAGATTTTATAATAAAATTGAACACAAAGCATTCAAGATGCAGAGGGGAAAAATTTTTAAGAAATAGACTTTATTTTTTAGGGCAGCAAAATTGAGCAGAAAGTATAGAAATTTCCCATATACCACCTGCTTCCACACATACATAGTCTCCCCCCATTAATAACACTCCCCACCAGTTTGATACATTCGTGACATTCAATGAACCTACAGTGACACATCATTATCACCCGAAGACCATAGTTTACATTACAATTTACTCTTAGTGTTGTACATTCTGTGGGTTTGAAGAAATGTATAACGAATAACATGCATCCATCATTATGGTATCACAGAGTATTTCCACTGCCTTAAAAATCCTCTGTGCTCTGCCTATTCATTTCTCCCCACGCCCCTGCATCTCCCGGCAACAAATGATCTTTTACTGTCTCTGTAGTTTTGCCTTTTCCGGAATGTCATAAAGTTGGAACCATATAGTTTGTAGTCTTTTCAGATTGGCTTCTTTCAGTTACTAATATACATTTAAATTTCCTCCATGTATTTTTGTGGCTTGATAGCTCATTTAGTTTTAGAGCTGGATAATACTTTATTGTCTGGTTGTACCACAGTTTATTTATCTATTCACCTATGGAAAGGCACTCTTGGTTGCTTCCAGGTTTGTGCAATTATGAATAAAGATGCTATCAGCATCCAGAAACATATTCTTGAAAAAGATTTTATATATACAGTAAGAAATTTCGGATTCTATTTGCTTTGTCCTTTTGACAAAGGAAGAAAACATAGACTATACAAGCCAAGAGATAAAAGGTGAAAGAAGAGAGAGGCAAGCAGGTGTTTGAAGAGAGATCAGTAACATAAGGGATTAGGTTATGAAGTTATAGAAGAATTTTAAAATGTTTTAAAAACCAATTAGGAACAAGAACTATACAACAGGCAGCTGAATGAGTGCTATAGATCTCAGAATGTGGATGATAATAATAAAAACAACAAACATTTAACTGAACAGAAAAAAGATGAGTGGTGTGGAAAGCAGCATAGAATTGCTGAAGAAATCAGAACATACTAAAAATGATACTGGGGCACTTGGGTGGCTCAGTTGGTTAAGCATCCAACTCTTGATTTCACCTTAGGTCATGATCTCAACAGTTCATGGGATAGAGCCCTGAGTTGGGCTTGGTGCTGACAGAGGAGAGCCTGCTTGGGATTCTTTCTTCTCTCTCTCTCTCTCTCTCTCTCTCTCTCTCTCTCTCTTTCTCTCTCTGCCCCTCTCCCACATTCCCTTCTCTCTCTCTCTCTCTCTCTGTCTCAAAATAAATAAATTAAAAATTTTTAAATGATACTAAAACACATAGTAGAAGATATTCCATAGCTAAGGATGTAATTTAATAGTTAACAAAATTTATAGAATTCGTTTTAAAAGAATAAGACATGGGGGCGCCTGGGTGGCGCAGTCGGTTAAGCGTCCGACTTCAGCCAGGTCACGATCTCGCGGTCCGTGAGTTCGAGCCCCGCGTCAGGCTCTGGGCTGATGGCTCAGAGCCTGGAGCCTGTTTCCGATTCTGTGTCTCCCTCTCTCTCTGCCCCTCCCCTGTTCATGCTCTGTCTCTCTCTGTCCCAAAAATAAATAAACGTTGAAAAAAAAAAATAAAACATTTTATTGAGGGGTGCCTGGGTGGCTCAGTCAGTTACAGTCGGTTAAGCGTCCGACTTCAGCCAGGTCACGATCTCGCGGTCCGGGAGTTCGAGCCCCGCGTCAGGCTCTGGGCTGATGGCTCAGAGCCTGGAGCCTGTTTCCGATTCTGTGTCTCCCTCTCTCTCTGCCCCTCCCCTGTTCATGCTCTGTCTCTCTCTGTCCCAAAAATAAATAAACGTTGAAAAAAAAAATAAAACATTTTATTGAGGGGTGCCTGGGTGGCTCAGTCAGTTACAGTCGGTTAAGCGTCCGACTTCAGCCAGGTCACGATCTCACGGTCCGGGAGTTCGAGCCCCGTGTCAGGCTCTGGGCTGATGGCTCAGAGCCTGGAGCCTGTTTCCGATTCTGTGTCTCCCTCTCTCTCTGCCCCTCCCCCGTTCATGCTGTCTCTCTCTGTCCCAAAAATAAATAAATGTTGAAAAAAAAAAATTAAAAAAAAAAAAAAAAGAATAAGACATGGTAATACTATTGAAATTTAAGCAAAAGGAATCCAACAAGCATTCCGGCAAGAAATAGTGAATAAATAACACTTTTCTTGCCGGGGCAACAGTATACTCAGATCTGTCTTCTACAGTTGTAGAAAAGAGTAAACAATAACTAGGCTTTTTTTTCCTTCTTGTTCCATTATGGAAATTTTCTAATATATACAAACATGGGGAAACTTGTATAATAAACCTTATGTACTCTCCCCCCCAGCTCCACATTTATCAACTCATGCCAACCTGGTTTCTTCTATATCTCCACCCATTCCCCCATACCCCAATCTTGGAAGCAGTTCTAAGACATTGTATCACTTTGATCATGAATACATCATTACATATCTCTAAATTATAAGCATTCCTTTTAAAAGAACCGAATAATAACAAATCATTACCATATCTAAAAAAATACCTTTATAATATCATTTAATAGCCAATCAGTGTATAAATCTTCCCCAATTTTACATATTTACTTTTGGTTTGTTCAAATCAAGATCCCAAATACATTCACAAATTTTTGGTTTAGTCTCTAAAGTGTAATTTAAGCTATAAATGTCCTCAACCATTCTTTTTTCCTTATAACTTATTTGTTGAGGAAATAGTTATTTCTCCATCCTATAGTGTTGGAGGGAAAACACTATGATTTAAAAACTCTAAATTTAGCTAATTTATTTGTCCATGAGATTAGAAAATGTGCCATCCCTGTACCTTTCCTGAAATGCAAACAAACAACAAAATCTGTGAAAATAAAGAATCTCAAACTGGAAATGTTGTGGTATAGAACTGGCAATGAAAAAGGATTAACTCTTAAAATTACATATCTACCTTACCAAGTAGAATGAAAATGTCGTGACTGATTTTTAAAATCAAAAGTACATAATGCCTGAGTCTGTAATCCTAGATGATTTCAATAAAACCATATTAAACTGATCTTTTCTTTTGTAGTGGATAAACACATTTCTCCTTCATGCTTAAAGTGGGTAATTAGAAAGCAAGTTTAACAAAATAAAAGCAATGTTAAGACATATGTACTTTTTAAAAAGTTTTTTTTTTCAAAAACTTTGCTTAATATTCATCACAAGTACAAATATACTGAAGAGGATTTATTTAGTTGTTTACCACTTTACTAAATTCTGGACTCAATATTTTCAAGAATACCTATCTTTATCCTACATTTTTTTCCCAATAATAAGTCATTTGGCAGAAGTATGAGTTTTTGTTTGGGTTAGTTCCAGTAGTTTATTTTTCCTTTGTTTCCTTTGCCTTGAGGAGCCATGTCCATAAATATGTTGCTCAGGCTCATATACAAGGGATTACCGCCTAGGTTTTCTTTTAGGAGTTCGCATCTCACATTTAGGTGTTTAATCCATTTGGAGTTTATTCTTGCCTCTGGTGTAAGAAAGCAAGCAGTCCAGTTTCATTCTTTCACATATAGATGTCCAGTTTTTCCAGCACCATTTGTTGAAGAAACTGTCTTTTTCTCATTGTAATTCTTGCCTCCTTTGTCATAGATTAATTGACCATATAAGCATGGGTTTATTTCTGGGCTTTCCATCCTGTTCTGTTGATTATATGTCTGTTTTTTGTGCCAGTACCATACTGTTTTGATTATTATAGCTCTGTAGTATAGTTTGAAATCTGGGATTGTGATACCTCCAGCTATGTTTTCTTTTGTGAAGATTGCTCTGGCTCTTCAGGGTCTTTTGTGGTTCTGTACAAATTTTAAGATTTTTTGTTCTAATTCTGTGAAAAATGAAATTGGTATTTCCGTAGGGATTCCTTTTGGTTAGTATGGACATTTTAAGAATTTTAATTATTCGGATCTGTGAGCACAGTATATCTTTCCATTTATTTGTGTCATCTTCAGTTTCTCCCATGAGTATCTTATAGTTTTTAGAGTATAGGTCTTTCATCTCCTTGGTTAAATTTATTTCTAAATATTTTATTTTTTGTTGGTATAATTGTATATTGAATTTTTTTCTTAATTTCTCTTTCTGCTGCTTAAAAACAACAGATTTTGTTTTTTTAATTTTTTTTAATTAAAAAAAAATTTTTATTAGTTTTCTTTATTTTTGAGAGGCAGAGAGAGACAGAGTGTGTGTGGGGGAGGGGCACAGAGAAAGGGAGACACAGAATCCCAAGCAGGCTCCAGGCTTTGAGCTGTCAGCACAGAGCCCGATGCAGGGCCCAAACTCATGAACCGTGAGATCATGACCTGAGCCGAAGTCAGACGCTCAACCAACTGACCCACCTAGTTACCCCCAAAACAACACATTTTGTATCATACAACTTTACCAAATTCATTTATTAGTTCTAATAATTTTGGTGGAGACTTTAGGGCTTTCTATATATATATAGTATCACATCATCTGCAAATAGTGAAAACTTTACTTCTTCCTTACCAATTTAGATGCCTTTTATTTCTTGTTTGATTGCTGTAGCTAACACTTCCAGTACTATGTTGAATATAAGTAGTGAGAATGGATACCCTTGTCTTGTTCATAATCTTAGGGAAAAAGCTCTTAGTTTTTCACCACTGAGTATGCTGTAAGCTATGGGTTTAACATATATGACCTTTATTATACTGAAGTATGTTCCCTCTAACCTCACTTTGTTAAGAGTTTTTATCATAAACAGATGTATCTTGTCAAATGCTTTTTCCGCATCCATTGAGATGATCATATGTTTCTCATCATCCCTCTTGTTAACGTGATGTTCTTACATTGATTTGTGAACATTGAACCATCCTTATATCCCTGGAATAAATCCCACTTGATTGTGGTGAATGATCCTTTTAATGTACTATTGAATTTGGTTTGCTAATGTTTTGGTGCAGATTTTTGTATCTGTTTATCAGGGTCATTGGCTTATAGTTTTCTTTTTTGTAGTGCCTTTGTCTGCTTTTGATATCAAGGTAATGCTGGCCTCATAGAATGGATTTAGAAATTTTCCTTCCTCTTCTTTTTTTTTTTTTTTTTTTTTTGCAATAGTTAGTTTAAAAAGAATAAGTTTTAACTCTTTTTTAAATGTTTGGTAGAATTTACTGTGAAGCTATCTGGTCTTGGACTTTTGTTTGTTGGGAGATTTTTGATTACTGATTCAATTCCATTACTAGTAATTTGTCTAATCAGATTTTCTGTTTCTTTCTGATTCAGTTTTGGAAGATTGTGTGTTCTAGGAATTTATCAGTTTTTTCTAAGTTGTCCAATTTGTTGGTATATAATTTTTTGTAATATCCTCTTAAAGTTGTTTGTATGTCTGTGATGTCAGTTGTCATTTCTACTACTTTATTCCTGACTTTGAGTCTTCTCTCTTTCTCTCTTTTATTTTTTAAATGAGTTTAGCTAGAGATTTTTTTTCATTTTGTTCATCTTTTCAAATAATCAGCTCATGGCTTCATTGTTTTTTTCTGTTTTTTTTTTAAGTCTCTATTTTATATATTTTTACTCTAATCTTTATTTTTTTTCTTCTACTAACTCTGAGTTTTGTTTGCCCTTGTTTTTCTAGTTAGTGTTAGGTATAAATTTAAAGTATGTATTTGAGATTTTTCTTGTTTCTTGAGGTAAGCTTGTATTTTTAAAAATTTTCATCTTAGAACTGCTTTTGCTGCATCCCAAAATTTTAGGCTGTTGTGTTTCCATTTTCATTTGTCTCCATTTTGTTTTGATTTCCTCTTTAATTTCTTTGTTAACTTTTGGTTGTTTAGCCTCCACATGTCTGTGTTTCTTCCAATTTTTTTCTTGTAATTGATTTCTCGTTTTGTACAGTTGTGATCTAAAAATATGTTTGATATGATTTCAATCTCCTTAAATTTATTGAGACTTGTTTCGTGGCCTAACATGTGACCTATCCTGGAGATTGTTCCATGTGCAATTGAAAAGAATGTATATTCTGTTGTTTGGAGATGGAATATTCTGTATATATCTGTTAAGTCCATATGATCTAATGTGTCATCCAAAGCCATTGCTACCTTGTTGATTTTCTGTGTGGACAACCTAGTCATTGATGTAAGTGAGGTGTTAAAGTGCCCAACTACTTTTGTATTACTGTTAATTTCTCCCTTATATTTGTTTATATTTGCTCTATGTATTTAGTGCTTCTATGTTGGTTGTGTAGATTGGTACAATTGTTATATCCTCTTGTTGGATTGATCCCTTTGTCATATGTAATGCCATTCTTTGTCTCTTGCTCCAGTATTTGTCTTAAAATCTATTTGGGGGGCACCTGGTGGCTTAGTCAGTTGAGTGTGTGACTCTTGATTTTGACTTAAGTCATGATCCCAGGTTCCTGAGATTGAGTCTCACGTCAGACTCTGCACAGAGCATGGAGCCTGCTTAAGATTCTCTCTTTTTGTCTCTCTCTTTCTCTCACTCCCTCTCTTTCTGTCACTCTCTCTGCTTCTCTGTGCTCTCCCCGACTTATGTGCTCTCTCTTTCTAAAATAAAATTTTAAAAATTAAAAAAATAATCTAAAAAAATAAAATAAAGTCCACTTTGTCTCATATAAGTATTTCTATCCTGGCTTTTTTTTTTTTTTTTTTCTTTCATTTGCATGGAACATCTTTTTCCATCCCTTCACTTTCAGTCTGTATGTATCTTTAGGTCTGAAGTGAGTCTCTTTTAGGGAGCATATATATAAGTGTCTCTCTCTCTCTCTCTCTCTTATCCATTCAGTCACCCTATATCTTTTTTTGTAGCATGTAATCCATTTGCATTTGAAGTAATTATTGATAAGTATGTACTTATTGCCATTTTGTTAATTGTTTTCAGGTTATTTTTGTTCTTCTGTGTCCCTTTCTTCTTGCTCTTTTACCTGTGGTTTGATGGCCTCCATTAATGTTGTGCTTGGATTTCTCTTTATTTTTTGCGTATCTATTATTTTTTTGTTTGTGGTTACCATTGGTTTCGTATATAATAACCTATGTGTATAGCAGTCTATAAGTTAATGGTCACTTAAGTTCAAACACATTCTAAAAGCACTAAGTTTTTAGTACCATTCCATGTTTTATGTATTTGAAGTCATATTTTTACATCTTTTTATGTATCCCTTTACTAATTTTTGTGGATACAATTGATTTTACTACTTTAGTGTTTAACTTCCATACTACCTTTATGAGTGACTAATCTATCTTTAGTATAAGTTTGCTTTTAGCAGTGAAGCTTTTTTCCTTTCATAATTTTCTTCTAGTTATGGCTTTTTCTTCCCACTTAAAGAAGTATCATTAACATTTCTGGTAAAGCTGGTTTAGTGGTGATGAACTTTACTTTTGTTTGGGAAGCTCTTTAGCTCTCCTTCAATTCTGAATGATAACCCTGTGAGTGGAGTATTCTTGGTTGTAAGGTCCTTTTCCCTTTTAATACTTTGAATAAATAGTGCCACTCCCTTCTGGCCTGTGAAGTTTCTGCTAAAAAATCAGCTGATAGCTTTGTGGTGTTTCCTTTGTATATGAGTATTTTCTCTTGATGCTTTTAAGGTTATCTCTTTATTATTAATTATTGCAATTTTAATTATTATTGCTGTGGACCTCCTTGGGTTCATTTTACTTGGGGCTGTCTGTGTTTCTGGACCTTGATGTCTCTTTCCTTCCCCAGATTAGAGAAGTTTTCAGCCATTATTTCTTTAAATAAGTTTTGCTTCCTTCTTTGTATCTTTTTCTGGGATACCTATAATGTGAGCGTTATTATGCTTGATATTGCAGAGGTCTTTTAAGCTATTCTTTTTTCTTTTTGCTGTGCAACTTGGGTGCTTTCTACTACCCTGTATTCCAGATCACTGATCCATTTTTCTGCATCCTTTAATCTGCTACTGATTCCCTCTAGTGTATTTTTCATTTCATATATTGTATTCTTCAGCTCCAACTGGTTATTTTTTTTAATGTTTATTTGTTTTTGAGAGAGAGAGGAAGAGACAGCTGCATGAGCGGGGGAGGGGAAGAGAGAGAGGAAGACAGAGGATCCCAAGCAGGCTCTGTGCTGACAGCAGAGATCCTGATGAGGGGCTCGAGCTCAAGAGCCATGAGATAATGACCTGAGCCAAAGTTGGACGCTTAACTGACTGAGCCACCCAGGTGCCCCCAACTGGTTATTTTTTATATTTTCTGTCTTTTTGTTGAAGTTGCCACTGAATTAATTCATTCTTTTTCTTTTTTAATTTAACATTTATTTATTTTGAGAAAAAGAGGCAGAGCGTGAGCAGGAGAGGGGGAGACACAGAATCTGAAGCAGGCTCCAGGCTCTGAGCAGTCAGCATAGAGCCCAACACAGGGCTCGAATTCACGAGCCATGAGATCATGACCTGAGTTGAAGTCGGACGCTTAACCGACAGCCACCCAGGCACCCCTAATTCACTCTTTTCTTAAGTATGATGAGTATCTGAGAGACCATTACTTGGAACTGTGTATCAGGTATATTGTTTTTCTCTGTTTCATTTTTTTGTCATATTCTTTTATTTGGGACATATTTCTCTGTTTCCTCATTTTGTCTAGCTCTCTGTGTTTGTTTCTATGTATTAGATAGATCAGCTATTTCTCCTGGTCTTGAAAGTACTGGCCTTATGTAGAAGAGATTCTGTTGTGCCCAGTAATGTAATGCCACTGATCACCAGAACCAGACACTCCAGAAGTGTTCCCTGTGTGGGCTGCATATGCCCTACTGTTGTGGCTGAGCCATGATTGCTGTGGGCACACTGGTAGGTGGGGTTGGCCTTTAGACCAGCTGGCTGTAATAACCCACTGCCTGCTTTGGTACACTGGGAAGGGTTTGTTCCCATGCTGTTGAGAGGCATGGCTGTAGCCACCATAGGCTTGCTTGTGGTTGAGGCCAACACCCAGCCTTTCTGTCTGCAGTTAGTGTCTGTGACAGCTACACGCATACCAAAGGGCAGCACTTGCTCACTGCACGTCCAGCTAAGAGGCCTGGCTGCAGGAAATGCCAGAACACTGGTGTGTGAGGTTATCTCCCTCCCTGTTCAGGGCAGGAGTTACTTTGGTGGGCCACTGGTCCTGTCAGGGGCTGCCTGCCAGGTGTGCTTGGGAAAGAGCAACTTCAGAAGGGTGCCTGTCCTGGCGGGTGGTTTGAAAGGGGCAGATTTACAGGAGAATGCTGGGGAAGGACATACTAACATGGTAGATACAGCATGTCAGAACTAGCTCCCACAGCATCTGCCTATCTAGGATGAGGGAGGGCAAGAAAAATGGCACCCACCAGCATTTTTGTAACCAGAGAAGTTTCTTGCAGATCCCTGCCCCTCCAGCCTAAAAAGTAAGATTAATTAATAGATCTCCTTATAGTATTTCCCAGGTGCTTTTCAGATTGCTGCTTCTGTGCTGTGTTTTCAGCCAAGTTATTTAGCATGCTGTCTCTTTAAGAGTGGGGATTTAGTTTCAGACATTATAGGGACTTGTCTTCCCAGTGCAGGTTCCTAGGGCTGAGGAGCATTGTGTGGAGTCTGATCTTTCTCCTCTGTACTTACAATGGCCCTTCCATTTGTGATTAGTTACCCCGTGGTTTGGTTCCCGACCACATCTTTGCCCTTCCCCCACTTTTGATGTGGCCTTTCCTCTATGTCTGGTTGTGGAAGATCTATTCTGCCAGTTTTCAGAGTCAGTTGCAATAGTGTGTCAATGGGATGAGGTGAGTTCAGGATCCTCTGACTCTACCATCATCCCCCTCGGACTCTGAAGAGCCATTTATTATCTTCCTAGTATGAATATTCTGATGTGAACTCTGTGCTTTTTACCCTTTTACTTTAGGACTGATATATCCTCAATGTGAGATTGTTAATGTTGGCTAAGAAATGAGTGATCATTAAAGGTATCCCTTCATTTGTGACACCGAGAGTCTTTTATGAAGTATGAATCCTCACATGTTCTGCAAGTGATGTTCTATGAGTAATAGATTTCCAGTGTTAACTTCACTAAATTGCTTCTGCAGCATGAAATACATGGTCTCCCCCAGTAAGATTCCTTCTTCCGGAAAAAGAACTCACATGGGAGAAAAAAACCTATGTCTATAATCAATGTGAGAGAGCCTCAGTGGCCATTCATTCTTCAAGCAACATAAGTGAATTCATACTCATGGAGGGAAACCATAAAGTCTCTATAGGAAAGCCTTCAATTTATACTGTATCCTTAGCATCAGAAATGTTATACTGGAGAGACACCATGTAAATGAATGTGGAAGAATCTTCTTTCAGAGTGTGCATGTACACAGACACCAGAGAATTAACACAGGGTGATAAACTATATAAACATAATGAATGTGGAGAAGATGTCAGCTAAAGAGCTCAGTTTTATTCACACCAAAGAACACATGGTAGAAAAACTCTGTCGGAAATCCTCCGACATAGAGTGGAACAGCCTCCATTGATAATTTATCCTTTAAAAAACATTAGCAGATTCACATGGGAGAGCAGCCCCCTTTCTCTAATTACTGTGGCAGGACCTTTAGTTAAGCTCTAGCCTTGGTATGCACAAGAAAACTCTGAATTCTAGTAACATGTAAAATAGGAAAGAATGTAGGAAAGACTTTACTGAGAGATAGGCACTTTAAAAACATACAGTTTCCGAGAGAGAGAGAGAGAGAGAGAGAGAGATGTATAATTTTTTTAAATACTGAAAGACAGGGTATGGGGAGAAATCATAAGCCCTGGACTCGGGAGAAAAATTATAAAACATATATCCTAGAAATGTAAGCCTCCTAGTTTTACATTCTTATTCTATACCTGGGCAAAAAAGGGGGCTGGCCACATGGATTCTAGTTTATTTTTTATAAAAAAAATTTTTTTTAATGTTTATTTTTGAGAAAGAGAGACAGAGTGTGAGTGGGGGGAGGGGCTGAGAGAGAGGGAGATACAGAATCTGAAGCAGGCTCCAGGCTCTGATTTGTCAGCACAGAGCTCGACCCAGGGCTCAAACTCATGAACCATGAGATCATGAGATCATGACCTGAGCTGAAGTTGGACACTAAACTGACTGAGCCACCCAGGTGTCCCATGGATTCTAGTTTAATAAAGACTGTTAGATAATAAACTAAAAGTTATACTGAGACTTTAAAATATTTCTGGTGGGTTAGATTTGTTGTCTAGTCTGCCATAGTTAATATTTAGTGTAATTTCATTGTGATTCAAGAATGTTGCCTCTTTGCATTTTACTTTTTGGAATTGATTGAGTTTGAGTTGATACCTTAATAAATGATTTATTTTTATAAATGTCTCATAATTATTTGGAAAAGAATAGGTCATCTTTGTTGGATGGGTATGAATTGCTCTGTCTTTCCATTTTGGTCTCTTTCTCCATCTCTTCCTCACACACACATAGTCTCACACACAGTCTCCCTTAATCCAAGCCACTGTTACGTCTCATCTTGACTCCTACGGTAACACTTAACTAATCTCCCTGTCCAACATTTGACCCTGTGTACTCTACGTGGTCAGAAGAATCCTTTTGAAAATGACTTATATAATGTCACTTCTCTGCTCAAAACCTTCATCTCACTCAAAATAAAATTCAAAGTGCCTAACAAGGCCTATAATGACTTACACCATCTGGCCCCTGACATCTCCTCTGACTTCTCCTACTCCGTTTCTCCTTTTGCTAACTGCTCTACTCACACTCTACGCAACACAACCTGCAAAGTATAGTCTCGCCCTAGGTGTTTTACTGTACCACTCCCTCCCTGCTACACTCTTCCCCAGACATGTTATAGGACATGCTCTCATTACTTCCAGGTCTCTACTAATGTGTTATTTAGGAGTCCTTCCTTTGCCAACCTGTCTAACCTTTGCTAACACCTACCTATCCCTTTATGCTGATTTAATTGTACTCATTGCTCTTAATCATCACATAGAACACTATGTTTATATGTTACTATATATTTATTTGTTATTTATTTAATATATTTGTGTATTGTCTGTCTCCTTTCACTGGAATACAAACTACATTGCTATATCCCCAGGTTCTAGAACACTGCATTTACTCAATAAATATTTGGTTAATGAATGTAACCCACTCGCATCTTTCTGTTTGCATACAGGTAAAATCTCTAACACCCTAATATGAGAGATACGGTGGGGCTTCTAATCATCCATTTTGCTTTGACCTTGCAGTCTCCAATTCAGGAACATACTCTCTGCTTCAGTACTGTAGGCTAACTACTACATTGATATTTGGAAGTATTGTTCTTGAAATCTGTCCCTGAGGTTAGCAGCACACTGGTTTCTGGATATATAGTCTTCATCATTCATACTATAAAGAAATAAAAGGCAATAAAGAAATAAAAGGCAGCTGAGATGTGTTCCCTAATATTAAAAATGGAGGGAAACAATGGCATGGTCCTGGTGGCATTATGGAGAAACATTGTATATGTTCTTTTCTCTTGGGGAATGTATCCCCAGGATATTTAGTAGACTTTCATTTAATCTTTTATTGAGGGTCTCTCTTGAGGGATAGAAGGTTCTGGATATCTGAACTCCCACTAGGTGGAGCACTTTCCACATCAAGGGGTTCTGGAAACCTTCCCCGAAGTCACTAACTCCTATAGTGATAAGTGAGCATTCATTCATGCCTTCTGATTTTGAGTGGGATAAATTGGACCTAAAAGGTGAGGTGTTTCAGCAATTGCAAGTATATTCCCTACTTAAGCACAAAAGTCTATGAACACTAATTCCAATGAGTCCTGTATGAATTGTCCTTAAGTTAAGCTGCCTGTGTGGGTAGGACATTCTGCCAGAAGCAGAAGGCACAAATTTTCCATTTTTGGATCTGATAACTTCTGCAATTGTAGGGGGTGGAAATCACTGTCTAGATTAGTTTTAAAATTTATGTCCCCATTCATATATATGATGTTCTCAAAAGCAGGGAGATACTCACAGAGTAAGGCCAATTTTATCTTCTGACCTTGAACCTAGAGAACCACACATTACTTATGAACTCACTACCCAAGTAACATTTTAAGGCTTGGAAGTAGGTCTAGTCCATCTGTTCAACTAGCTTTTGCCTTTCTTCTTTATCACTTGAAATGATGGAGGTAATGGAGATTTTCCTAGTGTCACACATTCCTCAGCCACAGCGAAATCCCCAAATGCTTAGCCATTTCTTCTCCAAGAGTACTGATGCCACCATTGAGTCCCAGACTGCCTTCACTCTCAATGGGAAATGATTTCCATGACCTGAGCTAGAGAAATTCACATCTTTATTGCTGATGTCTGATTCTTAATAGACATTGGAAAATTATAGTCTGGAAGAGTAGACCTGTTGTCCCTAATCCAGTTCACTGTGAAACAGGATGTTTAATGGGGTGTTAGTAGTAGTTTCTAGTGAAGCCAAAGTGACAAAGTAGAAAACAATAGGTGACAATTTCTCCCATGTTCTAAAATAAGTTATGAGACTATTTGCATATGCCTTGCATAGGAGGTTTTCAACTTTTGGCTAACTGGTCAATTGTAAAAGAGGATAGAGAAGATGAAAGGAGATTGGAGAGAAAATGTCTTTGTAAAAAGTTGTTGAAATGCTATGGAATATCCCCACATTCAACATGACAGGGGAAGGGAAGTGCTTTTTCTCTAACCTTAACCTCAAATAGATTGAGGGAAGTTTCTTATAATATTTTCTTTTTTTTTTTTTTTTTTCAACATTTATTTTTGGGACAGAGAGAGACAGAGCATGAACGGGGGAGGGGCAGAGAGAGAGGGAGACACAGAATCGGAAACAGGCTCCAGGCTCTGAGCCATCGCCCAGAGCCCGACGCGGGGCTCGAACTCCCGGACCGCGAGATCGTGACCTGGCTGAAGTCGGACGCTTAACCGACTGCGCCACCCAGGCGCCCCTGAGGGAAGTTTCAAAGAGATCATTCAGATGCCTGAAAGAACCAAAGGACAAGAAATGGAAGTTTCTTACAGAAGCCCAGGAGAAGCCTGTGATTTTTGAGAATAATCGCTTATTCAAAGACATAAAAATACATGTTTCCTGTGATATATGCACAGAGAGTTGTGTGGAATTCTCTTATTAGTATTATTCCTAAGAGTACAACCTGGAGTTTTGGTAAAATTCCAAAAGAGATTTTCTCATGGGCTCAGACTGTTGAGAACCAAAATGTGCAATGGTGGTGATGGGGTTGGGGGTGTCATCATCATCAGCCCCCTGGAAACTACATCAAAAATTTCAGCAAGAGATTCCAATCAATGAATATCCTTCATGGAACCCACAAAGTACACTGAAAAGTACAAGTCAGCATATAACATATACCAAGCTAAGAGAGAACTGAATCCAGCTTACAACTCTTTTCATTTAAGGAGCTATTCTCTGCTCCTTATTAATCTCTACAACCTTTCCAGCTTCAGAGTATTGGCATTCCAGTGAACTGGTGTGGGTAGAGAGAGAGTAGCTTCAAATGGGGCAACAGAGTAGAAGTAACTATGCCCATCTTTCTCCTTGAAATGTTTTCATCTAGAGCATACAGAAGGACTTTGTATTATCTAAAATAGAACAAATGAGAGGTGGGATTTGCCTGAGATTTTATCCAAGGACAAAAAAAGACTTGCCCTCAAGAGTGAATTTTCAGAAGCAGTCATGAAAAACAGTAGCCTTATTTTGCCTTTTTATTCTGCCCTTTGAATATGCCACGTACATTTTATATATTTACATATATAATATATAAATATACATATATACTATAATATATATTATACATACATTATACATTGTATATAATTTGTATGCACATTATATGTTACATGCATATGTATATACATATATGTATCAACATTGTTCATTTTCTTATTTAAATCCTTTACATCCTGAATAGGTTTTGCTTTTATTTTCTGATACCTGAGATAGTAGTGTGAAATTCATTGTGATTGTTGTTTTGTCAAGTTTCTTCTACACTAACAAGTTTTTCCTTCTATATTTTAAAGCTATATTGTTTGATCCAAAAGGTTTCTGTTATTTATTTTATCTTAGACCACTTTAATTTTTTTCAATCCTAATTTTCACATCAGTATTATAAACTCTGTTTGTTTTCTATTAATGTTTTCCTAATATGTTATTTTATATTACCTTATTTTCAAATTTATGTTATTTTGTAGGCTCTTGGGTTTGGATATACACACATTTTGCCTAATCTGAGAATTAGTATTTAAAATTACAGATATCTTTTGGTATTATTTCTGCCATCTTATTCTAGTTTATTTCCCTAGTAGTAAAAACTACCCTTAAGTTTTTAAATTAAAAAATAGAATTTGAGAGAGAGAAAGAGAATGCAAATGGAGGAGAGGGGCAGAGGGAAAGAGAGAGAGAATCTTAAGCAGGCTCCACTCTCATTGCAGAGCCTGACATGGGCTTCCCTTAAATTTTTAATAGACATATTTAAACATATATTTTGTTATCAGTGAACACATCTAATCAGTAACCTCTCCTGTGAATGAGCAAAGATTTACTAAATTTTTTAGGTATTTATTTTTCCTCTCTATTTACTTTCACATTTTGTAGCAATTGTTCATAATTTTAGTTGCAGTATATTATACTATGTATTTGCATTATGAATCCTTAGGTAATAAAAACAGTATATTTCACAGGTACAATATAAATAATTATTTGGAATTAAATAAATGTTTTCCTTTTATCTTAGGTTACCTGTCTTTTATCTCTTGTATTTTTGTTTTGTTTCGTTATTTTGACAGATATCAGCAAGAAATACTATTGGTTGGCTCAGTCCCTTAAGCGGCCTACTTCAGCTCAGGTCATGATCTCACAGTTTATGAGCTTGAGCCCCATGTGAGGCTCTGTGCTGACAGCTTACAGCCTGAAGCCAGTTTCAGATTCTGTGTCTCCCTGTCTCTCTCTGCCTGTCCTCTGCTTGTGCTCACTCTTGCTCGCTCTCTCTCTCAAAAATAAATAAGTAAACATTTTTTTAAAAGCGTAACCTAAGATTTTTTTTTCCTTATGGAAAGAACATTTTTCTATATGGTTTTAATGATGTTTTTTCTTTTTTCAGTTCTTAATTTTGTTGGTCTATGTGTTTTCTTTTTTTTTAATATTGGCCTTTATATTTTCTTTGATTATTTCTTCTCCATTTTCTCTGTTGTCTCTCTCTGGAATGGCCATTTTGCTGGTTATTGGACATCTTAAATCAGTTCTCCATATCTCATAGCTTTTCTCTCAAATTTTTGCCTTTCCTTTTGCATTGTGTTCTGACAATTTCTTCTTTCACCTTTCCCTGTCCCTAACTTAATCTTTTCATTTGCTCTTTTTCTCTATTCCCTTCCAGCCTTAGCCATTATTTTATTCAGTCTTCTTGTTGATTCTTTAAAAACGATGATCACGATTACTTTTTGAGAATTCTAATTGGATATGTTTGGTCATTGGTATTATAAAGGATGGAATGTAGGTAGACCTTTTCTAGTTGCTAGACTGGGCTTATTTATCTCTAGAGGCCTAGGATAGTACATGTATTATGATTAGAGAATCCCTGGCTGTCATGCTTTGGATGGAAAGTATTTGGTCAAATGGATTCTAGTATGAAATGCTCCCCATAGTTGAATTTCACCATTCATGAAGAAATCTAAAAGTTGCCTGGAGCATGACTCCATTTTTGACTTAGTTTCTAGCACCCAGAGTATGACTCTCTGGAGGCAGATTGTTCTATTGTTAAAACAGAGAGCTGGCTGTTCTTTCATTTTTAGCTGGTTTGAACTCTGAGGCCAGCAATTCTGAGAGCAGGGGAATTAAACAGATTTGTACAGCCCTTTTTTTAATGGGTCCACTGATTGCCCCCAGTTCCTACTGCTTCATCTTGTATTTGTAACAAGGGTCTTCTTAAAACACTCACTTTTTGGCAGTTCTGTTTTTTAAACTGTTGTGATTTCTTAAATTTTGCTTGGCTTTTCCACCAATCTCATAACATATATATGTTAGTTTTCAGAATTTCTCCAATATTTGATTTGATAGGCATTCTTTCTCATTCATCATTAGTATACTGGATTTATTCTTACTTTTATTTATATTTTAACATTTTAGTGGAATTTGGAAAGAACAAATATACAGATGCCCTTTGGGTTTTAATAACTCAGATTATTGGATTTAGATATCTGATTATTAAACAGCAGGTACCTCTTTATATTAATGTAAGATGTCTTGTAATATTTACAGAATAATCATTTGAAACAGTTGTGATTCTGATATCCAGTTCTCTGAACTATTTTACTTGCAGATAGAAGTAGGATGTTTTGTTATTTGTGACTTCTTCTCACATTTGTTAACTTTTACTGAAGAGATACATTGAAAATCTGCCAAGATAACACATTCAGAAGCAGAAATACTCAGGAAGAATATCAGCTGCATTGCCTTTGCTTCCTGAATTCCAGATCAAAACATTCAGTCAGATGCTTTCCTCCTACTCAAACAAAGGAGATTGCCAGGGTGTAGAAGGGGAAAGAATCAATGTTCTTTTGCTACTACTAGCGAATAATGGCAATGACTCCTCCTCATATCTGCATCTTATAACTTATTAAAACAAGTAAGCATTAAAGATATGATTTAAGGTGGGAATTCTACTGGAAAACGGTCATAGCATAGCATCCTAAACACAGTTATTCTGTTATCAAGCAGTTGTGTTTGGAGGCAATCGTATCTGCAAAGCTTGTTTTCAAATCATTCCCAAGTGGTAGCTCTTCCTTTCTGAGGTACTTAATGGATCAGGATCATGGACTCTTATTGATAAGCAGGTATTTTCCACCT
This sequence comes from Puma concolor, assembly GCF_028749965.1. Taxonomy (NCBI): domain Eukaryota; kingdom Metazoa; phylum Chordata; class Mammalia; order Carnivora; family Felidae; genus Puma; species Puma concolor. The sequence goes on from NC_141674.1 coordinate 157,531,623, forward strand.
TAAACTTTTCCCTTAAATAATAGAAGGATCTTTTATTCCCTTGCTCTACAAAAACATGACCATTTAGGGACTTGTTATCTATTAAAGAAGAAAGAAAAACAAATGTGCACTGGGTAATTTCTAAAATAAGTCAGTCTTCCTGGGAGAGACTCCCAGCCATGCAACCTTCAGAATGAAAACAAAAATGAATGAATGATTTAGCAGTAATATTGTTTTCGATTTTGATGTGAGTTAAAAAGTGAAAGTTATTCAGAATATTCTTTCATTCAAATTAATCTTCCCTGGATCCTTCATACATTATTCAGAATGCTGTGGTAGAATGACCAATTCCCCATGAATGCTGGATGGTTTATTTTCTTCTAAATAGAGCCTCTGCCAGCTGCATGAATAACCATAACTCAATGACAAATTTTTTAAATGTAAAATATTTTTTAAAAATATTATTCCTATTCCTTTTTAGTAACTACTTTTATTGCCATGCTGGTTTCTAAGTGACTGAATAACAGCATAGATTTATCAAAGAAAGAATTGCCACTCTTCTAGTATTTTTGGACCAGATGATTAATTTTACAATAGTTCATATTTTGTAAACAAGGCGTAATCATGGCTATCTGCGTCTCTCAGGAGTATTTGAAATATTAATTTTTGATGAAAGAGAGAGAGGTGACAAAGTAGTCACAGTGGAAAGCTGCCTACCTGTGGAGTGAGGGGCTCATTGTGTTCAGTCTGGGTGGGGCTCAGAAATGTACACTTTTAGTATTATTTAGAGATGCAGATATAAGAATTGTACTTTGAGAAACATTAAAGCACAGCGCTCTTCAAACTTAAATGGGAAAAAAGAATCAACTAAGTTCAGATTCAGTAGGTTCTGGGTTTTCCCTGAGATTCTAAATTTCTTGACGAGCTCCCAGATAATGCCAATGCTGCTGATTCAGAAATAACCCTGAGTAGCACAAGGTGTCGAGACTGGGCTTCAGCTTCACAAATCCAAAATCTCAATTTTGTCAATTCACAGAATTTGATCATGAAAAGACAACACACAACAACCAAAGAGATAAGAGGCTGATGTATAAGCCAAAGTACCAGCTTAATGATTGCCCTGGTTCTTAACCCTGAGTACTGTGAGATTCACATATAGATTGTCAATATATACAGAATTGACCCCAATTCCAGAGAATTCTGATTTAATCGGTCTGCAGTGGTAGTGACATGCATAGTTAAAACTTCCCAGGTGATTCTGATATTCAGCCACATTGAGGACCGTTGATTTACATTGCAAAATAGATCAGATGCCAATGTCAATTGATCACCATGCTCCTTCCTGAAGAGATGTCTACATGGGGAGCCAATATGAAGTTGGTGGCTCACCTGAGGAAGTAGAAATCACAACAGAAGGGGTTAAATAACCAAGCGGCTAACCTCATCAAGTCTGTTAGGTATCCTTTCACGAAAGGATACACCTGAGAGACAGGGGGTAGTGTACAGGTAGACCCCTTTGGTGCCTTTCTTCATTTCCTATATTCTTGCATTCTGAGTTCCCACTGTCTGTATACGAAGGCAGACTATCCCACCTCTGGTATTCTTCTTCATTCTTGGAAACATATTTTTAGTATTAGCTCATGCAAGACTTATACTTTGTTTATTTCTGTTTACTGAATCATGTATTTCCAGCTCCCCAAAATTCTTAGTCCTCTTGATTAAAAGTGGACATTTCAACATCACCTCCATGGTTCACTTCATAGTTCATGCCTTAGGGTAGATTTTCTTTGTATATGACATGTATTTTCTGTTATATTTCTCACTTTTTGGGTTTCTTCTTTGACACACACCTGCTGACTTTGTATTTCCTAAATCTTTTGTTCATTGAATCAATTAGATGAATACATGAAATGCACAGTATATATTCTGCTAATTTTCACCGAGTTGATGCAATAGCTGTAATATTTGAAGACAAAACTGAAATGAGATTGCGTAGAATGTATTTTAGTTTAGGGTCATAGAACAGTACTACATTTTTCTGTCATTTAGAAAAAGTGTTTAACATAAAACTGAAATGATATGTACAAAGGCACATTCTTACAAAGGCACTTCAACCTGAGCACTGGACAAGTGCCATTGGAGCATTTGACTTTTTATTTTAAGTGGGAAAATGGCTGACCAAGAATTATTCTTTTTGGGAGGGGGTAAACTTTTACTACCATTAAACTCAATGGAAGTTTTAACAACGTATCATTTTGAAGACATATAAAAGGAAAGAGGTAGTAATCAGAATTTCTTTGTGAAGTTCTGTCAGACTAATTGAATTTTCCTCTCTGTCAGAATGATAGGACTGATATATCAGTTGAAGTAACAGCTGTAATTTACCTTGACTTTAAATGAGCTTCAGCTTCTACTTGTTTGGCATACAAATTACAGATTTTTAAAAATAAAAATAGTCTAGACTAGAATCTTGCATGGTTGGAGTTTTACTTATCCATACCAGATACTTATCCAAAATTACCTAAGATTTTTTATCTATGTGATATATTTGTATATACTTGACACACAATTGCAGATGAACCACTGTTATATAGTAATAACAGGAATATTATGTGTGGGTGTGTATGTGTGTAAATCACAGACGAAGCCAAGAATCTGCTAGTGGAATATTAACTTGGCTTGAGATACCAGTCCTGACTTTCTAAAGAAGCCATAGCATATGGCAATAGAGCCCAGAAATGGAGAGTGTATTAATCAGTTTTCCCCAGAGAACAGAGCCAATAGTACACACGTATGATGGAGTGATGGGATTCTTATTTTGTTCCCCTATCTTGAAACCCATCAAAATCAACAAAACTAAAATATTTAGATCCTCAGAAAGTGGGGTGAAGCCTGAATCTGGCCTGGAGAGTGGCATGTATTCTCTCTATATATGTTACATTTGTTGTTTTTAACATAGTAAAGATATGTATATTAAGAAATTGGCTCATGTGATGATTATGGAGGCTGAAAAGTCCCGTGATCTATCTTCAAGCAAAAGATCCAGGAAAGGCAGTGGGGTAGTTCAGTCCATTTCTGAATACCTGAAAAGCAGGAGAGAAGAGGCCATAAGTCCCAGTCAGAAGGCAGAAGACTTAACAGCACAGCTCAAGCAGTCAAGCTGAGGAAGGGAATTCTCCCTTCCTCCACCATGTTGTTCTCAGGTTCTCAGTGGATTGAATGATGCCCACCGGTATCAGGGAGAGCAATCTGCTTTACTCAGTCCAGATTCAAATGCTAATTTCACCTGGAAATATTCTCACAGACACACCCAGAAATAATGTTTAGCCAAATATCTGGGCACCCCATAACCCAGTCAAGTTGACATATCAAATTAACTGTCACATATAGCTACATCCATCCCAGCCCTCCCCAAGGTCTTTCCATTACCTGCTACGCTGTGGAAGACCTAAAATCAACATCATCATTGCACAAGGAAAAAAAAAAGAAACAAAAGGAACAAAAAGGAAGTTAGGGAGCTATATGGAAGGAAAAACACCTTAAAAGTTCAGAAACCAAACCAATTTCTCAAACATAATTCATACAGCAGAGAGATGTGGTTCAGACTTAGGCATCATGTAAATACCATCTGCCAAGTGTCAACCTTGTTCTCCTGGAAAACTGAATATGCAGAGAGAGGAAAGCAATGTTAGAAATAATAACCCCTTTGAATAGGATTTTATACTAATAAACAAAAGTCCTGTTATCTCATTTGCTACTCAGAACATCTCTTTAGATGGCAGTTGCAGGACGCTAGGGTGGCTCAGTTGGTTGAGAGTCCCACTTCGGCTCGGGTCATGATCGGCTCAGATTCTTGAGTTTGAGCCCCATGTCAGGTTCTTGTTGCTAACAGCTCAGAGACTAGGTTCTACTTCAGATTCTGTGTCTCCCTCTCTCTCTGCCCCTCCCCTGTTCGTACTCTGTCCCTCTCTCAAAAATAAACATTAAAGAAAATTTAAAAAAATAAAGTGAGATGGCAGTTAGTACTGTAATACCAGGTTTTCATATAAGAAAATCAGAGTATTTAAATGTTAGTTTTTAGCACCCACCCCCGAGGATCCAGAAGCACATACAGAGGCCTGCAGTTTGTACCTCTCTAAAACCAAACAAAGAACAACAAGTCAGAGAAATCTCCCTTTGGAGAACATGTTTCAAAATACCAATCCCGTATTTCAATCTATTAACACCATGCAAGAATTTAATGTATCTAAGTTCAACATTTGCAAATTGAAACATCCCCCCATGGGTTTCCATGCATGGTACATTCCATAGTTTTTCTATACCCTATTAATCCCCTAGATTGAGAACATCTAAAACATATGCTCATGTATTAGACCTCTCAGAATGATAACATTAACCTTTAGGGAAAATTCTAACTGAATCAAGGTTAGCTTTCAGTGTTTTCCCAGATTATGCAATTTTATGCAATTTCCCTTATATGCAAGTTTCACTAAATTTAGAAAAAACATACATAATATCATTTGGAAGATGAGGCAAGTTCCTTATTTTTTTTTATTTGTATAAAATACATGTATTTGTTCATTTTGGTGGGCCTTAAGAAAGAATAAAAATGTCACTGCTCCTTCTTCTCAAAGCAGAATTCAGTCCTTTATTCTTAATGGATCACTCTAAATGGTATACTCTTAATATCTGTAGAATCATAGACTACCACATATCACATTCCCTTAAAACTGTGGTCCAGCCAAACATCTATGATCACCTGATTTATGACAAAGAGACCAGACAGTATAATAGGGAAAATTTGGTCTTTTCAATAAATGTGAAATGAATCTCACCTCGAATTCATACCATGCATATAGAACAACCATAGATAATTTCAGATTACATCTGGTATAAATTCAGCAATATCTGGTAAATAAAACAATAAAACTTGCAGAAGAAAACATTAAAAAAATCTTCATAGAGTAGGCAAGGATTTCTTAAATAGGAATCAAAAAGTACCAATAATTAAAGAATAAAAAAAGATAAATAGGACCATATTAAAATGGTTCATCAAAATGCACCACAGGGAAAGTGAAAAGGCAAGGTACAGACTGGGAGAAGGCTCTGTATTTGAGCTATGGGCTATAGTTTGCTAACCCCTAGTCTAGAAAATGTAAATAAATGAAAGGAAGGCTAAGAGACAGAAACATTTTTGTGAAAGAAAGAAGACATTTCGGTAGTAAACCACTGGAAGAGAATCAGACTTCAGAAGGACTGAGTCATCAAATATAAGTCCAATGGAAAAAAAACTCACAAAATGTCTAAGGTTACCAATTTTATGTCCAGTCTGTTTATGGTTGGAAAGTAGCATTTTCCCCCGCAAATGAATATCATATCTGCAAAGGACAGGGCATATCTTAAGAAATCAGCATTGCAAAATTCAGGGTTAAGTTGTTTTGTTAGAATATGTAATACTTGTGTTTTCATTTATTTGAGAAACTTCACTTACTCAGCTGACTTTTTTTTTCTTGGAATGCAAAATGCAGATTCCTGATGGAATTCCTGATGTGCACACTTTTGATGGTGACAAGACAAAAATGTCAGTTTTACATCCACTTATGAAGGGTCCCCACAGCAATATCTCAGTTCATAGAGATTATTATAAAAGGCATAATGACTTCAGGTATATTTCTAGGGATTTTTAAATACTTTGCTTCATGAAGGATATAAGTATATTAGTTAAGATGGTTTTCAGTATAAAGAAAAGAAAGTTCAATTCAAATCAGCTTAAATATTGAGAGTTCTGGAGGGGTGTCTATTAACTGAATAAATTCACAGGTGGTTCAGGAAGCAAGTTCATTTCTCTGTTCTGTAGCTCTGCCTCCTCTGTGTGTTGGTTTCATCATCAGTCTCTTTATAAAATGCTTTATAAATTTGTTCCACATTTATAAGCAGATCAAAGGCAGACAGAGTGACTTTCACAATTTGGCCCATAATTGAAGTTGCTATCCCAGGAGCCATCATCAAACCTGCCCTCACATGTCTTTGGTCTGAAATAGATTATTCACCTATTTCTTGGGCAAATCTTTATCACCAGGGGAATGACCCTGGTATCAGCTGCCCATCTTGAATGAATCACTGAGCACTGGGGTTACCTTGAGTAACTTAGTCCACTGCTTCTCAAAGTGTGGTCCCCGAACTAGCAGGGTCAGTATCACCAGAGAATTTGTAGAAATGTAATTTCTAGGGCCTCATTCTAGACCAACGAATTTGAAGCTCTGAGGGAGTACCCAGCAATCTGTATTTTATTTTATTTTATTTTATTTTATTTTATTTTATTTTATTTTATTTTATTTTATTTTTTTAATTTTTTTCTTCAACGTTTATTTATTTTTGGGACAGAGAGAGACAGAGCATGAACAGAGGAGGGGCAGAGAGAGAGGGAGACACAGAAGCGGAAACAGGCTCCAGGCTCTGAGCCATCAGCCCAGAGCCTGACGTGGGGCTAGAACTCCCGGACCGCGAGATCGTGACCTGGCTGAAGTCGGACGCTTAACTGACTGCGCCACCCAGGCGCCCCGCAATCTATATTTTATTGAGCCCTCCAGAAGAGTCTGTACACACTAAAACTTGAGAACCACTGTTTTTGACTAATCAGAAGCTTATCTAGAGCTGGAGTCAAAGCATCAAACTACACAGCTACTAATTAATTGAAGAGATGTGAAGTGCATTATAGATACAGCCATAAAATCAACCACACACCAAGCATATAAAGTATACTTATTTGATAGGGAACAATTTAAAAAGCATTATGTGTAGTCAATTATTAAAGTTGTGAAATGTCATTTCTTGGAGTATATGTTATATGAGATTCATTTTTATTTGAGTGGTTGATTTTTCATACTTTGGATTGTGCTCCTTAAAAGTGATTATAGAAGTTGCTTTATTTAATCATGACCAATTTTTTAAAAAATGTATTAGATTTAGTAGAGAGAATAAAATAGTAGAAAATAGAGTGCAGCAGTGTGAAATTTTTATTCAAATGGATATCTGCATGTGTAAATATATGTGTGCTACTAGGTTGTAATATAAGATATTTAGCCACTAGGTGTCTGGGGGCAAATTGCTCTGGCTTATAGGTTGTCAGTTTGCATAGTGTAAATATTATACCTTTCCACTGCCCCATAGCAGATGTCAGGCTACCAGTGTGGCTCCACTTGTCTGTGGATGCACAATGCATGCCACTGTAATGTGTTTCAACCCTAAAAATAAGTATAAATAGCCTCAAGCATATAGTAAAATGTAATAATTAGAAATTGTTAGGTTTTGAGCATTTATTACCTTTACTTTTAAGCATTTGATTTTAAATTATATAATTTAATGTTTAATAATGGCCATCTTTAACAACTGTTTCACAGTGTTCCCAAAAAGTTAATAATCAGCTCTTGTGAGCTGGTAGAAGCCAGCTCAAATACGAGTAGACTGTGCCAGAAAGTTTCAGAGCTAGTGGCTTAGGCCATTCCCCATGCTTTCTGCTGACTCAAATGTTGAGGGAAAATGGCAAAGGTAATAAGCCATTTCAAAACCTTTATCCTGTCTCTGGACTACCTAAACTTCTCTATTAAAATAAGGAAATCTGATTTCCATCCACTCCTCTTTTCCATAATCATATTATTTTCTCCCTAAAAATTGGCAACTGTATCCATCTTCAAACTAATATACCTGATGAATTGGATTTGGGCACTGAAGGGAAGAGAGGAGTTGAAAACCATCTGATATCCAAAGATTGGTATAATTTTATGTCATTAACTTCAATGAGGAGACAGGAATAATAATAATTTAAGTGCAGTTGACTGGATCATGTTTACCATTCAAAGGATTCCTTCAATAGAAGCTTTTCTCACAATAAGCTTTAGCACATAATGATATGATAAGAAAAATAAACAAGGGCACCTGGGTGGCTCAGTCAGTTAAGTGTCTGACTTTGGCTCAGGTCATGATCTCATGGTTTGTGAGTTTGAACCCTGCATCGGGCTCACTGCTGACAGTGCAGAGCCTGCTTGGGATTTTTGCCTGCTTGGGATTTTCTCTCTCCCTCTCTCTCTTTGTCCCTCTCCTGCTCACATGCTCTCTTTCTCTCAAATATAAATAAACCTTCAAAAAAAGAAAAATAAACAAATAACTAATGAAATCCATTCTGCCTACATATTGTCTCTAATATTTCATGAGAAGGTATCAAAGGAAGTACCTTATGCAGGGAACAAAATTTCAAATATAACAACAAGATAATTGCCATATAATTTTTTTCTCTGGCACTTTCCTCAGAGTTTTTTGAGCATGTTAATAATAAAATGAATGCAAATTTATTTATGAATGATGTTTAATTTCCACTTAAGCTGCTGGAAAACATCATAAGCCTTTCCCTCAAGGCACAACTTAAGTCCTATCTTCTTTGCAAAATCATTCTTAATGACTTGCTCCAGTTTATTTACTTTTTATTTTTCTGATATCTATTATACATATTTTTTTGTGGCAAAATTAGAAAGCTATTGTTCTCTCAATAACATCTTACCTTCATTAAATTTTAAGATCTGTAACAACAGAATATTTTGCTTTATTTTTGTCCTCTGTAACCTCTACCAGCATCAGGAACATAGTAGTATTCAATGCCTTTTAAAGTCTATTAGAAAGAAGTGTAAGGTTCTGTACATGAGCCTACACAGTCAGCTCCCCCTAATAATATTAATAATATATTAGTATAATTATTTAGTATTTAATAATGCTAGCACTATTCTAAGTAATTTACATGGATTATTCATATAATTCTTACCACAAACTTTAGGTAGTAGAAAGAAAATTATCTCCTGATCATATAGTTTAAGGACCAGCATCCAGGAAGTTTGGGTCTAAAATCTGCACCCATAATCATTCTCTCTACCATCGCACATACAGATATGATCAAGTGATAGCAGCATGTTTCAGAAGTCTACCAACAAAAATCCCAACACTGGTGGAGTTCAGTGCTTTTAAGATTCTGTACAAATGAAATTTAGAGTTTTGGAAGTTCTCTAAGTGTAACCCAGTAAATGATGTGAAAATGGCAAGTGTGAGACCAAATACATGAGGAAATATGAGAATAAACTCAATGTGATTTGAGCTCCTTAGAAAGTAAAAACAAAACAAGAGACTTATGGTCATTCATTAAAAATTTACTGGGAAGACAGGAAGCAGGAAGATGAGATGTGACATTTTAGAACCACAGTTCACGTCTTTTGTAAGGCTTAACCCAGAGGACCTGCAAGAGCTAAGGCAAGCTGAGCTTTGGGTTGGGCCATCCTTTCAAGGCTCTGCCTTACTCAGGTCCAAGAAACTTAAGTATTCCATCTCTAATCTTTAATTTCTAAGAAAAGTCCAACTAAAAGAGGCTTTCTGAAACACAGTCTGCTTAAATGATTTATATGAGGAATTTAATACTAATACCAAAACCAAGAGTCCTGTGTGATTTTTTTAAAGGATATCTTTTTATTTAAAATAATGATTTGGAAATCCTAAAGGATCAGGGTGATAATCATATGCACTATTCCACTGCTTCAGCTATTTCTTAAAGCAGATAACCTGAAAATAAAGACAACAGAAATGCAAGTTTTGGGCCTCAATTAAGTCATCAGTCTTCGTTATATTATGTAGAATGGACTATTTTTTCACTTGTAAGAAGTTAAAATTATTGTTTCCTGTCAAAAATTTTATTTGGTCATTTGAAAGTTCTATGACATTCCAAATAAGAAAAAAAATATAATACAGCCTCTTTCTGGATAAAATGTATATTTCTGGAAAAATATATTTTGAGTTCTAATAGTGTCCAGTACTTATCTGTTCAGCAGAATCAGAACTCATCCGATATAAAATAGAGTAGGGCAACACTGCCTGGGAGCAGTAGCGGCTGAAGTCAGATAATCTTAAATTAGAAGCTCAGCTTTTCTTATTGGTTGAGTGACCTTAAGTTACCTAATTTTTCCTAAGCCCCACTTCCAAATCTCTGACATGGATATGAATGGAAATATTGACTCAGGGGATCATTGCAGGAAATAGATGATCCAATAGACATGAGGTGCTGAGTGAAATAAATGGAAATTACAATGATATAACGTAAAGTCAACACTCTGCTTTTCATTCATGTATTATTCATAGCATAATTGATCACAAGAACATTTTTCAAATTTGTATTGGCATTGTGGTCCATTTTGTTCAATTCTTTATGTGTTGACATAAATAAGATACTATTTCAAAGTATTGCAGTTTTTCATAGGGAGGGTCTTATAAGCATAGATAGATAGATAGATGGTAGGTAGGTAGGTAAGTAGATATATACTTAGTATTTCCAGACAACATATTGCCACAGTTATTTAGGAGGTACCTGCTAACTACTCTATTTTCGTCCTTTGTATGAATCTAAGATTTTCTTTCCATTCTGGAATATGAAGAGAACAATATTTAAGAAACAGTCAAGTATTAAGAAAGGGGAAGGTATTTAAGAAATCAGTCTCTTGAACTTTGGGTTTGTGTATGTTTTTGATGTGGGATAAAGTATTTGTTCATAACAAGATCAAAGATCTGTCTATTCAAATGTGCTTCAAAAAGAACTCCAAAGAGCAAATATACATTATTTTTAATTATCTAAGACATTGCCCAGTAATTGAGATTACAGTATAAAAGAGAATAGCGGCAGGTGATAAAAAATAATTTCATATTACCTAAAGGGAAAGTTGACAATTCAATGAAGATGTTGACTGGATTTTTCTCCCTCCTTTCACTGAGGTTATTTCTTTCCATCTCCAAGGGCCTTTCTCACAATAACCTTTCTTAAAAAAAAAAGAAAAAAAAAAGCTCAATGACATTGCCTGCAGAAATCATCTGCTGCTTCTAAAGTCAGTCATAGGTTTTGCTTCAAGGCAAGAAAATACGTTGCTCTCAGTCACACCTCAGTGTGTCATCTTCAGAAAGCCTCACATTCCTATAAATGCAACCCCATCTCTTATAGTCAGACTGAAATACAGACGGTCCCAGCTTAATATAGTTTGACACAGTTTTTTGACATTATGATAGTGCAAAAATGGTACATATTCAGTGGAAACTGTACTTTGAATTTTGAATTGTGATCTTTTCCCTGGCTAATGATATGCATTTCGATTTAGAATATTTTATTTTTTTTTAATGTTTTTTTTTTTTAATTTTTTTTCAACGTTTTTTATTTATTTTGGGACAGAGAGAGACAGAGCATGAACAGGGGAGGGGCAGAGAGAGAGGGAGACACAGAATCGGAAACAGGCTCCAGGCTCTGAGCCATCAGCCCAGAGCCTGACGCGGGGCTCGAACTCACGGACCGCGAGATCGTGACCTGGCTGAAGTCGGACGCTTAACCGACTGCGCCACCCAGGCGCCCCTAAATGTTTATTTATTTAAGAGAGAGAGACAGAGAGTGCATCCACACCTGTGAGCAGGGGAGGGGCAGAGAGAGAGGAAGAGAGAGAATTCCAAGCAGACTCCACGCTGTCTGCACAGAGCCCAACATGGGGCTCAAACTCACAAACCCTTGAGATCATGACCTGGGCCAAAATAAAAAGTTGTTGCTTAACTGAGTGAGCCACCCAGGTGCCCTGATTTAGGATATTTCCTACTTAGTGGGTTTTTTGGGATGTAACCCCATCATAAGTCAAAGAAAATTTGTATTTCAGGAAAACTTGAATTCCTCAAAAGGAAATGTTACTTACACTCTAGTTTTGTTAATGTGTTCGAGGAACTGTGGGTTTGGTTTTTTTTTTAAGAAAAGAAAGAAGATGCTAAGATATCAAAAAAGGGAACAATGAATTTGATAATCATATATGGATATATGCAGCGTGTATTAAAATTATGCATGTTAGGGGAGCTTGGGTGGCTCAGTCGGTTGAGCGTCCAACTTTGGCTCAGGTCATGGTCTTATGGTTTGTGGGTTCAAGCCACGTGTCGGGCTCTGTGCTGACACCTCAGAGCCTGAAGCCTGCTTTGGATTCTGTGTCTCCCTCTCTCTGGCCCTTCCCCTCTTGAGCTCTGTCTCTCCTTCTCTCTCAGAAATAAATAAACATTAAAAACAATATGCATGTTATTTAGAAATATCTTAAGTAGGATGGTTTAAAAAAAATTTTTTTTTTTTTGAGAAAGAGCACACATGCATGAGCAGGGGAAGGGCAGAGAGAGAAAGGGAGAGAAAGAATCCCAAGCAGGTTCCGTGCTGTCAGTGCAGAGCCCAACACAGGGCTCGATCTTACAAACTGTGAGATCATGACTTGAGCCAAAACCAAGAGTCAAAGGCTTTAATGACTGAGCCACTCAGGCACCCCTAAAAATTAAAAAAAAAAACAAAAAAAAAACTATTAACTTGGTCTTAGTAGGCTATGTGTACCCTTTTAATATAATTATTAACTGCTATCATGGTCCTTCATATTAAAAACTAACACTGAGCTGTGACATTAGGCCTCTGGATGGTTATAAACTCATCTATAATTTCCTTTAGTCAATCTAATGACCAGTAGGGATAGGGAATGCCTTCTGCAGTGAAAAGGCAGAATTAAGAGAAAATTGAGGCATGCTTAGCAAGGAAAGGAGTATAAAGCCCACTGACCCACTCAAGCCCTCGTTAATATTATCTATCTTTATCTGAGCTAATCTACAACTATTCTTTGTTCTCCTGGGAAGAAAATGAAAAGTACAGAAGCCCTGGTATTCTCTTGGCTTACTACTTAATGTAGGGCCTCTCTCAGACATTGTTTTTGATAACTCCTAAATAGTCCTCAGCAACCATGTTGAGTTATAATATTACCTAGCAGAGCAAACAGTAAAAAACAAAAATGTCACATTAAGTTTCTCAAAAGAATGGGGCTCCTGGGTGGCTCAGTCAGTTAAGCATCCGACTTCGGCTCAGGTTATGATCTCGCAGTTCATGGGTTCAAGCCCTGCAACAGGCTCTGTGCTGACAGCTCAGAGCCTGGGGCCTGCCTCGGATTCTCTCTCTCTCTCTCTCTCTCTCTCTCTCCACTCCCCCCCCCCCCCAATTGCTCTCTGTCCGTCTCTGTCTCTCTCAAAAATAAATAAACATTAATTTTTTAAAAGACTCTCAAAAAGAAGACTGCTTTATTTCTTTGAGTTATTATTCCTGCAAGTTCATAAACACTATATTATAAAACGTTGGCTGGTGAGTCTTTGTTTTGTCCTGTCAGCCAGAGTTTTGACATGATGACATCTGACTTGGCAGGGTTGTGTTTCTTGTAAAGGATGGGGGCAGAAGGCCATTCAAAGATAAAGATAATAAGGAGATGAATAAAGTGGCTTTTAACTCAAAATGCTATTTTGTGTAGGATTTGTATTTTGTCAAAATTGTTTTCCACAACTAGCAAAAAAGCAATTAAGCAAATTAATTCAGCATCTACTGTATAAACTTGATACAATATACATATGTATAGATCATCCAGAGTATATAGTATAATGTATTTATTCCACAAATTTATCTAGTTTGTGCTAGACACTTATTAAGGCATAACATGTACCCTTATAATGGTAAACAAAAGACCCTACCTCATGCATTTTATAGTCTAGTGGAGGAAAATAAACATTTAATAAACATCTAAACAAATATACATATAATGGGTTAATTGGTGATAAGCGCTTGGAAGATATATAAATATCAGTAAGGGGGTTGAGAGGGACAAATAGTGATGTCATTTATTATTCAGTGAGGGATTCAAGGGCCATGAAATTGTGAAAGAGCCTACCTTTCTGGAATGATGCCTATCTGGGAAGATTCTGTAGACTACTGATTTTCAAAAGTTAAGGTACTATAATGTTATAGAAAAGAGATTTTATGACATTAGGTCTATGCTAAACAATTTTCAATATAAATTACTTTTGAGTATAGACTATAAGATGGTTTTGTAATCAAATCTCATCAGAATCTGACAGAGACCTTACAAGAAAAGATAATTACAGACTATTCTCTCTTCTAACATAAATGCAGAAACTCTTACCCAAAATATTAGAAAACCAAATTCCATAATACATAAAAAGGATAACACAAATGATAAAGTTGGGCTTATTCCAATGGCACAAGATTTGAAAATTAAATCAATATAACTTACAAAATAAAACAAGAAAAGACATATTCATCTCCACTAATATAGAAAAGGAATTTGATCAAAATCATTTCTTCACAGTTAAAAAAAGTAAAGCTGTTAAACTAGTAATGAGAAAGATTTCCCAGTCTGACAAAATATATATGACATTATATTTAATGATGAGATGCTTAATATTTACCTCACTTAATATAGTGGCAAGGATACAGTATAGCCACTTCTATCCAATATTGTACTATAGAAACTGTCCAGTGAATAAAGTGAAAAGGAATGAATGTGAGCAGATTAGAAAAAAAGGTGACAAGTTGTAGATGAAAATAATATAAGAGATTCTACAGAAAAGTTATTAGAGTAGTAAGTAAATTTAGCAAGGTCTCTGCACCTGAAGCAAACATTTAAAAAAAAAATGTATTTCTTTATAACATTGTGGTAGATTTGAAAAAATGGTCACCAAATACATATATTTTGACATATATATCAAAAGACATATGATAGGGGCATCTGGGTGGCTCATTCAGGTAAGCATCTGGCTCTTGACTTTAACTCAAGTCATGATCTCACATTTTGTGGATTGGACCCCCATGTGGGGCTCTCTGCTGCTTGGGATTCTCTCCCTCTGTCTCTGCCCCTCCCCTGATCTCTCTGCCCCTCCCCTGCTCTTTCTCTCTCAAAATAAATTTAAAAACCTTAAAAAGAAAGAGACATATGATATGTTCAAAAGTTTTGTTAGGAGTTCAAAAAGAAATGTTGAATTCCTAACCCCTACTACCTCCAAATGTGACTTTATTTGGAAGTAGAATCTTTGCACAGGTAGTCAAATGAAAGTGAAGTCAATGGGGTGGGCTTAATTCAATATGACTGGTATTCTTATGTAAAGGAAATTTGGGCACAGAGACAGATGTGTACAGGAGGAAGACAATGTGAATACACACAAGAAGATAGCCATGTGACCAGAGTGATGCATCAGGCAACGAACACCAAAGATTGCTCACAAACTACCAGAAGCTAGGAAGAGGCAACAAAAGATTGCCTCGCACATTTCAGGAGCATGGCCTTACTGATTGCCTGCAAAACTGTGTGATAATACATGTCTGTTTTATGCCACCCAGTTTTGAACAGTTCATTACAGTAGCCCTAGGAAACTAGAACAGTTCATATTTGTATTATTTGTTGCATCTAAATTATTTGGAAAGAACCCAAATATTCATCAATGGTAACATGGATTTATTTTTATTTTTATTTATTTACTTTTAATGTTTATTTTTCAAGGAGAGAGAGACAGAGTGTGAGTGGGGGAGGGGCAGAGAGAGAGGGAGACACAGTATCTGAAGCAGGCTCCAGCCTCTGAGCTGTCAGCACAGACCCCGATGTGGGGCTCGAACTCACGAACTGCGAGATCATGACCTGAGCCGAAGTTGCATGCTCAACGGACTGAGCCACCCAGGAGCCCCAGCATGGATTTTTTTTAATGTTGTGTGTTCACATATTGGAATAGATGTATTCATGCATTGGAATGGGAATAACAATGAAGAGAATACTGCAGCAACCAGAGATAAATAGATAGATGATAGGTAGACAGATATGATAAACCCATACATAAAGTTGAGGAACAGTTAAACTACTCACTGTTGTTACAAGTCAGAATAATGATGACCTGTTGGGAAGAAAGAGATAAGGAGTGATGTGTGGAGGTACAATCCTCTTAGTTGTAGAATGAGTAAGTATCGTGCTGCTATTCTTGAAATAGCCTGAAACACTCATTCTACGATTAAGAGAATTGTAGAAGCCAAAACTGCAAGACAAGCTACTTAGCAGTATCTGAGAAGCAGCCTGGAGACATTGTTAAAATTGTGGACAGTGGACCCAGTCTCCCACACCTACCACTTACTGGCCAAGTAACTTTGGGTTAACTTTTCTGTGCTTCCATTTCTCATCTGTGAAATTGGGACAATTATCTCTCTTAGGGCATTACTTTGAGGGCTATATAAGTTAATGCTTCTAAAATATTTATAATAGTGCCTAAACATTTAATATATATTTAGTATATATTTATTAAATAAATATTAATATGTATTTATATTTATTATAAATTTATGTATATATTGTGTATTTAGGATATATTTAGTACATAAAATCTTGGAAAAACAAACAAAATTTGAACTATGGAGATTTCATGTTTAGAATTAAAATGGTTTTCTTCTTTTGCACTAGTCTGTATAAACCAGTACACAGGTGCACTTAAGCATTAAGCAGTACATGCAAACAAATGTGTCCAGGATAAGAACACATTCTGAATCTTAATAAAATAACATCTTGAATTGCTATAGATACTCACAATCATGATAAAACAAAACAGTTAAAAATATTATCTACATAAAGCAAAGACACTGATAACATACTGTCAAATTGTAGTTGTCTTCCTAGAAACATCAAACTATACTGGAAAGCAGTTTCTTTTGCTTTTCTTTTCTTTTTTTTTTTTTTTTTTTTACGTTTATTTATTTTTGAGACAGAGAGAGACAGAGCATGAACGGGGGAGGATCAGAGAGAGAGGGAGACACAATCTGAAGCAGGCTCCAAGCTCTGAGCTGTCAGCACAGAGCCCAACGCGGGGTTTGAACTCCCAGACTGTGAGAACATGACCTAAGCTGAAGTAGGACGCTTAACTGACTGAGCCACCTAGGCTCTCTGAAAGCAGTTTCTAATTATTGTTCATATTTTTAGGTATCAACACATGATTTTAATTAATATGTATGACCGTTAAAAGTTCATAGTAGGTAAGAAAAAACTATGTTAGCATTAAAATGTGACTAGCCTTTTTATATTCCAAAACTTATACAAATTGTCAGGTATTCCCTATTTCCTTATTAATAGCAAATTATATAAAATTATTTCTGTGGGATTTGCAACAAAAGACTGTCTTCCCACAGTGTTGATTCTCAAGATTTAAATCAGTATTGTTTTCTGGACATTCATTTTGTCCACTTTCAAAAATAAACTCCTATCACAGTGGGTTTCCTCTCAATCATAATCCTGATGTATATTCATGAGTTCCAGAATGAAGGGCTCAGCAGTACATCTTCCATCTTCAAACCCAATGTCTGTCTATTTGACCTCTTGCTCTACCCCAAAGGGAGTTTATTTGATGCCATTAGTTTCATAATACCAAGAAGGTCCACTAGGTTCACTGACATAGTCATCCCTAAGAATGGACCCACTGATCATTTTCTGCTCTCAGATCAATCCAAGACATAGTAAAAATTGGTTAACTCATTTTTCTGGATTCTAGCAATTAAAAAATAAGTAGAAATAGAATATGTTCTCTCTTTTGTTTTATTGAGAAATAGATTTTAGTCTCGGCATCCTTGTTTTATGTATGTATGTATGTATGTATGTATGTATGTATGTATATCTTAAGTTTATTTGTTTATTTTGAGAGAGAGAGAACAAGGGAACAGGGAGAGAGAGAATCCCAAGCAGGTTCTACACTGTCAGGGCAGAGATGATGTAGAGCTTGAATCCACAAACCTTGAGATCATGACCTGATCAGAAATCAAGAGTCTGTTGCTTAACCAACAGAGCCATCCAGGCGCCCCTGGGCCATCTTCACTTTAAAATGTAAATAATATGTAAATATATTTGTAATCCATTGCAATTTATTGAAAGTTGTAAAGGTTTGACTTTTAAATAATACTTCATGGAGTATTAATTATTAAGCTATTAAGTATTCCATTTTATTTTTTTAATGTTATCTAAATTGCAGTTGGAAACAGAAGGAGCAAGGAGCAGGAGAGAGACTGTAACTCACTTTATGAGTTTATGCTACCCTCCCCCCATGTCTACAGTCCACTCCTATACTACTGACTACCCAATATCATGTTCCATTCAGCCCAAGTTGAAGTCTTTACTGTATTACATAAGGTTATATTCACCTGTCTTTTGTCTTACTTTGTGAGATATGGTAGACCAGTTTCTAGGAGCTTATTTCTATTTAAAGAATTTGAAAAGCATTGAGGAAATGTAAAATTAAAAATAAAATATGTACCTGTTTTTCCATATAACGTGATCAATTTCATTTAGCTATTGTATGGGAGCATTCAGAGTCTCTGCCCTAAGGATTCATTATTCTACATAGAAAATAGGCTTTGTGGCTTTTGGCAGCTTGATATTTTGTTATCCTTTATATAGGTAGGAAAGAGCAGGCTGATTGAAGAGATTCATTATAATGTAGTTTCAGTTCCTTGATCCTGTCCAGTGGGGAAAACTGAAGAAGAATCTGCTAAAAATAGATAAACAGAATGTTGAATAAACAAAACGAAGAGACCCTTTCTTGTTCAGGTTTCTTTCCTGAAAAAGCCTGTGGGAACTGTTATTTCCGAACAGGTCCTGCTAATTAATTAGCACATGTTAAATATCTGTGCATTTTGAAAATAAAAATCAACATTTGGTTCATTTATGCCACATGAATAGATCTAAGCCTTGGTGGGAAGACATATTCCTATATACAAATTATTCTTTCATAGATGGAGTAGTTTCATCCCTTAAAAGTTAGCTGAGAAGGAAAAAAAAAATCAATATATCAAACCTCATCTTCTAAATTACTCCCATTGAAAATGAAAGATGGGTTTTGGAGTTGAAGATTTAAGAGAGCAGATGTAGAAACTGAGATTTTGGCAGCCCTGTAAAAAGCTAATGAGCTCTGGGGAAATCCAGCTGATACAGAGTTTGGATAGACTACTATCTAAACTATAGGGTGTCTAACAGCTACAGTGAACTGGCTTCAAGGTGGCACACAGAAACTGACCAGAGGTAGTCTTTCCCAATCACGTATAGAATTATTCAGTATTATAAAAGACTACCCAGTGTAGTATTACTCAATATATTTAGAATTAATGTTCCTATTAATATTTGCACCATACCTACTCTTTTTGAAGCAGGTAAAAGTTCACAGTACTTTAAACTCTTGGTAGGTGCCTTACATGGTTCATTAGTCACCATAAAGCTATGGATGGTCTTTGTTTCATGGAGGCTATCTAGGGCAGGCCTATGGTTAATATGCAGTGGACTCTCAGAGAGAGTCCCAGAGCCTTCAGCCAGCCATTAGAAGAGCAGAGGGATGGTATGAAGTGTAGTAAGGCAAAGTGTAAGGAGAGTATGAAAGCTCAGGGTTCCTGTACTCCATGGTCGGGAACTCTTTTTTATAATTGGTTCTCCTAGTGGTTTTGCTGTTTGTTTCCTTTCTATGATTGGCTATATACTAACTACCTAATTTCAGTGTGTTTAGTGTTTTAGTATGTTTTCAGTGTATAAATATAATTAGTGCATATTTGACTCTGCTATTCCTGCACATCTGGCTGTAGATTTTCAGGATATACAAATTAGGCAATCTTTATATATTGATGCTGATAAGATGCTGCCATGGGACTTCAAGTCAGAATTCATACATACACATTTTCTGGTTACTCAATCCTGCTCTACCAGAGTTTGGAAGGGTATGGAGTAAAAGTGGAGGTGGGAGATACTAACATGAGTGAACAGGAATCTCTCTCAAAGACTGTTGCCCCCAAGTATATTGGACCCCTCCATTTCGGCACCCCTCCAACTTGGCACCCCTCCAACTTATGGGTCTAATCCAGTGTTTCCAAAAAATCCAATCTCACTGTGGCCTCTGTCCCTTCATTCCAGTGGACTCAGCTTGATGACTCACACCCTAGTAAACTTTCAATGACTTCCCATTAAACTTTAGGATAAAGTTCAAACTTCTTATAGCCTGTATGATCCTATACAAATTTACCCCTGTCCACCAAACCTTGTCTATATTCTAGGAAATAGTTGGTTATCCTTACTCTTCTCTAAATTTTCAAAGCACCTCCTATTTCAAAGCCTTTGCCTTTTTCTTCTCTCTGCCCACTGTTTGCTCTTCCTCACTCTTCATTTTTGTAACTGAAGTATATAGTCTTTATCTGGCAACATCAAAGCAACAGAGTTGTCAAATGTTAAGGGAAACATGGTGAAAAATGGCAATCACTTGCTGTGATGTCAATATTTCCATTTGTTTTGTATTTTTTTTGTGACAAATTGCCATATATATGTGAGGGAGGTCTAAATGTCCTTCCTAATTTTTGTAAAAAAAAAAAAAAAAACAAAAAACAAAATGAAGGATAGTTAAGCCATTTTCTATTAAGAAATCTATGTCAGGCACATTCTGCATTTAGAAATCTGCAATGAGTGCTACCTCAGATCAGAAAGTCTATTTGCAGAGGTTAATTATTCACAAACCCAAATCTTATAAATTCATTTTTTTAGCCAATAGGCATTTATTGAGTAACTGCTATATGCCAATCACTCTAAAAGATAGCATGCAACATTTCCAGTTATCCTGTTGTAAAGAAACATGATCCCAAGGAAAAGATACATAGGGAATAAACTGTAAAGATATTTTACTTTCTTACAAACATTACCTGAGAATGTATTATGTGCCTATCACTCTGCTAAGCATTGAGAACATTAGAGCCCCTGATTTCAGAAGTTTACACTCTTTGGCAGAAATAGACTTAAAAATTTTTTCAGTATATTTTCCTAAGTATGATATGTTACAGAGGTTTAAAAAAAAAGGAAGGAGAAATAATGAATTAATAGTGAGAGAGGGGGCAGTGGGTCATTAGGGGATTTTTCCTGGGGTTTCTGAGAGTATTTGAGTTTTGAAAAGAGAAGGAACAATGTATTCTCAACCAACATGGGATGTTCCCCATCTTTCCCTTCCACCTGGAGGTAAAGGTGGTTTGTTGGTTTATTTGTTTTTAATTTTCTGTCTCCCCACTGTTCTTCTAGAAAGGTTCTGCCTTTGGCTAATCAGTTACAGTATTTAATTATACAAGTCAAGAGAAGGAAGAAAGAAGTCCTGAGTGAATCATAACTGGAGGAGAAGGTTGGAGATAATTTAGTAGGAATATGAATAGAGGTTGCTATTGTAAATAGGACAGAAAAGTAGAGACTTCTAAAACTGTGGCTCTTCTTAGGCTATATATCACATATATGGGGTCGAGAACATAACTATCCAGGAGTAATAGAGAGTAATGTAAGGAAATGTGTGCTCAACCCATTATTCTAAGGTCTAGGGCTAAACAATGGATGCAGAAAGGTAAGAAGACATTTACTGAGAAGACAGAGAGCAAGGATACGGACAGGGGCATAAACACATACCATAGCATAGGGTCTTGAGGTGATTGTAAAAAGCTTGGTACTGAATATTGTGTAGAGAGAAAGGGAATGTAACAGAATGTAGATGTAAGTATATGAAGCTTGTCTATGGGATACGCCACTGGAGTATGGAAAATTTCTAATCAGCCACTTGGTTCATACTTCAGGAGCTGTTTTGACTTACTGTGAGCATTAAACTGCCAAAGTGGCCAGCTAATTGGTCTGACTTCTCATTGGCACAGTCTTACTCATTGTCTATACAGTGAAGTTGCTTGTAGAGAAATGCTGGCATAAAATTAGACTGGATTAATCTGTCCAGGACATTTGCAGTATGTCTCAGCACATTGTCTATCCTTCCCTTGTGTTTGTACTTCTGTTTCACAATTATAGGCTAGCAAAATTCTGTTGATATCCCTTCATCCCTGTGAAACTGGTTGTAATCTTTCTGGGCTCTGTTGTCATTTTTTTATTACCAGAGGTGGATTTCAGGTGAAGTTAATCAAGACTAAGCTTCAGGGCCTATCACTTACATGGGCTCATTCCATATGAATCTAATATTTAACTTGTAATCTTGTCTTCTTTTCTTAAATAGGGATCCCAAAGTTGTATAACATGCAGGCCACATCACACCTGGATCTACTCCTGCAGTAATCTCAGCTATAAATATGTGGCCCAAGTTGAAATAGCCGTCAACAGTATTTCAGTCAGTTCTTGAAGCTAAATTGTAGTTCCTTATTTTCACTGTTTGGTAGACTCCAAAAATTTGATGTGATTTTGACCCAGATGTTAAAATATAAATTATTCATTATGAGGTTTGCTCTCCAAAGGGAGTACATAAATGTGATTCTAAAGTGATTCTAAAAGTTTTGAATTGCCAATTCAGATATAATTACCGGATGATGGAAAATTTTATCTCCTCATAATCACAAATAAATATACATGCAATGTTTTGTAAACATCACATCAGATTTTATATATCATCTTATTTAACAACTGTATTAAATTGCTTGGGCTGCCATAACAAAGTGTTTGAGCCACAAATTAGGTGGCTCAAACAACAGAAATTTGTTGTGTTCTCGGTTCTCGAGGCGAGAAGTCTGACATCAAACTGTTAACGGGGCTGGTTCCCTTGGAAAGCTGTGAAGAAGAACCTGTTCCATGCCTCCCTTTTAGCTTCTGCAGATTTGCTGGCAATTTCTCTTATTCCTTGGCTTCTGCTTCATCACCCTGGTCTCTGCTTCATCTTTGCATGGTGTTCTCCCTGTGTGTGTCTGTGTCTAAATTTTCCCATTTGATAAGGACACTAATCATATTGGATTAAGGGCCCACCCTAGCCCAGGGTGTTCTCATTTTAACTAATTACATGGGCAACAATCCTATTTTCCAGTAAGATTAGATTCTGAAATGCTGAGAGTTAGGGCTTCAACATATGAACTCTGAGGGAACAGAATTTAAACCTTACCAACTCATGATAGTAAACAAATCAGAAGGAATATTGACATGTATACAGTTGGCTTGCTTCTATTGGGGGAGGGCGGGTGCTTACAATTCAAGTTAGTAGCTCTAGGGATCTGTCTTGAGGAGGCACAGCCAGAGTCAGCAGAGCTAAAAGTATTGAGCATGTTTCTAATGACAGTGGGCATAGTTATAAGTATGTACTGTGTTTATGGTCTGGAGTTCAGAAAATATCATATCTTGCCCACAGGTTGTGGCCTCAAATACATTTCAATTCTAGGGCCTGCACCTTTGTAAGAGTAACTGATGCTGAAAGATACACAGTCCAATCCTTCTTGTCCTGTTAAACCTTGAAGCTTTTTGGGTTTTTCCTTTAAGCGGGGAGTAGTATGGACAGTTTTGAAGTTCTGTGAACTGTTTTAGGGCTGTAGTATCTTAAAAAACGTTCTGTGAAAAAATTGACTCCCTCATATAAAAATATATGTACCCCATTCAAAATAAAATTTTGAAATTCCAACTTCTATACTCTCATGGAGATAATGGTCTCCTTAATTTTTTGAGCAAAGTTGCCTATAATCCATATTTCATGTTAATTGATGAAATGGAATTATTAAAAAAGAAGGAAATTAAGGAAGAGAAGGCAAGGAAGAAAAAGAAAAAAGAGAAAGAGAGATGACCAAATGTGAAGAAAAGAAAAACAGAGAAAAGACTTTGTTCTGAATTTTCAGAAAGCCTCTCTTAAGTAAGTATTGTAGTTCCGTAAATAATTCTGACTGCCGAAGATAAAAGGAGCAGATTGGCCAATTACTTTCAAACTGTTTGATCAGATCCATGTTTTCATTAATTATTCAAGCTTTAGTACTCATCAAAGAATCCTAATGCATAACTCAAAAGGAGGAGCAAAAGCTAAGGCACTGGCAAATGCTTCTTATGTTTAAGATTTCTCCCACTTATGACATAGGTGCTTTTGAATGTTGAGCTGATTTAAACCCTGTCCATGGGAAGGAGGTTGACAGTTTACCCTTTGGAAAAAGGGAAAGAAGGCCATAAATTAAAGGTGCTTAAAAAGTTGTGTCAGCAAGTAGAGCTACAGGTGCAGGACAA
This sequence comes from Puma concolor, assembly GCF_028749965.1. Lineage (NCBI taxonomy): Eukaryota > Metazoa > Chordata > Mammalia > Carnivora > Felidae > Puma > Puma concolor. The sequence continues at coordinate 157,555,502 of NC_141674.1, forward strand.
AATGACATCCTTGGCTTTATGTGACCTACTCGTAGGTTGTCCCTATTGTGCCACCTCCTTGGCCTGGCTGTACATTTGATGCTGCAGGCCAAGCAATGATTGACCATATATAATAATGGTACTTGAGTCTTTACATGAAAAATAGTTGTAACAACAGTTTAAGGATCATATGAAAAATGAAATGAGATGATTAGACCCAAGAAGGAAGGATGATGCAGTGAGATCCTGCAATAATGTGAGAGTAAGTTCCCAAGAAACATTTTTATGAAGTCTATAATGTATTACTTTAGTTTTATCCTGATTGTAAGTTATCAGACCATTTTATGGGCACTATAATGTCACTAGAAGTGCATGTCTAACAAAATAATAGAGTGCATTACCGATTCCTCTGTGATGACCACTGCAGAGAAACTATTAGTCCCATTTGTCAATGTACTTTGGTGTCTAGTAACTTTAAAGAACGGATACTTGTGAACACTATTCAACATTTTAAAGGTATTGTTTCTCCTCACGTACAGTCCATTGAATCATCAATTTTGAGTACCTCTATTTGTCCACCCTTGCCTTTTCAGTAAGCTGATTGAAAAGTAAACAACAAAAACACATTTTGAATGACGGAGTAGAAAATACTAACAGGTGTAAGTGGAATTTGTAAGATCTATTTATTATTTCAAATACAATTGGTATTTTGTTACATTTTGGGTATTATGCAAGTTGGCCTAGAATATTAAAATATATACAACATATATCTTCAGAATAGTAAAAATCTGCTTTGCAAGAAAAAGCTTAGAAGTCCAAAATAGTAGGGTTCATGCCATTATAAGGAATTTCTTTACAACAGATAGATTTAGCAAGCTCTTTAAAAGCATAGTTTCGGATATTGTTTATAGTACTATATTTATGTAAAGGGGTTTGCTTTTCCAATTCTAACTTCAACCTTCATTGACTGATCTCATGTTCCCAATCCTTTATAATCCTAAATACCACTACCCTTCTCCTTTCCAACTCCTTTAATTATTAAAATGGATGAAGAAAAAAGAAAAAAAAAAGGAAAGAGGAGAGCAAGAGGGGTTTTCCTTTAGGAAGAGCTACTGGTTTGCTCTGTGCTTTTGAGTCAATTCCAATTGTTAAATAAGGGACTGAACAAGGTGATCTATAAAGCGTCCCTGCTCCAGATCTACAATGCTATGATGCCAAGCGGGGGCATGAAAATAAAAACTGTAAACAACAAATAAAAGCAAAGGGTAGTGTGGAACCAGCTTTCCAAAATTGTCACAAATGCTCAAGAACAACTTTTTAAATTAAGATTCAGCATTGCAGTATTTTGTATTGCACACCTTTAAGTCCTAGGTGGACTATTAACTAGCTCTGAGACATTGGGCAGATCATCTAACTCCTTATAAACCACAATTTCCTACTTCTTACTCTGTTAAATAAGAATAATGATATTACTATATAGGTGAGGATTCAGTAAGGTGATATAGGCTAAAATGTAGTACCAACTAAATGTTATCCAGATGTGTATTGGCCATGATTAATTTATTCTTCAGTTACCTATTCACAAATATTCATATATATTTTATGTCAAAAATTATACCTAATACTGAACCTCCACATTTAAATGTGGTCTGCCATGCATTTGTAGGATTGAAAAGTAAACTGATTAGCTTTTGTTTTAAAAATATATATGACTGAGAAGATATAACAAGTCACAGATTCAAGTGTGTAGAAGAAAACAACTTTTATTTATCTACTACTAAGTAAATGTAAGTCACCTATCTGGTCCTTTTTTGATTGTTAGCAGAAAATCTGATCTTGCCAGTGGAAGGTGACTTGCACCTCTTTTCTCAAATTCATTGACTTTTGGTTCACTTCAGGGTTTTGTATCACCACTTTTTTCTACCCCCCTGCCTTCTTCCCATTGAGTTCTTTTGTCTTGTCCTAGAATCAGGATATCTGATCTGTGGTTGCCTCTCTGTTTTCTGCAGTCTTGGTTGTCATTTGGCTTCTGTGCTGTAGGCATTGAAAACATGGAAGTTGTTCTGTGGGACCATAGGGTTCTGCCATTGAACACCCAGACTCTGTTTGGCTTTTGCTGACTTTGTGGTCCTCTACAATTTAGCAGCATCCTCCACCTGACCCCTAGCTAGAGATGTCCATCCTGCAAATTTTGTTTAGCTATGGAATCCCGTCACATCAAGCTAGAGTAACATTCTAGGCTCACTGATTCCCAACTTTTAACTCTCATTTGTTCCTCATTCATGGTCTTGAAAATTTCTTTTATTTCCTCCCTACCTTATGAGAACTAAAGAAAGCTTGGGTAGGATTGGGGTCCATCTCAGGCCTTCTCTATCTAGATCTGCCTGGCTCACACTTCTACCTACTGCAGTCAGCTGGTTTGGTGAAGGGTAACTGCCAAGGTTATTTTCTTCTCAAGTTCCAGAGTAGATGTGGGGGAGTCAGCATTCAAGAGTTACTAAATATTTGGGGGAATTTCTGTCACCCAACCCTAGAATTTCAATCGCAACATGGTTTCAGGGAATAAGGCCACCTATACTATTTTTATTCTCCTTTCTCTATCTCTCCTTTTCTAGTCCAAAAAGGATTTTTTATCACCTCTCTGTTTTATAGGAAAACTGCTCCAATGGCATCACTTCTTTTTCTTACACTTTCTCCAAGGCCTGAACCCTTGCTCCAGGATTTGGCTCTTGATATTTAAATCCAATCTTTTGGATTTTTTTTTTTTTTCTTTTAAAGCTGCTTGTACTTGCAATTCAAAGCCTTGGTTTTAAAGACTATTGTCTGCACATTTACTTACAAAGGTCAAATTAATTGCTCAAAGGCCAAAAATGTGATTCTTTGTTCTCTCTGAATCAACCATATCCTGAGGCATAGAGAAAAGTATTCTTTGCCACTTAAATTTAGTAGAAAAATAGAACTAAAAGAAATTGAAAAAACTCAATACTTAGTTTAATAGCAAAATACCTACTACAGAAAGAAATCCACAATGAAATAAAATAATAAGTATACTATATAATTTATCTATGTTTGCCCAGCTCCATAAGGTAAAAGAAAATCAAAACAACAAATGTGCCATATATATGTGTGTGTTTTAGTTATGTGCATATATATATATATATAATATATATATTATATATTACATATATTAACATGTTAATATATATAATATATATAATATACATAATGTTTTTGAGCTGCACATGTTATCACTGACTCTGTTTTTAAAAATCTTTTTGGGGCACCTCGGTGTCTCAGTTGGTCAAGCATAAGACTCTTGATTTTGACTCAGGTCACAATCTCACAATTTGGGAGATCAAGCCCCACATCAGGCTCTGTGCTGACAGCGTGGAGCCTGCTTGGGATTCTCTCTCTCCCTCTCTCTCTTGCCCTTCCCTCATGCTCGCTTGTGCACTCTCTCTCTCTCTCTCTCTCTCTCTCTCTCAAAATAAATAAACATTTAAAACAATATTTTAACATAAGCATACTATCTTGGTTTAATACTTCTAGCTATAAACATCATTAATTTATATATCGAATGCCTACTATATGCCAGGAACTAGGGATAAATAAGTGAAAAAGAACAATGGACATGTCCTTGATCTATTAAATGCTAAGAATTTCTCAGCCAACAAATAGACATCAAAAATCCTCAAGCTTACATCTCACACTGTGTAATCTCTGAAACCTTATCTTTCCAAGATGTTCAAAGCCACACCTAGAATCTTCACATGTTCTGTCTGGTGGTAAAGTAAACCATATCTGGCATTTCATTCTCCATCACCACAGAGAGTACTGTTAGATCCCCAAAAGAGTTAACCCGAGGAACACAGTTTTAAGGCTGATTTCTAAAAAAGAAGAACCTTGTAAATGAATAGTATCAGAAAGAAATGTGCTTTTTGTTAATAATTACAACTTACTGTCCACCAATAGCTATCATTTTTCAAGATGCAACTGGTTTTTAGAAGACTACAAAATGACTCCATCAGTTTATACGACAGAAATTTGATATATTTCCTTTCTTCTTGGATTTAAAATTGGATACAGCATAAATTCATCTCTCTTTATAGTTCTTTGCTAGCAAGTAGAATAATCTCATAGTCAGATTCTATTATTGCTAAATTGAAATTAATAGTATATCAAAATTTGAGGAGTTGAATGGTATTTTACAGCTATACAAGGGAGATTTCACAGTTCCACTAGGACTGGTTGGTTTTTTTTGTTTTTTGTTTGTTTGTTTTTAACAATGACATTTATTTTAAGCCTTCTTTTTTCTTTTAGTACATGATCTGGTGGGAAGTCAGGATGAATTAAGGATGATCATGAGATTTCAGTAAATTAACTCTTTCAGGACACCAGAGCTTTATCTTTTAGACACTAAATATCCACAAGTGCGAAATTTAAAATATACATTTTCCACAATCTTGTAGGTAGGTCAGTTCTTATTAAACTTGCATAATATAGAGAGTCTTTTTAAGGGAAAAGCAAAAACAAGGACAAAAATCTTCTCTTTGAGCCCCAGTATTAAATCACGTTTATTACATTGTTACTTAAAAATATGCAAACCTAAAACCAGGCATAAACACCTTATGCTTATACCTCTTACAAAACATAACAACAAATAAATTACAAATCTACAAATGTGAGAATTTCAATTTCACAATATTGGTTTTTAATGTAGCAGGAAATGTTTTATTAAAATGAAATATTTGTTCACTATGTGAATATGGCATTGGCTTGCTACATAGAAGATTCTTATCCAGTATGACAGCATGGTGTACAGTATAGTGACCATCCTTCTCATGTTTTGTTTGTGGAAACTCTCTTTGTACAGTGTCATCACTGGTTTTTTTTCTAGCTCTGTTTTTATTACAACTTCCTGGTGCCATTGTATTTACAAATATGAATGCTGGGTTCATTGGAGAGTATGTTGCTGTTAAAATACTGGTCTAGAAGACCCAGAAACCACTTGGATTATTTTTTGAATTACTGTGGGAAATCAAAACACAAACATAAAAAAATATTAAAGGATAATTTTTAGAAGGGCAAACTCAGAATTATTATACAAGTGTGAAAAAAATTAAAAAAAATATTTCACTTAGTTATTAATGAGGAACTAATAAAATGTTATCACCTGGCTCAGTAGGGTATTCAGAATACCGCACATACATGGTCAAGTCAGGAATGTTGAAATGAATCTCCAAATAAATAGATATAAAGCTGGCCTTTTCCCCTAGGGTTGGAATAGAGAGAGAAATCAATTTTTTCTCTATTAAGAGGAATTTGCAGGTCTTTGGATAAGTATTATTTTAATTGTTATCAGTAATGTATAATTTACAGCTCTGTAAAATGGCTAAAATTGCCCTCCAAAAGAATTAGATAGCCAAGAAATATGTGCTAGATAATGTCTCCTTTCCATTAAAGATACTCAGTCTTCTTTTGGTCCATTCCAGTCTTTCACAATTTGTCCATCTAGTATGTTTAAGAGGAATATGCAGACTGTACAGAACCTATCTCTGTGGAAACCTTGGAGATCTTCTCAGCTCAGCTCTTCCTCTTGAGAAATGACTTCTAGCTATGAATGAATGCCCCATCATGAGCCTTTAGTCTTAAAGGAATTTGTAGCTCTCCCTTCAAATATAAACACTAAGCAGCTGTTTGGATGAATTCAGTGACTTCTAAGGGAAGAAGAATTATGATAACTAATCCCAAATCTTTTATATGTGGAAATCGTGCCCAAAGGCGGAGTTATAACGATAAGCCAAATCTTCAATAGGAATGATAGAGCTTTCTCTTTTTCTCTTCCTTCCTTCCCTCCCTCCTTCCCTCCTTCCTTCCTTCCTTGCTCCTTCCTTCCTTCCTTCCTCCCTCCCTCCCTCCCTCCCTCTTGCTTCCTTCCCTCCTTCTTCCTTCCTTCCTTCCTTCCTTCTTTCCTTCCTTCCTTCCTTCCTTCCTTCCTTCCTTCCTTCCTTCCTTCCTTTTTGCTTTCTTTCGAGGGCAATTGGGCAGTTACCAAATACCAGGTATTGCATTAAGTATTATATATATATATATATATATATATATATATATATATATATATATATATATAATTTCATTAAATATCATAATAAGCCTATAGATATATGTATTTTATAAGTAAGAAAATTCTGCCTGAACTAACCCCATGTTAAAAATTAAAGAAGGGGCGCCTGGGTGGCGCAGTCGGTTAAGCGTCCGACTTCAGCCAGGTCACGATCTCGCGGTCCGTGAGTTCGAGCCCCGCGTCGGGCTCTGGGCTGATGGCTCAGAGCCTGGAGCCTGTTTCCGATTCTGTGTCTCCCTCTCTCTCTGCCCCTCCCCCGTTCATGCTCTGTCTCTCTCTGTTCCAAAAATAAATAAAAACCGTTTAAAAAAATAAAATAAATAAAAAATAAAAAAAAAATAAAAATTAAAGAAAAGATTATTAGATGAAAAACAGGGCAAAACCAAATGTATATTTAATGAGATCTGCATTAGTAATTAGGAAAATATCTTAAGGACTTAGATGACACATGTTGTCCCCAAATTAGATCAGTCAATATTTATGGAACACATCCTAGTCCTTCCCACCTCACCTGGGAAACTGAGTGCCCAACTTACTTTTTATTTTTTTTCAGAGCCCTGTGTATGCATTTGTCATAACACTTGCCAAATGAGATTAAATTATCTTTTTATATGTTTACATCTTCTTACCATCAATGGCTAAGCTATGAATTACTTTAGAGGAAAAGCTGTGTTTGATTCATATACCCCTAGTGACTTGCATAGTGACTGGCATATACTAGGAGGTAATATATACCTTTGAACTTACCTAAGGAATGCATATGTAATAAAGCCATTTCCTACAATTGAACCTCTAGAAAAATTGAGTCCTAATCACTAATTCTAAATGTTTCAGTGCTGTTATGTAGATTTTAGTACTTAATAAATCCATTAAATTTGGAGCTGCTTAGAATTTGCTCTAAGGACACATGGGAAGCCTTGTCTTATGGGATACAAAGCCTGCAGGCTGAATGTCATGATGTGACATCTCTTTGAGAGTGGGGAAGGAAGCTGTGACAATGCAAAAACCATTAGAAATCATCTAGAACTTTGCACCACAATTATGTATCTAATGGATTGAGATTGAGAAAGCTTTAAGTGCCAGTTTTTATAAGGTTCTTCAAATATCACAAACTCAACACCACGTTTTTTCCTTAAAGTATTTCTTAAAATACCAGTGACTATCAAAGAATGACTAAAGAACTGGGAACCCAGGGAGCTGATATTTACATTGGCAGGAAGAAAGAATGCAAACCAAACTAAAGTCAGATTGGTAGAGTAAAAATTAGAAAAGTAGAAGGAAAAATTACAAGAAAATATTCCATTGTGTTAATTATTATAATCATCAGCTATTTGGGGAATAAAAAACAAAACATGGGATTTAATAAAATGTACTACTTGGTCAAAATATTTACATTTCTTAAATATTTAATGTGTTAAACCTACACAAACAGGAACCATAATTCCTAATTAGCAATAGAGGATTTCTTTTGAATTTGTCACTGACCAGAGTTAGAAAGTAGTAAAAGTGTCATTCCACAGTTTGAACTACAAGCTCACAGTATTTTCTGTGGATACGTGGGATAGTTCTCATTTTTGAGAGAGTTAAGAGTTCCAGTTACTTTTGAGTTTTAGTGGCCATTTATGGTCCTTCCAGTAGAATGCAACCCAAATCCTAAATTGTCTGGTCAGAGACTGGGAAGGACAGTAGAAATCAGTGAGAGGCAATGTTGTGGATGCATGCTTGATTAAATACAAAACATTCATTATCCATCACGGCCTTGGTTTAAAGTACGCTTCTCATTCCGAGGCCAATTTTTGAATTACTCACTATTTCTAGTGTCTCACTATGAGGTTTCTCATAGAGCAATCTTTAAAAACTCATGGTGGTTTTCTTGTAGACAGCTTCACAAAATAAACCACAGCATAGTCCTCCTTAACAGGCTTGGAAATTCAATAATTATGTGGTTCATGTTTTATTTATTTGTTTTTAAGTTATATTTTTTCATCTTTCTGATCTTATAAATGACTCCTCCTATTTTGGAAAGAACTTTGGACAAATAGGTTAGAAAGCCATGAAAAAGAGAAAGATGATTTTTATACCAGTTAGACAAAGGAATATTATCACGTACTTTAAAAATTAGATTGCCCATAGAGAGACTTCATTTAAAAGTGTGTTGGGGTGATGGTGAGGGAGATGTATTTACCTAAAAGTACTTTATATTGGAATGCTGGTCCATTCATGGTTATACTTTGTTTGTGTATCAAATACTGTACCTGTCACAAGCTTGGATTTATTGTGCGTATGTATAGTGCTTGCTGTTGGGAAAGCCTGCAAATCCCTTGTTGGCAGCCGTCACCAGAAGTAGATGCACCTGTCTTCCCAGCTGGGATTTGCTCATGGGAAAGAGGGTCATTTAACACCATGTTATCCTCATGGACAGCTGTATCTATAAGTTGCCCTAGGGTATGGAAGACCTAAATTCTGTTTTACAAAAAGACTTCAATGTCCAAATGAAATTTGACATGAAAAGTATTTTGACGTTTTGATTCAGTAGATTTAGAGAATATTTAGGCTTGGTTTAATAGAAAAACATCATTTAGTTTGCTTTAGCCTGATCACTCTAACAGCTTTTAATGACTCAGTGAACACCAATATTTTCAGCTTAGCTTAGCTTGGGGTTTAGCATAGAATAGTTCATTCTGTTTTGATGCAAGCCCTTAGTTAAAATATGGTCCTTCTCTCAAAGCTACAACCATAACTCTTTGTTTTTGTCCGTTTTAATTGTCTATTTTCCCCCAACAGGCCCTAAGCTCCATAATAGAGGCTGTGTCTCTTTTGCTAACCATTATTTTTTCTAGCACACTGCCACTGTGTTAACTCTGGATATATCCGTGCTTAATAAATCTTTGTTAAGTGGATACCTAAATGGAAGAATGAAGAATTGTTTTTCACTGGCCAGGAAGGCGGTAAAGACTTCTTCATAAAGACTAGGTGATTGAAAATCATCCCAAAACTGAGAGGTCTCTTTAAGTCCCTTTGTTTTTCATTTTTTATTATGGTATTTACTTACAATAAAATGTAGGCTTTATGAGCACAGAGCCATAGAGGTTTTTCAATTGTGTCTACTTATATAATCACTAACCCCATCAAGACAGAGGATTCTTTCATTATCCCAGAAAGTTCCCTCATGCCATTTTCCAGTTAATCTCTCACAACCAGTGTTCTAATGATCACCATAGCCTCGTGTGTGTGTGTGTGTGTGTGTGTGTGCCTGTTCTAGAGCTTCATATAAGTATAATCATAACCAAATAAAGTATGTACTTTTTTTGTCTGTAATAAGATTAATAAGGAAGGGCTGTGTTATTTTAAAAAAAACTGCTTTATGCCTCTCCTTGGAGGATTTATTGTCCTACCTTCCCACTCTCTAATCATTTGCTCTTAAGAATTTCAAAGGTGGGGCGCCTGGGTGGCGCAGTCGGTTAAGCGTCCGACTTCAGCCAGGTCACAATCTCACAGTCCGTGAGTTCGAGCCCCGCGTCAGGCTCTGGGCTGATGGCTCGGAGCCTGGAGCCTGTTTCTGATTCTGTGTCTCCCTCTCTCTCTGCCCCTCCCCCGTTCATGCTCTGTCTCTCTCTGTCCCAAAAATAAATAAAAAACGTTGAAAAAAAAATTTAAAAAAAATAAAAAAAATAAAAAAGAATTTCAAAGGTATACAGAATAGGATTCCCAGAAGTAGAGTTCAGAAGTACCATCAAACTAATATCATTGTACTGTGTGCCTCCATAGTCAGATCATTTGACAAATCAAGCCGATCAAGAGGGGCATATTTTAGAACTGGGAAGGCAGCCCGCCTTCCTGACTTCTCTGAGCTTTACACAGCACTGCACCATTGGTTTCTCTTATCCTCGAAACAGTTCTGTGGGTAAACAACGTATGTGTAACAAGTTGGAGAGGTTAAGAAGGAGCTCCAAAATTAGATATTTCCACTAAAAGTCTCCTTTAAAATGTATTTTCAGTAACATGTAATTCTTTGTGGTGTAGAGGGTGGTGTCTGGGGTAGAGCTGCAAAGGAGGTTTGCAAAGAACTGTAGTCAGTTTGCAGGCAGTGGAAAGAGGCTTGCCAAGTAAAGCCGGCAGAAAATGGATTCATCGAATTAGAGCAGTCCATGATCAACTGCCAGAGCCGGCTTATTTTCTTTGCTAGTTCCAAAAAAGAATGTCTGAAACTTTGTGGTGATGGAAGGCTATCTTATAGAACATGCTGGCAGAGCACACTTTTTCACTGGCTCAGGTCAGTATTATTATAGACTTGATGGGGTACTTAGGGCTCTGGTAGAGATTTTTAGGTCAGAAAAAAAATTAGGCATAGGAGATTAGGGACCAAAATGTGTTAGTTTATTTCATAGCAGAGTAGAGCAATAAAACAGTCTTAGCAAAGCCACAGACAGGACTGGCTAAGCCTAACAATTTTTAACTTTTCTTGCAGAAGCATTTGCTATTACTAATGAGACCAAAGAATCAAATTGTGATCTAGGGAAAGGAAGTAAATAATCATGAAAAATAGTTAATATGATGTTATAACAGAGAAAGATGCCATTCGAAGATGGATGTGGGGGAGATTATAAATGATTGAAAGCAAGTAAATTCCTTGTCCAAGTTAAATGTTCTGTAAATGCTGATTATTTTGTACAAGATGGTTGGATGCAAGATATGTGGCAATCATGAAATGGCAAGAGAGAATGTGAACTCAGAAACGAGTGTTAATGTTAGCTGAAGTGCACCAAGGTTATTTACATATTTCTCTTGCCCCTCAGAGCTGGTAGAGACGCTTCAAGAACTGCTCAGTCCCGGAGTGGAGGGATTATGTGAAGACCCCAGTGCTTTACCCTGAGACCAAGTGCAGAGGTTTTCATTATAGGGTAAGAGCCGATTCCTACATTTGGTTTTATAGTGCTTGAAAATTAATGAAACTGTGATGTAAAATTGGGCAGTATTATCAGAAGTATGAGGATGCTCTGAATTTGATTTTAGCTTTGTAGTAGCTTAAGCCTTATACCTTTCATGTGAAGTATGTTGAGAAATAATTCCTTGGCAGGTATTATCCTTATGTTTGAAACAGGATGATATGTAGAAACAATGGGAATTGCAAAGCACCAATCTGGCCATTTTAGATGAAAACATCTTTAGCGAAGATTCTCTTGTGAGCTGCTTCTCAGCCTTTTTCTTAGCATGCCTACGTAGAAGAGAATAATATTCTTGTGATACACCGCAGAGGCTGCTTACTACCAGAGACAACTCGCACCAATAATCAGATCCAGAGCAACTCCACAGCTGAACAATTTGAATCTTAGGACATCTATAAACCATTATTTGGGGGAGATCTGCTGGGGAACAATAGAAGTTTTCCTTTTTGAAAGTGCTAAATATCCCCAGCTTTGTAGGCATCCAGGTGCTTGGAGTCTGGATTTAGAGGAGTTTTTCTTAGAGGGAAAAAAAAAATAGGATACTTTGGATCCCAAATTTTCACATGAAGGTAATTTGACCTAAAACTTGACCAGTATCCCTGATTTTGTGTCAAAAAAAATGAACCTAAAATATTTTCTCCTTCTTTCTGTTAGTACAATGATAAAGAAGCTCTCTCCTAGAGAATCCACAGGTACATTTCAATTCTGGCAAGGCTCCTTGTTGTCCTAGAGCTCTGGGGAGGTTTATATAAGACAAAATCTGCCCTAAGAGTCACAAGTTTCCCCAAGAGTCTGAGATGTGTACAGCTTATGCCTCATTTCAATATTCAATCTAGTCTGGGTAAGTCCTGTTAGTTGTCTTAGTAGTCATTTAAAAAATGATTATGTGTTCATCAGTTTTGGGGCCTGATTCAAACCCAGACTGAATACTGCAGAATTATAGGTTTCAGGCTAATGGGACCTGGATACTCTCTGGTATTTCTTCTGTGCCTTATTCCAGTATCATCACAGGTATCAACATAATTATTATCTCAAGAATAAATGACAACAACAGGGATGTCCAGTGGTATCACTGTGAAAGACTGGCATAAAATAGCCTTTGGTCACAATTCTAGAAGTTGTCTTATCTTACCAGGATTTTTGTCTTGTTTTGATTTGGTTTATTTTGGTATTATAACCTTGGTGTATTGGGTCTTGCTTTAAAAAAAAATTGGTAAACAACTTTTTTTTAGAGTTTTAGGTTTACAGCCAAATTAATTGAAAGCTATGGAGAGTTCCTATGTATCCTACCCCAAAACACACATAATTCTTAACATCTTGTATAAGCATTGTACACTTGTTATGATTAATGAACTAGTATTGGTAGGTACATTATTATTAAAATCCATTACATATGAGTTCACTCTTTGTATTGTACATTCTTTGGTTTTGAAAAATGTGTAATGACATATTTCCATCGTTACTGTGTCATGTAGTATCCCATACAGTACTGGACACTGCATTATACAGAAAATACAGAGTATTTTGACCTTCCTAAAAATTTCATGTGGTTTCCCTCCCCTCACACCCTGGCAACCTCTGATCGTTCTCCTACCTCCAGAATTTTGCCTTTTCAAAAATGTCAGAATCATACAGAAGATAGGCTTTCAGACTGGCTTCTTTCACTTAGTAATATCTCACTTAGCTTTTAAGTTTCCTTCATGTCTTTTTGTGGCTAGATAGCTCATTTTTTATTGCTGAATGATATTCCAGTGTATGAAATATACCATAGTTTGTCTATCCATTTGCTTCCAGAAGAACCTCTAGGTTTCTTCTAAGTTTGATAGTTATGAAAAAAGCTGCTCTTAACATTTCTCTGCAGATGTTTGCATGGACATGAGTTTTCAACTCATTTGGGTATCTGTCAAGGAGTGTGATTACTGGACCATGTGGTATGAGTAACTTGAGTTCTGTAAGAAATCTCCATACTGTCTGGCTATATCATTTTGCATTCAAAATGATGAGAATGCCTGTTGCTTTACATCCTTACCAGAATTTGGGGTTGTCAATGTTTTGAATTTTAGCTATTCTAATAAGTGAGTAGTGTTTTCTCGTTGTCTTAGATTTTTAACACAATTAGTTACACAAGATCATAACTGCCCAGAATACTCTGAACACTTAGCCACTAGAAATTTCTTCAGTATTTACTTGACAATGAAAATTATTAAGAATATGGGTTTTCCCCTGGTAACATCGACTGTGACAGTACATTTTTATGAGAGAAGTATGTGTGTACACCTAAGTGTATATTTATGTGTGTCTCTGTATACCTACTATTCTCTATTATACAAAGAAGGAGTAATAGGCAAAGACTTTTCTAATAATACACCCTTAAAATGAAAATATGCAGAGTAAATCAAAGATAGTTTCTAAAAATGAAATATGAGTATTCTATAGATCCGGATATTAGAGCAAACCATGCTCGATGTTATTTAAAGCTAACTCTCTGACAATGGTAAGCTGTTTCTAATTAGGCATTCCTAATTTTTGTATTCAGTCAAATTCAGCCATGTAGATATATCTATAGGAAGGAATTCTTTATTGCCCTTTCAAGTTGTAGTAATTTTTCTGTATGCTTGGTGCATGTTTCTCCTTTAGATTTGATTATATTGCTTTGTAAGTATGCTTGATGTGATAAACTTCCATTCTAGAGGGCTACTTTCTCAAGCATAAGGACTACTTCTCTCATAATTCTATCTTTAAAACATAGCACAATGCCTGTGTTAAAGAAAAAATTTTCATGACGCTTCATTAAAGATCGTAAGGAAGACTTTATTCAAGAGAGACTATGGCAGTGGAGTTTTTCCAAAGGGGAGAGAGATGGACCTCAATCCGCAATACAACATGGATAAGTAGAAATTTATAGCCAAGGATCAGGGTGGGGATCAGGGGATGGAAAAGTACCAGGCTAGGGGAATTCTCCTTAGACTGACTCAACAGGATTCTTACTGAAGGCAGGCCAGGATGATAAGATACGGAATGTGGAGAATGAGAAATTTGATCTAATATCAAGGATCATCAAATACCAAGGGAAGAGTATTTTCACTGAACTGATAGCAGAATTCTTGCTAAAATTCCACTAAACAGGTCAGAGCTCAGTTGAGAAGAGGATTCAGAGGACCCTGACACAGATTTGGTCCAGGAGAGAGTCTTTGTCACCTGACACATAGTACAATTTTAGTGAACATGTATGATGTTGTTATATAGATGGCTATCCATCACATACGATAGAAATCAATTAACAAAGTCCTAAAGACACAAGGCAAGCATTGTAATTTAAGGAAAAAAAGAGGGAAATCACTTTAAATGATGTAAATAATCCTGTGTAATGTTCAAGACTAAGCTATTAAACAAAGCATGGATTTGGCTAAAAAATAAAACAACTAATATACATGAGCAGTTTCTATGTGCAAAACACAATCTCAATGGTAACAAAAATGCAAAGATAAAGTAGACATGTTCTTTCTAAAAACGATGCACTCTAGTGGAGGAGAGATGGGGGAGAGGGGTAGGGGAATTGTTTTGTATTAGTGATCACAGATTATATATATATATATATATATATATATATATATATATATATATATATAAATTTTATAGAGAAATAGAATAAAATGTATCTTAAATCTAGGATGTACTTTAAGTTGGACTGTACTTTGATTCTAGGTTGCAAATTCATTGATATCATATTATATGGAAGCCTGGTTTTCTAAACATCAGTATACATAAAAATTACCTTGAGCTTTTATGTAAATTTCATTCTCTTAAGCCCCTCACCTCAATATCTGAGAAATTTGAAGGATCAGTGATTTTTCACTTTTAATGAGTACCCCAGTTTATTCTATTACAAGGACCTGTAAGCCATGCTTTAAAGAACGCTGATCTGTACCATTTACAGTTTTCCTCCCTGTAGTGTGGTTGATGTTAAAAAGTACCCCCTGAGAATAAAGTGATAGGGAGACCAGCCCAAATATAGGAACCAAGAGAATGTGCCAACAAGATTAACTTCATGGCCTCTTACAATGGTGTAGTTGAAGGAAGATTGTGCTACTAAGTCTGAAAGTGAGAAAACAAACTAATTGAAGACACCAGCACAAAAATTGTGTTTAAGATTAGAAAGTTTAGAAAAGACTGAAATGTGTATTTAGTAAATGGAATGAATATTTTCTAAATAAAATATAGTGTAATTACATCACTAATGAATGAGTTATTTCAAAGGTATGAGTTACAATATTTATAATTATAAGGGGAATAATAAATACCCAAGAGTCCAAAAGTGGGGGAATGATTGAGTTACTTAGTATCACTGTCCCAATGTAATATTTTCACTGCTTTAAAGAATGATGTTACAGGAAGTATCTAACAATGTTGTATCAAGAGAAAAATGAGAGTTGATATGACTGTTTCCCAGAAAATACATATGTATATGTGGTAAAATTACAGGTGTCTTGAATTCTAAATCTTTTCTTAGATATTATATGGTATTCACAAAATCAAATGCTAGAATCTAACACCTAGATGAAGTGGATCAATAAAATCTGGAATCAGAAGCCTTTGGTCATGAATTTTTAATAGTTAGTAATTTTTTTTTTTTTTCCTTTTGGCTGGGCTCACCATCTGCCAGTAATTTGCTGAAATGACTGCTGCAAAGGGGAGAGGAGAGGCACCCTCTGTATGTTCTCTAAGCCCTTTTAGAAAACATGGAGTGATTCCTTTGGCCACATACATGCCAATCTACAAGAAAGATGATACTTGTAGATGATACTACAAGAAAGACATCAGGGGAATGGCACAGTTTACAAAGGAAGCCCCATGGATGTTACCATGCCAAGACTGGGAGAATCTACATTGTCACCCATAATGCTGTTGTCATTGTTGTAAACCATAAGTTAAGGACAAGACTCTTGCCAAGAGAATTAATGTACATATTGAGAGTATTAAGCACTCTAAGAGTATGGATAGCTTCCTGAAGTATGTGAAGGAAAATGATTAGAAAAAGAGGAAGCCAAGGAGAAAGGCACTTGGGTTCAATTGAAGTCCCAGCCTGCTCCTTCCAGAGAGGCACACTTTGTAAGAACCAATGGAAAGGAAAGGAGTCTGAGCTGCTGGAACCCATTCTCTATGAATTCATGGCTTGATAAGTGACAAAAATATAAACAATCCCTGGACTATGAAAATATTTCTCTACTTGGATAGAAGTGTAGTATCCCCTCCCCCAAATAAATATTTAGCCATAAATAAATAAATGAATAAATAAATAAATAATTTTTAAGTAAAAAGGTATTTTGAGGTTATGTTACCATTAAGCTCTAGCAGTGATACCCACATCTGGCTGATTAATGGAATCATTTGGGGGACTTTTTGAAAATATCAATTTCTTAGAATCTAGACAAGTGATTCAGTTTCTGCAGATCTGAATTTTTCAAATGCTGTATTGATAGCCTTATTGATTATCAAATGTTGTCAACCACTGTTGTGGGGAAGACAGTTTTATGCCTCCAAGAATTTCTGCAATAATCAATATATGACAAAAAATATAAGTAAAAAATAATGTAAAAGTCTAGAATGTGTAATGTATATAACATAGTAAATAAAGTAGAAGTTAAGACAAGGGGAAGAATAACACAAGGAGGATTACCTGGGAGGGCCTTCTTGAACAAGAACCTCATAAGCATTGGTGGCAAAGGTAGAGTAAATGCTGCAGAAATTATCCTCATCTTAGTAACTCTCATGTTAGGATGAGGGGTGATGACCCAATGAAACACTTAGACATGTCAGTAACACAGTGGGCCCATTTGGGGATGCCAGCTCTTTCACCAGTCCAAAGTGTAAGCCCTCCATCCTTTCCCTTGAGGCCCAGGTCCCTTTCCAGGCTTTTCCTCCCAAGTTGGATCCTGGTTCTGGGGCAAGGGGTGCCTCCTGGTTGAAGAGGTTTTCAGTACTTTGGGATGGGAAGGCATGTGGAGTCTACAAATCATTCTTTTTCAAGTGGGGGAAAGGCATATCAGTATATTATGGAAAGACAAAATATTTATTTTTTATGTTTATTGAAAGGAATTATGGGTGTACCTAGGTGGCTCAGTCAGTTGAGTGACCCTTTGTTTCAGCTCAGGTTGTGATTTCACGGTTCATGGGTTTGAACCCTGCATAGGGCTCCTCACTAACAGTGTGGAGCCTGCCTGGGATTTCTCTCTCCCTCTCACTCGCTCTTTCTCTCTCTCTCTCTCTCTGCCCCTCTCAGCTTGCTCTCTCTGTCTCTCTCTGTCTCAAATAAATAAATAAATATTAAAAATTTAAAAAAATGAATTATGACTTCTAAAAGACAGAGAATCAGTCACAGAATAAGTTGAACTTGAACCTTTACAAATAGGTATGATTCCCTCCCCACCCCCACCAAACATGAAAGGTAGAGGTGAGAGGCATTTCAGTGATGGGCACCACATATGCCTAAATCTGCCAAATGTCTTTCTTCTGCAGACTCAATTTCTTCTTTAATACAAATGCCATTGTTTACACTCACATTCTTCTAACTTATGTTGCCTAAACTGATAGTAAGTTAGTTTTATGCCACATAGGACCCAAGAGTAGGAGGTCAACAAATACTTCTTAAAGAAAAAATGCCAATAGCAGCTTGACTCGAGTGGACCAAGGAATGGCGTAAGTGAGGCCGGACATGATTGGTAGTCATACTAAGCAGGGTGTCAAGTTCCAGAATAAGGAATTTTGACTTGGCCTTATAGTGAAGGTTTCTGAAAATGATAATGAGAAGATAAATATGGGTTTTGAAGAAGAAAATCAGCCAACAGTAAAGAAGATGGATTAAAGAGAGGAGGAACAGGAAATGCAATTAGCATGCTAATTAGCTAATTACCACAAGAGGAAACCTGGACTAGGCTGTTGGCAGTGAAAAGAAAAAGAAAGTAGAAGATAAGAGCAAAGTTTTTCAGCTCAATTAGAGTGATATTGATTGATCACCTACTAAGTGCCAATCACTGTTCTAGGCCACTGGGACATCAGTGAACAAAATGGAGCATATATTCTATCTGGAAAACAAGCATAAGGAGCAATAACTAATACATATAATAAGGAATGTATATTATTACATATCATTGGAAATTTTAAATGCTATAGAAAAATAAAAATCTGAGCAGAGTGAAGGGGGTAGGGGCCGCAGTTTGCAATATTACATAGGATAGTCAGGGGAAGAAGCCTCACTGAGAAGGAGCAAAGGTTTGAGGAAGGTGAGTGAGGCAGTACCCTGAGGGAAGAGCCTTTCAGGCAGAAGGAAAAGGAAGGGCAAAGACCCTAAAGTGGGGATGTGCTGCTAATATCCACATTTTGAATTTAAAATCTATCCCTTGGCAAGATGCTCAATTATACCAATTACCAACTACTGAAATGGGGGATTTTGCTGCAGGAAAGAATCTTCTTGCTTTGCAGTGCTGCTTCAGGCCAAATTGGATTACATTTCAAAAGGACAAAAGAAATAGAAGAGTGAATTAAGGAGTCAGCCTTGGGCCATGCCCATAGTTAAAGTCAGTGGGAGAAAATAAAGGACATAGAAGTCAAAGAGAAGCCAGAATCTCATTTGTTCCTTATAGCTGATTAAAGAGGGCTTGGCTAAGAAAAGGAGACTCCCAGATGCCAAATGTAAAAAGATTAAGGGAGAATACAGATTACAGAAACAAAAAAAACAGTGGGGTTGAGAAAAGAGGTGTTGGGGTTATGAAGGCTATTGATGACCCAAGAGAGAGCAGTTTCAGTTGATTGAGAGCACAGTTTTAGGAAATGCTCATCTAGTCATGTTGCCTATACCAAGAACAATGGAAAATCTGTGCTGTTAAGAATGAGTAGTATCCTAGACAGGTTGATTATCAACAATCCATTAAAGATATTTTAATAATGTTTTGAAAACGATCTTTGATAAAAAGTGTTGACAACTTTGAGAGAGTAAAATGAAATGTGTTAGGCTTCAAACTGAGGATGTATGCAACTTCTCTTTACCCCTTTGCTCTTCCCTTCTGCTCTGATTTTTAACAAGGCACAAGGCACAATATTGACATGTTAAAGAAGTCTCCACATACTGGGGTTGGGTAATGTTGCAGTATTGATCAGTTTGCAGAAATTCTCTGGACTGGGGCACCTGGGTGGCTCAGTCCATTAAGCGTTGGACTCTTGATTTTGGCTCCGGTCATGATCTCACGGTTTGTGGAATTGAACCCCTTGTCAGACTCTTCGCTGACAGCATGGAACCTGCTTGGGATTTTCTCCCTCCCTCTTCTCCCTCTCTCTCTCCCTGCCCCTTCCCCCACTCACATGCTTTCTAATTCCCCTCCCCACCTCTCAAAATAAATAAATAAGCATAAAAAAAAAAAAGAAATTCTCTGGCCTGAAGTATAGTTTTCTTCAGGTCATCACCAAAGCTTGTATGTTATTAATGTATCGACTCAAGTCTTTTTCTAGCACATGGTGATGTTCTGGTTTCAAAAGGCTTACAGAAACATGGTTATCCTAGAGTTAAGAGTGGAACCTGTCATTATTTGGTAGCAAAATAGCTCCCTTAAAGTTCATACAAATTAAAACATACCAATAAATAACCTGGGTGGCTCAAGTGGTTGAGCATCAAATTTCAGCCCAGTCATGATCTCACAGTTCATGAGTTTGAGCCCCACGTGGGGCTCAGCACAGAGCCTGCTTTGAATCCTCTGTCCCCTTCTCTATGCTTCTGCCTGACTTGCGCTCTCTCTCATTCTTTCAAAAATAAATAAACATTAAAACAATTTTTAAAAAAACAAAACAAAAATAACAACAACAAAAAACATAGCAATAAATAAATAGCACTCAGTTAAGCGTCTGACTCTTGATTTTGGCTCAGGTCATGATCTCATGGGTTTGTGAGTTCAAGGCCTGCCTAGGGCTACACACTGACAATGTGGAACCTGCATGGGATTCTGTCTCTCCCTCTCTCTCTCTCTGCTCCTTCCTGGTTCATTCTCTCTCTCAAAATAAATAAATAATTAAAAACATTTAAAAAAAAAACAAAAAATAAAACATCACAATAAATAATGACTCAATATACTTCTATTTAGAATGTCAATAACAAAATGTATAGGAGTCAGGGATTTATAAAATTGGTACATTCAACCATGCTTCCTGCTTCTTGTGCTATGACCTAGAATTCACTTTTTAAAACATCTTTTTTGTATTATGTAGTGAATCTATCAGGAAAAAGGGCTTTGAAAGCAGTAGGGTATTAGCCATTTAAAGACTGGAAAAACATCTAAATATAAGAAAAGGGATAGACTTGTCATTCCAGAAAACAAATAGGGAAAGTATGTTAAAATTGATGTGATAGGTCATGGAGATTATTTGGAATTTCAGGATTTATGGTAAGGAAATTTCTGGAGATCAGATTCATATTTAAGGTCAGTCTCTTTGCCCTTATTCTCTTCTTGCCTCTTCCTTCTAGATTCCCATCATTCTCCCCCTATTAAAACAGGATCCTGCTCAGGAAAGGATCCACTGTCACAGTCTTTTATAACTTCCTATGAATTTAAATCAGTGTGTTACTTCTCCCATGTGTATTCACATTTTATTTTCTTAATGTTTATTTATTTTGAGAGAGAGCATGTGAGCAGAGAAGAGGAGAGAGAGAGAGGAAGAGAGAAAATCCCAAGCAGGCTCTGCATGGTAAGTGCAGGGCCCCACTCAGGACTCCATCTCATGTACCATGAGATCATGCCCTGACATGAAATCAAGTCAGATGCCCAACAGTCTGAGCCACCCAGGTGCCCCATATTTACACTTTATTTTTATTTTATTTTATTTTTTTAATTTTTTAATGTTTTTAATTTATTTTTGAGAGTGAGAGAGACAGAGCATTAGGGGGGAGGAACAGAGAGAGGGAGACACAGAATCCTTAACAGGCTCCAGGTTGTGAGCTGTCAGCACAGAGCCTGCTGTGGGGCTCAAACTCATGAACCATGAGATCATGACTTGAGCCAAAGGCAGACACTTAAATGGGCCACCCAAGCACCCCACCCCCACCCCATAGTTGCATTTTTTAAAAAATGTTTATTTATTTATTTTGAGAGAAAGCATGAGCACACATGCACCTGCGTGAGGGGGGTGGGGCAGAGAGAATCCCAAGCAAGCTCTGCCCTATCAGCATGGAGCTCTATGCAGGGCTCGATCCCACCAACCCTGAGATCATAACCTGAGCCAAGATCAAGAGTCTGATGCTTAACAACTGAGTCACCCACGCACCGTGGTAGTTGCATTGTTAAATATATTTTCTTTTTGCTGGCAATTTATAGTAAAGGAACTGTGTAGTTCCCATAATTGCAACATGATGAGATTCTCATTGCTTCTAATTAACCTGCCTTTTTCTTTCTCAACTCCACAATTAATTTGGCTAAATTGGTTAGCAAACAAAAAAATGTAACTACACTAGCTGCATGTTGCTTTTACTGTGGACTGTTTGGTACTTCCATTGTGTTTCACATGAGAAAAATCTTAAAGTCTAGATTTTATATTCTGTGATAAAAATCACCACTTTGTCCTTGAAGGCATTGTCTCAGAAATGATTTTTTAAAAGATAGCACTATTGGTTTCATTTCTGGGAAGAGAAAAACATCAGTCAGAGTAGTAGTAAAATAGTAATCTAGTACGTTTGGTATTATGAGACTCAAGGATTTTGCAATAAAATGAAATCTTTACTGAAGAAAAATTGGCATATTTTGTTAAGAGGAAGAGAGTTGAATTGCTATATTTGACTGCAAATCTGGCAACACTAGAAGTAGTTACTTAGAAGTAAAAGTTTTCCTAAAGCTTTTTATTTGAATTAGTTGTTGTAATTGCATCAATAACAGAATTCTTAATTTTTACAAGCACAGAAGTATGCATAGGTTTTTTTAATCCTGTAATATCCCCAAATACCTAAGACATGTGCTTTATAGAAACAGAGTGTCAAAAGTTCAGAAATAACAGAAGTAAAACCAATGAATTACCAAAGTAGTAATTAGTACAAGTTTATTGTGCACACACCAAAAATTTTGCAAACTGGAAGCCTTCAAAGCAAAGTGTGGAATGAGGCTCAGGAGCGTATTGGTATAAAGCAATTCATATAGTGAGAAAGCAGTGACTGTTTATTCTTGACAGTGATTAGTTATAATGTTAGGATTTTCTTAAACAATAAGGAATTCGTCAGTGGTTACCTCAATATCTACCTTGAGAAATAGTTTAAAATTTGCTTATGATTTCCAGAGGCAGAAGGAAGAAATGATCCATGTCAAGTTCATCTTGTGAAATAAGCTAAATAAAGCTTTGCTTATGTGACTGAACTGGTTTTGGCTGCCCAGGAAATCTTCAAGGTTCATCTGTTGTTTTGATTATAACAAATCCCACTTTTGGTTATTCTCTCAGCAGGCTAAGAATATGACTAAGCAGTATAGCAGTATTTTGGTTACTACCATTGATGTAGTCAGACTGAAGAATCACATGTCAGTGTTTGCATTCATCAGGCCAGAGGGCCTTGTAACCACAGGATTCATCATTTGTGTGATTATTGTTGATTTGATCTAGTTGTCTGATCCTGATGAACACCATTTGGCATGTGATTGACTGACAACAGGCTTTTAAGACCCTCAAGGCAATACAGTGCACTAGAGAGGTCTATATGGTGACTATAAGAAGAAAAATAGCCAAGGATTAAAAAATTCACTGGAGGACAGCTTGTCATGAGCCAAGATTTAACCAGTTAAGTGTTTCAAGTAGGTTATAATTTAAGTTATTTACGTAGGCACAACGTGATGTGTTAGCAAACATCCTTGTGCTTACTTAGGACAGGATGAATATTGAGGATGCTTAATTTTAGGAGATGGTGTTGTGGGTGAGCTTCCACCTAAATTAGGTGGAATATATGAGATGAACAATCAGGTAATTTAATGAGAGGTGTTTTTAGGGAAACAAAAGAGAAACACAGCTTAATAGTTTGAACAGTTTATAAGTTTCTGAGTTTGGGAACCAGCCAGTTGAGATTTCCTTTTCCGGTTTCTAAAGCATCCTTAGATACAGTGAGAGCAAGCAGGGACAATCTGACAGATTTTCCTGGTTTGCAGTGTGAATGTGTCTGATGATCTTTCTGAGTGTCTACATAGCAACAGGCATGAAGATGGTCCACACATCCGCTGGGGTGGTGATTTCTCAGGAGTTTATATCAAGTTGTCCAGCTTTAGCTTGCGTGACTTCAAGAAAAAGATAGTTTTAGTTTCATAGTGATTCCAAATCTTAAGAATGGGAGAAAACTGGAAATGTTAGTTTGAAAAATTCTAGCCAAATATTAGAGGAAACTAAAGGAATTCAGGACCCAATCCAGTTTATGGGTAGAAAACAAAACCTCAAAAACATTAACAGCACTAGGATCTGATACCCACAAAAATGTATTACTGAAATATAATTTTTCTCTCTATAATCATCCCCATTTCCTTCAAAGATAACCACAGTAAGACTAATTTGTTTGCAAACTAATTCTGATTTCAATAAACTTGACCCGGTTATTTACCAAAGTGTAGCAAGAACAGTGGTTGGCCATATAGTTCTTTTGTTTTTTTAAAGTTTATTTATTTATTTTGAGAAGAAGGGTGGGGGCAGAGAGCAAGGGAGAGAGAGAATCCCAAGCAGACTGCACACCCAGTGCAGAGCCTGCTGTGGGGCTCAACTTCATGACCATAAGACTGAGATCATGACTTGATCTGAAATCAAGAGTCAGATGCTTAACAGACTGAGCCAACAGATGTCCAAACCATATAGTTCTTTTAAAAAATTTCTTTAATGTTTATTTATTCTTGAGACAGAGAAAGAGCATAAACAGGAGAGGGTCAGAGAGAGGAAGACACACAGTCTGAAGCAGGCTCCAGGCTCCGAGCTTTCAGCACAGAGCCTGATGCAGGGCTCAAACTCAGACTGTGAGATCATGACCTGAGCTGAAGTCAGATGCTTAACCAACTGAGCCACCCAGGTGCCCCCATATAGTTCTTCTAAATGTGCTTTGCTGGGCCTTTTCATAGGGTATCTCAGATTAGACTTTCAAAAGCCTTTCAAGGTTAGGAAGCCAAGCCAAGGATTTGTCTTTGAATTCAGAGAATCAACTATAGCAATAACTTGTGAGTGACAAAAGAGCCATGGTTAAAGAGCCATGGTTAAAGATCTGGTGAGAGTTCACACACATACATACACACACACACACACACACACACACACACACACACACACACAATGTTGACAAGTAAGTTTGTTTTTTGTGTGTGTGTGATTTATAATATTTTAAGTTAATAGCTGGAATTATGACTAAAAACATATCAATTTTTAAGGAATTTATATAAAAATTTAACTTACTTATTTTAATGATATATGTCCCATATAAATATGATCTAAGAAGGTTAAATATTACTTGTTATTTGACAATGTTCCCCATGAAATTTAATATATCAAGTTTAAATAAACTAACTTTTCTTTTTTTTAATTTCATTCAGATATGATTTGAGGAGGTTTAAATGTCAAAAGATTTTTTTTAATGTCAAAAGATTTAAAATACTTGATCAAATAGTATCATAAGTCTCTGTGAGACAACACTTCATTATCCATTCAACTCAAAAGTGAACTTAAAAGATGTCAGAGGCAAATACAAAGTTACATGGTTATA
Organism: Puma concolor; assembly: GCF_028749965.1. Taxonomy (NCBI): domain Eukaryota; kingdom Metazoa; phylum Chordata; class Mammalia; order Carnivora; family Felidae; genus Puma; species Puma concolor. Next base: position 157,580,292 of record NC_141674.1, read on the forward strand.
CAACTAGTATGTACAACTATTGAATTTAACTTCATTAATGGAGAAGATTCTGGGTTTTTCTTTACGAAAACCAGGACCTGACAAAGACAACATGAAGCAAAGGGAATTATTTTCATAAGACACAGAATCTTTGTTTCCTAGGCAGAGTACATTAAAGGTAAGAAAAATCTTTGTTTATAATTTCTTATTAAGATCAACTGATGATCTAAAGCAAACTTTGTCATTTTAAAGGAGAGAAGCAAATTATAATTTTGCACCAGTATTCTTTTGATATTAAAAGTACCCCCCTTCTTTTTTTTTTTTTTTTACCTTGTTAACATAAATGTATTCCAATCTTAGCTTGACTACATATAAAATTCCTTTCTGAAGATTTCTTTTTCACAAACCTACAATTTTCTGTATCCATTCAGCTGTTGTCCTATCTTTTCTTATTCTGGAACAATTATATTACTTTAGGACAAAATTACTTTCTTTTGTCCTTTACAAAAAACCAAAAACATTCCATGTCCTTCATATCTTTTCTTACCCCTCCAAAATTCTATTTTCCTTACCCACTTTTCATATTCAGTCATTTTCTTTTATCCTTATTACTTCTAGTAGTTTTAATTACATATATTAATTAAAATTCTAATCTCCTAGAATCCTTAATGCCTAGTGAAAACTAAAAAGTAAGCAGTTGTGGACTGGCAAATTTATAATTACATTTCATAATTTCTAAAAGTATATTCTTCCTCATAGTAAATTTTTCGGTGTGGCACAAAACATGTTTATTAATAGACCCAAATATCTGTTGTCTCTCTAAAAATTAAAAAGCCAAAAGATGAACTTATGTTTATTATTTAATGTTTTTCTTACTTGGAAATTATTTAGGTATTCAATGAATATTCATTATTTAGTTTAACTTAGTATCAACTTTTATTTGCATTTATTTAAATTAATTGGTTTTAACAGTTATGTTTGGGTTAGACATTGAACAGCTAACTGTTACATTAAGTAACTTTTCTTGTTGACCAATTTTGAAGAACTAGAGATACCCTGAGCTTATTGGATTAGTAAAACTAGGTAGAAAAAGTTGTATGTTTGCATTACATTTAATATTTACAACTCTCAAGACATTCCTGTTTTTATTAAACCACAAACTTAAACTAGCTTTTATTTGTCAAAGATTATCCCAGATCATTTACACTTGAAAAACGTTTGAGTTAGTTTCTGTATTTCTGGGAATTTTAGGAGTACTTAATTTTTATAAGTGCTTGTTTTTCTTTAAGCCAATTAAATTGATCTCCTTACAAATTAGTTTTGGCAATATCCAGAGTTTGAAAAATATCACATATTTACAACATACATCAGGTGGCCCAAGTTACAGTTACCTGCTCAGATGGCCAAAGAGATTTTCCTGAAGACTTTTTATTTGCACGCTGCAAGGATCCTTTTAAAGCTATTTTCAAAGTAATTTTGTCTATTAGAAGCTTTTAAACACCAATCAAAGAATGCACTCCATTGCCTCTAAGAAGTTTGGAATCCTCTTTTTTGAGGATGCCTCTTAAGGTGCACTTATCTAAGTTAAAGTTTCTCCAACATGGCTACTACAGTTCCCAAAGCTCCTACAATTTCCAAAAACACACAAGATCCTGAACCATAGACCAGGTTGAACCCATCTCTGCCTTAAGATTCCCTAAGTCATCTTAACTACGAGGGGCCTTGTTTTCTAACAATTGTTCCAAAACACAGGGAATCATGTATTTTTCCTCCTTTTGAAAAGAATAGGACAAAGAAGCTTTATTAAGCAAAATATGGATATGCACAATAAAGTCAGAGAGCTCAAAAGGCAAAGAGAGCAGTACTGGGATCCAAGAGAGATTTATTCTCAAAACCAGGGTTAGTAAGAAAGCAGTGAGCTCAGCAAGCTCTGTAGGTACAGCACCTGTTTGTTTACAGGCCTTGGAGTCATTAGGCATCTTCTTTGGATCCTACGTCTGATGCCATGGCATGCCAAAAGTTTAGAAATAATAGAAGTAAAACCAGTGAACCACCAAAGTAGTAATTTGTACAAGTTTATTGTGCACACACCAAGAAGATAATTTGCAAACTGGCAGCCCCACAGACCAAAATGTGGAATGAGGCTCAGGGGAATATTGTTATAAAGCAATTTATGTAGTGAGAAAGCAGCAACTGCTTATTCTTCACAATGATTGGTTATAATAGTAGAATTTTCTTAAATGATAGGGAATTGGTCAGTGGTTACTTCATATCAACCTTGAGAAACAGTTTAAGTTTTGCTTATGATTTCCAGAGGAATAAGCAAGAAATGACCCAGGTCAAGTTAGTCTTATGAAATAAGATAAATTAGGCTTTGCTTGTATGACTAACTGGTTTTGTCTGACCAAAGGATTGTCAAGGTTAATCTCCATTTGTTTTTAATTTTCACAGGAGTAATAGGGAAAATAAAATAAACATCTCAAAACTCTATATTAAAAGATGAAAGAAATTATGTTTTCCCTTCCCCTGCAAAGAGCAGCACAAGAAAAATTTGGGTGGAAAAATAAGTGAACCAAGTGAGAATGCATGACTGGCTTGGAACCTGGAGATACCTTAGTTAAATTCACTTATCTGTCCTACTACTAGAGTAGTTTAAGTAAAATCTTGGGGATGGTGGGAAAGGAGTAAGGTGGGGGGAGGGGGAGAAAGGGAGAGGGAGGGAGGGAGAGAGAGAGAGAAAACAAAGAAAGAAAGAAAGAAAGAAAGAAAGAAAGAAAGAAAGAAAGAAAGAAAAGGCAAGAAAAGGCAAGAAAAGAACGTGTGTGTGTGTGTGTGTGTGTGTGTGTGTGTGTGTGTGTGTGTGTGTGTGTGTGTGTATAAGAAATAGTCTAAAAGACAGGTACAAAACCAAGCTCAGAGGGAAGAATTTGAGTTCCAAGTAGAGGAAGATATTTGATAATCTTTCAAGCTTATGGTTTGACACCACCAATGGCTTTTGTTGCTTTGGAAACATCATTTCACCTTCTTGCATCTGAATTTTTCTGGGAAAAACATCCACTTAATGTCACAGTAGCCTCACAGGAACAATTTAATAGTCCCTGTTAAAAGCTTGTACGAACTCTCAGGACTGAAGATGCAGTTTTGCAAAGGCATTCGCAGCCTCTGTCAATCTTAATTTAACAGATTGAGAATTTGATTGTTTTATTACCAAACCATCAGTTGCACAGAATAGAAGGCAAGAACAATTCTTTACAAATTGTTAAAATGCTAGTTAAATAATGACCAGAAAATTGCAAATTGACCTTCTTTAGTGGCATTTCTAAAAGATGGCTTCAATACGCCCAGTTTTATTTCCTTACTCTAAATGATAGCTCATCAGACAAAGTTCCCATGTTGTGCCATTGATGGAATCTTTGGAGAAAATTCCTTTCCTCTATATTTGTTTTATGAGTTGTGGCATCTTCTCTTGGTTTGACCATATCTGGAGGATCTGGCTATATTCATCATAAGCGTAACTGCAAGCATTTGAGTTCTGTTCCACACTAGGACCCCAGACAGAACTTAACTTAGGAGGAGCAAAACATGCCCATTTTATGCTTGTTATAAAAGCAAGAGTGTTTGTTTACAGCTTCATTTTTGTGAGCATCAGTAATTCTTTAATACATTGCTAGCACATGGGTCTTAAAATGAATATGACTGACAATCCCTTGACTAATGTTATTGGAATTTTCAATTCACTTGCTGATTCTAACTTATTCCTGGGGTAAGAGTAGAAAAATCTTGCAAAGAATGATTCATAGGAAGATTGATGCCAGTGAGGTAATTATAGGCTCTTTAATAATAGTTGATTGTTTGAACCACAATTCTTTACTGATGATAGGTCTATCATACTATCTGGAATAGTGAAACTATTAGTTATAAATTCCTAAAGTAGAATAATAGGACACCCTTTAAAAAATGACATTTAAGTAGCCACTGAGGTAAACAACTTTATAACATATTTTAATAAATTAAAATGCAGTGATTATAAAATTATTGTCCTTTTAAATAATTTAAAAGATATTATGTCATAGAAGTAAATGAAATGGGCTTTGAGTTTACAACAGTAGAAAACCTCTTAAAGTGGATATTTAGGCTGATTTTTTTCTGATAATATATCTGTTATGTATAAATGAAAGCAAATACAATATTTATTAACTCAAAATTCAAAAATATTTACATTGATTTTACTTTAAGTTGTAATTTCTATCATAGTTTAGTAAAAGTAATACATAATGCAGCTAATAACTATTTCTAGTTTTCAAACCTCAAGTTTTGTTTTTCCATATAAGCTTTTAAATATGCTAAAAATAATTTCTTGATTTTACCTTGAAGTTCAAACTTTTAAGCAATAAATTAAAATAAAAAACACCAATACCTTTTATTTACAAAACAAAATCAATGTTTTAAACATGTATGAAACAGTTTATAGTTGCCTCTTTGTTGTAATGTAAATATAAGATTGATTAGATCTATTCCAAATTTGGAAACCTTTTGCTCCTAAAGACAACTCTCCAAAATATTAATTCACTCATCTACAGCAGCAAAAGAATGTCAGTAAGGTTGAGCCACTAGTGTGCTACTCTTGCAGTAATTACATACCTTGGACTTTACCTTGAAGTACTTGCTTATTTGTTGGAATTTAGCCTTCAAAGTAGTGTTGAGTTTGAGATGAGTACATAAATGAATTACATATGACATTTATAGCAAGGCTCTAGAGTCTCATTTCCTCTCTAAATTCTTAAAGTGTTAAATCCTTTGAAGTTTTAAGCATAAAGTAAAATAAAACTTGTAAACTAGTAAAATAAACTTGTCTTATATCACTTGTACATTCCATTTTTCTTACAATAGATGCAAAAGACATTGGACTATAGATGATTCACTCATTCATTCATTCAAGGAACATTTACTAAAAAGTCTCTTTTATGTTAGGCAGTGAACAAGGTGGTGAAAGCTTCCAATTTAGTAGTAGAGATACACACTGAACAACACATTTCACCCATCTATCCACAGATGCAATTATGAGAAATACTGCAAAGGAAAGAACAGGAGGTGAGTGCATTTAAGAGAATGCCTTACCATAAAAGGGTCATGAAAATCCAGGAGTAAGGTAGTTAAAGGGAAGGGGAACATCCTGGAAAAAGCAATCTGAATGTTCGAGGGATGTATTCATTAAGATATTTTCTGAACAAAAATGGACAAAACCAAAGGACTATAAATGTAATTGAGTAAGATTTTAATTACTGCTTTATAACATATATTTTCAGATATTTTTAAAGTTAAGATTTTTGACATACTGTCCACTAAAACTTCTTAAATTTTTCTTCACAATCCTTCTTCCTCCCTAACCTCATGGATTAACTCAACTATTACATAAGTATTTAAAGGAGTGAATAGATCTGATGAGTGTTCATGAGCGATTATTTGTGAAAAATTTATGGGTGTGTATACTTCAAGATCTGCAGAGTCTCTACCTGCCATGAAGTTTCCTTTCACCTGACTATTACCCGGGCTACTGCTGGTTCCTGAATACCTGCAAAAAGTAAAAAAGCTTACTGCTAAGTTTTAATATGTTAAATTATTTAAAGCTTCCAATAGCTGCTGTATTTTATGTGATAATGTCAAAATACAGTAGCTTGGCTATGAAAACTCTTTATAGTAAATGTGATCTCCAACCTACGCTTCTAGCATGTTCCCCTTTATTTCATGAACACAGTCTATGCTTTGGCCAAAGTAGTTCATTTACTTTTCCCCTAATGGCACCCTAAGTTATCTCACTTGCAAGATATTTCCTCCATCTAAAGTGCCCCCTCCCAATTTCTATTCTTCAAAAGCCTACTCGATCGTCATAATATCATCACTGACCACTCCACTCCAGAGTACTTTTTTTTATCTGAATTCCAATTTAGAAATCATACAAACTCTCTAATAACATTCTATATTCCTGGATGCCCTTGTGGTTGGTAACCCAAAACTGAATTGGCTTCTTTGTGTTAAAATTTCAAGTGCACTTTGTTTTCATTATTTTGTACATAGATTCCATTTCCATAGCTGTCCTATATTCTAGGATGGTTTTTCTTTAAATCTTTGAGGTCAGGGTGCTTTTCCCATATTCAGCGTTCAGTAAATGCATGCTGCTGGGTTGATGAAAAAGAGCAGAGTTATCAATAACCACCAAGCAAAAGAACTACTGAATCTTCATCATCAGGAACTTTCTGGCTCCCTGGATTAATACGCAGTGGGTACAGTTCCATAACAGATTAATTGCCAGCAATCATGAAGAAGTTAAAATAGTCTCAGAATTTAAAAGCTATACTTGAATCATAATGAAGTTTCTTAATTTTGTGCCAAGCCCACAGATTGAGTGCCTGGTATTGTTTAGCTGGCCTTATTTACTTAGTGATAATCATTTCCTGAGATGGTGTAGAACACTGAATTAGAATGGATATAAGTCTAGCCTAGAATCCATATCCTACTATTAGTTATAAGTAGCTCAATATTAGATATTGTAAGTGACTATATGTCAACTGTGAAGGTAAGCACTAGCTAGTTTTTAGGATCTCAAATCATCTCAAATTTAAAGGTCAATTTTTTTCTGTTTTCACTATGATTGCTTTTCATGCAGAGGCAAATTATAGGACTATTACAGGACTATACAGATACCTCTTTTCTTTTAAACTGTTGAAAAAGAAAAATATAGAGGGGAGCCTGAGTGGCTCAGTCAGTTAAGTGTCAGACTTCGGCTCAGGTCCTGATCTCGCAGTTTGTGAATTCAAGCCCCACATCGGACTATGCTGACAGCTCAGAGCATGCAACCTGCTTTGTATTCTGTGACTCCCTCTCTCTCTGCCCCTCCTTGCTCAGCTCTGTCTCTTTCTGTCTTTCAAAAAATAAATAAATGTTAAAAAAATTAAAAAATATATAGGAAGAAAATCGCTTATCAGAAAGGAATAGGTTACTTCAATTTCCATTGATAGCTGGATGGTTAATTAAATTAAGGTACAATAGGGTGCCTGGGTGGCTCACTTGGTTGAGTGTCCAACTTCAGCTCAGGTCATGATCTCACAGTTCATGGGTCTGAGCGCCGCGTTGGGCTCTGTGGCTGACAGCTCAGAGCCTGGAGCCTGCTTTGGATTCTGTGTCTCATCTCTCTCTGCCCCTCCCCTGCTCATGCTCTGTCTCTCCCTCTCTGTCAAAAATAGATAAGTATAAAAAAAAATAAAAAATGAAATATGCTTAATTTAAAAAAATAAATAAATTAAAGGTACATTTACTAAATGTAGAATTGTTAAATTGTAAATATTAATTTACTAACAATACATTTATTAAATGTTACTATGCAACATAATGCATACAGCCATAAAAAGGAGTATATATTTCTTTATATACTGATATATAGAGATCTCCAAATATATGAAGTGAACAAGCAAAAGACAGATCAGTGTGCAGGATACGCTGCCATCTGTATAAATGTAATAAAAAGGAATATGGGTAGATCTACATATATGTGAAAAGAATATATCAGGAAGAGCATACAATAGGCTGATCATTCTTATGACTCTGGAGGAGAGGGGAGATTGTTAAAATGAAAAAATGAGAGACAGTCTTTTTGCTGAATACACTTTGTATTTTCTAAATGTTGAACCATGTGACTGCCTTAACTACTAAAAAATAAATAATGTTCAGAAATTTAGTTTTAGTAATGTACTATGTGTGATAATCATGGAATTACAGAATATTTATTATAGTGTTATTTTACTTTTTTATTTATTTTTTTTTAAATTTTTTTTAACGTTTTATTTATTTTTGAGACAGAGAGAGACAGAGCATGAACAGGGGAGGGGCAGAGAGAGAGGGAGACACAGAATCTGAAGCAGGCTCCAGGCTCTGAGCCATCAGCCCAGAGCCCGACGCGGGGTTCGAACTCACGGACCACGAGATCGTGACCTGAGCTGAAGTCGGATGCTTAACCAACTGAGCCACCCAGGCACCCCTATAGTGTTATTTTAATAAGACATTAAAAATAACACATGATAGAATGTAGTTAATTATTATATTCATTCATTTATTAAAAATAACGAACAAATATATGGAAAATAAAAACTGCAATAGATTAAGAATCTACGTGATTTTAGATAGACCAAAAATATTTTTGCATATTTGTTTTTAATTTAGAGGGTCATCTAAATGTTAGGAAACAATTATTGCTGAATGGTAGGTTTTCCTTTTTAACTCTTCTGTACTTTCTTAATTTTCTACATAAATTATATGTTGAGGAAAAAAGTTATCTGAAAAGAAAGGAACAATGAATGACATGAAAAACATAAGACAATTAATAAGATAGACTTGAATATTAATAAAATGAACATTTTTTTAAGTGTATTTATTTTGAGAGAGAGAAAGACAGAGAACACAATCAGGGGAGGTGCAGACAGAGCGGGAGAGAGAGAATCCCAAGCAGGCTCTAGACAGTAATTGCAGAACCCAGTGCAGGGGTCGATCTGAACCATGAGATCATAACCTGAGCCGGAATCAAGAGTCAGATCCCTCTCCGACTGAGCCACCCAGGCATCCCCAAAATGAACATTTTTTAACTTACTACCTTTACTAATGCAAAATGTGTTTCTTATTGAGAACCCATCATTGTACACCAAAAAGATACAGTGCTAAACACAAAAGACAAAGTCCCTTCTATGGTTGAGCTCACATTTTGACAAGACAGAGATAGAAAAATAAACATAAGATATGTTAGCAAATGATAGGTACCATGAAGACAAATGAAGCAGGATAGAGGGCAAGTTGTTAAATGAATGACATACTTTGAATTAAAAGTGCAGTTGGAAATAGAAGCTAAGACAACAAGAATCCTTTTCTCATTCCCAGCATTAGGTGAAAAGATTTTAATATTTCAACTATTAAATATGATGTTTCTACAGATACTTATCTAGAACATTTTTATTGGTTGTAGGGTATCCTTTATATTCCTAGTGTTCTATGAATTGTTATCATGAATAAATTTTGAATTTTATCAAAATTTTTATATATTCTTTGAGATAATCATGCTTTTCTTCTTTATTCCATCACTCTGGTAAAATGCATGAAATAATTTTCAAATGTTAAACCAAAAATATTCCTGGAATAAACCCATTTTGATTTAATTATATTTATTATATAAACTTAAATAATATTTTATGAATATAGAGGATTATAGATGCAAAGTTGTATTTTAAATTTTTTAAGTTTATTTATTTATTTTGAGAGAGACAGAGAAAACATGAGTGGGGGAGGGGCAGAGAGAGATGGAGAGAGTGAATCTCAAGCAGGTTCCACACTGCCAGCACAGAGCCCAATGTGGGGCTTGAACTCATGAAAGTGGGAGATCATGACCTGAGCTGAACCCAAGAGTCAGGCGCTTAACTGAACCACCCAGCCTTCCCACAAAGTTGCATTTTATATCCATAGAAATCTGTGTGTGTTATTTATATAAATATATATACTTGCATAATTTTTAAGTATATTTATATTCAGTGGGAAAAAATTGTGTACAATTCCTATTATTTCTTTAAATGTTTGAAAGAATTCACAGACTATCTATGGCACATTCTTGCTAAAAGTAAGTAAATAAATAATGTGGGATCTTTTCAAACCTACAGATGTAACTACCAATTCACAGAAAATTTAGGGGATTCAGGAACAAGTTAAATGACACCTGAAGAAGTAATCAGCCATATATAAAATAGCAGAAAATTTAAAGGATAAATGACCTGGTTTTTTCATCATATTTAAAGGTAAAAGTTGAAATCTTTCTATCACAACTTCTATTTCAAGTAGTACTTTCTATTGCCTGGTACAGAAAGGGAAAAATGAAAGGTGGAGTAGTTAGTTACAAATGCAAGCGTAAGCCATATTTGAGTTTTAATTTTTTTCCTTTTTTTTAATTTTCAATTTTTTTAAATCTATTTATTTAAACTCAAGTTAGTTAACATACAGTGTAGTATTGGTTTCAGTAATAGAATCCAGTGATTAATCACTGACATATAACACCCAGTGCTCATCCCAACAAGTGTGCTCCTGAATGTCCATCATCCATGTAGCCCATCCCCTCCACCCTTGGGTTTTAATTTAAACAAATCAACTGCAGGAGACATTTTGAGACATTGTGGAAACTTGAACATCAACAAGCTGTTATTAAAACTGAATTATCTGTAATATATAGGCTTATCATAATATTATTTTTTATCTTTGTGTATATTGGAAATGTCTATCATACAGTTCAGTGTTTCATAAAAAAAAGAATAAAAAGGTATCGTCAGCTTACAAATGTACAGTTTTTGCTCCACTCTTATTTCTACTGCTGCTATAAAATACCTGTTTCCCTACTGTACATGGTTTATTTTAAAGTTTGAGAAAGTTTTCAAAATTGGTATGTATTTCACTAGCTACTTTTTAAAGAGATTTGCTACATTTTAGAAAGAATACCAATTATATGTTTTTGTAAAAGAAAAATAAATATTTGGAACCAAATGAGCAAACTTATGGCAGTTTTAAAAAATATTTATTTTTGAACATTAGAGGATTTTCGACCAGTAACAGTTCCCTGTAGTAAACAAGAACAAGAACTGTTTTTTCTCTTTTCTTTCTGCCTTCCAATCTCTCTTTAATGTGTCCTATTGAAAGAATCTAATTGGAAGCCATGGGGGAAAGGAGAAATAAAGTTCAGAGTCCCAGCACCAGCTTCACAGAGCCGAGTGTAAATGAGTAAATTTGAGACTGAGTTATAATAATGATAACTGGAAAGCAGAGTATCTGTTATTTTATGTGGTAAATTTTGATCTAGTATTATTTTTTGTTACTTGTAGTCAAATTATGTAAACTGTATAGAATAGTGACTAATAATGTAGACTTTTATTTTATTCAATTATTCATTTTTATTATTATTTTGAGAGAGAGGGAGGGAGTATGCGAGCAGGGAAGAGAGAGAGAGGGTGGGAGGGAGGGAGAGAGACAAAAAAAGAGAGAGGGAGAATCCCAAGCAGGCTCCACGCCCTGCAGAGAGCCCCACACAGGGCTTGATTCCAAGCACTTGGGATCATGACCTGAGTTGAAATCAGGAGTTGGATACTCAACCGACTGAGCCACCCAGCCACCCCAGATGTAAACTTTTTAAAAGCAGCTAAATCCTGGCTCCTAGTTGTGCAAATGTGGGTAAATTACTGAAACTTTCCAAGCCACTGTCTTTTCATCCATAACATTGGTATATAATAATCCTATCTACTTTATGAAGTAGTTTCTTTACCCTTGTGAAGAAAAGGTGAAGGGTAAATGAGTAGCCTGGTCACATATGCAAACTGCTATAATTTTTTAATAATCATCATCTTGCTATCATTATCATCATTGTGATTTATAAACTTTAAAATACACCAAAAGTTTATTTTTAAAAGTGAGTATGAATATTCTGATAATTTCGTAACTGATTTACCATTTTTGATATAGTCATTCTACAAATTATCACTTTTAATGATATTGCATTTAATAACCAAAATAATACTGAGGAGAAAAATAATTGTCTTCAGCTTGAGTTAATCTAATATAGCTGGGAAAACCCAGAGATACAAAAGAGATTTTCCTCTGGAGGTAAGAAGGTAACTAGATTTAGCTAGATACCTATGGATTTGATGTACATATCTACTTCAAATGTTATTATTTCCTTTAGTATGTTTAAGGCCAATCAGGCATCTTAAAAGAGACAGTTGACATGGAGAAGGTGCTCTCTTCAGATTGTCTTCATGTTCATGTTGGAGTTGACAAAGGAATCCGTAGCCACGTGCCACTGACTAGGGTTAGTTAACACAGTCCTACTGATGAAGCATTAGCTGAGCACTCATCTGCTTACAGTGAAGCATAAATCAAAATGCTGAAAAGTGCCTCTGCCAACAGGTTAATGCCTCAAGGATGATGTGCAGCTCTTCATTTTCTTTGTACTGGATACAAAGCCACCTCCATTCTTGTTCATTAGGATGGAATATTGACATTATCTTTGTTTTCGATCTTACTACCTTCAATTACTTTATTTTTCTAGGGAAATTAAGCCCTCATAAAGCAAGTTTCCCTCAAAATTTTCTTCTAAAATGCATGGTGTATTTGCTTTAGATTTCAGATGTTCTTTGGGACGTATTTATCTCGTGAATCTGCTCAACCTTTCTTGGGAATCAAAAATTTTTTTATTATAAAATAACTTTTATGCTATATGGTTAAAGAATTTTCTAGTTGTGGGATGCCTGGGTGGCTCAGTCAGTTAAGCATCTGACTCTTGATATCAGCTCAGGTCATGATCTCATGGTTCGGGAGATTGAGCCTGGCGTCAGGCTCCAAGCTAATGGCAAGGAGCCTGCATGCTGCTTTCTCTCTCCCTCTCTCTCACTTGCTCTCTCTCTCTCTTGTCTCTTTCTCTTTCTCTCTCTCTCTCTTTCAAAATAAATTAATAAAAATTAAAAAAAAAAGAACATTCTAGTCAACAAGTGACTTTTAAAAACCAACTTTACTAGGTCACAAGACAAACTACATAAATTTCCCACATCTGCCTATATATGTGTTTAACATATTCTAGTAATTCCTATTCTGAAGCAAAGTTAGGCAGAATGGATTTTATCTTCTATTAACCATTAATTTAAATCATATTTGCCCATTTATGGTTTTTCCCTTTCATCCTATTATGACCACCCTATTTAGTTGCTGTGATTCTATACAGACGTAGAAGATTCTGTTTAATTATGCTGAAAAAATCCAATGTAATTTTTTTCTATCTCCAAGGGACATTTGTTGTCAACCTTCTTTCTTCTGGCAGGCCCTTATTTCTTGTTTGGACTGATACAAGAACTTCTTTAATGATTGCCTTCGTGGTGTCTTGCTGCTTTCTACACCATCCTTAATATTTCTGCATATGAAAGTTCTCTAAGACATAAATTTGATTTTAAAATTTTTTTTTGCTTATAATTTTTCAGTGCTTCCATAGTACCTTCAGAATTAATTTTAAACTTTCCTGTGACATACAAGGCCAGGCTGATCACTCTAATCTTGAATTCTGACCAAAGTATCAGAATAAGCTTAAATTCTTAATCTGTAATTAGGTAGCTGGGTCACCTTTGGCAAGTCATTTAATCTCTGTGGGCCTCTGTTTTCTCATTTGTGAAATGTTGGAAATAATAGTACTGTTAATGAAGAAGGCATTATTGTTGAAGAGATTGAAATTAGTTAACATATGTAAACTGCTTAGAACAGTGACTGGCATGAAGTAGAAACTATATAACTTCAGCTATTATTATTTTGTTGTTGCTGTTAGTTTTTTTTTTAAGTTTATTTATTTTGAGAGAGAGAGAGAAAGTGTGAGTGGGGGAGGGTCAGAGAGAAGAGAGAGTGAGAATCCCAAGCAGGCTCTCTACCTGACAGTGTGGCTCCCGATGTGAGACTCAAACCAATGAACTGTGAGATCATGACCTGAGCTGAAGTTGGACGTTCAACCAACTGAAACACTCAGGTGCCCCACTGTAACTTTTTAAAACATTTTTCTTATAACAGCATTACCAAGCCCATGTACAAACACATGTTATACTGCAGCCACAATGATCTGATCATACTCAGAGTGCTCCTTTGTCTATCTCTATAACTTTCTTTTGCTCTTCAAGATTTATTTCATTTTTCAATCTTGTGACCATTCCTCATATGGGTTACCTGTTTGTCATAGATGCCATCCACTTACTTACTTATTAAAATTTACTTTTTTAGTAATCTCTACACCCAATTTAGGGCTCGAACTCATGACTCTGAGATCAAGAGTTACATGCTTTACTGAGTGAGCCAGGCAGATGTCCCCATATTTAGTTAAACATATAAAATTTAACCTTCTTGACTATCTACATTACAAGATTATAAATAGTTTGAAGACAGAAATTTGTTGTTTTAGATATTTTAAAATCTATGTACCATGAACAGGACAGAGGCCAATATATATTAAGTGCTTGATAAATAATTGAACATTTGTCTTTTGTGAAAGAGACAAAGATGAGATCAGGTATGTGAAGGATGGTATGTTTGTAGACAAAACGGAAAAAAATAAAAAATTCTCCTCAAATGAATTTTCTTCCCTTTGCTTAAACATGATGCCATCACTTTCTGCATTGAGATATCAATGTTTTTACTGCACATTTAAAGGGAAATCAGATTATACAATATATAGAAGCTACCTTTCCCTTCAGAGATAACAGATTAGTAACAGCAACAGGTCACCTACTGAGCAAGCTTTTGTATTTTCTAAAGGAAATGCTGTTTCTTTATAGGAGTTACAAGAAAATCTTCTCAAAGGAAAACCGTTTTCAGTCTGGAAAGAGTTAAAAATACAGCAAATTTTATACTAACATGATACTACTGTTAACCAGTTCTAGCCAGTGGGTGTACTGCCCATATAATCAAGAAGTGCTCTTGTGAAGTTTTATATGCACTTTTTATTTTCTGTTTTATAAGTAAGCCTCTTACTTTTTCATTGATTTCCGTTATAGTGAGAAGAGCAGTGGTCCAGAAACAACCCATGAATTACATTATCTAATTTAATTAAGGTGAACTGGAAATTTCTCTAAAGATTTAACAGTCACCAGGCAACTAAAAATGAAACTTTAAACTAGCTCTGTAGTGGACATAAACTTCTTCCATTTACCATCATTATCCACTTTTACATTCCTTGACAGGAATTTATGAATAATTCTACAGGCTCCTCCATGCTGGATTTACATAAGCAAAACAGGCATTTCAAAATGTTAGTCTATTGCTTAGTCCCAAACAGTTTTAGAAGAAAATCGTTATCTTTAATTTTATGAAGCATGTGACACTCAAGTCTATAGAAACTATTTTATTATAACAATATAATCTAATTTAATCCAAGTATCTGCGAACTCTCCTTGCCATGGGGTTTACTGGTCAGAGGATTCAATGTGCTTTCATCAATAGAATTTTGATCCTAAGTGACTTTGCATGGAAAGAGAAGTTCCTGGGGCAGGGAGAAAGGTTATGGCTGTAAGAAGAGAAAAATCAGGCATTAACTATTTTCCTTCAAGTGCATCATACTACGAAACACTGGGAAATCCTAACAAATGGAAAGTAAGAAATTGATTGATTGGATGTAAATCATGAGATTTTGTTCTGGTTTTTCATCTGAATATAACAGACACCCAGCTTTCAAACAGGGATAAAACATTGTAAAAACACAAGTTGCTGTCGGTATCAGTTACTGACTGCTGAATTCTTACCAATCATTTGCTTTCTGTTACCTAGATAGAGCAAATATTCAATATTCAGTAGTTACTCGCTTCATCTCTGTCACATTTTACCCTAATTTCCCAAAGATTTTTCTTTGCTCATTCAGTTATTCTTTAAATCAGTTTGTACCTGTATTTCTTGTAAGGCTCCAAACTGCATGTGAAAGGGTCTAGTAAATTCAATATCTTTCATTATTATAAGCCTTTTGCTGGGAAGAATAAAATGAGTAGTGTGAATTTACATTAAGCTTAAGAAAATGATTTTCCATTTGCTGGTTTTTGAATAAGTAAATAGGAGTCAGCTAAATTGGTTAGAATATGGTGCTAATGAGATTAAAATTGCAGGTTTGATTCCCATATAAGGCAATTAGTGTTATATGGAAGAAAGCTATTCAAAGGCCATAATTTTGATCCCCAGTGGAATTCTTATGAAACAGGACCCAGGATATGAGTTGTAAAGCAAGATTTTCTCCTTGGGTTAAAAAAAATAAGATAGAAAAAGTTAAAATAATTTAGAGCATGCAGTTTGTCAACTGGACAATAGTATCATCATTTTATATAAGTCTACATATCAGCATTTAAGTGGACACTTAAGTGGAGTATGGACTTAGTTGATTTCTCCCTTAGCTCTGCACCATTGGAAATCACTTAGCATCAGTGGGAATACTGAGCACAGAGTAGAACTGCAGAATGCAAAGAATAATTGAGAAATGGCCCCCTGCTAGAGCAATTATTAAGACTTATTCCTTAATTGCTATATATGTTCTCTCGAAATGAGTAATACCAACTTGGAAAATATTTATATTTTTATTAGATACATATACTGAGATGAGCATTTATATTAAATGTTATTTTACCTTGTTTGTTTCTGATATGGCAAATCTTAGCTAATCAACATGGATATTGTGAGTACATTTTATATGTGCCATATGTTTTCTGCATATTAGCCAGCTGTTGGGATATTAACAGTAAAATTGAAAAACCTAACCTCATTTTAGGCTTGTTATGAATATATTAAATTAGCCTTCAATTATTTGATTTTTAAGTTAAAACTCAATAGCTTTATTTTAACAGAAATATGTGGTCACTGTAGGGAATTTGGAAAATATGTAAAATTTCAAATAAAATGGATATATGATGTATTCATAATCCCAGCCAGTAAACACAATTATTTCCTTTTATGTTTCTTTTCCTTTTATGCAAAAAAAGTATCAATATGAAAAATAGAATGAAATATAGATGCAAACTATAGCCTGGTTTTTTCCCCCCACTTTCCTATCAGTCATTTTTCAAAAACACTACTTTAATGACTATATAGGGATTTAATGACTTAGGGCTTAAATTATATACTGTAGTTTTAACTATTACCCAACCTTAGGATTTATCATTGTTCATATTTTTTCATTATTTGAAATAATGCTTTAGTGAACATTTTTGTTTATAAATCTGGCCAATGTAGATGAGAGAGTCTACATTGGTTCTTTAGATAGTCTTAGGACTGAGGTTATTGGATAAATGGTTTGAATATTTTCAAGTCTTTTATCACAGATTGCCAAATTTCTTCTCTCCCCCCTAAATTACCCCAGTTGATCCTACCACCATCAGAATACAAGGGTGCTCAATTCTTCAGTCTTACCACATCTACTGTTTCAATTTTAAAATCATTAATTGCTACAATTTTGTGTAATTCCTAGAATCTACTTCCTATGTCCTTTATTTTTAGGCCAATTTATGTTTTAAAAGATATGTAATTCATGTATATTTATTTCATTGCACCAAAAACATGGAGGTATTACTTAGAAAGATCTATTCTACCCACAAAGCAATATTAGTTTTTTGTAAATTGATGAATATAGATAAATTATAGATCAGATATATGGATGAGAGTTTTAAAAGAGAAAATTATTTAAATGTTGACCCAGATATATTAAGAATTATTAACATGGCCATTGTACCACAAAATTGAGAGACTGTAATGTGACTTCTGCCATAAGATTTCTAGAAAGGAAGCAGCAACCTAACTTTTATGAGACGAACTTTTGGTATTTTTACTAAAGAGTAGAGTATTTGAAAATACTCAGCCTCTTGGAGGATAGGTCTGAAAAATCTATTAAGATTCCTTGAGAGGGCAAACTACATGTACAAATTCTTTTCAGAGTTAGTCAATCACATTTCTCAACCTCAGAAGAGGGTTGCCTCTATCCCCAGTTTTGCTCGCTTGCGATGAAAAGCATACTCCGTTAAAAGTACGTAATTAGCAGATTCACAAACCTTCCAGATGTCTCTGTTGTTCATAGTCACACCCCAAGATGTTCATGAAAATTTCAGTGTTGGGGTGATCTTTCACTATCCAAAGATATATTTGATCAAGGAAGAAAGATTACCCAGTTCCCCAGTGTTTCTTGTGTATTACATTCTCAAATTAAAATATTTTGCCAGTTAGAAATTTTTTAGCATTTCTTTCAAATGAAAACATATTTTTAGAATCAGAAGTAGGAAAACAGTACAAACAAAAAGGATTAAGCCTTACCTGATCTCTCTGAATTCAAAATGGAATGTTTCCATCAATTGTTATTAGTGTGAGATTTTAAATGTTTTCCAATGCTTTTCAGATTAAAGAATAGAGTTCACTGGAGGTCTTGAGGTGTGCTTCTACATTCCCCACAGTATGTATAGTGAAAGTACTATAAAGCAGGAAAGTACTTTCAAGTAGGAAGAACTCCATAAGTATTTGAGGGAGATTATCAATATAGGATTAGCCCAGAGCTTAATGGTAACTTGGAATGTTCATGTTCGTTCTTCCCTTGGCCCTTCCTCCTCTTACATGCTATTGAATACTCCTGACTCCCTATCAAAAGCCCCTACCATCCTGTGAGCACTCAGACACCACACCTCTTCTGTTCCCCTACCCCAGCCTGAATCCTATCCGAATTTAATTTCATTCATAGTTCCATGCTATTAAAACTGAGATTGTTTTAGACTTTTAGAAAAAACATCTTAATGTCCAAAGACTGATTTCTATAATAGGAATAAAAAAAATTATTAGATCTTTATTTTTGAGAGAGAGAGAGAGACAGACAGACAGACAGACAGTGTGCCAGCAGGGGAGGAACCAGAGAGGGAGGGAGACACAGCACCTGAAGCAGGCTCCAGGCTGAGCTGTCAGCACAAAGCCTGATGCGGGGTTCAAATTCACAAACCGTGAGATCATGACCTGAGCTGAAGGATGCTTAACTGAGCCACCCAGGCGCCCTGGGAATTATAATCTTGTAGTCAAAGATATATTTTGGATCAATACTTCAAATCACACCAATTATAAAAAGGCTCACTCTTATCCTCTAGTCATTCAATTCTACTCAAGAACAACCACTGTTAGAAGTTTCTTGTGTATCATTCCGAATACATCCCATATTAATTGTTTAACTTGTTAGCAGGATGCTAATAAAAAAAAATTTCATTTTTAGAGAGATTATGTTGAGTTTTCAGTTTTTAGAATGGCTAACTCATGAACATTTTTTGAAAGTTAAGTACAAAATAGTGTACAGAGAAAGTACTTGCCCATCCTTCTCGATACTCCATCAGCCAGTTCTTCCAGAGGACAAATACTTTTCACCAGTTTCTCACAGGAATGTGTGTATATCAAGCCAAAATAGACACACCAGCAGCACCTTGCATTTGTTCCCGTAGACAGTGTATTTGGGAGGACTTTTTATATCAGTAAGTATAAAATGATGTCATTTTTAAACAGCTATGTAGCATTCTATTGGGTGTGTATATTCTAGTCTATACTGATAGACATCAAGGCTATTTGCAAACATTGGATATTACCAAAAATGCTGCAGTGAATTTCCATGTTCATATGCTATTTCCCATATGTAAAAATATATACAAAGGATACATTATTAGGAGAATTCCTAGGTAAACTAGTAGGTGCATTTTCAATTGGCAAATGTCGCCAAATTGTCCACCATGACACCTTATGCCAATTGTACTACCACCTCCACACATCTCTATGACATTGCCTGTTTCTTCAGACACTGAACAACTCTGGATTATCAATGGTTTGACATTTGTCAGCATTAGAGAAAGGAATTCATGTTTTGCTATGATTTGTTTCAGCGTATTTTCCTTGTTGCTTGCTGTATTGGAATTGTATTACCAAGTTTTTCAGTCTACGTTTTATTTAGCAAAATATTAAGAACATTTCCCACTTATTAAATATTCCTTATAAACATTTTCAAATAAGCATATTACTTTGAAATAATTTTAAATTTACAGAAGCATTGCAATGATAGCACATTTGTCTTTTGCTCCTCATTCATTTATTTAGTCATTAATTGTATCATTATGGACTCATGTATGTTTCACATCTTAGGATATAATCAATCCAACACTAAAATATTATTTTTTTTTACTCAAAAATTTCCAAATTTAGCCATTGGGGCCTTTTTCAGGTTGGCTCCTATGTCCCTCTGACATAGCCTAAACCTTTTGTTAGTTGAGCACATCCTTATTTTCTAATACAAGATGCTCCAGGATCATCTTGTATTTTCCTTGCCCCGGCCTTGAAACCATCATTTCTCCATTTCCTTCAATGGAGGGTACTATCTAATAATGAAGTCTAGTCAGAGTATATTTGTTGCTGCTAGTGTTAGTGATTCAAGGCCCTCTCACTGGACCAAATAAAGTAATATATGTATGTGTGTCTATGTATGTGTATATGTATGTATGTACACATATATATGTATATATGTGATTATTTCCTAATCTATATCTCTGTACATATGTTAAGGTAAACATGCGTCTGTGTGCATGTCTCCAATTCCAATCTGGCAGTGAAGGGTTCATTCAAATCTTCTTTTCTTATTTATCTATAACTTCCCTCTCTGACAGTGTGATTATTCTGGCCCTCACTATCCACCATCTGTTTACTTATTTGCTCAACCCCAGTGTATATGTAAAACATTTTTAGAATTATTAACCTATATCCATGTGAGAAACTTAGCAAGTACAATTTTTTTGTAGTTCTAAGTTGCATTTTTTATATAAGCCAGGAGATTGAATATGTTTTCAGATGTTTAAGAAACATTTGATTTTGCTTTTCTTTTGAGTACCTATTATATTCTTCATACATTTGAAAATTGAGTTATTACTAATTTTTATAAATTTGTAATTACTTATTACACTAAGGAAATTAGCCTTTGATCCATGATGTGAGTTGTAAATATGTTTCCAGTTTGTCATTGGACTGTATTTGTATGTGTGTGTGTGTGTTTATATTTATACACATACATATATATATGTACTAATCCATGCAAATGTTTGTATTATATGAAGATAAATATATCAATCTTTTATACCTTCTGGATAAAACGTTTTTTTAACTTGACTTATTTTTTTCTACTTGGAGGATAAGTTTATACACAATCCTCTGAATGGATGAGCATCTAATAATATTTTTTCAAACCAAATAATAAAAAAGGTGTTACCACCTCTTCTGTGTACCCAAATCTTATATTTTCATATATGTGTCAAAAAATCTCACTTACATACATGAGAACTGGTATTTGCCTGATTTGTATTTTGTTTTTTACTGGCTCTTTTCTTAGCAGAATATATCCTAGTAAGACTGTAAGTTACTGCAAAACTATTTTAAAGAAACCTTCCGCCAACATTATAACCAACCTAACTCAAAGCATGTAAGGAGATAGTTTCATTTCTACAGGGAAAACATCTGACAGTCTTCATTTGTAAAATTTTCTTCTACACATAATTACTTAATTCTCAGGGCCAACCACAGCATCTTCTGCAAATTAGTTGCTCCTCAATCACATAGTGCAGTTACTATACTTTATAACCCAGGTCCTACACCTGTTATGGCACTGAATTTTTATTACAACAGGACTAAGCTGTGGTGAACCAGTGGGAGACTTCTTGTTTGACAAGTATCTTAATATGTATTACAGATATATCTTCTATGGTTAGCATTCTCATAACTATAATAGATTTTAAACTTAGTTTATGCAAAATAAGGAAATCCTTACTTCTTTACATGAAGTGTAGAAGCTTTTTTACCTTAAGCAACAAAACTATGCTTCTGTCAAGTATCCATTTAAGACCTAAATACTGAACTGTGAATCGTAGACAAATAATTAGAAGGTTAATTGCTGATCATGAATTATCCATCTATTCTTTCTTCCCCTTGACTTTTTTAAACATGAACTTACACAGTAGAGTCCTTAATGGTTCCAGTATAGACAATTTAAATTTCTCTCTTTCCCCTCAAGAATAAACCCTGATAATAAAACTAGCTAGCAAAAACAAAACAAACAAAAAGGCAAAAAAGCCAACTAGCTAGCATGTTCTCTTAGTTCATTTAGTTCTGTAAACTAATTATTTAATATTCAGCTTTTCCATTTTTTAGCCTATTGTTTTTCTAAAAATCAACCTTCCTTTTTAAACTTATGGGTTTGGTGGAAAATAGATGTTTTGATGCTATGTCTCCAATTCTATTTTTATAATGAATTCACTTAACATTTCCTCCATGGTAAAAGCAAAGTATATTCATTATGACATATTTGAGAAAAATACCCTAAACTTAGAAAAAAAGAGAAGGAAATCACTTCTATTCTTACCTCTCAAAATTACCTCTCTTAATTTTTTGATGTATTTTATTTAATCTTTCTATTCATAGGGTTATTGTTATCTTTTGATCCTGTAATATACACAATTTTATATTAGCTTTTTAAACATAATATTATCATACAAACATTTATTATGTTCTTATAACAATTTGTGACTTTATTCTAATGGGCATGCAATGTAAATCATCTCAAAAATATTTTTCAGTTAATTTAATATCAACTTTTACTTAAGAGGATAAATAATGGATCTGTTGGACTGTTATACCAGGAGTTAGAAAACATTTTCTGTGAAGGGCCAGATAGTAAATACTTCGAGTTTTGCAGGTTATAAAGTCTTTGTCACAATGAATCAACTCTGTCATTCCAGTGCAAAAGCAGGCATAGACAATACACCAACCGGACTTAGCCCATGGGCTGTAGTTTACCAACCCCTGTATTAGATTATTAGACAAAGTGAGTAAACAGAAGTTGAGATATTCATGCTTGTAAAAAATAATTAAGCCTATTTTCTTCATTTAAGTACCTATAAATATGTCTTGTGTCACCATGTGCCATTGTGTCACACACAATGTGTGCATGTGTGTCTCATAGGCACAAGTACCCAAGAACTCAGACACATGCATGTGAACATGAAGACATTTGCATTTTTATCTTTAGGGCTCCTCCAAATGATGGAATTCAGTGTGGCCAGTTAAGGCCTTGAAACTTCAAATATTTTGCCTACTTTGCGTTATTTCATGATTTTTAACTATATATACTCTTCTTTCTTACTCATTATAAAAATAATTTATGGTACTTGTTAATATTTTAGAAAGTAAAATAAAGAGAATGTAGTACCAATTACCAATATTTCTACCACCTACACAGAGCCATGTTAATATTTTGTTGTAGTTCTTTCCAAAATTTTTTCTTTGAATATACATTTGGATGCTCTTCATTATATTATAAATTTCTAATTGATGGTAAATAGAGCACATTTCTCTAAGTATTTCCATAATGTTTGGATTTTATTATAGTTTATGAATTTATCATAATTTATTTAATCATATCCTGTAATGTCATATTTATATTCTTTCTACTTTTCTATTTCTGGTTTTTTTTCGGAAGAAATTCCTAAATGTGAAAGTGCCATGGTCAATTGTATGAAATATTTATGTCCTTTGATATAGACTACAAGATTTTATTTCTCTGAAAATTTCAATTTGCAGCCATACTAATGGCTTTTGAAGTTGCCCATCTCACAATGCTGTCAATGTTGTGATCTTGAAAGAATCTGTTATATATTTTCTCACTTTCTCACTTTTTCCTACTAGAACTTTAGTATTTGGTTCATTTTAATCCATTTTCTTTATATTAAGGATATTAAATCTTCATCCATTATACTTGATATAAATAAGTCTCCCCATTTATTTATTTACAACCTCACTTTATGAGAGTAGAAAAAGGCTAATAAATTTATGATCACTTTTGCAGACTAAAACTAAAGATCATATTTTGTCATTTAGTTATAAAATATTCATTTATTCAGATGAGTTTGACTGTTAAACTAATTGACTTCCTTTTCACAAAACCATAAATAATAGAACTTTATTTCCAAACTACAGGTGTATTCATCCAAACAAAATCGATTTGACCATATTACATGATGCTTTATAGCACAATAATAATTGCAATACTGTTCATTTGTATATAATTTAAAAGATTGTTTTCATTTAAAACCCCATCCTATCCCCTTACAACATTGTTGTGATTTTCATTTCTAATAATTGAAGAAATGGAGACGTTATAAGGTCAAGTGGTTTTTAGGATTTGCTGCTGTGTATTGGCAATACCAAATTTAGAACCTAAGTCTGCCCATTCTAACCAGAAAAAGAATATTTTTAAAGACTTCTGTGTGTGTGTGTTAAGTTATTCCCAGAATTGTGTTTAAAAAGAAAGGAATTCAAGAAATTGTTGTTCTTTTTTGATCTTCAGTTAAAGAGGAAATCGGATGAGTATGAAGGGGAAGATTAAGTCAGGAGGATAGAAAAAGAAAAAGCATATTGTAAAATACTGTGTACCATAGAGAGATGAGCCACACATTTTGTTTTCAGCTTTTCAGTAGCCAGCACAAAGAAGTAAACATAATCTTTCACCTGTGCTTGGAATGGCAGCCACCCTTCTTGCTGTGGGCCATGAGCCAGACCTGAGCCAGCCCTTGCCTGTCTCTCTAACCCCATTCTTCCACTCTCACTTGAGTTGGCCTCACTCTCTTCCAAGAAAACGTCAACTTTTTCCTGTGGTAGGGCTTTGCATGTGCATTTCTTCCATCTGGAGAACTCTACCCTCAGGCCACTCCTTATTTTGGCTCCTTTTTATCCTTAGATCTGTTTTGTGCCTCTGGAGTCTCTGGCTACGCTATGAGGGGAGCCTCTCCTCCTCCCTTTATTCACTCTCACCTTGTTCTGTTCTCGTTCTTCACAGCACTTTCTATGATCAGTTGAGGAGGGCCCATGTTTACACCTCAGAGACAATATTGATTAATGTCAAGAGTGTATGCTCTATAGCCAGACAACCTACATGGAATTCTACTGCTTATAGTTGTGTGCCATTAGACAAGTCACTTATTCTCTCTATGCCTGAGCTTTTTTCACATATCAAATGTCCTTGACTAAGTACTCTTACATGAAATAAACCTGCATACTTTAAGCAGTTCTTTTTGTCGTTAATTCTTCTTTCATTAATGCAGGTCTGCACAATAATGGCAGAGTACAAAGAGAAACTATTCCATCAAATAAGGTGGTAATTATTGGAATAGCTTTTGTTATGTTTTGTCTTATTTTCTGAACATAGATCTCTAGGATTCCTAAGGAGTCTCCTGTTTTCCAGCTTTGTGCTCATGACTCTAAATCTGCTTCTCTCTTCCCTGACCCTTTTACAGTGAAACTCTTCCAAAGAATTGTCTACCTTCTCTGTTATCTGCCTTTATGTCTTGATCTTATTTCAGTTGTATTTTCTTTCCTACCCTCCATGGAAACTGCTTTAATCAATGTCTCCAGTGGTCTCCACCTCATTGAAACCCCTATCATTGCTCAGTTTTCATCCTACTTGACCTGTCAACAGGATTTGGCACATTGATCATTTGATCCTTATCAAACCAATCCTTTACCTAGCCTCCAGGACATATAGCCTCCCAGTTTTCCTCCTATTTCCCAAGCTGTTCCATCTTCATTCTTATTACTAGTTTTTCCTCATCTCCCTAATTCTAAATGCTGGCATATTTCAAGGGTAAACCTTTGATTCCATCTAGGTCTGCACTTACTTGATAGGTAGTTTTCTTTTCACATATCTTAAAATACTATCTATACACTGGCAACTCCCAAATTAATACTTCTAGCCCAAACCTCCACAGATGATATATCCTTAACATTTACTTCCTTGACACCTAATAGAAGACTCAAACTCAGTTCATGATTCAAAACTTAACTCATGATCTCTCTTCCAAATGGACATCACCAATAGCTGCCCCCATCTTAGTAGCTCAAGGTAGAACACTTGGAATCATCCCTAATGCCTTCCTTTTTTCTAATCTGATCATTCTGATAAATTCAGATAAATTTGATAAATTCTCTTGGTTATACCTTAAGATATATCTAGAATCCACGCACTTCTCATTACACTTTGTTGCTACTACTCTGGTATGAGTCACCATTTTATTTATCACCAGAATTATTTCTATAGCCTCTTACAAGGTCTCACTGTGTCCACCCTAACTCCCAAGTCTTCATACAATGACAGAAGCAATTCTTTTAAATCACAAAGCAGATTATGTCACTCTACTTCTCTCAGCTCTCTAGTGGAATCCCATTCAAAATGATATCTAAAATCTTTACTGTGCCCCATGACACTTTATTTGATCTAACCCCCTCCTTACTTCTGCTACCAGTCTCTCTTGCCCATTCTGTCCTAACATGAAGCTGATCTAGTCTCTGTGACATTGATTTTGCTGCTCTTTCTGCTTAGAACTGTCTTCCTTCAGATATATGCATAGCCTGCTCCCTCACATTTTATTACGGTCTCTGCTTACATATCCCCCTCTCAAATAGGTACTACCACCACTGGCCAGTGCTAACTACAGTGGTACTCATGTCTCTCTCTCTGGGTTTATTTTTGTTTGTTATACTTCACAGTACCTGATATATTATGAATTTTTGTTTATCTCTTTTTGCTGTTTGCTTGGCTAGAATGTATGTTTCATGAGGACATAGGATTTCTATGATTTCCCAGCTCCTAGATTAGTGCTTGATACACATCTGAAGGAAAGAATGAAAGGGCAAGTGACCTCTATACAAATGGATTACATGCTGCTACAATAATTCCTTAGAAAAAATTTTCATTTTGTTAGTCGACTGATCCATTTTCTTTGATATTTAAGGTTCATTTTAAGTGAGACTGGGAAACAGGTATACTAGAATTGTGAGAATCAAGGATATAGGAAAACCCAAAAGCTCTCTGAATCACCTACCACCCTCCTGCCTGCATAGCACTCAGACAACCATCCATCTTTATTGAATGTTTGTCTTATTTTTACTACTCTTTCAGAGCTTTACAACCTTGATGGGAAACCTTTTCCAATATTTAATTATTCTTTCAATTGAACATCTATTATTTAAGTCACATCAGATTTGATCACAAAGGTTTAAGCTCTTTTTTGGGGCGATCTTGTGGGAAAATAGAAAATTAATTCTGCTTACAAAATGCTTAAGCAGATTAGCCTGCGTATTCAGTATAGGTGTACATAGTAGGAGACGCTAATGCTCAAATGCTGCCGAATTAATCGTATGTGAACAAGAATTTTTAGATACTTCAAGTACTTCAGGGTTTTTATGATAACATGTTTTTATTCATTTAATTATTTTTGTTGTTTGCCTTACATACTTTATTTCCTTCTCTTACTAAAAACACAGACATCAACAGTCCGTATAGTAAATGAACTGCACTAACTTCAAAATAAAAATCCCAACGTTTTGCATGTCAAAATAATAGTCTCAATGTCATGTTAAAGTTTTAAATAATAGCTCTTCTATTTGGCTTATGAGGTGCTCAACACAAATGTTTTGGGGGTGAACTGGGATGGAGATGGCAGAGTAAATGAAGCGGGTCCAAGCAGAAAGAAAGGTCATGTCTGGAAATTGATGCTCACTTTCTATGTTTGTTACCTTGAAGAAGATTAAGGGAAGGGTGGAACCTCTATAATTCGGCCATTTTATTTTTATTTTTCTATAATGTGTTAAGACTAACCCAAATAAATGACCAGACATCAGATATGAAGATTTAAGCTAACAATGAGAATAGGGACTGCATTATTAAAGACAGTCACAAAGGCATATTTCCAGGATAGGAAAGTCTAATGAAGTTATTTTTTCTTTATATAGTGCATGGCTTACTTCCAATAAATAAAAATGCACTAAAATAAGAATAATATATGTTGCTCTAAAAAAATTTGTCTTCACAAAAAATGCTACCATGTAGATACGACCATTATGAATATTTTCGTGCTTCCTATCTTTCTCCTACATATACTTTAATATATTAATGAGAGTATAATGTTAATTATACTCTATAATTATGTACCATAATTTTAATTACTATTACAATATATGCCTATTCTTACAAATGCCTAATTTTCATGATCACACAATAATATCTTATAATTTATTAAGGTTTGTTAATTTACTTAGCCATTTACTTATTGTGAATACTTTGGTTACTTCTAACATTCAGTGTTATATTTCCTTGCACAAAACTTTTATATTACCTTTTTGGGATAAATTCTTTGTATAAAGAAGAATGTGGGGCAAATGTTCTAAAAACTTGTCTTCTTATCAGTTTTGGTCTTGTGCATTTATCATAATTTTATTTTATTTAAAAAATTTAAAATATTTTTATTTATTTTTGAGAGAGTGTGTGTGTGTGTGTGTATGTGTGAGCAGGGGAGGGGAAGAGAGAAAGGGAGACACAGAATCCAAAGCAGGCTCCAGGATCTGAGCTGTCAGCACAGAGCCCGACGTGGGGCTCGAACTCACGAACCTCAAGATCATGACCTGAGCCGAAGTTGGAACTAGCCACCGAGGTGCCCCCATCATCATTTTATTTTAAATTGCTAATTA
The DNA here is from genome assembly GCF_028749965.1 of Puma concolor. Lineage (NCBI taxonomy): Eukaryota > Metazoa > Chordata > Mammalia > Carnivora > Felidae > Puma > Puma concolor. Next base: position 157,608,408 of record NC_141674.1, read on the forward strand.
ATGTCATTGTTATTTTAATTTGAATAGTTTTGTTTACTACTGAAATGGAACATTTTCTCATATTTATTAGCCATTTGTGTTTCTTCTTTGGGGATTTTTTCATATAATATGTCAATATGCTATTTGGGTCCTAGTATTTACATTCTTCGGTAAATAGTTTCTGCAGTCAGAACAAGACTAACTAGTTCATGGTCCATTTCATTTCTCTGCTAGTCAGTTTACCTTAACACTACAGAATAGTCAAGAAATGTTAAAGTCCATGTACCACATAATGGCTTAGAAAATATCCTTTTTTATGCCCTATCCAAACAGGTTCTAAATAAAATATCATGAATCATTTTATTTATAGGCAATACTGAGCTACTTAAATTTCTTTTATAGGATAATTTTGTGTGTGTGTATGTTGTTTCAAATCAAGTAAAGCATGGTTCTTTGTCCACACTTTTATATATTTTCTTAATTTACAGTGTTCTTACCTATACTTACAAACACACACATACATTTCTCATTCATTTACTTATTTTCCTTTTTGGAAAAGGGGAAAAATAAAAATAACATTCATGCTCAATGTGTATTAATGTTTATATGTAAAATATGTATGCTTAGTGCTGTTTTTCAAGTAAAGAGATTATATTCTTGGAGGAAAGAGTAAAAGAGAGTAAGATAATGAAATTTTGGAGGATTAGAGAATAGAAAGGAATTTATTTAGGATTTGTTTTGTTTTTAGATATTAAATATATTATTTAGAAATACTTATGTAGTTATACGTTTTTAATTTTTAAGAAAGCCTTTATAAACTATGGTAAAATTAAACATCTTGTTATAAATTGAGAAGATACAAATAGAATGTATATTATAGGGAATGGTCCAAGAGAAACCCCAAGATGGTAATTGAGCCGACGCACGAGCTACCCTAAGGACCCTAGTATCTCTGTCAAGTCACCTATGACCACAAACACAAAGAGAAAATATATATGTGTGTCCAATATTTATATTTTGGGGACACAGCTACAGTTAAATTGGGTGATCTTGGGGTAATTTGTGACATATTATTAGTGCTTCATTTTCCTACAGTTTTAGTAATCAAATCTAGACTGGCAACTGTGAGGGAGGAGGAAATCAGTATTTACTAAGGATTTATGATACTCTGTGTTAGGCACTGTATACACTTAACACCTACAATGGTTCTGAGGAGGTTTTGTTATCCTCATTTTACAAAAGAAGAAACTCAGAGGAGCATAGACACTTGTGATTACAAAGGTAGCAGCTGGCAGAGCCAGATTCAAACCCAAATCTGATTCCAAGGACCATGACCTTTCACAAAACCATCCTATTTTATCATAGGTCCTAATGCCTACATCATCAAAGAAACAAAGGAACAAGGGGGGAAAAAGATTATCCTATTCTCATAGAATAAGTAACCAGAGGGTGGAAAGAATCAAAACAGGAAATCAGAATTATAGTTGTTTTTTGTTGTTGTTCTATTTATGGTAGGGATGAATTGGTAAGGCCACAGAACATGGCTGCACAAGTTGAATTCTGTGCATCTCTAGGAATTTGATGAAAATGGTGCTTCCTTGAGTTCTCTAATTTATACCCAACACAGTGCGGCAGCCCACTATGGGAAAATCATGGCCATCTGGTCTTCGGAGCTGTGACATGCAACCTGCAATGTAATTTCAGGAAAACATTAGAGGAAGGGATGCTGAATTTCAGAGAAAATTGAGTTTGGTCAGTTGACTGAATTAATTTAGTGCTGGAACATTTTACTTGCCCATTCTTATAGAAAGAAGTGGTTCTATCCTTTGAATTTGTTTAGTCTGGGAAGAAGTCAAAGACAAAATATACAAATAAAATGAGGATGTGAAGGAGAGCCATTGCTTTCATCCCTTCAGTTTAACCAATGCTATGTTACTTCTCCGGAATAAATGGTTGGCAAAAAATTACATTTTTACAGCAATTAGATTAGGTAATTTTTCTTCTATATTAAAAAATATGCTGTTTATGTCACTTCTATTAGACAACTTTTATTATTCTATAGAATATAGGCATAAAAGAATTTATAAGTCAAATTGTATTTTGCATTTAAGTAATATACAAGGTCAAAAAGTCTAGTTTTAAAAATGCCTTCATTCAGTATTACACAATTAGATATTACAATTCATTCCAGATACACATTTTCTAAAATGTCAGGAAGAAAGAAAGAGAAAGAAAGAAAGAAACATAGAAACAAAGAAACAAAGAAAGAGTGGGGGTGGTAGGGGAGGGAGAAAGGAAGCAAGGAAGGGGGAGGAAGGGAAGAGAAAAGAAAGAAGAAAGAGATAATAGGAAAGAAAGAAATTAGGGAAGGGAGGAAGAAGAAAGGGGATAAGAGGAATAGTGATGTAATAATAATCAAAAAATTCTTAAATGGCATCAAGTCAACTGACATATTTGTCATTTAAAAAGACATAATTTCAGGGCACCTGGGTGGCTCAGTTGGTTGAGTATCTGACTTCAGCTCAGGTCATGATCTCACACTCCATGAGTTTGAGCCCCATGTCAGGCTCCTGTGCTGACAGCTCAGAGCCTGGAGCCTGCTTTGGATTCTGTGTCTCCCTCTCTCTCTGCCCCTTCCTCACATGCAGTCTCTCGAAAAATAAACATTAAAAAATTAACAAATAAAAAAATAAAAAGACATAATTTATTTTTATAAAGCAGATTGCAAAACATTTATTTGTCCTAAAGTAATAAATGTGCAAAAAGAAACATGCACACACACACAAACCTACACACACGTCATTCATCATTGCTCTATAAAGTCTTCTACCTTGTATTTGAATACCCTTCCCCTCCTGCCTCCCTATGCCTTCAGCCTTCAAGAAAGCAATTCTGTTTTAGAGATAAGGATGTGTTTGTGTGTTGAGAGGAGAGAAAAGAGAAAGGAAAATGTACAAGGAAAACAAAACATCTCTGGTACCTTTTATGTAGGATTTGTCCCCAGAAGACTCCAGGAGAGTTAAGGGTCCTTTAGGAACCAATATGCCCAGGCCCTTCCTCACTGCCACCCTAACACAAGGACTAAGGAACTGGAAAGTGACCCAGTAAAGTTGCAGACAAAAATGGAAGTTTTAGCTTGCCCTTTTACCTCAACACTCTAACACTGTGTTTTGGAAGGTAAATTTGATCTGCCTACTTCTTGCTAAACTTAGATTTCTAAAAGCCCGAAAAAAGTCCCAGATCCCTGATGCAAGTAACTGAAGGTTGATGTAATGATCAAGAAGATAGGGGGAAAAAATCATAATATCTATATCTGCAGTCTGTCTCTGAGAGAACTGAACGAAGATATAGTAGGAAGGGACACAATCAAAAAAGGACTTCAAATCTAAAGAGATGGTAGTTAATTATATATATATATATATATATATATATATATATATATATATATGTATATGTATATATTCATTCTTCCTTCAATTGCCCTTGCTCCTATTTCTACAAATAGAACATGAATCCACCCAATGGTTGAAACCAAAACACCAGTTCTGTGAACTCCTCCTTCCCTCTCCGGGCCCCTCCTGCACATGCAGCAGCAAATCGCAATTCCACCTCAAGACATTTCTGACTGTTTCTTGCCACCTATCTAAGCTGTTCCCCTCCTTCTGCTCCTATTGGTGGTCCAAAGTAACCCAAAATCCATGATGTCTAGCAGTTGGAAGCCCTTTCCAAACTTTTTCTTGGAATTCCTGGATGCTTGTTCTGAAGTTCGCTGTGCTCCCAGTTTTTTGCCTTTGCAAATGCCTCCTCTGATCCATGTCATATTGACTCATACACTAAGATCTATGCTGTGTCTGGATACTAGAGAACTGGCAAACAAAAGACTTAAAAAACTGTAAACAAAAAGACTTGGTGTAGCTGAGTAAACCATACAGATGTATGCATGAGTATACATACATACACAGATGTGTACATTTTTAAAGTGTATATATCCACATGTATGTGAATATGTATGCTTTGTGTATATATGTGTGTAAATATATATATATATGTCATGAAAACATATATGGTTTTTGAAAGTCTTGCAAATAGTAGGATGGTTGGGAACCTAAAACCTGCAGCATTGGTGAGAATGTAGGAAGGGTATCACTTTCGGGTTTGAAAGTGCTGTCTCTCTTTTGCTTCTAACAGAGCTGACTGCTTAAGACTAACACGTTAGTGAGCACCTTCCCTTAAGTCACCCTGGGTAGAGCAGTGATCTTATCACACTGTTCCCGGAAGGCAGCTTTGATTATTCTCCAAACTAGGTTTGCTATGCTCACCAACATGAAAAAATGAAAAAAGAAAATAAATTCAGTTCATCCTTGTATAACCCAAATAGTATTTTAGAACATTATGTAAATCACAGAAATTGCTGAATTAAATATGACAGTAAAGAGATTTTTAGCAGGGACTTCTTAAAAATTCTTACCCGAGGTTTCTTGACTTTCATGAAAAATCTATACCTGCTTCTAGAGCACTGATAGATAATACAACTAATATTAGACTAAAGAAAAAATAGTTTATTCATCAGGCCTAATTGTACCTTAAAATCTATGTGACAGATGTTTCTTGTACTCCAAATTATCGCCTTATTATTGTTAAACATATTCTAAAGGTGACAGATCTAATTATGTATATACATATATAGATGTATGTGTATATATATAATTGTTAATGTAAAAATGGTAAAAAGATAAATATGCTGTTTGGGTGTTTTTTGTTGTTATTGTTGGTTAATTGTTAAAGACACTGTGCCAAAAATTAATGACAAATGAAAGCAGTCCAATAAGAGTAACAAAAGTAGGTTAATCTCCTTAAGCTCAGATAAATTATGGCAGCCTCTATTCTTTCCCCAATAGTATAAACATGATTGGAATTCCTAAAAAGAGCTTAGGTAGAGTATACTCATTTCTTTTTCTATTTAAACAAGGTTTAGACTAGACCAAAGTTACCTTTATCAATGAAAAAAAAAAACAAAACACTTTTGTACTGTAATACAAAGCAGACAAATGAGACCTCTAAGGACAAAAAAAAAAAAAATTCCAAATATGCAAATATTTGGAATTTCCCAGATTGATGCAGGTATACACTTCAAGCAAAGGTTAGACAAAAATTATTCATTATCCCAAATAAACCACAACAATACATTACTTTGCAAATACAGGTTACCCTCTTTAAACAAAGTGATGTATTTTGAACCTCAACCTGATATGATTTATGGCACTGATATATTTTGTGAAGAGACAGGAGGATAGTGCTGATTATTCCTTGACATTATAGCATAAACTATAGGTCATATAAACATGCAGAAATTGAATTATAGTGAAGTCACCTGCAGAACTATACCCATTCTCTTCTCATATAACTCTATTCATAGTTAACCAAAACCAGCCTTTGTTCTGTTTTCTACTTTATTGATCAGAAGGTAAGCTGAAGCAAAGATAATATAATTTGGTTTACACAAAATACTAATAAAAATAGGAAATTATCAGATATAATTTTAAATTAAATTCAAACAGCTTTTTGGAAATCCTCTAATTCTTCTATTTTCCAAATCTTGGATTATATTTAAATTAATCATGAATTTCCCTTCTTCCAAGTGTTAAAAGACATCCCTGTTCCTTAAAGGAGAAAGGGTATATGGAATATGACTCAGATTTTATTTATTAGGAACAAGTTGAATCCCCTGAAACAAATGAGTCTAAACTACCTACAAAATAGTCATTTCCCCAGTCTTGTATTTGGTAGAACACTAGTCATCTTTTCTGTTTCCAAGAGAATCCTGTTGACTTTATTCTTGTCTAGTGGTGGACCACCTCTTGTCTAGTGGTGGTCCACCTGTTTAGGCCAGAAGTTGCCCAGATTGCCTCAGCTCTGGGTTAACTCGTTCAACTAATGGACCAAAAAAACGCCTGCACATGTTCCTACTCCATGTAATAGTGCCCTGCTACTCAAAAGGGTTTCCAAACCAGCAGCATCCTTCTCTCTTGGAAGCTTGTTGGAGACACAAACATTTCGGGCCCCACCTCAGACATACTGAATCGGAATCCATATTTTAACAAAATCTCTAGATGATTCATATGCCTGTTAATGTTTGAGAGGTGCTGCTCTAGGCTACTTGGTGCTTGAGCATTCTTTCTGTTAATTACCCTAATGCTCATTGGTTTCCTTTTAAGTACTGAAACTATGGATCGTGCCTTTTTAATCTATATTATGCCAAATATCAGATGCTGACTTTCTATTACATTTTAGAGATGCCAATTGGTGTTAAACTAACCTCTCTGGTTTCTTTAGTTATTTTATTGTCTTTATGTCTTTGGCTGTCTTTGGCGGAGAAGTGTGTTTTACCTCACATATCTATCATTTCTAAAGTACCATTACATCTACCTTTAGATTTTATTTTACTCCCCATTACATCTATTTCTGAAAAATTAAATTATTTTCTTTCTCAAACCTTGAGAAAGAGGAGGCAGGGATATTGGGAATATGGAGTGATTTCATTCAAACAAGGTTACCAACCAAATGGCAGCAATGGATTATTAATAATAAATCATTGAAATGATCACTCTTCAGTCTTGGCACATGCAAATCAGTCATTAAAATAACCCCAAATAAAAGCATTAGTTATTCTTTGTTTGGGTAAAATTCTGAAAATTATTTGTTCTTGCCAAATGGTAACATTTTTGTAATTAATGGTTTGTTCTTATTTTTTAAATAAACTCTTCATGCGTATGCTTTTTTAGTAAAGAATAAATTCTGTGGCCTTGGTTTTCAAACAGTCTGCTCATTTTGCATTCTTACTCTGCATTCTTCCCTTTAAGGTAGGAAAAAGCTGTATTCCCCTTTCTGATTTTACTCTGATTATATGATCAGGAGGATAGACTTTTTAGCCTTCCTGAGTTATTTTGATTAAAGATGCTAGTGCTTGCTCAACTCATGTTTCTTTCATTTCTATTCCTCTCCTTATCTCTAAATACTAATTTATTTTATAGCAACCAGGTTATATATAAGCAATTATCAGATGAGGACTAAAAACACTTTTTCAGTAACCTGAAGTTGGAAAAGTATTGTGGGTGGCTTTTTCCCGTTTCACCTCTTTCCCAGAGGTATTTGAAAATGCCTCACAAAGGATTTAAACTATTGTGAAGTAGATGAAGGTTTGAGGTAACTCGAGGGTTTTTGGAGTAATCTGGAAATTTCAGTTTGGATATCTGGAAAAAGTCAGAACTATTTAGAAATGACCTCAGTTCTCTACTTCCTTTTTATCCCTACACACAGAATTTTCTACAATGACTGCAATAGTTCCGCACATTTATTGAGGGCCTATTAGATTTTTACATGTGATGATTATATCATCCTCCATGAATGTTTTCCAACTCACCAAACTTCTAACAGTGGCTCCATAAGGCAAAATTATGTAACTCGTTATTCCTAATTAACCTATGCTTTGAATTTCCATAGTGGTTAATCTCTTTAATATGACCTATTACCTTAAAAGACAAATCATCTAGTGGAAATTAAATTGGGTTTAGAGGTCACAACACAAGGTTTTGGGTCTTGAATCTGCTGTTTGCTGACTGATGTCCCAGAAGGAGCTACTTGAGCTCCATTTTTTTTAATGGCAATATTAATACTGACACTGAACTTGGAAGGATATTTTGAAGACACATGAAATGCTTTTTTATAAATTCTTCTGAACCAAGGTTTAAATAAATCCAAACTGTTAGCTGCTTTGTAGTGCTTTTACTGTAAGTTTTTACATTTGTCACTCTACACCTTTAAAATTTGAGACAAATATATTTCATTTGTCATCTTGTATAAACGATGTAAGATAATTTTTCTGCCTGCTCTGATAAAAAAAAAAAAGGAAAGGATCTGCCCTTTCATAATTTATCTGTATTCTTTTTGTGTTTTCAACAGTGTAACTCAGTTGTATTCAATTTTCTAAGATAATGTTAAAGATTTAAAATAAGCCTTAAGAAGTGATTCTGCTGTGAGGTATCCTACAAAACATAGAACTGTGATGGGGAACCCAGATGGTGGTTTTGCTATATGCTTGTTCTGTTAAAATGTGGGCAAGTCAGGGTCTATCTTTTCCACCTGAAAATCTCCATATTTGGAAGAAGGGAAAAGCAGTGGCACAGTTTCTTCCTTATGGACAAAACTATATATAGTGATTTAGAAGCCTTTAGTTGTTTTTATGCCATAAAATGAGATATAAATTCAGCAGAATGCTTTTACAAAGGAATAGCAGAGTATGTGAAATGACTGTAGTAATCGCTGGTCTACTTGTATAAACATACTCTATTCTCAAAGATGTGACCAGGGTGTTGATGGAAAATCAACTCTACAAAGTGGAATTCTGCTCCTCTATCTTGTTTTTAAAATGCATGGGTTATAGGATAGACTATAGATATATAGTCTTCTCAGTACTATAGTATTCTAGAGATCTGTGTATGATTTGGTATTAAGGCTTTTTGTTTTGTAAGATTAAAGGAAAGAAAGTCAGGTAGATTCTAAAACTGAGAGTGACATTTTTACATGTGTGCCGTCTTAATTTTCACACTCTACATTAAAAAAAAAATACTCCAGAGTAGAACATTTTGAAGAGGGAGCTTAAAGTTCTCCCTGTGAAAACATATTTTCCCACTGGAAATAGTCTCATAGGAGGTTTCCTAATTAAACATTAATATTAAGAGATTAGAGGGACTAGACATGATTGATTTATTAGTTGTTATTTCGCTCAGACATTTTGGAAGGAAAATATATACTAATTATGCTCTCAGCTGGGTCAATAAGAGAGAAATTTTTATTTATGGATTTATCCTCTAGAACTGGGGTGCTGGTTTTTGTAAATAAACAACATGTTTGAAGAAGTCTACTTAATAATTACTTAGAAAAACAATGAATTTAATATTTATTTTAAACCAAGCAAGAAATAAATTTATTTTGAAACAAGGACTATATAGATGCTTTCAGGCAGCTAAGATGAGATTCAAAAACTTTTTGAAGTTCTTTAAAAGTACTAACGCTTTGGTGGATGGGATAAAGTATTTTTAATATGAATGGATATAACATGGTTATGCACCACGTATGAAGTCACTGGGGATGATGAGAGGGGAGTTGGTAAAAGTCAAGAGAAACGATGTATTAAAACAGCAAGAAAGTAAGGGTGCCTAGGTGGCTAGTTGGTTGTGGATCCAATTCTTGATTTTGGCTCAGGTCACAATCCCAGAGTTGTGAGATGGAGCCATGCATCGGGCTCTGTGTTGAACATGGAGCCTGCTTGAGATTCTCTCTCTCTCTCTCTCTCTCTCTCTCTCTCTCTCTCTCTCTCTCTTTCCCTCCCCTTCCCCTCTGCCTCTCTCCCTCCCTCCCTCTCTCTCTCTCAAAAAAAAAAATATAAGAAACTATAAGTTATAAGAAAGACACATTGATTATTCAATCTACTGTTTTAAGGGTCTAGTAATGGAACATTGAGCTTTATTACTTTAAGTAACTTTCTCTGACTCGAAGGTTATTTCATTCACTACACAGAGTAGTATGTAGAATATTAAGCTCATTATTATTTATGAGATAGGGGACAAAACAGGAGAAAAAAGGAGTATTGAGGAAGGTGTTGGCACAGGATTTAGGAGAATAGGGCTCAGTCTTAGTGCACCTATGACTTTGAACATGGTGCTTCCTCTTTCTGCTTTCTCGGGGTGGGGCTTGTACCTATTACAAGTACGTTTGGCTACAAACCACAGAGAAGCAGATATATACAGGCTGCAAACAAATACAAGTTTATTTTTCTTACATAGCCAGAAGTCCTGAAATATGCAGCTGAAGGCTAGTGGCTCAAAAATACCGTTAGTGCTCCAGGCTCAATCCAACTCTCCTAATCTTATAGGTTTGTATAGACTTATGGTCCCCACTCCCCCCCTCCCCCCCGCACACACCTAGGCATTATATCACATTCAAGGCAGACAAACCAGCAACAGGTGAAAAGCTATATGCATCCTCTTATCAGAAAGGCAAAAACTTTCCCAGAATACATGCACCCCCAGCAGAAATCTTTTTAGGGCTCAGTGGTCAGAACTGGGTCACATGGAAACTCATACATTAAAGGGATAGAGAAAACAGAATTGTTATGATTGACTTTGACCAAATTTAATCCAGTACCTGGCCTCAATAAGTACATTGGCTGCCCTTAAAAATATCAAGAAAAAGACAATGGATTTTGAATGGCCAACTAACAGTGTCAATCAGAAGGATCCAACAGACCCAAAAAAGGAAGGAGATTTACCTCCTCCCCAAAAAGGAAGGGGTACCCAGAGTTATTCAAACTCAAGGTTAAAGGTATAGGCCCCAGATTGCCAAATTGACAGAAAACATCTGACACCAATTGTAATGAGTTTGGCAAACAGCAAGTCTGAGGGCACAGTTCTCTCACAGCCCTTCTCTCACAGTCCTCCACAAGACTGCTCTCATGTCAGACACAGCCACAAATTGAGAGAACTTCAGTGCCACCCTCACTTTATCCAGACCAGCTGGCTACAAAATTGGATTCCCTGTAGACTTCCCTGGGTTCAATAATTCACTAGAATAACTTATAGAAGTCAAAAAATGCAGTGAAATTATAGTTTTATTATAGTAAGAGGATACAAATTAAAGCCACCAAAAGGAAGAGACACATAGCAGAGCCAGGGAGGGGTCAAAGCACTCTCATCTTCTCCTTTGTGGTAAAGGAGGGCATTACTTTCTCCCAGCTATGATGCGGGACTCAACATTGAGACTCAATAACTCAGGGTATTGTCAACCAGGGAAGCTCACTGTAGCCTTTGGTGTCCATAGTTTCTGTTGGGGCTCAATCACATAGTGCCTACATGGCTGATCTCTAGTTTCAATGCATCCTGGAAATTAGGGATAATACTTTTAGTTTCTAGTTCCTCCAAGGTCAAACTGACATGATGGTTTCTAAGCTCCATCATATTTCATGTTGTTAAACAGTTTGGTGATCAAAACTCACAGGAAAACAAAGACAGTCCTATCAGGCAGCATATTCCCAGGGCCCAGAGATCACCTCCTAGTAGCAGAGGGCAATGGCCAGACATCTCTTTGGCTTAAAGAGTTAATCCTTCACTACACAAATGAATTGAAAAAGGAGTTTCTGATTCAGCTCTCATATAATTCTAGCATCCAAATGTACCACCAATTTACAAGTTAGATTCCTGCTTAATATAGAGCATCTCTTTCCACATCACTGCTATAATTCTTTTTGACCTTAAACTTTTCCTGGCACCCACATTTCCCCCTGTGGTACCATTAAGTATCTCTCAAAACACCAACCTGGAGGAATATGAAGCATTCTTAGCACCAGAAAACAAATGTCATTTCACCATTGTTTCTGCATTGAGCCAAACCTCTTCAAGGTCAAGATACATCCACATCCTTCATGTTCCTTCCCCCAGCCCCATCATGGCCCCTGGCCACTACTAAGCATTCCGCATCACATTCTGGATTCTGCTACTCAGCCTCCATAAACTGGGCACATGGGCTACTGGAAATGACCTTTCACTAGCTCAGAAAGTAGGGGCTCTTAGCTGTATCAATCACATCACTGCTGCACATCCCTGGTCTTCCCAATGCCATACAGAGTTGCTCTGCTCCAGATGCCATCCTGCTTTTGCTGCTGCTACTACTATTCCTAGAACCTTCCACTTGGGAAGCAGCCACATGGTTCACCTGATTATTTGGTAGTAATTTTATTTTCCACGTGGCCAACTTAACTGGTACATCTGTACATTAACATCTTCATCAAATCACTGAATAGGAGGGAGAGAGATCTCTGGGTCTTTACATTATTTGCTTGGGATACCTACAAACATTTTGCATTTAGTAAAACTGAGACCCAAAGAAGTTAAGTGAGTGGTTGCAAGTCCCAGAGATAGTGAGTGACCAAGCCAGGACAGGAATTAAGGTTCTCTAACTTCTTTCCCTGCTTTCCTCAGGCCACTGGCCAACAGACTTTGCTGTATGAAATTTTGTGCTTGCTGAGGCTCATGAAGCATCAAATCAACAACCTCTAAATGAGAATTTCCATTGGCTCTGTATATCAGGACCAAAATCACTGCAGAAGGAAACCCCTTCCTTCATGACTCTGGGGTTATAAACCTTTTTCTAGTTCAGTGATCTAACTTAATCTTTTAAGTGTTAAACTCTTGAATATTTCCCATTTTGAATTTTTTTAACGTTTTATTTATTTTTGACACAGAGAGAGACAGAGCATGAATGGGGGAGGGTCAGAGAGAGGGAGACACGGAATCGGAAACAGGCTCCAGGCTCTGAGCCGTCAGCACAGAGCCCGACGCGGGGCTTGAACTCACGGACCGCGAGATCATGACCTGAGCCGAAGTCGGACGCTTAACCGACTGAGCCACCCAGGCGCCCCATTGAATATTTCCCATTTTGTAAAGTCACTGGGTCCAGCTCCATCAGTCTGATTTTACCCATGACAAAATTAGAGAGTTTCAGATGAGTTAAGAAACCTCACTCTCCTTTTACAGCCGATAAAGGAAGTGGGGAGAGATGCACCAGTCTTACCTAGTTCGCGAGAGCACCAGAAGGGGACTGCAGGATCTGCGTCCTGTCTTCCCACTCTCTTCTAGGGTCATGTCTTAGTTTTCCGACTAGAGGAGGAAAAATAAAACAGAAGCCAAGCCTACCAGAGACTCACCGCCCGTACTCTCTACCCACCCCCACCCCCAGCTCTGCCACCCATGCCCATTCTTTTTTTCTCTAATAAATGCTTAGAATCCAGTTTCCAGAGGCTCTGTGTCTCAATATGGCCCCAGACCTGAGTTCTGAAAATGAGAAGTGAATGGACATATAGTTTGTATCTAGAATGTCTTCTTAAAAGAAGTGAAGTGGGCCCTTCTTCCCCTTCCCCTCCTTCCAGCTGCCTGTAATGAAGATATATGACTGCAGTTCTAGCAGCTTCAGTGATGGGAGTGGATGCATCAAGACAGAAAAAACCTGAAGTCTGACTCTGAGAAGGTGCCATACCAGCCTTAGATTGTCTATTCAGATGTGTGGGGAATGGGCGAGGGAAGTAGGGAGAGAGAGAGACAGAGGGAGAGAGAGAGACAGAGGGAGAGGGAGAGGGAGAGGGAGAGGGAGAGGGAGAGAAGGAGGTAAATTTCTGGCTGAAATCACTAATTACTCTTACTTCTGTCACATGTGGCAAACTAAATCCTATCCAACTAAATTTCCAATTAAAGTTCTTAACTTGAATGGGCTCCTTTTTTATCTTTTGCTTCTTAACTAATATTTAGTATCTCCTGTTCAGAAATATATTTCCCCCAGTTCAAGGCCTACCTCTCATTTGTATTATTCATCACCTAAAACTCACATTCACTCTTAATAACGTATGATTTTGTATTAATATTTATTGCTTCCTGAGTATATCTTGACTCCCCAAATAATTGTAATCTCCTTGAGATGAAGGTCCAACAACTTCTTAGAATCACTTATGGTTTCTAACTTAATACCTGAATCCCATAAGCCTCTCAGTAAATACTTAGAGAACTATATTACATGAATTATTGATGTTTGTTATCAATGTAGTTATTTATAATAGTTAAAACCAGCAACGTATGTGTGTGTTTATGTGTGTAGCTTACAAGATATTAGAGGCAGATATTAGAAGCCCTGTTTTCCAGAAAAGGAAGCAGAATCAAAGAAGTTCATACCCTGCATAATAACATTCCTAAAATGCTCATCTTAGGAGAGATAGAACCAAAACCAAACCCTGACCTTCAGAACACAGACTTTCCACTACACCCTGCTGCCTTAAAGTCACAAATAACTTCATGCTCTTCACTCAGTGTGGCATACTTCGATGGTGTCCCTGCCATTTAGGAGCTAACCATTATCACTGATAGATAATTCCTTCATACTAGCAAATAATTATCCCTCTCCCTTGCTATGTTCTATTCTCAGCTATATCCCTGGGGACAAGAGCAGAAGTGACTTAACTATACATTACAAGCATACTTCCACACTCACCTGTGGGGTTGCCACTGGAAGGTGGAAGACAGCTTCTCTCCCTGCCCCTGATGCCATTTCATCACTGAGGCTCTGTTTCTTAGCATCGGGTGGTCTGGGTGTTCAAATGGTTTTCTGGACCTCACAGCAGAACTAAGTATCAATCAGTGAGTATTTTATATAGCCAGAGAATATGAATCTCTATGATGTAAAAACGTTACGGAAACTTGCCTCTTTCTCCTCACCTAATTTTAGCCTCAAATATTACTACTGTTAAAATCTCATCATTTCACTTTCCTCTTTAGTGTTTGTATTAGGTTATTCTAAAGCAAAAGTTGTTACAAGGAAAAAAGACTTCAAAAATACTCTATGCTCTTAATTTTTGCTCTGATGAACAGCTATGCCAGACCTATCTTGCAATTTGATATAATCCCCATAATATTTTTTAAGATTTTTGGTCTTCAGGTCTCAATTTCTACTCTGGCCTTTGATGATTAGTACCATTTCCTTCCATTTTCTACTTTGTTGTGAATCTACTTATGTTACCACCAACTTGAAATTAATTATAACATGTTGTTCTAATCTCAAAGGTGAACATCCTGGTCATCTCTATGCATTACTGTCTTCTAAGGGAGTGGGAGAAAAGAATTAGAATACGCAAGTTAATCTCAGATAATGAGGTGGTTTTGTGTGGTGCATACATCTTCAAAAAAATTAACTACATTTATTATCCTTTAAATGACATCCTGGGTACTTGGAGGGAAAGTCATAGAGTTTAAAGCATACATACTGGATTTTGTGATCTAAAATGCAGTCTCTGGAAACTTATTTTTCTTTCAAGAATAGCCTGTGGTGGTATGACTAAGAACAACCAAACTCCATTTGTCCTTTTACAATCATAGAGAAGGTATGTCACACCCAAAATGCTGAGTGAATTCTACAATATCAGAATGGAAGGGTAGAAATTGCATGATACTCTCACAAGTTTGGATGAGCTGGAGTTACTTGTCACTATCCTGAAGGCTTGATGTCTTTGAGAGTAGAGTGAGAAAGCATGATGTCATTGAATTTCCTATGCCACAGAAAGGATAGCTGCCTCTGATGATTGTCTGATTCCTCAGTAGAGCCTGGCAAATGTTGGAAAGTGGCATATTTTGCAGAGGGCTTTGGTGGCTTACTGTAAAAAACAGGAGTGTGCCCTGTAAAAACTGTAAAAAACTGTGTGTGCCCAGGAGGAAAAGAGAGTTTTGGTGATCAGCTAGCTAGAATAATTACAAACACGAAAGGAGTCACGATACAGAAGAAGGTGAAGATAAATAAGCAAAAATATGCCATTTGAGTGAGGAGGAGATGAGATAGAAGGTATTGGTGGAGATGTTGCCTTTGAACAAGAGGTAGAAAAACACATTCTCACACTAGAGAGAAGGCAACTTAAGTGTTAATAGGTGCTCAGTGGAGGGCTCTACAACCATGACATTTCCTTCTAATCTCCAGGGGAATTCATGAGGCAGCAGATCCAAAAGCAAGATCACCACATAGAGTTGTGTAGTTTGCGTGTTGCAAAGAAGTGCCCTGCCAAAAAAAACAGGAAGAGATGAAGAAGAGGCATTGGTTGGCTCTCTATGCAGTGTGCTCTGGGGACATCTGCATTCTCCTGGAAGAGGGAACATTTTTTTTGGCACAAAGTCATCTTGTTCCTGACAGGCTGCCGATCACCCAGATGAGGTATCTTTTTCTAATTCAACTGTGCAGAGAGGGTTCTTTTTTCTAAATTCATTCAAGACACCGTATGAGCTAACAGTGGCCCTACTAAGATCAGAGGGGACTTGGGCCAGACTAAAGCAGATATATTAGAAGTAGTTCTATGCCTCCCCAGTGTGCAGGTCTGGGAACACACTGGAAGGGATGCTGGAGAAGTGTTCTTAAGTCCCCAAGCTGCATCCTTATATTAAAATTTTGCTATTTTAGGGGCACCTGGGTGGCTCAGTCAGTTAAGCGGCCAACTTCGACTCAGGTCATGATCTCGCGGTTCGTGAGTTTGAGCCCCGCGTCGGGCTCTGTGCTGACAGCTCAGAGCCTGGAGCCTGTTTCAGATTCTGTGTCTCCCTCTCTCTGACCCTCCCCTGTTCATGCTCTGTCTCTCTCTGTCTCAAAAATAAATAAACGTTAAAAAAATTTTTTTTAAATAAAAAATAAATAAAACTTTGCTATTTTATTTGAAATTACTGTCTTTTCCCCAGTATTTTATTTTGTTTTTTTTTTTTTAATTTTTTTAATGTTTATTTAGTTTTGAGACAGAGAGAGAGAACAGAGTGTGAGCAGGGGAGGGGCAGAAAGGGAGGGAGACACAGAATCCGAAGCAGGTTCCAGGCCCTGAGCTGTCAGCACAGAGCCCGACGTGGGGCTCATACCCACAAACCATGAGATCATGACCTGAGCCAAAGTCGGACACAACCGATGAACCACCCAGGCGCCCCTCTTTTCCCCAGTATTTTAGATAGACTGTGGAACATTTCTGTCATGTCCTAAGGTTTTAAAGACTTATTGTAAGAAGTTTTTTCTTCTTATAACTTTACCTTTATTGCTATTTACTGCCAGGAGTTTGTAGCTACATGGGTTTTGCTTATAGTGGAAAATTCTCAGTGCTGGAAGCAAAGAGAACTGGATCTGACTTTACCCCTAACTAGCTGGATGACCTTGAAAGTCTTTCACATCTTCGACTCTGCATTATCTCAGTCATAAATGTTGTTGTTGTATTTGTACTGATGACTCCTTGAATACATGATTACCAATTTCCCCTTTATAGTTCTTATATTACTAGATTCTAGGGTACATAGCAAGCAAAACAGTTTAGACAAAGATATTTTCATATAAACATTTAAGAGACCCAGAAATGTATAACCTTGCATTTATCAGTTTTAATGAAAATAAACAAAACGGCTTATTTAGAATACAAAAGTAAAATGGCTTTTTTAAAACTTGTAAACTACTCAGGATTATTATAAGCAGATACACAGTAAAATAAGTGTACAAAATGAAATTTAATGTATTTATATATATTTTAGAGCAGTACCACATAGTAAGCACAATATAAGTGTGTGTTGTTTATTATTATCATTATTATCATAATTATCATTATAAACATTATCATTGTTTATTATCATTATTATCATTATCATATAATCATAATTATTATTATCATTATTATTAACACTCTTTCCACCCTAGGACTGATATTATAAATAGTCCACCTGTGATAAAAAAAATTTCTTCAAAACCGAAGTTGCATTTTAGTGTAATTTGGAATGTGTTTCTAAGTCCCCTTATTCTAGTTGACTTTTTGGCCTTCTATAAGGACACTAATGAGCCCTTACTGAAATATTTTTGGGGGGTCCAAGCCAGTTAAAATGGCAAAGTGTATTATAATGGCCTGGATTTCTAGGCAAGATAGTTCCAGTTGGTTTTCAGTTGTATGGTATGTCACATTTTGTTGTTTTTTAAATGTGCCTCAAGTCCTTGAATTTCTCCACTGGCCACCTTTGTCTTCATTTTTTCTACTTTAAAAGCAATTGTAATCAAGCCTTCAGTACTTGGATGTGTTGTTAAACATCTTCAGGGGTGTACTATTTTATCCCTGATTATGTGACCAAAACATATCATCAAATATTTATTGTATCATCATTATTAAAATACTTAATTCCTATACAGGGAAGAATTTTTAAACTATCTCAGTAGATATTTTTTAAAGGCTTCCAAGATAACCAAATCCAAAACAAAATGTAAATCTTAGCATAAAATCTATTCGTATCAAAAGAGCAAACGAGGGCAGTACAGTATTTGCGTTTAGAATTAGAATGGCAGTAGGCTGAAACATGGGTGGATAATGACAGTGTCTGTCTGACGCAACCAAGTTGACCGTACTATAATGAAACTCAGGATAATGTCAGAGTTTTAAACAAACCAAAAAAAAAAAAAAATTACAAAAAATAAGAAAACTTTCTTTTAACATTAGAAAACTTGAGACCCAGAAAGCATAAATGACTACCCAAAGACAGCATTGCCATTTAGGGGCAGAACTTAGATTTAGGGGACCCTTGAGTACTGGTCAATTTTTGCTTTTATTTTTGTACCTCCAAAAGAACACATAGAATCTTTTGTCTGCATTCCACTTCCAGCTCTGCTAACAGTGGGATCTGGGAATAATCAAGGACTCTCGGTGTCGTCCACCCTCATCGGTAGAATGATAAGGCTGGACAAAACAAGGGTGTCGAACTTTCTTAGTCCTAAATCGCTCTAATTCCCTGCCATGGTTTCTTTTTCTTAGTAATATAAACCAGATCTTTTTCTCAGGCCCAATTTAAACTTATAATTTTGGAACTATAACTATGGATATGAGGCTCTTAATCATCAAAGCATTTTTTTCTGAACACTTAAGCTGATGCAATTTTCTGAAATTCAGAAAACAAATTTTGCAATCACTTTTCCTAGTGATTGAAAAGAAGGTAAAAGGACAGATATGAGAGGCATAATTATATGGTACATTTAGTCAACAACTGTGCAGGAAAAATGTCAAAAAATAAGGGCATCCATCAGGCAAAAGCTGTACCATGACTCATGATAGTACAGATTTTCTTCCATGGGATCTGTGTTTATTAGGAGCATGACCTCTGATTGTCACTGGCCTAGATTCTAATTCTGGCCCTCCTACCTGCAAATAATATGACTCTGAGCAAGTGATATTTCTAAGTCTCCGTTTTCTCATGTTTGAAATGTGAATAAGAGTAGTACTTCCATTGTGATGGTAAGGGAATACATGGCAATAATATATATAAGCATTTAGTAGCAGTCTTAACATGTAAATGCCTAAGAAATATCCTTTCTGAGTTATCATTTCCTACATTGTGCAAGTTGTTAAATAATTTGAACATGGCCCCCTGTCCATAATGAGTCTCTAGGAGTGATTGGGAAGAAAGACAATATCTTCACACAGAGAAGCACCTGGCCAGGTGCCAGCTCACTGAAGGATCACTCAGTAAATAGTGGCTGGATGAACCAAGAGTTAGATGACTGGATAACAGATCAAGGTAACACTAAGGATTGTTTCAAAACCATTTCTGTTAGGAACCAATAGTATGCAAATAATCTGCCTACTGTCTACTTCCTCAATATACATACCCTTAGTTTTGTTCTTTTCCCTCCCATTCTATTATAAGGCTGGTGTGAAGAAAATGAGTGTATGAAATGAGAATATAAAATATTTTAGAAATTTAGATTTCACACTTGATTCTCATTGCTAATCCATAAAGCTCCTAGAAAATCTTTCATATAAGACTTTTTGTTTATTTCCTTGAAGATTACCTAAGTCAAATTATCTTTTGAATTACTTATAAGGCACTTAGTACCTTTAGCCAACTGAGCTAATTCTTTGTGTTCTTTCATAATATTTCTTTACATGTCACCATAGAAGATATCATGCAACTCATCATATAACTTTTATTAAATAATTACACACATTGTGTGGACAAGGAAACATAAGGTAGGAAGCCTGAGGCCTATCTTCTGAGTCTTCCACCTTAAAATAGGTAGTTGCATGATGATAAATAACATGCTGAATGATATATAAACTCATATTCTAACGATAGACTTATATTTCAGCTAACTGAACTATCCCATGACAGTGCATAAAGGACCTATGTATAAGCTTCAGTTTTCAAATTCAGAGTTTACATCTGATCTGTCTGATAAATCTCAGGAAAGCATTAAGGAGTATAGAAGGCATAAGAACAAGACAGCTACTGAATGTAGTGCACTTAAATTCTGTGCCATGGCACTGGGCTCTGGGACTTTTACACACATTATCTCGCATAAATTTCACTGCAGTGTCATGGAGTGAATGTTCCTATCTCTCAAATTTCAGAACTAACTGCCCCCCAGGTCACACAATGAGTCATAAGCTGAGAAAGAACTGCAAAGTCCCTGTTGTTTCCACTATAGTATGTTTCTAGGATAAAGTAAAATTCAATCTTTTATGGGCATTTTTTTTTTCTTACCCGTGTATAGCTCAACTACTTGTCACTGAATTACCACATCTGGAGCTATTTCATCTTTTTGCTTACATTTTACTTTTATACACTGTTATAAAAAAGCTGCATTTCAGGAAGAAACACAGGCTTTTATTCAGACATAAAAATAAGCTAATAGCAATGACAGGGATGACTATGAAAGGGGAAGAAGCAAGCGCTATTGCCAAATCTATATTAGGAGTTACAGTGTTCATCAGAAAAGAACTTGAGCATGTCATATTGTGAAATAGCATATGATAGAAGATACAATGTGGTGCTCTGACTGATTCCACTTGCCATATGGTGTGTTGATATATCCTATTTCCTTCGAGAATGTACTAAGGAGGAAAGGAGAAAGGAATCCTTCGAAAGTGTATTGAATAATCATCTGAGTCTGAATGGATTTTGATTATACCACCATGCACAATGACTCCATGACGATAATGAAATACCAGACTCTTTGAATGCATGTTGAGCCATTCTCCAGCTATTGACATCAGTCAAATATGAACTATTTCAACAGGATGGAATCTCCAGGGATTACGCCATGGGTCTTAGGGACAGTGTGGAAGGGATCAAGGCTAAATACCGATTATTTGTAAATCACCCTTTTTATAATTGTAACACAAGAAAAGCTTTTACATCTTCATTGGTAATCTGAGGGACAAGTAATGACAAGAAAAATCTCTTCATAAGAAAGGATTCAGTAACATTATCTAGAATATATTTTAAATCATAATTATGGAGTATTCACCTACTCAGGTTAGATTAAAAGAATACTGGTTCAATCACAATGCTTAAAATTTAGCACAAATGAGGTATTGGAATAGAAGAGGCTAAACACTCTTGTAAGAACTGAACAAAGCACTTAAAGTTCTTTAATGTGAAAAAGCTCTACTTATAAATTTATCTATCTATAGTGCACAATAGTGGGAATGCATAATTTTTCAGAAATAATTATTGTCAAGCATGCAAGGGAAGTATTAAAAATGTAATATAAGGATGCCACAGGGAGATTAAAGTAGCATTAGGAGGTCTTAGAAATTTTTATAAATTCCAGTCTTTAAAACTTTTCTTTATTTCAATAAAAGTGGTTTTATTATGATCAAAATATTTAAACTCACAAATCTCACTGCTTTATTGAAGTCTGGAGAGAAGACAGTGAGGGAATATTCATCAAAGCATTGCAGAAACAGTGAGTAGGCTATCCTCCTCATCTTCACTTGTGAATGATGCCCTTAGCTGAGACATTTTCCTATACTGCAATTACAATGAGAAATGGATAAGATAGGTATATATCTCTTCACGATGCTACTTAGGAAGCATTGTTCTCTGGTGAAAAAACTGATTTACTCCTTACTGTGTACAAGGTTCCTCTAGGTAATATTGTGCTAGTTTCACAGGTGAAGCTTAGGGGGGGTGAAAGGCTTGGAGAAATGAGGTAATGTACCCTTGGGTTATGCCAGTGTTCAGCATCTCTGTAATTCCAGAGTTCATCCCTTAAAATAAGCCATTTGGCTGTAAAATGTAGACCACTCTACATTGTAGAATAATACTCTGTAACTACTTCTGTAACTACTGGTGGTACAAGCTAGCTACAACACACACAACTGGGTTTTGTTTTTGTTTTTTTTTTTCCCCTTTTTTTCTATTCTATTTGTATACCAAAGTAAATTGTGAAGTGAGTTTGGGGATGGATTATGTGATCGAAAACATTTTAAGCATCTTATTTTGTATGCTGTTATGAATTACAAATATTGATCGACAAGCATTCTTTGTTGCGAAGCATTTCACCTCTTCTCATAAAAAGTTACGGATATTTTTATCTTCTCAACTAAGACCATATCATCTTAATGCTAAGTAATAAAATACTTGGCTACAGAATAGAAGTTACTCTACCTGATTGAAATTTCAGATTTGTTATATATTATTTAATATCTAAATTGTTTGTTAATGAAAGTTTCAATAAAAGAGAGAAACGTTGTATCTTGGATATCAAGAACAAACCAATACTTAGCAGGACACAAGGCAGCCCCTGTTTTGTTTGTTGGGTTGTTTTGTTTGTTTTGTTTTGTTTGGAGGGCAGAAGAGAAGAGCAGAGAAGCCCGTGTTGTAGCCATAGCCCTGCACTGATAAGGTGATTGTGGACAACACTCTATCCCACAGGCAACAGATGTTTGTTGTTTTTGCTTCATAGCTGGTGTAGAAGACAAAGGGCATGTGTTGCTTTCTTTAACTCACCCAAAACAAATGAGCATTATGTACTTTTCTGTTCCACATAAATATAAATTGCTGGCTTCACTGGAGACCAAGAAGAGTGTGTATTGAAATTTTATCCTCAGAAAGGAAGACTCAAACCTATATGCTGATGTCACTTTCACAGGAGTTTTATATTCAGTCTACATCTTTTGCAAAGTATGAGGTTGCACCTGCATTCAATTATTTTGCCAGTTCAAGAAAAAGTGCGGTGGGAGACTCTCAATACATTTGATCACTTTTGTTGTTGCTGTGTTCTTGTTGTTGTTGCTGCTGCTGCTGCTGCTGCTGCTGCTGCTGCTTCAGAGCGTAAACCTTTTTGGCCCAATGGACTTACTAAGTCATTCATGAATCCAGCTGGAGTCAAGAGGAGTAATACTGAGTTCCAGATAAAGTCACAGTGCTCTGGAATTTTAACATTTTTTAATGTCTTATCTCTGAAAGAGAATGCAGACAATGTATGGTATTTTGAAAAAGACAAGTCAGTTTATCAGAAAAAGTGCCCTTAGAGCTCATTTTGAAAACATATGGCTTAGATAAAATAATATGGAGAGAAAATGAAAAAAGAAAAACTAAGGTTTACTGATTTCACAAAACTTTGAAACCAAATGATGTAATCTGATCTACAATTTGAATAACATATTGTTTAGTAAAGTTATGGGTTTACTAATTGGCCCCTATAACTAGTGAAAAGCATTACTGGGTCTCGAACCCACATGTCCAGGCTGAACAAAGTGTACTGCTTAAGGAGTTAGAAGGGCTTATGAAGCAAGGAAGGGTGGGCATTGCTTTGCTGAAGTCCTGAGTGACCTTTAAGTCCTTTACAAATAGTGCTAGTGGCTATGCCATCTAGGAGTTGGAAGGAAATTGAGTTTAAGTACAACTAAAATTGGTCTCTCATGGCAACATGCTCTTCAAAAGCAATTTTTGAATATTGGACCAGAGTTCACCATCTGAATCACTTGGGGTACTTGTTAACTGTGGAGATTCCAGGACTCATGCAGTCTTACTGGATCAGAATCTCTGGGAAATGACTCAGAGAATCTGCATTTTTAACAAGCTCTTTGGTGATTTATGTGGACACAGACTTGAAAGAGTACTTGTAAAGAAGCTGAATTAAAGGGGAATGACGTTCCCTTCCCTGAATAAGATCTGATTTTTTTTTTTTTGAAAATGAAGAGTGTAGCTAACATTAAATTGATGTTAAGACAGTGGCTTCGATGATTAGGAAACTGTATTTTACAACCTAAGAAAATAAGAAATAGAATTAATCTGCAAGACTGTAGATAATAATACCTGATTATTTTTCAAATAGTGTTCAAATGAATGTAATCCTTTGATTTAAATATAGGAGTTGTCTTTTATTATGCATGGAATTTTTATTTGGTTTTGATAATCCAAGGCCATCTCAAGGATGTATTAAGCTCTGTGTATTACTTGAATAAAGGGATCATTCTTGATGTTTCATATTTGAAATAAAGTGAAATGATAGTGACAGTGCTGAGCAAACTGATATTTGAAAACTGCCATCACTATTCATGTTTCTTGCAGTGTTTTCAATAATGCTATAAGTGTTTTTAAAGTTTCATGCATTTGTACTTTATTGCTTCCAAGATGTTGTAGTGGATAATGATAAAAGTGTTATAATTTTTAATGTGATGGAGGGATTATATTAACTAAAGAGGCATTTTGGATACTCTGATTGAGTGGTAGCTTTGTGCTTCTCAGCAGTTAAGTCAAAAGGAATGCAAAAAATTTTATCCTTGTATTCAAAACCGTGTTCTTTAGATTTTTCTTTAGTTCTTTAATTATGTGGAGAGATTTTAATAGCATTCTGAAAACAAGGGTTATATCTTTCAGTGAGCTGGGAAATGTGGCTGTTAAATCTCCCTTTTAGAAACTCACAGTACACATTAGCAAATCAAAGTCTTGAGGACATCCTACAGTTAAAAAAGAAACCTGTTCAATTTTTGAATCTTGGTTCAATTGTTAAACAAATTTAGTTTCACAGGCATAGACTTTCACTTTTCATATGTAATAACATCCTCCACAATAATTTCTTTTAAAACTATTTTGGAAACTGTTAAGTTACGTAATTCTCATTCTGGTGAAAGGAAGCATTCTATTTCTTCAAGAGACACATTTCTCCTAGGTATCACACTGTAAAAGAAATGCACTGTGGGGGGGATAGGAGACTTGCAGGAGACATTAAATAACATAGTAGATAGGAACTTCAACAGAAAACATAGGAGAATTCTTTGCATAATATTTCCTGTAGCTGCTGTATAATTGCTCTGCGTTAACCTGAAAGTATAATTCTGTATCGGTGATTCTATAGTGGGAGAATCTCATGTTGTTTCGATGTACTCTGCACCTTTCCAGTCATGTAATTTGACACAATACTGGAGCTCATGCCATGTAGGAACAGGATTCCCCTTAACTCTCTTTATTAAATATTACTTTTGGCATCCAGACATTTAATAAGTCTGGAGAGAGCAAATAGGAGATTCTATTCTCAATGTTCTGTGTTTCTGATTGAAGGGCACCAGGCAGACAAAGAGCGGATTGGTACTTAACTGGGAAAGAAGAGAAATCTTACTTGGATCTTACCCAGAGCACCTAACACAGAAATTTGCTGCAAAGTTTCTTCTAGAAGCATATGAGCTCTGAGCATGTACTCAGATTAGGGTTCAGTTCAGATCCCAAAGTTGCATACAATAATATTTTTTAACCTGAACTTTTCAAGGATTAAGAGCAAACTGTAATTCTAACCAACATAAGAATTTCAGGACTATTCCTGCTGTACTTCTGAATTTAAGCAAGTTATTTTTTGTAGTATATCTGCCAACCTGAGTTAGCTAAAACATACAGCTTCAGACACCTGAAAATAATTGACCTGCTAACTGAGTAACTTGAAATTTTATAGACACCGGAAATTTTATAAAATTACAATTATGAAAACAACAGGAGAAAAGGGGGAAGAGAAAGAGAAAAATCCAAAATCAGAGTAGAACTTCAATAATTCTTGAAAGAAACAAAAAGATGCCATAACCTAGCTGTGTCAGACCATAAGTAACAAGGAAAAAAAGGTCATATTGTATTGATACAGCTCTCAAACTGCATGGAACCTAAGTCTTGACCACTACCTCTTAATATTATTGTAAGTCAATAACGAACATAAATGCAATTAGTAGAAACAGAAGTAAAGAAAAAAAACAGAATAATTAAAATGAAGGTCATTCTATTTACATTATTAATAACTGTAGGCAATTAGTATAATGTTCTTTACATGTCTGCTTGCTAGTAAGTCCCTTCATTTTAACAACATTCCTTGAAACATACATAAATGCTATGCATTTAGAAATATTTCTAAATAAGTAACTTTGCTCCATCTATTCAAGTTTTTAATTATAGCACATAAATCCTTTTTTTATTTTTAAGTTGTTGGCATTTTCAGCTTTATGGAAGACCCTTCCAGAAAACATTTTTCAGATTTGGAGCTTAGAGTGAACAGATGCTTTATTTCTTTTCTTAGTTTATTGAGGATTAACTATCTCAGTGCATTAAACTTGCCACAAACTGTAAGCATGTAAAATGAAACAAGACTTTTTCTTTGTAGGCATGTCTCACTAACCAAACAAAAATTGGGATTCATGAATATTTAAGTAAGCCTGTGTATCTGCTTGAAAATCTGGTAGACAGACACCTGCCTATTGAGGTCACAACCCCCACTTTGCCCAAAGTGCTTCGTTTATCTGGGATTGGATCTTTTGTTGTAAATACTGCCCTTGAAGTGATCATCTACGCAGTGACCTTGCTTGGTTTACAACAAATACATTGCTATGTTTCAGTCCTAAGGTCACAGCGTTGGTGCCGTAAGGAGCCCTCCAGTGACATTTGAACAGACCAGGTTGGGGGTGAGTGATGCTGGTATATGGATGCCTTAGGTTAGAGAGAAGGACATCATTAGTTGACCTGTTCATTAGAAATAATGAGGGAAAAGAAATTAAATCCTGCTGCCTCCTTGTCCCAATTCAAAGAGACATTGATCAATTGAAACTTCTAAAAGAACCCTCTCAAATTATCTCAAGTCCTTAATGATGCTTGCCAAAGTTCCTGCTCCCAAGAGTTTCTCTACATGTACAATTTCTGCCAGGTCCAAAGGTGATCTATGAGTCAAAAAGATTTGCTGAGATAATGCAGGTTGGCAAAAACACAGATTTATCCTGAAAATAATTTTAGAAGAAAAACAAAATTTTTTAAACTAAAAAAATGCAGTATCCATATTTTACATAAATACACTGTAGGTATCATTTGATTGTCCCAGGAAACAGCTTTTGGTTTCCATTAAGTGAATTGAAACATAAAAGGTATAAACTTTTTAAAACTATTTAGAATATTATTGAATTTTGTTTGACACGAGAGATGACAGCAAATGTGATTAATTGCCACTCATAATTGCAGTTTCATTCCAGTGGTTATTGCTTGTCAGTATCAATTAATAGCTCAACCAAAACCTCATTCATTCCAGAATATTAAAGAATGATGGCTTGTGGGAATTATGCTAAACTAGCACTTTCAATTAGATTTTGAATTTTATAGGGTGCTGAATAATAGTTTATGAGTTTATAATAGTAAGTACCAGTGAGTTATTGTTGAATTGTAATTACTATAATTATATATGTTTATCTGGAAAATTATAATTAGTATTGTCTTCATGATTAAAAATAGACTATTGTACTTAATTTTTTTTTTTTTTTTTACTGAATGTATAGTTTCTGAAGTTCATTATATAAATGAATGGGCTTCAAAAATAACAAGTTCCAAAAATGTGCAAGTATATTGAAAATGACTATTGGCTTCTCAGAGGGGAGAAAAGACTGAAGGTAAACATCTTGAGGTTACAATTCAAGAGGCGAGGCTTCTCTGCATGCTATGAGTGAGTAATCTAACTCTATGTCTGAGTTTTCTTTGTCTATTGAGTAAATAATTTGTCATTAGTTTAGAAAGATGAAGATATATAAAAGAGTAGTAAAATGTACTATAGTAGACCTTTCTTGTCAAAAGGGTTGAACCTGCAATTTAACTTTGCTTCCAGAACCTTCCAAAATTATTTTGTTTACAGAATCCAAGTTTCCATCAATCCTTAGGATATTAGAGAAAGCACACAAATTTCAAATTTGATACCATAAAATATAAGCTGTGTACTGAGTAATATTGTATAAAGGGTCTACAAGGGCATCTTTAGCATTTAAAAAATATCTTTAAAAAGTACATCACAGACAATTTAGAAATCCAGTCCTGAATTTAAAATTCAAATCTAAAATCTGATAAAATTGTTAATCTGGAATAATTAGAGTAGGTTGAAGCCAACTAAGTGTAGGTCTAGTTCCCTTTTTCCTAGCATAATTGAACCAGTAGCATTCAACCAAAAATAAATATGAAAAAATAGGGACTATATGACCAAATGAAATGAATGTTAAAAGAAGGCCTGGTTAGAGGCGCCTTGGTGGCTCAGTTGGTTGAGTGTCTGACTTTGGTTCAGGTCATGATCTCATGGTTTGTGAGTTTGAATCCCACGTTGGCTCTCTGTCGTCAGTGCAGAGCCTGCTTCAGATCATCTGTGCCCCCCATCTGTCTGCACCTCCCCCTGCTTGTTCTTGGTATCTCTCAAATAAATAAATAAATAAGTAAGCATTAAAAAAAAAAAAAAAAAAAGAAGGTCTGGTTATTTGGGAAACATGATGGTCATCCCAGATTACCCAGTCGATCCAAATGACTATGTGGTACTTATACGTTAATATGATTGAAAAATGAATGGACAGGAAAATGAATGAAGCACAGGCTTCAATTTCACTTTTTAGTTTATATTCCTATATTCACCAACCTGATTCATTGAATAATTGCTCAAATTTTCTTAAAATTTTGTGTTTTGAGCTCAAATTGTGCTGTATTTTGTTTTATGTTATTGTTTCTTTGTTAATGAGTCAAGTAGCTTTATCAGTGTCAATATAAATGCAGAAAGTGTAGAGAGCATAAAATTAGATGATGAATGAATTAGAAGCAGGGACACCACCATATGGAAAAACTAGAATGTTATTTCTCTTGATCTAGAGAAATTTCTGCACAAATGCTGCTAAAGATGCCATTAGCCATTCTGGCAATACTGATGCCTCATGTTGAACTCTCACAGAAATTTTTCACTGATGGACTGTTGAGCAGTGTCTCCCCTAGCAACCTGTGCTTCTGTGTTTGGTTTTTGAAACCTCAGGACAGAATTTATGACACAGTACTTCTTGAGTTAGATGGCCAGAGCTCTCCATTCCTCACCTCCTCTCTACTTACTAGTTCCATGACTTACAGAAAGTAGCTTTACTTCTTTGCTTTTGTTTCCTCACCTGTAAAATGGGAATGACAACTATTTCGTAGCCCTGTTGTAAGGATCAAATGTACAGGTAAACACATGCAAGAGTTCTAGCCCATAGTAAGGACTGAAATAGAAGTTGTCACTATTATTATTGTCTTTTTCATTTTTTATTGGGATTAGATGGTCAAATGCTAACTGTAAAATTTTGTCTTAAGTCTAGATACGGACTCTCGCAGAACACCGATACCCTATTGTTATTTTCAGCCCTTCACTCCAGCCTGTCAGTTTGCTTTAGGACCCTGACGCTGTTTTATAGTTTTTAGCTCTGTGAGATCTGCGAATATGACAGGATTGTATTTATATCTTCATACAAGTCATTCACAATAATTTTCGGCAAGACATGGCTGAGTACAGAGCTCTTTGGCACACCAACAGGGGTCTCCTTGCCAGGGTGAAACTGATCCACTAATCTCACACTCTTCATACAGTAGTTCAACCAGCTTTGCATCTGCTTAACCAGATTATCATTCTGCTCACACATCCCTATCTTGTGTATGAAGTATCATGAGAGATACTGTGGAAAGCCTTTCTGAAATACACTTTTATAAAACTAACAATGCCTGTCTCTCCAAGTCACCTCTTAATTGAAGTTTTATATAGGCCATCTGTAGGCTTACTCAATTATCTCACTCACTGCAGATTATCTATATATCTCCCACGTACAAAGAACAAAGGAGGGTGAACCCATAGAATAATTCATTATTATTATCATTATTGTAACTTGGCTTTAATGGCTTTCCAAATGTTTTAAAAATAGGAGTTTCACATTTTTAATTTCTAGGATACATATGAAATACATCTGTATATCTGTTTTTCAGTTGCCTTGTCAACCAGTCAACCATATACAATTATCTCTAAATTCCTAGACTTTTAATAAACCCCACAAATAAAAATTCCCTTACTGTCTAATGAATGGTACCATCCTTAAACTACAAATCATACAGTTTGTACAGAGAAGTTACTGGTGAGAACAGCAAGAACAAAAATCCTACTTTTGATTTTTCCGTGTACCATTATCCCAGGTCCCCAGGAGCACCAGACTTAATGTATGTGGGGACTTTCACCATGTTGGTGTCTGCTCTCTCCTTTTCCCCTCATCTCCTCATACACTAAGCACTCTCTTCTTAAACAGCCAACCACTTGGTCATGTAAACAGCTTGTGAAACTAATGGCTCTTTGGTATCAGTGAATATGAAACATTAATAACCTCAAAGGCAATTATTAAATCTCCTCCTCTGTCTTAGTATGATGTAGAATTCTTTCACCACCTTCTGCACCCTACTTACCCCACCATGATATTTAATAAATGCCTGGTACTTAGGAGGACCCAGGTTATGGGAAGACACTTCAGTTGAAACCAAGGGACTATAATTCTAATACTGATACTAACAGGATTTCAGTTACATTGAAAAAGTTCCTTCTTAGGGCACCTGGGCACCTGGGTGGCTCAGTCAGTTGAGCATCAAGCTCTTAGATTTCAGCTCAGGTCATGATCTCACGATTCATGGGATTGAGCCCTGTGTTGGGCTCTACCCTGACTGCATGGAGCCAGCTTGGGATTCTCAATCTCTCTCTCTCCCCTACTCCTACCCTGCTTGTGTGGGGTTCCTTTTTGGTGTCTCAGAATACTCATCTATCAAAGGGAAAGATGAGTCTAGATTAGTAATGGAATATCAATTAATTAAAAGCCAACACGTTTATTTTTATTTTGATCATCAACATCTGTATAAAGTGATGGGTAATGTTCTGAAGTTTAAGAATGCTGGAGCGGTTAAGACATTGCTTTTAATTAGTTGCTTTTAATTGACCACATAGTATATACTTTGTGAAACCAGTAATAGTGAGCATATTTATTTTCCTGACTCACTTGTACTTCTTTTAGTTCAATCATATTTCTGATTTGTATGTAATGTGGGTATGTTTTTTCATATGAAATATGGCTTCAGGGATTATACACATTGAAATGAATTTCCTACAGGTCTTGAAATGTTTTGGAAGAAATAGCAAGCAGCAGGCTAAGGTTACTTTATTCAAGAACATTCTTAATTAGTAAAATTAATTTAGAATCCCCATAGTAATTTACTGAAAAATGTTAAGAGAAGTCAAACAAGATGTTTCCTAGTGAACAACAAAAAAAAAATCTGCCCCTATAACCCTATTAGACACTTAACTTTTCAAATTGTCCTTTGAAAATGAGTATATAAAAACCCTGCATAAATGAAGCAGTCAAATGTTTTTTCTATCCCACATAATTTTATTCAGAGATTTATTATCTACCATAAATTTTAAGCAACAGAAATGTTAGTGAATACATTTTCTTGTTTTTTATGCTTATGAGTTCTCAGCATTATATTGGCATGTGAGCAATCAGCCTTGTATGCTTGTAAAGCACAGCATTGAGTTATGGAAGGAGCCATCCTATCATTTAGCCTAGCTCTGTGTCAGGAAGAACATACCCAAATCATCTCAGTGTAATAAAAATAAAAATTTTCCCAATTACAGATGTGGAAACGTGGTTAATGAGAAATTCTAAGTCTATCCAACAACAAACCAAAATGCAATGCTGGCTATAGATTGTGTCCACACTACAGGTTCCCCAGACCTACGTTCTGTCTGTTAGTGTTACTTCTCTAAGGAGAAATTGAATTTTAAAGTGCTACCAGAATGATGTCTAAATAAACATTAGGGCAGGATTTTCCCCACTTGCATGAATATAGTCAAACAAATTTTTTCTTGTAGTTATTTTGTGGGAAAGAAAACTCACTTCTAAAAATTAAGCACAGGTATCTTCAGCTTCTGTAATAAATGTATTTTCTCCGGAGAACAGCGCAACTTTCTCTTAAAATCATAACAGGTGTCCTGATAGAGGTGAAGAAACAAAAATAGCCTGGGTTGGAATGAAGGTATGTTCATGAGCTTTAGTACAATCTTTTCTCTCGTTTCCCCATGTTTCAGGGAAGTCCCAGAAGTTGAAAATCAGTGATGCTGTGGAAATTAACAAGTACTGAAAGTTGTGAGGACATTTGGAGGGCAAATATGTTGCTTGTTACTTGCAAAACTCTGATATTCAAGCCACAGTACGGGATGTGTATAATAGGAAACCTAATAATATAGTGGGAAGCATTTCCTTTCAGCAGAGAGAGAGGAACATACAAAAGGAACAGATGGTGATTAAGTTCGTGGCAGTAGGGTGAAGCACTAAATAGTCTTTGACAGAGCTTGCCCCCAGATAGAATGGCATTGGTGGGGCTTAAATCATTTTTTACATTGCTCAATGACTTTCTTTGCCTGCTCATAAGTCTTCAGAGAATGAATTTCGTTGCAACATGATGTTGCCTTTCTCTGTTAATGTTACATGTCCAATGCTGCATTTGTTTAACCTCATGACCCCAATTTTGGTTTTAGGACCCTCTCTTCAATCTTTCCTCTCTTAAAATGAAATTTTATAGGAAGCAACTCTAGCCCTCAACCATTCTCTTTTAAAATTTGGCATAATAACTAGAAAAACCTGGAGAAGGAAGTGGTTCTGAACCTTAACTGCACAGCAGAATCAGTTGGGGGTCAGTTGGGGGATTTTTTTTTCTCCTTTAAATGCTGATGCTCTGTCTCCATCCAAGAACAATTAAATTTCTAGAAATCTCTCGATTTCTGCCTAGTTTGAACAGTCTGGGCATAGGAATATTTTCAAAATGTCCTCAGGGGATTCTGACGTTCAGTAAGCATGGATAACCTTTGCGTTCAAGCCCTCAAAAATTGGAAGCTTTTTACACAAGCTGTAGTAACTGGCGTTTTGATACACTGCTGAGCAAAAAAGGAGTTTAGCTGAATTGGCAGCCATTCTTCCTTGATGCCCAGTACCTTGGGCTTCTTTTATCATAGTACTTATCCTGTTTTATCATAATTGTTGCTTATTGCTTTCTTTGTCTCTCTCCCCCTCATACAGGGCAATATCTCTGTCTTTCAAGTTCCTAGCCTTCCCATAACACGCTATGGAAAACCAGCTCCTGAAGGGCAGAGGTTAGGGGATTTCTTAAATATGTATATTTTTTTTTCCTTTCAAGTACCTAGCCTTTATATAAGTGATTGAAAAATAGTGAAGTTCATGGGGCGCCTGGGTGGCGTAGTTGGTTGGGCGTCCGACTTCAGCCAGGTCACGATCTCGCGGTCTGGGAGTTCGAGCCCCGCGTCGGGCTCTGGGCTGATGGCTCAGAGCCTGGAGCCTGTTTCCGATTCTGTGTCTCCCTCTCTCTCTGCCCCTCCCCCGTTCATGCTCTGTCTCTCTCTGTCCCAAAAATAAATAAACGTTGAAAAAAAAAAAAAAATTAAAAAAAAAAAAAAAAAAGAAAAATAGTGAAGTTCAATTTTTTTTTAACCAAATTTAGGCTGTTGCGAGGAATAGACTAGTACTTGATAAATTTCAGTCACCTTCACAACATCCTCACAATTTGGGAAAACAGTGTTGAATAAACTTAAGAGAGTTTGATGTTGGTCCTCAGTACTGTAATGCATCTTCTGCTGTCAGACAAGAGGTAAGTCATGGGTGGGCTCATGAAAGGATGACTTTTAAAATAGGCTTCTGTTTTCACTTAGATTAAGCATGACACTAAAATGTGTAATCTTTTCAGATGATGAAATTGAGACACAAAGGCTTTTGGAAACATATTTTGCATTAGCTCCTTTAAAATAAAACCCACTTGGGGACGCCTGGGTGGCTCATTCGGTTAGGCATCCGACTTCAGCTCAGGTCACAATCTCACAGTCTGTGAGTTCGAGCCCCATGTCAGGCTCTGTGCTGTCAGTTCAGAGCCTGGAACCTGCTTTGAATTCTGTGTCTCCCTCTCTCTCTGCCCCTCCCCCACTCACGCTCTTTCTCTATCAAAAAATGAATAAACATTAAAAAAAATTTTTTAAAATAAATAAATAAAACCCACCTGTTACAAGTAGCCTATTAATCCCCCACACTCTCCTTCCCCTGACTTCTCTTATCCAACTGGGCATTGCCCTGTTTCGTCCTTCTTTCCTTCTCTCTGTCTTTGAACAGAGGCCAGACTCCACCCCTCTGTTTCCTTCCACTGTTCCCCAGCTTTGGGACCCTGAGGAGAAAGTCATAGTAGCCCTAGTGAGAAATTGTATCTAACTTCTCAAGAAGACATTAACCCCTGCAGCCTCCCTACCCAACCATCCTACAGAAATACAAACTATTCTTTGTTGGGCCTGTCTCTACATCACCACATTAGCATGTTTTTTTGCAAATTTCCTTGCTTTTCAATTATGTTAGTTTCACTTCAACTGATTAAAAAAAATTTACTTCCTAACATTCAGGCTGGGGTTGGGGAGACATTGGATTTTTTCTTTTTTTCATCAAATCTCTGTAGTATTGTTTGGAGAATACAATAGTGTCCCAGATGAAGGTAGACTAAGGGGTCTTCCCTTCTAGGAGCCTTCTAGCTTTGTAATGATGGGGCAAAATGAGGGAAGAGGCTCCAAGGGACTATAGAGGAAGATCTATGGGGACACTGAAATATGTTCACTACAGTTTGTATTATTTTATTTTATATCCGATTAAAAAAATGAGATCAGAATGGCCTCTTCAATCTTTATAATTTATAAACTGTACCCTTCTCCATTAACTCCATTCTGAGCTCAAGCTAAGAAATACTATATTCTATTTATGCCCAAACTTTTTTATCTTAATAAACTCTTAAAATTATTCAACAGTATTTCAGTTTGATTCAACTTAGATGTTTTTCATTCTAATAAAGTGTCATATGTTATCGTTCAATAGCATTGATTGAATGCCAGAGAGCATCTTAATGAGACTTTAAAAGCTGTCCCTGGGGGCGCCTGGGTGGCGCAGTCGGTTGAGCATCCGACTTCAGCCAGGTCACGATCTCACAGTCCATGAGTTCGAGCCCCGCGTCAGGCTCTGGGCTGATGGCTCAGAGCCTGGAGCCTGTTTCCGATTCTGTGTCTCCCTCTCTCTCTGCCCCTCCCCTGTTCATGCTCTGTCTCTCTCTGTCCCCCCAAAAAAAATAAACATTGAAAAAAAAATTAAAAAAAAAAAAAAAAAAAAGCTGTCCCTGTCCAAAACATGCCTACATTTACCTATGGAAACAACTATGTAAATAATCAGTTTCAATATCATATATTATATGCTGTAGTAGAGGTACATATAAAATGTTTAAAGAAATTATGCCTCGGAAATGCTAGAATAAATTGCTAGTAATCATTAGAATCATACTTCTCCAATGGGCTGTTTTATTATTAACTTAGTCAACAATTTATAATCATTCCCTTATTCTTCCTTGAGGTTTTTAAGCCACTGGAAAATATACTTGCCTTGAATACACCTGAAACAGACTAACTACCTCTGCTGCATTGTCTGTTGCTTTCAAAGCGGACACATTTGGACATCATTGTACCTCATAGCTCTTATGAACCAGGCCCTTTATGATTCCAGTCCCACCAAGCCTCCTGTGCCAGTCATGCAATTACATCAAGTGAAATTCATCAATAACAAAGTAATGACAGAGAACTGTATTACAACACCAACGCAATGTCCATTGAATCAGAACATTAATTTCAGGAACACAGAGGCTTTTGAAAAACCATAAAGGGGTTTGTGAATTGTTTGAGGAGCACACTCCAAATATTTCCAGAAGGTAGCTACCCTTCCTATGTATGAATTGTCTTCCTATTTATGTATTTGCCTGTCAGTGGTCAGGTGAGTCCTGCAAATCAGAGGGCCCAGAAATAATTTCTTAGGTCTGTTGTATGTTTGTGTTTGTTAACAGCCATCAAACTCAATGTGCTTCCTCGTCTGTGTATACGTGTCTTGGTGATACAGTGATGCTCCCTCTCTGCCACAGGTTATCAGCAGCCTGCAGAGTAACAGTACTAAGACAGAAGGATAGCTCCTCTCTAGTGAACCCATTGAAAATGAAAGGAAAACCAAGTCCACGTTTTGTGGTCCATCTCCCAGATTATATGAACTGACTATCTCATTAGCGATTAAAACAGCAGCTGTTAGTATCTTCGAACCAGTTGATCAGTTTAATTATTTTGGAATCCAGCTAGATTCCTCTTCTTTTAGCCAACATGGGGATTTCATTCTCTCCAAACTTACCCCACAAAAAATAAAAAATAAATTAAATAAATTGAAATGGTTCTGAAAGCAGTGCTGTTGGCCGCCATATGTTTACAGACTCAATACACTCTTGTCCAAGCGGTAGTAATAAGTACTATGCAACTGGTTTTTCAGCTAATGCTGCAGTGGCATCACAGATTTACTCACTGTATATTCAGATGTACCAAGAAATATAGTGCCATTGTTCTGTAAAAGAGCCCTTATCTCTTTCACCAGCTTCCACACAGCGAGGAGTAGAAAGTAGAGACGTACTAAAGTTAGCCCAAACATAATCTGAGTCAATAATTTAGTTTCTCTTTAACTGCTTCTTCAAAAAACTTACTTAGTTTCACCATTTTCTCTCTTTGTTATTTTGACCTTTCCTAAGATGGTACTTGGGCTATTTATTAGAGGGTTAGGAGATCTAGTACATTGGCAAGGAGGGGTCCTGCAGGCACCCTGCTGATCCTCGGTTTGTCCCGCCACAAGGAGGCTACAAACAAATGGCCCACACAGACCCATCTCTGGGCATTTTACAGGGACTTCATACAGAACTCAGAGAATGGTACATCCATGCCCTAACCTCTCTTATCTATATCAAGACCCAGGGATCCCGGCAAGCTCTGTCTCATACTCATGTTGAACTTTCACCACAGTGGCCCACTGGCTCTGCCATGTGGGCACTGAAAGAACCGTGAGGCTAGAGTTCACTCTATGCCTGGCCATTCCATAAGACCCTAGCGACTTGGTTGTGGCAGCTCCCTATTGGAAAGTTCACTCCACACTACATTCTTTCCTCAGGGCACCATTAGGGAGAGAGATAAGAATTCCTCTGCTCTCAGAGTTGCCTGAAACATCTGTGACACACTTGCAGCTTCAGCTAAAGAAGCAAGATTTGGGCTCAGGATTCTGACACTCTACCGTCTTTATTACTTTTTTTTTTTTTTTTTTTTTTTTTTGCTATCCCTCAAATGGCAAGGGGCAGCCTTTTATTTTATTTCCCCAAGCCATTTCTTTCTCCTACCATATGACTGCAGACTTCATAATGTAGTTCCAAAAGGAGTATCTTCTCTACATTAAGGGAGAAATTCTATGATCTATCATTTTCATGATTAGATATTCTTGTTCATATGTTAAAGGAATTTAAGAAATCTATTCTCTTTGTTCATCTTCCTTTTCCTGTCTCTCCCTGCTCTCTCTCCCTCTTGCTTGTCAAGGTCATTATTTTTGTTAAAAGCATCAAATAGCATCCCTTCTCTGGGATGTCAGAAGGCAGAAAAAATGTTTTTTTGTTTTGTTTTGTTTTGTTTTGTTTTTTAATTTATTTATTTACTTTGAGGGAGAGAGCATACAACCAGGGGAGGGGCAGAGAGAGAGAGAATCCCAAGCGGGCCCTGCACTGTCAATGCCAAGGCTGACGTGGGGCTCAAACTGACTAACCGTGAGATCATGATGTGAGCTGCGATCAAGTGTTGGACCCTCAATGGACTGAGCCACTCAAGCACCCCATGAAAGAATGTTTTGAAAGGGTAAATTGCAGCACCAGTATGTATTTACAAATATTATATTTGTTACCTTAATCTATTTTCTACATCCATCTTAATTATATTTGTTACCTTAATCTATTTTCTACATCCATCTTGAATCAGTACTTCAAACTACTGTGCTTCTTTCCAGATAGTGTGAACATCATCTGTGACATCTCAGTGTTATCAAACTTGTTATCAGTATACTTGAGATACTGTGTTTAGTATTGTAGGGGAGGAAAAACATTCTCCCTCTATCCTATGAGGTTCTCCAACTGAAGTTCTGGAAGTTAGACTTATAAAAACAAGATTAACAAAAGAAAAGCAGAATCTTCTTAACATGTGCAGAGTGCTGCATACACGTGGAAGAATTAAGTGATGAGTAAGCCAACGGGGTGGTTAGATCTTGGGGTTTATATAACATCTAACAAAGAATAACGTTTTAGAGAAGTGACAAGACAAAGGAAAAGAATTTAGGCTCTTAGTGGTGGTAAACTGTGGGAAGATAAATGTATAGGGAAACTAATGGAAGATAAGGGTTGTTTTAGTAAGGTTTGTTATGGAGATTCCTCTCAGGGCTGTCTCTGTGCTAATAAGAGTCTAGAGTGTCTTTCTTGATTGAGAATCATCCTTCCCTTTCTGGTAGAGAGGGAGAGGACAGAATGTGTGTGTGTGTGTGTGTGTGTGTGTGTGTGTGTGTGTGTGTGTGTTGCTTGTTAGTTGCCTTTAGCTCAAAATCATCCTCCTGTCAGAGTGACATGTTTTGGGGTAGAATGCTCTGAGCCTCTTCTCTCCCCCATTTGAAAATTTAAGTTTTGTACATTAAAAGTCATGTTGGTAGCTAGGGTGGAAGATCTGAGTTAGAAGTTGTAAGATTAGAGATCTGTAAAGGAGGATAAAAACATAGATTTGAAAAAGCAGGAAAGAACAAACCTAAGTATATTGCTCCGTATCTTATTGAATCAGTCTCTCAATCCTGAGAATAGGTCTGTCCAGATAAACAATTGTGTCTCATTTCTAGAGGCAGTGGTGCAGGTGGAAAGAGGGCACCCCCTTAAAGGGACCCCTATATGGTTGAGCATTCAGACATTTAATGAGGGGCATTTCTGTGGAAACAAAAGGAAAACAAAGTTTAATGGTTAGAACAAACTATAAACCCAGTTTTTTAATCCAGAAGACAGGGAATCAAGATTTCTAGATGTTGGGCTTGAAACATCCTTAGATGATAGAGTGAGAATAAACAGTGGCAATCCGATGAATTTTCTGTTTTGTAGTTTGGGTGTCTCTGCCGATGGCGTATACATCAGTGTCACAGTCACAGTTATTTTTCAGAGTGGAGCAGGGAAGCATCCAGCTTCAGCTTGCAGGGCATTTTCAGATAAGGATCTGGGCAGTTGGGTTTTAGTTCTCAGTGACACCAAGCCAAGAGGGTGAGAGATAAATTGGAAACCTTAATTACTGACAAAATGCACAAAGATATAAGATCCAATTTACAAAGAGATGGAAATAGTTCAAAGATACTGAACATACATAAGGGTAGGTTATAATTTTTCACTGAAACATAGAATTTTTCCCTACAATTACCCCCTATTTCTTTTTTTAAAATGTTTATTTTTGAGAAGGAGAGAGAGTGTGAGCAGGGAAGGGGCAGAGAGAGAGAGAGAGAGAGAGAGAGAGAGAGAGAAAGAGACATAGAATCCGAAGCAGGCTCCAGGCTCTGAGCTGTCAGCACAGAATCCGATGCAGGGCTTGAACTCACAAGCCATGAGACCATGACCTGAGCCAGAGTTGTGAGATCATGACCTGAGCTGAAGTCAGATGTTGAACCGACTGAGCCACTCAGGTGCCCCCATCCCCAATTTCTATTAAAGATAACCAAAGTAAGACTGATTTGTTCACAGTATGAGCCTGGTCAAGTTAAACTTGGCCTGGTTATTTACAAAAGTGCAGCAAGAATAGTGACTGGCCAGATAGGCTCTTTTGTTTAAGTTTGCTCTACTGGAACTTTTTTATAATGAAAATTTTTTTTATTAAGTTTATTAGTTTAATTCCAGCATAGGTAACATACAGTGTTATATTAGTTTCAGATGCACAATATAGTGATTCAGCAATTCTGTACATTACTCTGTGCTCATCACCAGTAAAACTCTTTAATCGCCATCACCCATTTCACTGGGCCTATTTCACCCCATCCCCTTACCCACCTCCCCTCTCATAAATATCTGTTTGCTTTTTATAGTTAAGGGTCTATTTCTTGGTTTGTCTCTTTTTCCCCCTTTGTTCAGTTGTTTTGTTTCTTAAATGCCACATGAATGAAATCATATGGTATTTGTCTCTAATTGACTTATTTCCTTTACTTTCCTCTGGTTCCATCTATGTTGTTGCAAATGGCAGGCTTTTATTCTTTTTTATGGCTGAATATTATTCCAGTGTGTGTGTGTGTGTGTGTGTGTGTGTGTGCATAGACAGATATAGAGATAGAGATATACTTCTTCTTTATCTACTCATCCACCAGTGGACAGTTGGGCTACTTCCATAATTTGGCTTTTGTAAATAATGCTACAATAAATATAGGAGTACATACATCCTGTTAAATTAGTGTTTTTGTATTCTTTGAGTAAATACCCAGACTGTGATTACTGGATGATAGAGTAGTTCTATTTTTAATTAAAAAAATATTTTTTTAACGTTTATTTGTTATTGAGAGACAGAGAGACACAGAGCATGAGCAGGGGAGGGGTAGAGAGAGGGAAAGAAAGAATCTGAAGTAAGCTCCAGGCTCTGAGCTGTCAGCACAGAGCCCAACACGGGGCTCAAACTCATGAACTGTGAGATCATGACCTGAGCCAAAGTCAGTTGCCTAACCAGCTGAGCCACCCAGGCGCCCCGCTGTTTTTAATGTTTTAAGGAACCTCCATACTGTTTTCCTTTATTGGAACTTTTAATAAGGAATCTCAGACTAGACTTTTAAATGCCTCTTGATACTAGGAGGTCAAGCCAAGAAGTAACCTATGGATGTACCTATGAAACTATCACTAAACACTGACAGATTAGATTTAATTCTATAGAAATAAATTATATGACATGAAAAAATTTAATACCTATAGATTTAGTATATTTCTCTCTTCCTGAGTTTCCCAAAATATTTTAAGATTGCCAGGCCTGCTAGGAACTGACCTTTCTTAACTCACCTATAAGTCCAGGAACCCTGTAAGTCAGCTACCACACTGGTTTTTTTCAAGAGACCTTGTAAGCAGTGACTCTGTAAAGTAAATCTTACTTTATTAAATCTGTTTGGTCATATCTGGTTCTATGCAAAGAATTCTTAAATATGAAATTCCAGTCAACGCCTTGGTAATATAACCAGTGTTTTCAATGGTGTCCTGTTACAAGGAGAACAGAGTCTTATTAAACTAGTAATGTTTCAAGCAAAAGGTTGTAAGAAGGAGTTCAGGAGCATATTTGCTTATTATCAGAAATATAGGACAATTACTATTGAATCTTTTCTTTTTCTTAAGTGTAGAAAGTCCAGTGAATTCTTTTTGGTGGGAGATCCAAAATATATTTGCCAAGAGTTTTGTATGAGAAGATCTGAAGTTGTTGGAGTCTAGTTATAGAGTAAGAGACAGTAAACACAGGCTTACTGTGTGTTCCCAGGACCTGTGCTAAAGCTATTTCCTGGCTATCAGTATTTACTTATCTCACAACTGCCTGAGTGCCTTTTGCAATGTTCAATTTTTTGTTCTAAATCTAAACTCCACTTTCTAATCTTGTTAAGGGCAAGGAAATGAATTCTCCTGTTTCTCCCCCCCCCCCACCCCACCATCCCACCCTTTTTTTTAATGTTTAATCTGATCTTCCAATAGGTACCATTAGGACATTTGTTTATGATGAGAGCTCTCTAAAAATCTTCTTAGATATTTTCCAAATGTATTTTTCCAAACTGAAGATCTATCATCAGGCCTTCAAAAGGTAGGATCTCCAAAGGTATACCCATTCTAATTGCAGCACAAACCAGAAAGCCTTTTCAAGGAGAGACCCACAGGCAACTTTCCAGGCTTAGAGTAAATGCTTACATGGATGCAAGAGGCATCCCTGGACTCGGTACAGACGACATAGTCCCCATGATCCAAAAAGGTCACTTCCAAAGATAATAAAAGAAAGCAAAGACTTCACTGTCTCAGACAGTAAGAAAACTTAGGTCTCCCACAAAAATGAGATGCCTCCAATCACAGAGCCATTAATCTATTATACTTGGTAGGCTATTTAGGCAGGAGGTTTCCCAGCACTGACAAGGCAATGAAGGGAAAAGATGATAAAGGCCCTTATGGGATGAGACCCCTTGTTTGAACAAATTCCCCTGAGAGCTGGCACAGACAGTGGGGACGTGTCTTGGGTCCTCATCTTGATAGATGGCCATCTGCAGGTACAGGCCTGACAACCTATATCTCCCAGGAAGCAGAGAGATCAGGGAGAGTCCACATCCACTGGATTCAAGCCAACTTCTCAAGACACAAAACAAGTCAGAAG
Source organism: Puma concolor (assembly GCF_028749965.1). Taxonomy (NCBI): domain Eukaryota; kingdom Metazoa; phylum Chordata; class Mammalia; order Carnivora; family Felidae; genus Puma; species Puma concolor. The sequence continues at coordinate 157,650,381 of NC_141674.1, forward strand.
GAGACTCCATATCGTTTTTTTAAATTGATGACCCACAGCAAAGTTTGTCATCCAAACAGACTTTGGTCTGGTGAGAACTATAAAGTGACTGGGCTGTGAGGCCAGCTCAAACAACAGGCTTATAGGATTTCTGCTTGTGTTTTACCCTATGATTTTCCCCCTGGTGACAAATGACACAAAAGACAGAGACAAAGGGAAATTGTAGCTACCCGAGAGAGAAATGGAGCGATAGCAAATGGCCAAAATACCACATACCCAACATAGTTCACACAAATGTTTTTTCCTGTTAAATTTAATTTGGAAAGGAGAAATGTTTACCATACTTTCTTGACTGGACCCTACAGACATTAATCGGAAAGGCTGATTTTGGTAAGAATTCTTTGCTTCCTTGATCAGTTGTCCTAAGATTTACTGGAACCTCTGGGGTAAGTGGAATTTTCCAGGTATCTCATCTGGGTTGCCAGTTTATGGGAGCAAAATATTCCCTTACTTCTCTTAGGTTCAGTGGCTGGGGCTTCAGAATACAGTGATGAAAGACAGATTAACAAGAGAAAAATCAAACATAGTCTATTAACACATGTATCACACATGCGTGTGGGAGAACTCAGTGATGAGGCTCTCAAAAGGGTGATTAGAACCAGGAGCTTGTATAATATAGGAACAAAGAACCATACATTTTTTAGAGAAATTATGAGGCAAAGGAAAAGGGGTTTAGGCTCTTAGGGATCGTAAACTGTGAGAAGGTAAATATGTGAGGAAACTAATGGAAGATAACAGCTAGTTAGTAAGGTATGTTATGTTGATTATTCTGGTGCCATCTGTAGGCTGAGTCTACAGTTGTCTTTGGTGATTAAGAATTATCCTGATCTTCCTGGTAGAGAGAGGGAGGGCAGAGAGTTTTTTGTGTATGCTGTCTGCTTCTTTGCAATTGCATTCAGCTCAAAATAACCCTTATGTCAGAGTGGCATATTTTGGGGTGGCATACTCCGAACTCCTTTAGTACTGAAAGGGAGTAGATTTTGTTACCCCAAAATATGACTCTTTGGCATAAAGATTATTTTGACCTAAATATAATAAAAACTCAGCAGATTCAGGAAAAACACTTTACATCCCTGCCCCCCACCCTACCCCTCACACAGCTGGAGAAGGGGTCTGACTTGGGAAGAGAGCTATTACTAGAGATAGCTTTTTTTTTTTTAACATAAGAAATTTATCAGAATAACAGGGCACCTTTGTTTTCCAAAAATTTCCTCTGCCTTCCCATGAATGGCCTTCCTCCTCTTTGGATCCCCAGACTCCCATCCCTTTCCACTGTGGCTTAGGATGTCATATAAGCCTCAATCTCCTGGCTACTTTTTGTATCTCATATTTTATGGGGCTCTCATATATACAACATGTATTTGATTTTCTCTTGTCTTATATCAGTTTAATTATTAGACCAGCCAAAGAACCTAGAATAAAAAAAGGAAATTTTTCTACCCCTACAGTATGGATCATATATATTTCATTTGTAAGGTCTTGATGAGACACTTCAAATATCCACAGCAGCATTTCTTATTTTTCCTACCTCGTGCCAAACCCTAATATTTTTTAGCCTCTTGTGGGCTCTTAGGAACTACAGCAGTAATAGATTTTTTTATGTCATATGTTTTTAAGAATCCGATAAAAAATCATGGATTTTCTGCACCCCCGACCCTTGCCAAATACTTTCACACTCACAAAATTCTGCTTAAACTTAAAAAACAAATCCAGATTATAAATTCCACATCTAGAGTCAGCTCTCAGCCATGACAGAATAACTTATATCAAACTAACCATCTCTCTAAAAAGACGTACAATAGCAGAATAATGATAATAAAAAAAATACCAAGCCCTCTGCGTTATTGGAGGGCAACTGAGGTAGCCAGTGGGATCTGTAAGATCCTACGGAGAAGGGAAATGCATTCAAGAGAACTTGGAATTTTTTATTGCCTTTCAGTTCAAAATATTTACCCTTCCTTAAGTGACGTGGGCTGAGAAGCCAAGCAGAATGTGGTGACCTAGAGCTTTCAGCAGCTTCATAAGGCTGAGGGAGACGAAAATTAGAATTAAGAGTAGCAATGATGCAGGATTTCCTGGGAAAAGAAAAGAGAGACATGAGCTCTTCGCCAATTGGGGCATTTGCTAATAACTAAGCTCAAAGACTGAGCATAGCTCTTGGCAGTGTCATGGTTGTACGCAAACTAAAATTAGAGTTCAGGGCCCATTTCAGGATGGACAGAGAATTCATGTCTCAAAGAACTTAGTTGGTCCTATAAATCAGTTAGACAAAACCTCCTTTAAAACATTGGCAACCAATTTGACTAAGCACTTCACAAAAGAGGCTATCTAAATGGTTAATACACATGTTCATCTCATTACACCTACCAGAATATGGCTAAAATTTAAGAAAAAGGCAAATCTGAGGATTTGGAGAAAGGTGCACACTTATACACTACTAGTGGGAATATAATTTGTGTATCCACTTTGGAAAACCTGTTTTGCCAAATCTACCAAAACTGAATATTCATCAATATGATCAATAATTCTACTCCCAGATTTTTACCCAATAGCAATGAATAAGTTCCAGAAGACAGATGTGAGAAGTTATAAGAGCATTATGTATAATATTTTTAAAAATTGGAAACAACTCAAATATCCATCAGTAATAAAGTAGATAAATAAATTTTGGTATGTTCACACTGTAGAGGAATACGTAATAATAAAGATAATATGGGTGCTTGTCTTGAACATAGTGTTGTTCACATTAAGCAGGCACAAAAGAATGAATAATATATGTATATATGAACTCAAAAACAGACTGATGTGTGGTGAAAGGTGAAAATAGTGGTTACTCTTCAAGGGAAATAATGCTTAGGATAGCATAAGGGAAATATCCAAGTTACAGACTATTTCTTGAAGTGGATGATACTTACACAGGCATAGTCACTTGGAGTATTTACCAGTAAAGCTGTATACTTTCGATATGTGCATTTTTCTGTATTTATGTTATTCTTCAAGTTTTAAAAAGTTTGCTTAAAAGAGTTATTAAACTTATGGGAGACTGTTTTGAACAAAATCCTTTAATCCTTCATTATTCCAGGAAGCAATTTGCAAAGTCCAGAAGGCTCCTTTGGGGCATCCTGCACAATAATTTTAAAAAAGCCATATTTTCATAGTTACCTCAACTACACATTTACAGTTGGTGATAACCAAGATCCCCGTGTTTGAAGTTATATGCTAATTAATCCATTACATGGAATAAGAAAATCAGAGTATTGATAACCAGTTTGAAGTTGAGTTAAGGAAGATGGGATTTCATTAAATGATTCTTCTACTTGTGTGTATGTTTAAAATTTTTCTCAAGTTTTTTTTTTAAGAAGGGTAACACAGAATCTGCCTAGTCAGCAGCAAAAAACAATTTATATTACAATTAGATTCCCATAGAGGAGGACAAAGAAGAGTCAGAAAAAGAAATAATATACAAAATTGGATGCTAAAATTTTGTTTGTTTCAGCTACAAGTTTTAGTTAAACATCTCAAACTCCTACCTTTTTTCCAGAAAACTGAATCCTACTTTTATTTCTGTGGTTTATTTTAACCCCACCTTCTCTAAAAAGTCTAATTACTAGTCTTGCCTTTGACTTCTATTCAATTATTATTTGTATCACTTAATTGATCGTCATTATGTGGTATGCAACCCCAGCTGTTATATTTCTATCCATGTTATTTTTCTTCAAAATATTTTACTGCCTGCCTGGGAAATTTGCTATGTCCAGACAATATTAAACACTCAGTATGTTTGGGGCACCTGGGTAGCTCAGTAGGTTAAGTGTCTGACTTTGACTCAGGTCATGATGTCACGCTTCGTGAGTTCCAGCCACACGTCGGGCTCTGTGCTGACAGTCTGGAGCCTCCTTCGGATTATGTGTCTCCCTGTCTCTCTCTGCTCTTTCCCCACTCATGCTCTCTCTCTCCTTCAAAAATAAATAAACATTAAAAAAAATTCAGTAGGTTTAATTTATAATTTATAAAACATATTGTCATTGTGTTGATAGTTTATTTATTGGAGATTTACTGTTTGTTGTAACATTTTAAAACATGGTTTGTTCTTCTTACATGCTACTTATTAAATATGCTCATTTACTTATTTAGTCTTAGTAGAACCCATATGGACTTCCTATTATTATCTTTATTTTATGAATTAGATAACTAAGTTGCACAGAATGTTTACAAGGCATCACACACTATGTGTAGGAGCTCCCAACCTATATTTTAAAATCTGGGGTGCCTAGGTAGCTCAGTTGGTTAAGCATCCAACTTCAGCTCAGGTCATGATCTCACCGTTTGTGAGTTCAAGTCCCGCATGGAGCCTGCTTCAGATTATGTGTCTCCCTCTCTCTCTGCCCCTTCCCCGCTCACGCCCTGTGTCTCTCTGTCTCCCAAAAATGAATAAACATTAAAAAAACATTTTTTAAATAAATGGATGGATGGATGGATGGATGGATGGATGGATGGATAGATAGATAAAATCTACCTAATGCTGCATCTTGATTGTGTAGTGGGCCTAGCATAGTGCAGTAGAAAAAGAAAGCTTCCAATGTGCTTCCAGAATCTAAAGCATTTTCTATAGAATGTTGGCTTTTTCTTAATTAAAACGAAATTTTCTTTACTTCAGAAGCTATGGGACACAAAGTCTGTTCTTGCTGAATTTGTATTTTCTTCACAAGACTATTTGAATTATATCATTAAAATTAGTCCTAAATTTATGTAACTAGTATTGAACTGCTTACCATTAATTAATCTATTTGCAAATTCTCCAGTCGAGGACTGCAATACATTTATGTTATCTCAGAAAAAGTATATAACCTTGTGAATATAATTGAAGAGGGAATCTTAACTAATTCTTTTACTGTCCTTTGGAAACAAACTTCAGGTCCCATTGTGGAGTCAGCCAAATAGCTGCTGTGTTGTATCACAAAGGCTCATTAGATGAAAGTGTAGTACACTGTTAAATATTTGAGGACCAGAAATTGACTGGCACTGATGAGAATTTGCTCACTGATCCTGAGGAAGTCATTGCACCTCTTTAAACACACTTTGCTCTTCTTAACTGCCGCATATTAAATGTGCTCAGGAACCCCACTGTGCTTCTGAAAATAACCATCTCTGGACTGGACCCAGAGAAGTATGCCTCTTGTTTCCAAATTGGGGCTTCTAGTCAAAACATATGGGCACACAAATGGGAAAACTAATTTAAATTAACTGAGATCTCAAAAATCCGTAATTACCACTAACATTGTGGTATATGTTTCCTATCTCCTTTTACTAACAAATATTAACCTTTATGTTGATGAAATCAACAGGAAAAGAAGATACTATTATAGATTCCACACATATTTGTATAATTGGCCAGTATTATGTGTATTAAATGCTAAAAGACATGCTAGAACAAATGCTATTTCAGATTTTTTTATTTTTTAATGTTTATTTATTTATTTAGAGAGAGAGAGTTTGAGAGCATGAGCAAGGGAGGGTCAGAGAGAGAGGGAGGGAGAGAATTCCAAGCAGGCTGTATGTACTCTCTCAGTGCAGAGCCCCACACAGGGCTCGATCTTACTAACTGAGATCATGACCTGAGCCAGTATCAAGAGTCGGTGACTTAACTGACTGAGCCACCCATATACCCCATTTTAGACTTCTGATACATACTGTTAAATTGCTTTCTTGAAATTTTGACACAATTTACACTCCCCACAACAGCATGTAACAGCACCAGTTTCCAAGATCCATACTTAAAAGCTTGTTATTTTTTAATCTTTATCAGATTCATTGGCATCTCAATATTTTATTTGCCTTCATTTGATTACTGTGGTAGTTGAACGTTTCCATTGGTTATTGACATTTGAATTTCTTTGGGGAAGAATTGTTTCTTTATGCTATTTTTTTCCTATTATGCTATTCAGGTTATTCTTACTAATTTGTAAGCTCACCTTCTATTGCTGTCTTGTTAGATATATAGATGATAGATAGATAGATCCATTTATATGTATCTACATATGAATCCAGGTATATACATATAACCATTTTCTAAATATTTTTCTAAATTTCTAAAATTGTTTTTTTTTTATGTTTTTGATATATAGAAGTTTCAAATTTGTAAGTGATTAGACTTATCAGACCTTTAGGATTTTGGCCTTCATTGTCATGCTTAGGACAGCCTTCCTTTTAATAAAAGTGCATATTACTTATAAGCGTTTTATGATTTTATTTCAAAATTTAACTTAAAATGTATTTTGTTACAAAATATAAGGTAGGGATCAAAAAATTTCTTATTTTAAACTAACTAGCTACTTATTCTTGTACTGTTTGTTAAATAATCTACACTTTGCCCACAAATTTAATATCCCACTTTTATCACATAGTTCTGATATAATTGGATCTCTTTCTAAACTTTTATTTCATTCCATTAATCTGTCTTCCTCTCTTGACACTAGTACCACTCACTGGGATTTTTATTGGATTGCATTAAAATTATATATTATTTTTTGAAAAATCATTGTAACCTACTTTAAATTTTTATTACAGATACAATAAAACACAGGCAGTTTTCTAATAGCACAAAGTAGAGAGGTTTTATTTTTATTTCATTAGCATTGAAAGTCATAATGCTCTGAGTAATGAGAAACTCAGCAACAAAACTTGGGTCCACCTCCAACAAATCTACAGAAGTGCACATTTTGTACTTCAGCCCTAATCTTAACTGCATCATTCTTCCCATTCTTATACCCTCTTTGTCTCCATTGCCTAACTTGATTATTTTTAAAAATCTTTCACATTGTGTTTATAATTGCTAGCCACCTTATCCTGTTTTGAAATGACTTGAAAGTATAAGTAAACAGATTTCAGTAGATTCTCAAAGAAATTCGTGACTCTAAAGGTTAAGAACCGTTGTTCTAGACCATATAAAGTGACTCATTATTGGCTACATTGAATACAGTTTTACAAATTTCCTGACACCAAACTATTTAAAAAAGCCATCTGACCCAAATGTCACTCACATTATTTGAAGTTTATGTGAAATTAAAATTGTTAATGTTTAGAAAGCTGGTGCTGAAGTACAGTACCACCCACAAAGTCCATGGCATAGTGCTTATGTTTCAGGATAACTGCAATAAAACATTCAGGTTTTGCTTTCAGAGGCTATATGGTATAAATGTCAAATCCATAGACTTTGCTGCTTCCCACGTTGGTGGCATTAGACAAATGGATGCAAAGCAAGTCTTTAGTACATCTTGCTCAATAAATCATAGATTATTTGCTTTTACTGGATGCATATCACGTATTTCCATAAATTTATTTTTCAATCAGGACTTTGTCATTATAAATAATATTCTGGATTAATTGGTTGACTAAAATGCCATGACTGCATAGTAAAATAATGCATATGTTTCCTGATATGTGGCATGATCAAAGTATGATTTGATGTATATCATAGAACCTGATTTGTTGCCATATCAGGACATTTTTTTCCAGAGTGGTTCTTAAGCTTTCTGAAATCAAGTGGCCACTTAATCTCATATGCCTTCACATCCCTGCACTAGAAATTTGTATGAAAAGCTTAGATAACAGACAAAGGTATAGGCAGCTACTTACTCTGAACATTAATGGTGGAGCTGGAAGGCAGGCATACAAGAGACAGTGCAGCAGGTTGGAAGATAGAAGCAGAGCGGGGAGATAGGACAGGGTGCCCATGTGTAGCGGGGGCCAGAGAAAAAGTCCTGATGGAGATGACAGTGAAAGAGTAACACTAGGGAGCTGAAACGGGTCATAAAGCTAGAGGTTATAGAGTAAAAATGTACAAAAATAAGTCACACTGTAGCTGTCTGCTCTAGAACACCCACCTACATCACATGTTGTCTCCTTAGTCTGTTTTGTCAGTTTATTCTTTTTAGAATTAAACACTATCAGAGCAAAGATGATACTATTAAATAAATCACAGGTAAGTAAGGCCTTCAGATTGTCCAAGAAATTTTAAAATATTGTGCCTTCATCCGTGTGTGTGTGTGTGTGATTTATAAAAATATTCTACTCTTTACTCTGCTTTACATGTAAAAATTAAACTGGAAAATCACTGAGTACCAAACTCAAAACACCATGGAAACTCCTTAGCAATGACCAACGTCTTTCACTGATGACTTCAGGATGAGGGAAAGGGAAAAAGATTAATCACTTAAGAAACAGAATTTCCAACATTAATCCCACTAAAATGTAACTAGCACACAACTCAATAGTTACGTGAATTGAAATGTAAGCTTATGTATCTTGGTAGAATAAAAATGAAAATTGTTTCTCGGTCTTAAAATATCAAAAGACCAAGTGAGAGAGATTGAGAGGGCTATGTTGTCTCTTTCTGTGTTGGTATATGCATGTAACAGTTATTCTCATTCATTCCAAAGCTATTTAAGCTTTTCAATTCTTCTGACTTTATTTTCTTACATTTTAATACTGCTATTTTTGCTAAGAGAAATAAATGGTCCTAGGAGCCCTCCTGGAAGAGATAATTGTGGAGGAGTCCCTGGTCTCCTTCAGCAGTGTAACATATGTCACTTGGTAATGGCTAATTCATTTGTGCATTTGCAGTTTGGTCTCTTGAGGAGGGAAATTAATTTTTTTTCCTTTTAGCTTAAAAGAATATTGATATCTTGTGAATGTGTTCATCATATTTAAACTTTCAGGCAGGGCCTCTATTGAGGGGAATGGAATGAAAACAACCTAAACTCAGAGAATGACAGGTCATTTGCTGAGGACACCAGTTATAATAGGAAGTGCATAGGATGTTAAGTGCCTAATTTAACTGTGCCTATTAGATTTAACACTGGGCTGTATATATATTTGAATTTTTACATACTTGTTCTTTTTTTTTAATGTTTATTTTATTTTTAAGAGAGAGAATGAATGGGGAGAGAGAGGTTCAGAGAGAGAGCCAGAGGATCTGAAACAGGGTCTGAGGTTATAGTAGAGAGCCCAATGCAGGGCTCGAACTCACAAACTGTGAGATCATGACCTGAGCCAAAGTCAGAAGATCAACCGACCAAGCCACCCAGGTACCCCATACTTGCTCATGTTATTGAAAGAGAGAGGCAGTGTGCTATAGTTGAGAGAAAACCACCTTTGGAGTGATTTTTATCTAAGTTCCAAAGATGGCTCTACCATTTACTAGTTGCATAACCGTTGAGATGTACTTATATTCCAAGTCTCATTCTTTTCATCTGCAAAACAAGGATAATATTACTATACACTTGAAGGCTGGTTGAATTATAAATAACCCATATGCAACACTTAGTATAGTATATATCACATAATAAATTTTCAATAAATAATAGAATTTTTGTTATTATTTTTGAGATCTACCTAATTTTTCTGCCCTTTAGTTTTTTCCCCTCTAATATATAATATAAAAATACAAAACAGGAATATTGTAGAAAACCATAATACACTTAAGTAATATGCATTAAGATGACCATATTAATGCCCACAGCAATTGAATAATTTTAAAGGGAACTTGGATAACACATTTATTACAAGTTTTTTGTGGGGAGGCCTCAATGTCATTATTTATAAAATGGAAATGGCATAAATAACCAACAGAGTTGTGTGGATTGAATGGCATAAGATTTGTAGAAATGTTTTACAAGCTATAAAAACTTATGCAAACGTCCAATTGGTCAATGGCAGGCACTTGAGAGTTTATCTAAATCCTTATTTTAAGGATAATGAAAGTAAAAATTAGAGAACATATGACTTATCCAGGGGTATGCAGATAGGGGCAGAGCGAAACTCCAGATTTAGTGACTATTATTCCAGTGTATCATCCACTAATGCCAGTAATGTGTGTCTATCGTCATGTTTTAATGGGCCATTAATATCCTTCTAGTTCTTTCTCCATTGCCATAGCTACCATTAAAGGGCAGAATGTGTAAAGGTGTAAAATCACTATGAAATAGTATGGCCAACTAAAGGAGAAGTTCTGGTTGCATCTCAGGGAAATGAAGGAGATGTGGGGTTTCCATATATTGCCATATCACCTGCCTTCCCTGAATCAGCTCTAGTTTGCAAATCCATTACCACGTGTTGCCTGTTACTGTTTTAGAATAACGTATTATTGAAGCTAGAGCCCTGGTGTACTATAGTTTTATTCAGGAGAAAAACTTGATTCTGAAACTAGGTGTCCATTTTGTAGATACATGTTGAGGTCACTTTGCTGCTGCTGGGGGAAATAACCTATAACAATGAAAGTTCAATGATGCGATCTTTGAATATTAAGAACAACTTTGGCTCTCCCCAAGTGAGTTTTGGGCTCATCCCCAAACTATGTTCAGAAACTGAAATCTCGTCAGATTTGTTTTTTTCCATCAGATTTCTTGATACTTATATGAGAGAGTAGGTAGTGGTAAGAAATTAGCATCTAAGATAGGCCTGTTTACTGAGAGCTGCTGACAGAAACTAGACAATTCTAACAGTTATCCTTTGGACGTAGACTAACAATGGGATTACATTTATTTCATTATTGAAAATGGAGGAAAGTTGAAATAGATAGCCAAATAAATCAATTAATGTAATTTACCTTTATGTTCAAATGCTCAGTTCTGACTTTCCCTCTCTCTCACTCCATCTCTCTCCCTATATATAGATATAGATATAGCTATAGATACATACATTTTATATATATGTATTTTAATTTACATATTATATATTATAGAATATATTTATTTGCTTTAATATTTCAAGAAATTATCTAAATAAACTTTTAGTTCTTCAAAGTTAGGGAGACACAGCCAATATGACTGGCAAAAAGAGTCAATGTAAATTGCCTCATGTATCAGGTTTATGCAGGATTTACATTTTATCACTAATAAAGAACACTATTCATAAAATGGAGAGAGAAAATTCTACCCCTAAAAAATTTCAAAAGCAATATTTGGCAAAATTATATACCAGAGAATCACATACAAGCTTAAGTATAATTGACATAGTCTATTCCGAAGAACTAAAGTAAACTGTTTTTCATTAACACATTCTCCAATGGTGTGTCCATTATTAGTGTCTTGTAGAATAGTTTCTTTTATTAGCTTTAGGTATTTATTACATACATGATAGGCATCCTTGCAACAATATCTGAACTGGCTTTAATATTTCCATTTTTATTGGCTTAAAATTATAATTGCTTAAAACTCTTAGCAGATAAACTCTATTTGTTATAAAGGTTGCTTAATTAAAATATGGCAGAGGACATGCGTTCTATTCTCTATCAGTCTTTCAGACTATCCAGTGCCATATCAAAGAATCATAGTCGGCTATAGCTTTAAAAAATGTTATACAGATAGAGGCCATCTTTTCTTTACAAATGGGAAGACTGAGGTTCAAAGAGTGATTACTTGCTCAAGGTAAGCCACACAGAGCAGGTGCAATTAGGTAGGGTTCCTCCATTCACAGTCGTCACTATTCCCCCAAGTTGCCTGTATGTGCATTTGTATTTGGTACTGGTTATTAGATGCAAAGTATTCAGTTCTCTGTGATTCAAAAATTATTATAACTAATAATATTTTATGATGAATAGGATTTCATTCTTTCTCATTATGTTTTGTGTGGCTTTTAGAGTCTGGAGTATAACTCATCTATAATAGAAGATAAAATAATCAAAGAAGTGAAAAATAATGAGATTCCATTTTATGAAGATAACAAATCCAAAAAACAGACAGATCACATTTCTGCTTTTGGTTTTCAATGATATTATCAAAATCTCCATCTGTACAGCACATTTAAGAGCCCATTACAAGCTTTGTTAGAAATTAGACTTCACATTGCATAGGTGGCAAGAGACAGGCAATTTTTCGAGATGCATGTGTTGGAGAAAGCTGTGATTTTGTGGGTGTTTTTTCCCACATGTCATAAGAATATCCCCAAATTAAATAGTTTTGTTGTGTATCACCAAACTGTGTGTCAGTTTGTAGTAGAACATTTCATTTTACATTTTATATATTCCTAACTTTAGATAAATATAAACTAAACTCAGATCCTTTATCACAATGTACACTGCTTTATGGCTAAAATTGCTATTGCTACAGAATTGAACAATTCAGATGCACTACCAACTGCACATGTATTTTTTCCCATTTCTGACAGGTTATTTCTGTGGGAAAGTTAGTTGTATCCAGGGTATTAAACACTTGGTTGTTGATCATTAATTATAGATATGGAAAAAGACAGCAATAAGCAAAAAAAATAGGGCATCTATCTCATTTTTATCTGTATGTAGCAGGAATGTGTCTCCATATGATGCATGCTTTTGCAAGCATTTGATGTTATACATTACCAATCTGCTTTTGTGTTCCTTGATGCATTATTTATTTCTCCTCTGTATTGAGAGAGCCAGTTCAGAATAATAAAAATCCTTAAAGGAGGAAAATCCTACAACTATGATCAAGAGTGAAGTGTTCTAAAACCAAAGTAGGACAAAACTTGGCAAAAAGATAAGAAATACCTACCATGGCAGCATCCCAGAGTCAGTCATTACCCCCATTTACAATTCCATGGCCACTGTGTTATTGCAAGAGGCCAGCCCCATAACGTATTAAGGATTCATAGTTTTTATAGCTTTTCCCAATGTTTACCCAGTATTTTTACAACAACTTTATTAAAATATACAAGTCATATAATTTACTCACTTGGAGGGTACGATTCAATAGTTTGTAATATATTCAGAGTTGTACAACTAACCATAATTAAATTTCAACCATTTTCACGATTTCAAAAATATACCTATATTCTTTCACAATTATACCCAAATCCCCCCGCCATCTCCCCAGCCCTAAGCAGTCACTAATCTAATTTTTATCTCCACTGATTTGCCTATTCTGGGCATTTCATAAATATGGAACCACATAACATGCGTTCTTTTGTGATTGATTTCTTTTACTTAGCATAATGCTTTCAAGGTTCATCCAGGTTCATAAATAGCATGTATCAGTATTTCATTCCTGTTTATAGCTGAATAATATTTGGTTATACAAATACACAACATTTTATTTATCTAACCCTTTTTTCATTCAAAAAGTATTGTTTCTACTTTGGGGCTATTATCAATAATGCTCCTATAAACACTCACGTACAAGTTTTTGTATTAACTTCCATTTCCATTTTTCTTGAGTATTTATATACCTAGGAGTGGAATTGCTGCATTATTTAGCCATTCTTGTTTTTAAATAAATTTATTTTTATATCTAAGTTGATTCTCTTACTCTCAGATTATGTTGTTTTGACCTCTGTGGAGGACAACTAGATCTTTCTTTATACTTGACTTTTAGGTCATAAAGAGCATTAATTACCTTTTTTATTTCAATTCCAGATTTAACTATTGGAATTCCCTATGTATTTCAGATTTTTAAAATCTATCGCTGTAGTCACATTAACTTGAAACTGCTCTAATATCTCCATAACTTTCTTTTATATTTCTTATAAACCAATTTTCCACTGTTAGAATTATAGTATTCATATGCTGAGCACTTTCTATGTGTAGGTACTTTGTTAAGTGCTTTACATGCATCTCTCTAATCCTTAAAACAAATATGTGAGATAAATATTATCCCAGTATTGCAGGTGAGGGAACTGGCACTCAAAGAAATTAAGTGACTTACCCAAGGACTGCAGCTAAGCAAATGTAGAAACAGATTAGAAGCTAAAGGCCATCCAGCTCAAAAGCCTGGATTCTTCTCACATACCAGGCTGTCCAAATTAAGAAGTCTTTGACCAGTGGCAAATAAAATAAATAAAATAATAATGTTCTTCACAACTCTTAAGTAATTGTTTCAACTATTCACTTCAATGTAAAGATACCCAACAGTGAGCATGAAAAGCTTAAGAGTAAAATCTCAAATATCTGGAAATAGTTGGATACTTACAATTATACATTAAATAACATAGAAGAGTAATTTTCAAAGTTTTTAATATCATGATCCTAATAAGAAATATGTCTTATATAAAAAGTCAGTTACCACTTATAAACAAAATCTCAATCACAGATTCATATTTTATGCAGGTTTCAGGATCTGTAGGTCTGTAACCACAATTTTAAAAACATTGGCATAATAAGAAAGGATAACAACAATATGATCCCCTCAGCAGATGGCAGAAAAAGCATTTGACAAAACATAGCATCCATTCTTGATAAAAACCCTCAAAAAGTATGGATAGAGGGAATATACCTCAACATCAAAAAGGCCATATATGAAAGACCCATGATTAATATTATCCTCAGTGGGGAAAACATTATCTTCAGGGGTTCCAATGTGGTCAGGAACAAGACAGATACCCACTCTCACCATTATTATTTAACATAATACTGGAAGTCTTAGCTCCCTCAATCAGACAACAAAAAGAAATAAAAGGCATCCAGCATTTCAAGGAAGAGGTGAAACATTCATTATTCACAGATAACAGGATAATCTATGTAGAAAACCTTAAAGACTACACAAAAAAATTGCTAGAACTGACATACAAATTTGGCAAAGTCGTAGGATACAAAATTAACATATAGGAATCTCTTGCATTTCTATACACCAATAATGAAGCAGCAGAATGAGAAATCAAGGAACCGATCCCATTTATAATCACACCAAAACCCATAAGATACCTAGGAATAAACCTAACCAAAGAGGTAAAAGATACATACTCTGAGAACTATAGAATACTTGTGAAGGAAATTGAAAATGACACAAAGAAATGGAAAAACATCCCATGCTTTTGGACTGGAAGAAAAATATTGTTAAAATGTCTATACAAACCAAAACAGTCTACACATTTAATGCAATCCCTATCAAAATAACACCAGCATGTTTCACAGAGCTAGAACAAGCAATTCTAAAATTTATATGGCAACACAAAAGACCCCGAATAGCTAAAGTAATGTTGAAAAAGAAAACAAGCTGGAGGCATCACAATTCCAGACTTCAAGTTATATTACAAAGCTGTAGTGATCAAGACAATATGGTACTGGCACAAAAAGAGACACATAGATCAATGGAACAGAATAGAAAACTTAGAAATGACCCACAACTGTATGGTCAACTAATCTTCAACAAAGCAGGAAAGAATAACAAATGGGAAAAAATCTCCTTAACCAGTAAATAAACTCCAAATGGATTAAAGACCTAAATGTGAGACAAGAAGCCATCAAAATCCTAGAGGAGAACACAGGCAGCAACCTCTGACTGTGGCCATAGCAACTTCTTACTAGACATGTCTCTGGAGGCAAGGGAAACAAAAGCAAAAATGACTATTGGGATTTCATCAAGATAAAAAGCCTCTGTATGGTGAAGGAAACAATAAATAAAACTAAAAGGCAACCTTTGGAATAGGAGATGATATTTTCAAATGTCATATCTGGTAAAGGGTTAGTATCCAAAATCTATAAAGAACTTACAAACTCACCACGCCCAAAAAATAATCCAGTTAAGAAATGGGTAGGAGACATGAATAGACACTTTTCCAAAGAAGACATCTACATGGCAAACAGACACATGAAAAGATGCTCAATGTCACTCATCATCAGGGAAATACAAATCAAAACTACAATGATATACCACCTCACACCTGTCAGAATGGCTAAAATTAACAACACAGGAAGCAACAAGTGTGGGTGAGGATGTGAAGAAAGAAGAACCCTCTTACATTGTTGGTGCAAATGCAAACTGGTGCAACCAATTTGGAAAACAAAAGGGGGTTCTTCAAAAGTTAAAAATAGAACTACCCTATGACCCAACAATTGCACTAATAGGTATTTACCCAAAGGATTTTAAAATGCTAATTCAAGGGGGCACATGCACTCCAATGTTTATGGCAGCAATATCAACAATAGCCAAATTATGGAAAGAGCCCAAGTATCCATCAACTGATAAATGGTACACACACACATACACACACACACACACACACACACACACACACACACACACACACACTGGAATATTGCTTGGCTATGTAAAAGAATGAAATCTTGCTATCTGCAATGACATGGATGGAGCTAGAGTGTATTATGCTAAGCAAAACAAGTCAGTCAGAGATAGCCAAATACCATATGATTTCATTGATATGTGGAATTTAAGAAACAAGCAGATGAACTTAGGGGAAGGGGGAAAAAGAGAGGGAGGCCAATCATAAGAGACTCTTAACTATAGAGAACAAGCTGAGGGTTGCTCGAGGGGAGGTGGGTGGGGGGATGGGCTAAATGGATGGTGGCTATTAAGGAGGACACTTATTGGGATAAGCACTGAGTGTTATATGTAAAGTGTTGAATCACTAAATTCTACTCCTAAAAACAGTATTACACTATATGTTAGCTAGCTAAAATTTAAATAAAAACTTGAAACATTAAATAAATAAATAAATAAATAAATAAATAAATAAATAAATAACATTGACATAGAGTATCTGCAATTGGGGCAGATTATGTTTTATCACAGACTGACCTGAAAGTTACTCCACTTTCTTGAGAATAGCCAGGAACTATGAAAATCCTTGCCTTAGGACCATGAAGCAGCTGAGTAAAGGATAGCAGGCTGATTGGAAAAACAGCAGTTTACAGAGGCTACGACTAGCATTTTCAGAACTAAATGAGCTCCCAGCAAAGAGAGTATAAAGAGAGACTGAACTGCAGTGCCACACAAATGGAGAGTTCCAGAGTAATCAGCAACTAATCACGGGCAATTTGTAAAGCATATTTATGGAAAGAAAACCACTTTAGAAATATGGCTAAGACTCTATTTTCAAATAACCGCAAACTTAGAAACAAATAATTTCCGGATAATCTGCCATTTGTGTTAAAGGCCTGTATATAAGGTAATGGCTTTCTACTATAGATTAGTCTAGGCTTGTAACCAGCAGAAAAGTAGATCAATGATCTGGGATAAAAGTATAATACTAATGCCAGTCTTGATGAGAAATCTTTCTTTTGAGTACATTTCTCTACAGGTTTCCACAATTTCCAGAGAATATTTTACTCTGACTATAGACATGTTACCTACAGTTTGTTGTAGATGCAAACTATATGTAACCCTTTAATTCGCAACCCAGAGTAATCATTTGTTCATTTTTCTGTTGTCTTCACAAAATCATGAGTTTTAAAAAAAACGTATTGTTAGAGGTGACTCATCTGGGTGGGGTGGTCCCAAATAAGAATTCCACAAAGTAGAGCACATAAGATAAACAGCACCTCTTGAATAATATTCCTTTAGCAAGACTCATTCTTGTTTGTCTGTGCAACACATTTACATGAGGGAGGTCACCACATTAGTCAATAATTAGAGTGAGCAAATGAAATGGTACTGTTGATAGATATCCTGTGTGGAAAGCTTCTTTAGCTTTCCTCCTGCAGAAAACAGGTATAGTTTTCAGTGCATATGGCAAGATTTTAATAAAGAAATATTTACTGAACATACATTCTATTAAGATAACCAATTCTAGTTCTTCCTTAGCACTGTGCAAATGTGATCTTTTGTGTGATTTTTAAACTTCATCTATCACCACTCACAATTTTATGTGTCTCAAAATTTGAGCCACAGAATGATACAGTTAAGGACTCAAGCCCAGGAGTCAGAGGACACAGATAACGACAGCTCTGTCTTATTAGCTGTTTTGGATTGCCTCCTAATGAAATTAATAATATTAGGAAAGTTAGCAATCTTTTTGGAACCTCAGTTTCTCATAGGTGAAAAGGGGAAAAACATTACTATTCTGGCCTCCATCATGTGTTTGTTGTAAGGACTGAATAAGATAAAGGATGTGGAAGTTCTTTGTAAATTGAGCATTACTACACAAATGTAAAGATGAAAGGAGCCTCATTAGACAGCTCCTTTCATCACACCTGTGATCCGTACAAGCTAGTCATCTAAATATTTCTATCTATGCTATTAACAAGTTGTTAGAATTGCTTTCATTGCCTCCTTGTTCAGGTCCATATTTGACACTCAGATGCTTCCAAATGTGATCTTCATTGGCTTTCTGGATCTCAACTTGAATCCTGCTTTCCTTGCAGTCTGAATTGTCCTCACCAGGAGATCTATTCTTGGGAAATATGAAAGACTCCTACCATATAGATGGAGGTAGATTGCGGCAGCCGAGAAACGCATAGCTGAGGACTAAACGTGTAAAACATTTCTTCAAACTTTATAAGAAAAAACTTTTTTTAATCCACATAGAATGAAAACTGCTGCAATTTTGAATAATTTCAAATCTCTATGGCTTAATTGAGTTATCTCAATTAAAACAACACAATGAGAACATTTCAATGGAAAAATTGCCAGAAAAGAAATAATTAAAATAATTACTATGTTTAAGAGGAAATTTCCTGAACAGAATGTATTGTTCATACTGAAATCTTAAGTCATTATAATTTACAATAACCTTTTTCTTTACATTGCACATACACAATAAGTCCTCTGTTCCTAAACTGGTTGTGGCTTCTTTTGGTAAAGGAAAGGTAGCTCCCCAAAACAGGGCAACTTTAATGTACTGACGCCAAGCTTGTCATAATAACTGCTCAGCTGCCCCCATGTTATTATACTGAATTACAAATTGCACCAGAGATGGCAAGAATTTGCTCCCCTGGAAGCAAAAACTCTCAAGGGACTCACGAGCTTGGTTATATATCGAAAGCAAAGAATATGACTTGTCACTGAATATGCAGTTCTGTATTTTGATACTGTCACCTCTATTAGGAAATTTACCTAGAATCACATAACCATTTTGTTTTGTAGATTACTATAATTTTCATTCATTTGTGTCCTGGGGAAAGAAGACATTGTGCATTTATATACCTACAATTAAGATAATACTATGTCTAGTGCTTCACTGGGCATAGTAACAATGATTCCGCGTAGGACAAGAAAGGCTGAGACTGGAAATCTAAAAGTAGTATCCATTAGATGTAATAGCTCTAGGGAGATAACTAGTCAAGGTCAAGAGTGGGGGCGGGAGAGAGATAGTAAGCATAGGGAGAAACTTATAAACTACTATAAGGAAAGTACAGAAAGTCTATAAAGGTAGGGAATGGGGGCAGATAGGCAAGTTAGGTGTTAGGTCTGTGATGTCCACAAAGATAAATGAGACAAGGAACAGGGGAGGGGGCAAACAGAATGTAAATCTTGGAAGGCCATAGGCAAAGAACAATGAGTGAGTCTTTGAGAGCTGCACCCTTTAAACAGGCTGTGATCCTGGATTTTAGAACAAGCATATTCTCTGCCCTATGATTTATAGTCATTTAAGAACCCACATGTGTGTGATATAATGAGAGGATTCACACATTGAGTGGCGGTACAGGATGTATTGAACCCTAAAGTCTTCAAGTAAAGAAAAGAAATACTAGTGTATGCTATTTTCCCTTGTCATTGGGGAAAATAATAATAATTGCTCCACTTACTGAGCACTGTTTTGGCTATCTATTGCTAAGTAACAAACTATCCAAAACTTAAGAACTTAGTGGCTTAATTTAGAATTTTGTGGCTTGAGGAACTTGGGTGGCTCAGTTGGTTGAGTGTATGACTTCAGCTCAAGTCATGATCTTGCCGAATGTGAGTTTGAGTCCTACATCGGGTTCACTGCTGTCAGCCTGTCAGCACAGAGCCCACTTTGGATCCTCTGTCCCCCTCTCTCTGTCCCTCCCCTGCTTGCACTCTCTCAAAAATAAACATTTTTTTAAGCCACTTGATTTGTGATGCTTTAATATGGCACCCCTAGGAAAACAAATACAAACATCAAATGTACATATTTTGTTAGATTTATATCTAAGCATTTCATTTGTTGAACTTCAAATTTCTTTATTTTTTTAACTTGTTTTATTTTTTATTTTTTTTTAATTTACATCCAAATTAGTTAGCATATAGTGCAACAATGATTTCAGGAGTAGATTCCTTAGTGCCCCTTACCCATTTAGCCCATCCCCCTCCCACAACCCCTCCCGTAACCCTCAGTTTGTTCTCCATATTTATGAGTCTCTTCTGTTTTGTCCCCCTCCCTGTTTTTATTTTTTGTTTCACTTCCCTTATGTTCATCTGTTTTGTCTCTTAAAGTCTTCATATGAGTGAAGTCATATGATTTTTTTCTTTCTCTGAGTGACTAATTTCACTTAGCATAATACCTTCCAGTTCCATCCACGTAATTGCAAATGGCAAGATTTCATTCTTTTTGATTGCCAAGTAATACTCCATTGTATATATATATACTACATCTTCTTTATCCATTCATCCATCGATGGACATTTGGGCTCTTTCCATACTTTGGCTATTGTTGATAGTGCTGCTATATACATGGGGGTCCATGTGTCCCTTCGAAACAGCACACCTGTAAAAAAAAGAAAAAAAAAGAAACAGCACACCTGTATCCCTTGGATAAATGCCTAGTGGTGCAATTGTTGGGTTGTAGGGTAGTTCTATTTTTAGTTTTTTGAGGAAAATCCATGTTGTTTTCCAGAGTGGCTGCACCAGCTTGCATTGCCACCAACAGTGCAAAAGAGATGCTCTTTCTCTGCATCCCCGCCAACATCTGTTGTTGCCTGAATTGTTAATGTTAGACATTCTGACAGGTGTAAGGTGGTATCTCATTGTGGTTTTGATTTGTATTTCCCTAATGATGAGTGATGTTGAGCATTTTTTCATGTGTCAGTTAGCCATCTGGATGTCTTCTTTGGAGAAGTCAAAAATAAACATTTAAAAAATCTTTTTAAAAATGAATTTTGTGACTTAAGAAAAAACTATTATCTCAAGAGTCTGTGGGTTGACTCGGCACAGCTGGATGCTTATCCTTTTCCATGTAGTGTTGGCTAGGGCTGCAGTTCTCTGGAGGTTTGACTGGCCTGGAGCTTCCAAGAAGGCTCACTCACATGGTTGGTGCTTGGTACTTGCTGACCATTAGCTGATGGGAGACTGTCAACTCAAGTGCCTTGGGTCTCCTCCACATGGCCTTTGAATGTGACTTGGGCTTCTCATGGCATGGTGACTGTGTTCAAAGAAGAGGCATTCCCAGCATGAGAGTGAAAGGTGAATGTTTCTTAAGGTCCAGCTTTGGAAGTTATATAGCAATGTTGTGGCTGCATTCTTTTGATCAAAGCATGTCTCAGAAAAGGCTCATATTCAAGGTGGCAAGAAACAGATTCCATTTTTAGATGGTTAGAATAGTAAAGATAGTTCACCACAATCACCTACTATATTCCAGGCACTCTGGTAACTGCCATATCCCTCATATCTTATATAAATCTCAGAACCACAGAGCAGATTAAATATCATTATTGTCAGTTTTTCAGGTAAGAAATTTGATGATCAGAGATATTAAATTACAGAGTTAATAAAAGAAGGAAGTAGAATTTTGATCCAAGTGTATCTGTCTCTAAAGCTCCAGTAAGCCATAGAGAAGAAGTATAGCAATGACAATTGCTTATGCATTTATTAGGTAAGTTATATTGCTGTCTTAGTGGATCCCAAACTGTTGGTTGAATTCCCTCCCCCATTCCTATTATCTTAAAATTATTAAGATTTTTTAAGCCGATAAAGCTAAGTTAATTAAAGTGTCTAAAAATTTCCATGGTATGATTTTCTATACTAGCTCACTTTGTTTCTCATGGTTCTTCAAAAAAAAGGGTGTGTTGAGTTCTTACCACTTAAATAGTCACAAAGATAGATTAGGGCAAATATGCCTCTAAGTTTTTCAATCATGTCCAGTTGTGGCCTGATCAAATATACTTAATAGATAGAAACCTATGGGGAACATGCCTAGCTGAAATGAAAATAACTATTATTATAACTAAATTAAATCCAAATGGATTGTACTATAAAATATGCCTAGACATCTAACACTTTAAACCCATAAAAATTATTCCTTTAAGTTCATTTATTACAATTTTCCTTGAGTATTGTCTTGAGTTCCAGATTCTATTCTTTAAGGCTATAAAAACTACTTGAAAAAAAAGAAAAAGGAACATGCAATCAAAAGTAGTTTTGTCTGTATAAACAGCTGGGTGTATGGATTTCTTTTCTGCTTCAGTTTACTTTTCTACCAAACAGATCAATTATGTGGCTGTGGCTTATGAAAGAGAGATATAGAAAAGTTGAAACTGCTTGAAGTTTTGAGACTCATTTGTAAGAAAAGATTAAAAGGCCAGTGTTATTTAGTTTAGCCTAGAAAAGAAAAGATTGAGGAAAACAAAATATTCTCACTGATAGGAAGAATTATGCTCTATTGAAAGTAAGGCAAATGCAAATGTGGGTGGTTAGACTCTTTTACAAGTAAATTTCACCAAGAATGGCACTATAAATGCCAGAATAGACTCCGGAACAAGGATACAGACTCTTTTATCATAAACTCCATTAAAAACAATAAAAATTCTCATCTAGGTTGTATCATTGAGGGGAGAGGTCCTACACGAAGGTATGGAAACAGGGGTTTGCCTACAAAAACGATTGTACATTATGAATTTATGAGTATACATCCTTGAGTTAATGATTGGGAATGTGAAGCCCAACAAAGTTAAGTAGTTTGTCATTGACTGAACAATAAGAAAATATAGACTATTAGAAGATGATTTTTCCCTTCTTTATTCAGTAGGTAAATTTTACCCTTAGATAAATGAAAAAATATATGGAAAGAAAGAAGAAATAAAGAAAGAGGATTGTCTAACTGCGTTGCAATCACTCGTACATTTTCAGAAATGTAGCAGTATAATTTTTTTTTCTCACTCATAGGTCACTATGGGATATTCAGCAAGCATCAGGTTTTAAAGTCTTGTCCTGGGTCTTCTGTTTCATGTACAGAGAATAAGAGACCATCCAGAATTGTGGAGCGGGTTTTCATGGCTTCTGCCCACAGTCATTAGAGCTAGTTATATGACCCTACCTTAGTGCAAAGGAGGCTAGTACTTAGCAATGTAAGTTTGCTGTGTGCTTAGGTGTGGGGGGGAAAGGGGTGCAGGAGAAAGTAACAAAGCTAAGAACATATCCAAACAGATCTTCTTTCAAAGCACTTGTTAAACACGAACTATGGCCCTGCCAGTGTAATACTAGATTGCATTAGTGCTTCAAGTACAAGACCATTTTTAATCCTTTAAAAAATGTACTTTCAGGACAAATGTTGAATTTTTTTAGTGTGGACTTCTATTATAATGTCACTTGAAAATCAGACTTGCTGTGAATTCCACTAGAAATTCTTAGGGCTGAGCAATGAAATAGTGTAATTTTTAGCAAGTGCCAACAATTTCCATGTGAATGGGGCCTTTATTAAACATATTTTAACACTCCTGTGGATTAATAATGTGTTAGCAGAAAAAGACATGTTGAGCTTAGCGCAATTATCCTTCCATCCCAATTATACTGTGACATTAAATCTTGTGACATTTAATAAGAAAGGCCATTTCACCCATGGCTACCTCTAGTGCAGACGATTTATGCAACAGTGTTCCCATAGACAAAATTATGAAAAGAAGGCATTCCAACATGCTGATATGTCTAACTGCCCATGTAAATTAAATAAGGTGTAGCAAAATATATAAATTGTTAATATTATGATTACCTGCTACCTGAGACAAAAGAAAGAGAAGCTAACAACACTGGCTTTTCATCAATCAGAATTAAACAAATGTAAATGGATAACTAAGAGGGGAGAAAGTTGCTTTGTAAATAGGGATTTAGGAAGTTATTTTCCCCCTTGAGAGGCATTAAAGTTGTTTCTTTCATAATATCTCTCTCTCTCTCGCTGGCATATTTGGCCTGTAACATAGTTTATTATTTGTTGAGACTTAAATTAATTTGACATTAGAGTTATAAGATTTACAAAGAGCCATTGTTTTGGTAGACAGGCGTTTGGTAGAGGAAAGATTTTTTTTCCTCTGCCTTCTAAGGTTCCATGACTGGACCTGCTATTTAGACTGATAAAATACAGATTGACAGGAGAAAAACTTGCAAATTTAATTTGTTAATATTTTTATGTGAACACAAAGGCCTTCATATATAAGAAATGAAGACCAAAAGAAGCAGGTAGGCCTGAGAGCTTATTTACCATTTTAACAAAGAATAGTAGATTGTGGAGATGTGGCAAGACAAAGGAAAAAGGGATTTGGCTGGGGCAGTAAATTGTGGGAAAGTGATTAGGAAATATATGGGGGAAATAATGGAAAATAAGGGTTATTTTAGTAGGTTTGTTTGTACAGCTTCCTCTTGGTATCAACTCCCCATCTCTGGTGATAAAAATGTTTTCCTGGCACAGGGAAGGCATCTTTTTCAGAGAAAATTTGTGCCCTGTTTTTAGGTAAAAAGGGAGAGGTAAAAGCATTTGCTATTTCTCAGTAACCCACAGCTCAAAATAATATGACGAAGTGACTTATTTGAGGATGACATGTCTGATTACCTTCAGAGTTTTGTATTAGTTAGGTAATGTGTGTGTGTGTGTGTGTGTGTGTGTGTGTGTGTGTGTAATTATAATACATACATAGAAAAATAGAGATAGGAAAGATAACTAGTTGAATAAAGGTACATCTTAATCAAATGGTCTGAAAATTACTATCTTTGAATGTAAAGCCTTTAAGAATTTTAGACAGGGCTCAGATCCATAGGCAAGAAATGGTCTTAATCCCAGAATACTGAAATTGAAGTAGCCCTAATGGCCCCAAAGATGTTACATATTCTGAACACAACCCATAACTATGATAAAAGTAGATTTAAGGGACCATAATCCTGAAATTAAGAACTGTCCTTTAATATCAATACCATTATTCCAGGATCTCTTTCATAAATATGAGTAATCCTCTGTACTCTACATGGATTTCATCTCATGTAGCAAGTGAAAGCCACCTCAAGGATTCAATGATGATATTGGCTTCTAATGATCCTAGAGTAATTCATCATTAGATCAAAAGATATATACTTATTGATGTATCCATTGCTCATTCTCATCCTAGATGTTGTGTCTTGAGAAAAGTACCCATGATTTACTTATCTTTATAACTTCATGGCTGCTGTCTAGTTTGTTATTTTTAACCCAACCAGAAGCTGACAAGTTGTCATGATCATACAAATATTTTTGGATATTCAAGCTGTTTAGACATAGAGACCAGTAATAATCTATTGTGTTTTTTGTGACTTAGATTTACAGGAAAACTATAAGGAAGTAAAACCCGAGCTTCCCCTTGGAGGCTATCTTTGCCAATGCAGCAGTTTTTACTGTTACAGCTAGTAATACATGGATCAAAGTGTGTTGGTTTGGGTCCTTTGGACTACAAATAACAAAAAAGCCAACTCAAGCTGATTTAAGCAATAAGGAAGCAGAGTGAAGATGGGGCAGGGTCTAAGGGCTCGATAATAGCCTTAGGTCCTAGACTTTTTCTGTACTCTCTGTTCTGCCACCCAGAGTATTATCCTCTTCCTGAGGCTGGTTCCCCTTTGATTTAGAATGACTTCCAGTAGGTATTATATACTCCATGTTCAGGTCAAGAAGAAAATAGATTAACATCAGCTATTCTCTAGTAGGAGATAGGGAGATGTTCTCAGAAGCCACCAGGGCACATCTATCTGTATTTCTTGTCCATTATTGTATCACATGCTGTTCTTTTTATTCTTATTTATTTATTTATCTATCTATCTATCTATCTATCTATCTATCTATCTATCTATTTTATTTGAATATAGTTGACACACAATGTTACACTAGCTTCCGGTATACAACATAGTGATTCAACAACTTTATACATTATGCTATGTTCACAAGCGTAGCTACCATCTATCACCATACAACGCTATTATAGTACCATTGACTATATTCCCTATAGTGTGACTTTCATCCCCATAACTTATTCATTCCATTACTGGAAGCCTCTAGCAATCCTCAGTTTGTTCTCAGTATTTATAGGTTGGATTCTGCTCTTTGTTTTGTTTTTGGGGTTCCAGATATAAGTGAAATCATATGGTGTTTGTCTTTCTCTGACTAACTTATTTCACTTAGCAAAATGGCCTCTAGGTCCATCCATGTTGTTTTAACTGGCAAAGTCTCATTCTTGTTTATGTCTAAGTAATATTCCATTGTGTGTATATGCACATATACAAATGTATATGAATACATACACAGACATATATACCATGTCTTCTTTATCCATTTGCCTGTCAATGCACTTTTGGGTTTTTCCATATCTTGGCTATTATAAATAATGCTACAATGGAAGTGCATGTATCTTTTTAAATTAGTGTTTTTGTTTTCTTTGGGTAAATACTCAAGAGTAGAATTATTCATCCTATAGTATTTCTATTTTTAATTTTTTGAGGAACCTCTAACTGTTTTCCACAGAGGCTGCATGAACTTATATTCCCACCAACAGTGCATGAGGGGATCTTTTTCTCCACATCCTCACCAACACCTGTTCTTTCTTGTCTTTTTTATTTCAGCCATAGTGATATGTATAAGGTGATATCTTATTATGGTTTTGATTAGCATTTCCCAGAAGATCAGCAGTGTTGATCATCTTTTCATGTGTCTATTGGCCATCTGTATGTCTTCTCTAGAAAAAATGTCTTTTCAGGTTTTCTGTTCATTTTTTAATCATAGTACTATAATTAGTGTTGAGTTGTATAAGTTCTTTATATATTTTGGATATTAATCCCTTTTCAGAATTATCATTTGCAAATATCTTCTCCTATTCAGTAGGTTGCTTTTCTGTTTTGTTGATGGTGGTTTCTACCACTGTATCAAAGCTTTTAATTTTGATATAGTCCCAATTATTTATTTTTGCTTTTGTTTCCCTTGCTTGAGGAGACATATCTAGAAAGATTTGTTACAGCCAATGTCAGATAAATTACTGTGCTCTTTTCTCGGATTTTTATGGTTTCAGCTATCACATTTAGGTTCTTAATCCATTTTGAGTTTATTTTTGTGTATGCTGTAAGAAAATGGTCCAGTTTTAATCTTTTGCATGTAGCTGTCCAGTTTTTCCAATGCAATTTGTTGAATATACTTTTTCCCATTGCATATTCTTGCCTCCTTTTTTGATGATTAATTGACCATATCACTGTGGGTTTATTTCTGAGTTTTCTATTATGTTCCATTGATCTATGTGTCTATTTTTGTGCCAGTATCATACTGTTTTGGTTACTACAGGTTTGTAGTATATCTTGAAACTTGGAATTGTGTTACCTCCAGTTCTGTTCTTCTTTCTCAAGACTGCTTAGGCTATTTGGGTTCTTTTGTGGTTTCATACAAATTTTAGTTCTATTTGTTCTAGTTCTTGTCACATGCTGTTCTTGAACTAATTACTGCCAAAGAGGATGGAAAAGCCCAAAGACTGATCACAATAAGGTAATTCCTTCATTGTACTTTTGCTTCCCCACAGAAAAGGAATGGAATAAATGTTGAGTGAGTAACCATAATGTTTACCACAATGGGATCAGTGCAAGGAGAATAAGCCAGGGAAATAATGGAGAAGTAGACATGGAAAGAAGACATTGGAGGCTGACTGGTACCACCTTTGCCAGTGGTAGAGAAATAAATACTACAAGCCAAGCAAAATAGTGAAGGTAAAAGAGAAGGAGAAATGACAATTTAAAGATAGATGAGAACTATTTTATAAAAAGGGGGATGCTTGGGGCGCCTGGGTGGCGCAGTCGGTTAAGCGTCCGACTTCAGCCAGGTCACGATCTCGCGGTCCGTGGGTTCGAGCCCCGCGTCAGGCTCTGGGCTGATGGCTCAGAGCCTGGAGCCTGTTTCCGATTCTGTGTCTCCCTCTCTCTCTGCCCCTCCCCCGTTCATGCTCTGTCTCTCTCTGTCCCAAAAATAAATAAACGTTGAAAAAAAAAAAAAGGGGATGCTTAACTTTTGCAAAATATGGGTATTTATTACTAAAGCTATGGTATTTTTCTGAGAGGAAGAAGAGGTTATACTTAAAGAGGATAAGAGAAAAATAAGAAGACAGTACTATCTTTTAATGTTATCTCATGTTTTGGGATAAGGGTTACATATGAGAAAGACTAACCTATTGATCCTGTTTCTATGGATGTATTTTATTTACATGGAAAGATTCAACCACATAAGGGTTGAAATATTACTTGGTTTGTTAAAAGTAGGCAGAGTATATAGATAATGAGGAATTCAACTGTACGTAAAATCAATGGACTTGTCTTTTTGATGGGCTGTAATGAGCCTTCTCCTGTGCATACAGGAAAATGCATGCTCCTTATAGAAAGCCTATCTCTACATCTCTTCCAGGATTTCTGCTCCAGGGAAAGATTTACCATTTCATGGTCAAAAGTGTGTACCTGTACCAGCTCCAAATTGTACACTATCACTATCCAAAGGTGTCAATACATATCCCTCTGGGACTGACAAACTCCCCTCCCAAAGAAGGAATTTTCAGGCCATAGGGAAATATCGATAACCACAAGGTTTCTTGTAATAGTATTATTTCAGGTGGGAAGTGAGAACCATACCTAGTAGTGGTAATCATTCTAAAAGGTTTGCCTCTTTAGCAAGTTTAATTCCAAACCAGCCCAGACCTCAAAATATAGGCAACAGAGCAGACCTCTGTGTTTGAAAAAGTGTCTGTGACTAAGGGGAGGACCAAGGAGGAAAACACATCTGATTCCAAGACAGAACCTAGGGATCAAAATCTGTCACAAGCCAAGTGAATTTTAAGATGTCAGGGTCATAGAGCCAACCTTAGGGCAGAAGTTTTTAGGAAATTCCCTTCCTGGTTCATTTGGGGTAAAACAAAAAACATGAAACCTATTGAGACCTCAAGCTTTTGATTAATTTTTATGTTGATTAGTTTGCCATATAAGAACTTAATTACTTCAGTGCCTATAGAGAATAATCCTAGGCATATGTACAGTGTCTCCAAATATGTTTGTTTTTAAAAACTGGGCTTTTTAATGATACAACATTATATTCCTGTTAAATTATAGCAAAGCTGTCCTTTCTGGCCCTTCATCATTTTCTTTCATTTTCTCAGAATTCTCCTTCTGGCCAAATCCAGGCTGCATGTTGGAGTTTCACTTATGAAAGTGTTACAAAGTCATTTTTGCATTAACACCCTGGCATGATAGCTGGTAGAAATATATATGTATAAAGACTATTTATGGTGTAAATAGACATTGCCAGGGAGTTGTAGTTAAGACATGGTTAAGGGTGCAGTGCTCAGCAAGAAGGAGTTCTGTGAGAATTTCAGCATACCAAGCAAATTTGAAGGTAGTGGAGTGCCCTTGGGTCACACAGTTCCATCTCAGTCAAACAAGCTAAAGCCTTGTGGAAATGAGTTTAACGACAGCTTCACAGACGTGCAATTCACCATGAGGCAATTTTCTTTACCTAGTAAAGCCTAATCTTTTAATGTTTGAAACTCGTGGTTTCTAAAATGAGCATCTAGTATCCAGCTGCTAGTTCCCTCTCATATGCCATGACTGCAGTGGTCTTATGCTCCTGCCGCACATCTGCTTTAACCTTAAGGATGACTTTGCCTTGTGAAAGTTTTTTCAAAGTTTAAGCAGAAACATTTCAGCCAAGAAGACTCAAAAACCATTTACAGTCTGGGAACTAGAATCCATCATATTTCTTCTCTGATGGAAAAGAATATCTAACAGATTGTTTAATTTGAAAAAGGGAATGAGTGGCCTCTTGATGAATTAATTGCTTTAGTTCCTGACATAACTGGGAGAAGCCTGATAAAAATGTCTTTATATATAATCATTAACAGTGGGACTTTTTAGGGGGTTGGTGATAGCCTGTGGATAAACAAAGGAATTAACTTACTTCATTCTAAAGCTGTATGCAAATCCATCTTTCATTGTTAAAGGGCAGTTAAGAAAATTACCAATTTCTTTGAAAGATCTAGTTTGTTCCTTTTATCATTGGACAGTTAATTTATGAATAGTGGACCTAAAAATTCAATATTTTCTTCCCTGTGGTAATATGTTTGCAGTAAATGAGACATTAACCTTTTAAAATCTTTGCCTGAAACCATGAGCCAAATGGTTTTAACAGACATCATTGGGGCCTTTTTTTGTTCTTGTAGTGGTGAGGTGTGCTTCCTACTACAGCTTGATCACTGTGCTTTTGAATTGTGAATCAGGGGCGCCTGGGTGGCGCAGTTGGTTGAGCGTCCGACTTCAGCCAGGTCACGATCTCGCGGTCCGTGAGTTCGAGCCCCGCGTCGGGCTCTGGGCTGATGGCTCAGAGCCTGGAGCCTGTTTCTGATTCTGTGTCCCCCTCTC
The DNA here is from genome assembly GCF_028749965.1 of Puma concolor. NCBI lineage: Eukaryota > Metazoa > Chordata > Mammalia > Carnivora > Felidae > Puma > Puma concolor. Next base: position 157,680,683 of record NC_141674.1, read on the forward strand.
TCTCTGCCCCTCCCCCGTTCATGCTCTGTCTCTCTCTGTCCCAAAAATAAATAAACGTTGAATTGTGAATCAGCATAGAATTCCACAATGCAAGCTAATCAGTTCTCTGATAATCTTCTGTGTTGTAATTCCCAGTAACACATTGAATCCACTGGGCTCTATAGTTGCTTTGCCTAAGATAAGTGATCCAACTTTCTTATGTCTTGTAGACTGATAGTCAAAATTTAAACAACCTTTTCTTTGCTTTTTAAAAATATTAGATAATTTTTGCTATTTTTCAGACATTTTGTAATATTTTACAATGGGGAAATTTTTAAAATCCTACTTGCATTAAGGAATAGCATGAGTATTGATAATAATGCCAGACTCTCACAGTGGATCATGGGAAATTTATGAAGATTTACTAACTTGGACAATCCTAGACCTTCTTTTTGTACTTTCTATATAACTGCTATTTTTAATCCTATTTTAAAATCAAGATATAAAATTATAATTCTATTTTAATACACATGTGTATTTTGTACACATATTAGAGGAAAGAAAATATATAAAAAACAAATATCAAAAATATATTAGTAACTATCTTCTGTTTTTGATCATATGCACTTTTGTTTTTCTTTTGTCTTTTTTAAATTTGTAACTTAAAAAACAATGAATACATGTTACGTCTATAGGGAAAAATGTTTTTAAAACATTCTTAAACTCTTGTCCTCTGAGGATGTCTTTTCAGATATGTTGGAAGGGAAGCCCAGATTTGATAGAACTAGTATTTGGCAATTCACTAATTTCTTGCCGTGCTTTATCTTGTGGGGGGCACAATAAAAATAGGTCAAGATATTGCAAAACTCATCTATACTTTTTGCTTTTTAAAGTATTTACTATATAAAAAAGGTCTTACAAGAATTTAAAAATAAACATTAAGGGTTTTTAAAGATTTTTTTTTACTTCTCATGTGTTTCATGTTCTACTTTTTAATTTTTTTTAATTTTATTTTTTTTATCATGATAAGTGTACTTTTTAATCCTCATCCCCTATTTCACCCATCCTCCCACCCACCTCCTCTCTGGTGGCAACCAGTCTGTTCTTTATAGTTAAGAATATGTTTCTTGAGGGGCGCCTGGGTGGCGCAGTCGGTTAAGCGTCCGACTTCAGCCAGGTCACGATCTCGCGGTCCGTGAGTTCGAGCCCCGCGTCAGGCTCTGGGCTGATGGCTCAGAGCCTGGAGCCTGTTTCCGATTCTGTGTCTCCCTCTCTCTCTGCCCCTCCCCCATTCATGCTCTGTCTCTCTCTGTCCCAAAAAAAATAAATAAACGTTGAAAAAAAAAATTAAAAAACAAAAAAGAATATGTTTCTTGATTTCTTTCTCTCTCTGTCTCTTTTCCTTTGCTCATTTATTTTGTTTCTGAATTCCACATATAAATGAGATCATATGGTATTTGTCTTTCTCTGACTGACTCTTTTCCCTTAGCATTATACTCTGTAGCTCTATCCATGTTGTTGCAAATGGCAAAATTTCATCCTTTTTTATGACTGAATAATATTCCACCGTGTGGGGGGGGGTTGGGGTTTTTTTGTTTTTTGGGGGTTTTTTTGGTGTGTGTGTGTCTGCTATGCGTGTATGCTATGCCATCTTTATCCATTCATCTATGGATGGATATGGCCTGCTTCCATAGTTTGGCTATTGTAAATAATGCTTCAATAAAGATAGGGGTGTATATATCCCTTTGAACTATGTTTTTTGTACTTTGGGGGAAATATCCAACGTGATTACTGGATCATAGAGTAGTTCTATTTTTAATTTTTTAAGAATACTTAAAAAACAGCCATACTGTTTTCCAGAGTGGCTCCACCAGTTTGAATTCCTATAAACAGTGCAAGAGAGTTTGCCTTTCTCCACATCCTTGCCAAAACTTGCTGTTTCTTATGGTTTTGAGTTTAGCCATTCTGACAGGTATGAGGTGATCTCATTTTAGTTTTGATTTGCATTTCCTTGATGATGATTGATGTTGAGCATCTTTTCATGTGTCTGTTGGCCATCTGCATGTCCTCTTTGAAGAAATGGCTATACATGTCTTCTGTCCATTTTTAAATTGGATTATTTGTTTTTTGGGTGTTGAGTTGCATCAGTTCTTTATATATTTTAGATTCTAACACTTCAATGTATATGTCATTTGCAAATATCTCCTCCCATTCAGTAGGTTGCCTTTTAATTTGTTGATTGTTTCCTTCACTGTGCAGAAACTTTTTTTATTTTGATGTAGTGTCAATAGTTTTATTTTTGCTTTATTTCTCTTGCCTCAGGAGACCTATCTAGAAAAATACTGCTACAGCTAACATCAGAAGCATTACTGCAGTGCTATCTTCAAGGATTTTTATGGTTTAAGGTTTCACATTTAAATCTTTAATACACTTTGTGTTTGTGTTTGTTTATGGTAAAAGAAAGTAGTTCAGTTCCATTCTTTTGCATGTAGCTGTCCAGTTTTTCCAACACCATATGTTTAAGAGACTATCTTTTTCCATTGTATATCCATTCCTCCTTTGTTGGAGATTAATTGACCATATAATTAATTGACCATATAACTGTGTGTTTATTTCTCGGTTTTCTATTCTATTCCATTGATCAATGTGCCTAGTTTTATGCCTGTACCATACTGTTTTCATTACTACCACTTTGTAATATAACTTGAAATCTGGAAGTGTGAAATTGCCAGTTTTGTTTTTCTTTTTCAAGATTGTCTTGGCTACTTGAGGTCTTCCATAAAAATTTTAGGATTCTATATTCTGGTTCTGTGAAAAATATTGTTGCCTTTTTGATAGGGATTGCATTAAACCCATAGATTGCTTTGAGTAATATAGACGTTTTAACAATATTTGTTCTGCAAACCCATGAGTACAGAATGACTTTCCATTTCCTTACATCATCTTGAACTTCTTTCATCAGTGTTTTATAATTTTCAGAGTATATTTCAGAGTAATTTTCAGAGTAATTTTCAGAGTATTTGAGGTCTTCCATAAAAATTTTAGGATTCTATATTCTGGTTCTGTGAAAAATATTGTTGCCTTTTTGATAGGGATTGCATTAAATCCATAGATTGCTTTGAGTAATATAGACATTTTAACAATATTTTTTCTGCCAACCCATGAGTATAGAATGACTTTCCATTTCCTTACATCATCTTGAACTTCTTTCATCAGTGTGTTATAATTTTCAGAGTACAGGCCTTTTACCTCTTTGAGTTTAACTTATTCCTAGGTATCTTATTGTTTTTGGTGTAATGTAAATGGGATTGTTTTCTTAATTTCAATTTCTGCTGCTTTATTACTAGTATACAGAAGGCAATAGGTTTCTGTACATTGATTTTGTATTCTGGGACCTTACTGAAGTCTTTTATCAGTTCTAGTAGTTTTTTGGTGGAATCTTTAAGGTTTTCTCTATACAGTATCATGTCATCTGCAAATAGTGAGAACTTTATCTCTTCCTTACCAATTTGGATGCTTTGTATTTCTTTATGTTGTCTAATTGCTATGGCTAGGACTTCTGGCACTATTTTGAATAAAACGGTGAGAGTAGACATCCTTGTCTTATTCCTGACTTTAGGGGAAAAGCCCTTAGTTTTTCACCATGAAGTATTATGTTGGCTTTTTCTTATAAGACCTTTATTATGTTGAGGTATGTCCCCCCCTAGACCTACTTTGCAGAGGGTTTTTATCATAAATTGATATTGTGCTTTGTCCAATGTTTTTTCTGCATCTAATGAGGTGATCAGATGGTTTTTATCCTTTCCCTTATTGACATGATGTCATTGATTGTTTTGTAAATATTGAACCACCATTGAATCCCAGGAATAAATCCCACTCATTTGTGGTGTGTGATTTTTTAACTATATTGTTGGATTCAGTTTGCTAATATTTTGTTGAGGATTTTTGCATCCATATTCATGAGAGATATTGACCTATAGTTGTCTTTTTTTGTGGTGTCTTTGTGTGCTTTTGGGATCAGGGTGATACTGGTCTCATAGAATGAATTTGGAAGTTTTCCTTCCTCTTGTATATTTTGGAATAGTTTGAGAAGAGTAGGTATTAACTCTTCTTTAAGTGTTTGATAGAATTTGCTAGTGAAGTTGTCTGGTCCTGAACGAGTGTTTTGTTTGTTTTTATTATTTCTGATTCAATTTCGTTATTGCTAATATATCTGCTTAAATTTTCTATTTCTTCCTGATTCAGTTTTGGTAGGTTATATGTTTCTAGGAATTTACATCATCAAGGGTATTTTAAGGTAATTGTAAAAACATCACCTTTTATTGCCGATGAATTTCTTAGTAAACTAGAAATAAAAGTATTTTTTTCTTGAAATTATAATCTACCAGAAAGTGAGAAACAAGGAGATATTGAAGTCATGTTCTTCTAAGGTGAAGATAAGACCAAGACCCCACTAACACTATTAGCATTCATTATTTTTCTGAAAGTTTTAGAAAATGAAATTAAACAATATAATAGATAAAAGTATGAGTATTAGAAAAGAAGGGGCAAAATTGCCAAGATTATTATTACTTATAGGTGATATGAATGTCCACGGATGAAAACCCAAGTATATCAGCAAATAAATACTTAATGAAACCATTTATAAAATAAGTTGGCTATACTTGATTACACAAAAATTCAGGGTCTCCCTATATATGTTATTCACAATATCAGTAGCAAAAAGAATGAAAAAAAAATCTCTCCCATTTAAAATAACTACTAGAGGGGCGCCTGGGTGGCGCAGTCGGTTAAGCATCCGACTTCAGCCAGGTCACGATCTCGCGGTCCGTGAGTTCGAGCCCCGCGTCGGGCTCTGGGCTGATGGCTCAGAGCCTGGAGCCTGTTTCCGATTCTGTGTCTCCCTCTCTCTCTGCCCCTCCCCCGTTCATGCTCTGTCTCTCTCTGTCCCAAAAATAAATAAACATTGAAAAAAAAATTAAAAAAAATAATAATAACTACTAGACAGGGCCAGAGAGGGAGGTAAGATGGTAGAGTAGTAGGAGGACCCTGGGCTCGCTTCTTCCCTCAAGCACAGCTGGATAAATATCAAATCATTCTGAATACCCAAGAAATTGATCTGAGAACTGACAGAACAAAATGCACAACTATAGGAGAGAAGAGGCCGCAACATGAATATAGGAGGTGCAGAGATGTAATTTGGGGGAGAAAAGGGTCACAGATGCTGTAGAGGGGAGGGAGCCCTGGTCACAGAGAGAGACGAGAGAGAGGGGCACAGGGGGAAATCACACAAGGAAAACACTTCCCCAAAGATATTGACTGGGAACATGAGAGGGGCTAATTTTCATGGGGTTTTACAACCAACAGGGCTCAAAGACCAGAGTTGTAGAGGTGTTCAGCATGGCCAGTGTGGAACCATGGGGGCACTGTGGTGCTCCTGTGGAGAAGTAGAGCAGATAGCCCAGGAGCAGAGGGCATGATCTGAGGATCCCCTGGAACACATTGGGAGAGACGGTTCCCCTCCTTGGAGCTATTCTGGGAGAGGTGGCATTGCCTGTCTGGGGACAAAAGAGCTGGTAGGCACCATTACCATCCCCTGTCCCTCAGCATAGGTACACAGACATTGGCTGAGGGCAGCTAACCTGGACATTGTCTCTTAGCCGTGCTTTATTCCAAAATCTACTCCCTTGTGCTTTGGAATGACTACCCTTCTGGGACAAACCTGCATCATTCCCAGCACAATCAAACCTTACCCTAGAGGACAAGCATGGGTCCATGCCATGCCAGCTCCCTAAAATTTGGAGTTTTAAAAGTCAGCTGGCCAGCCTGGGATTGAGCACAGGTGCACTGCACTGCTGGGTGGGCAAACAACCTGGAAACAGTCAGGGTGAAGGCAGGGATCTGAGGGATGCCTGGGACACATGAGCAGAGATTGTTCACTCTTCTAGGAGGGCTTCCCTGACAGTGGTGGATGAGAACTCCCCTCTCCAGGATGGGGGAGGGGGCTGGCACCATTTATCTCCCTACCCCTCAGAATAAGCTGGCTTCGGTGAGCAGCACAGCACCAACAATGGTGGCCCTAACTGCTTACACCAAGCCGGCTCCCTTGCTCTCTGCAGGTGCTGCTTTTCTAGGGCAACAGTGCCTGGGAACCAGAGCAGCAGGCCTCTCCCCCAGAAGACCAGCACAAACAGCACCCCTCCTGCATGCACCATGTCTGCTACAAAGCTTTAGCTCTAGAGGAAATAGCATCAGATCTCTTTTAACAAGCAGACCAGAGCACACCTCGTTAAAACTCACCACACTCTGGCCAAGATCCAAACACACCCCACTCTAGTCAAGGAAAAACTCTATAGAGTAGTGACCTGAGAGAAAGAGCAGCCAAAACACAGCAGCAGAGTGCACGTAGCATGCATCAGAGACACTTCCTGAAGTTCCAGGCCCTGGACAGTATAAGACCTCCTCTTCATAAAGCCATTAGTCTCAGGAGGAGGAAACATAACAGGCTTTCCTAACACAAAGAAGAAGAGACCTAGACAAAATTCAAAGACAGAGGAATTCATTCCAAAAGAAAGAACAAGAAAGGTCACAGCCAGAGACCTAATCAAAACAGATATAAGTAATATTCTTGATCCAGAATTTAAAGCAACAATCATAAGGATACTAGCTGGACTTGAGAAAAATATAGAATACATCAGGGAGTCCCTTACCACAGAGATAAAAGACATAAAAACTAGTCAGGCCAAAATTTTAAAAAATGCTATAACTGAGTTGCAAAACTGATTGAATGTAATAGCCACAAGGGTGGAAGAAGCAGTGAACAAATAAGTGATATAGAAGATAAAATTATGGAAAATAATGAAGCTGAAAAGAAGAAGGAAAGAAAAATAGTGGATCACAGATATAGACTTAGGGAACTCACTGACTCCATAAAGCATAATATCATTTGTATCATAGGAGTCCTAGAAAAAGAGAGAGAAAATGGGGAAGAAGGTTTATTGGAGGAAATTGTAGCTGAAAACTTCAACTTCCCTAATCTGGGGAAGGAAAGAGACATCCAACTCCAGGAGACACAAAGAACTCCCATCAAAATCAATAAAAGCAAGCCAACACCAAGACATATTGTAGGTAAATTTGCAAAATATAAAGAAAAAATCCTAAAAGCAGCAAGAGAAAAGAAGTCCCTAATTTTCAAGGGAAGACAAAGTCAACAGCAGATCTCTCCACAAAAACTTGGCAGGATAGAAGGGAGTGCCATGATATATTCAACATGCTGAATGGGAAAAATTTGCAGCCAAGAATACTCTATCCAGCAAGGCTGTCATTCAGAATAGAAGGAGAGATAATGAGTTTCCCAAACAAACAAAAACTAAAGGAGTTCAATGTCCACTTAACCAGGCCTGTAAGAAATATTAAAAGGGACTGAAAGAGACCAAAAGCAACGATTAGAAAAAAAGAAAATCTCCGGAAACAACAACTTAACAAGTAACACAATGGCACTAAATTCTTATCTATCAATAATCACTCTGAATGTAAATGGACTAACTCTAATCAAAGACGCAGGGTGTCAGAATGGATTAAAAAGAAACCCAAAAACACAAGACCCATGTGTATGCTGCCTACCAGAGACTCTTTTTAGACCTAAAGACACCTGTAGATTGAAAGTGAGGGGATGGAGAACTATTTGTCACGCTAATGGACATCAAAAGACAGCTGGAGTAGCCATACTTACATCAGACAAACTAGATTTTAAGCCAAAGACTGTAACCAGAGATGAAGAAGGGCACTATATCATAATAAAGAGGACTATAAAACAAGATCTAACAATTGTAAATATTTATGCACTCAACTTGGGAGAACCCAAATATATAAAACAATAACAAACATAAACTCATTGATAATAGTACAATAATAGTTGCGGACTTTAACACCCCACTTACAACAATGAACAGATCATCTAAGCAGAAAAACAAAAAGGAAACAATGGCTTTGAATGACACACTGGACCAGATGAACTGAACAGATGTATTCAGAACATTTCATCCTAAAGCAGAGAATACACATTCTTTTTGAGTGCACATGAGCCATCCTCTAGAATAGATCACACACTGGGTCATAAATCAGGCCTTAATAATTACAAAAAGATTGAAATAATACCATCCATATTTTCCAGACACAACACTATGAAACTTGAAGTCAACCATAAGAAAAAATTTGGAAAGACCACAAGTACATGGAAGTTAAAGAACTTCCTATTAAAGAATGAGTGAGTTAACCAGGAAATTAAAGGAGAAATAAGAAAAAAATACTTGGAAACAAATGATAATGAAAATACAGTGATCCAAAACCTTTGAGATGCAGCAAAAGCAATACAGGTCGGAAGTATATAGTAATACAGGCCTACTTCAAGAAACAAGAAAAATCTCAAATAAAGAACATAACCTTACACCTAACAGAGGTAGAAAAAGGGCAACAAATGAAGCCTAAAATCAGCTGAAGAGAGAAATAATAAAGATAAGAGCAGAAATAAATGATATAGAAACAAGTAGAAAAGAAACAATAAAACAGATCAAATGAAAACAGGAGCTGATTCTTGAAAAAATTAATTAATAAAATTAATAAACCCCAAACCAGACTAATCAAAAAGAAATGAGTAAGGACCCAAATAAATAAAATCATGTATGAGAGAGGAGAGATCACAGCCAACAGCAAAGAAATGCAAACAATTATAAAAGAACATTGAACTGGACAATCTAGAAGAAATGGATAAATTACTAGAAACACATAAACTACCAAAACAGAAACAGGAAAAAATAGAAAACTTGAACAGACAGATAACTAGCAAAGAAATTGAATCAGTAATCAAAAATATCCCAAGAAACAAAGGTCCAGGGCCAGATGGTTTCCCAGGGGAATTCTACCAAACATTTAAAGAAGAATTAATACCTATTCTTCCCAAACTGTTCAAAAAATAGAAATATAAGGAAAATCTCCAATCTCATTCTATAAGGCCAACATTACTTTGATTCCAAAACAAGACAAAGACCCCATTAAAAAGAAGAATTACAGGCCAATATCCATGATGAACATGGATTCAAAAATTCTCAACAAAATAACCAGCAAATCAAATCCAACAGTACATTAAAAGAATAATTCACCATGATCAAGTGAGATTTACTCCTAGGCTGCAGGATGGTTCAATATTTGCAAATCAATCAACGTGATACACCACATTAATAAAAGGAAGGGTAAGAAGCATATGATCCTCTCAAGATGGAGAAAAAGCATTTGACAAAGTACAGCAAATTCTTTGTCAAAAGCATTTGACAAAGTACAGTCCAAATTCTTATGGACTGCAAGAACAAATATTGTTAAAATGTTTATACTACCCAAAGCATTCTACACATTTAATGCAGTCCCTATCAAAATAACACCAGCATTCTTCACAGAGCTAGAACAAACAATCCTAAAATTCGTGTGGAAACACAAAAGACCCTGAATAGCCAAAGCAATCTTGAAAAACAAAACAAATGCTTGAGGTATCATAATTCCAGACTTCAGATTGTATTTCAAAGCTGTAGTGACCAAGACAGTATGGTTTGGGCACAAAAACAGACACATAAATCAATGGAGCAGAATAGAAAATCCAGAAATGACCCACAACTATATGGTCAACTAATCTTCAACAAAGCAGAAAAGAATATCCAATGGAAAAAAAGACAGTCTTCTTAACCAATGGTGTTGGGAAAACAGGGCAGCAACATGCAGAAGAATGAAACTGGACCACTTTCTTACACCATACACAAAATAAATTCAAATGGATGAAGGACCTAAATATGAGACAGGAAACCATCAAAATCCTAGAGGAAAAAATGGGCAGCAACATCTTTGACCTCGGCTATAGCAACTTATTATTAGACATGTCTTCAGCGGCAAAGGAAACAAAAGTAAAAAATGAACTGTTGGAACTTCATCAAAATAGAAAAATTCTGCACAGTGAAGGAAACAATCAACAAAACTAAAAGGCAACCGACAGAATGGGAGAAGATATTTGCAAATGACATATCTGATATTTAGTATCCAAAATCTATAAAGAACTTATCAAACTCAACACCCAAAAAATAAATGATCCAGTTAATAAATGGGTAGAAGACATGAATAGACACCTTTCCAAAGACATCCAATTTCATAGCATACATATGAAAAGATATTCAACATCACTCGTCGTCAGGGAAATACAAAATCAAAACCATGATGAGATATCACCTCATACCTGTAGCATTAACAACACAAAAAGCAACAGGTGTTGGTACAGATGCAGAGAATGCAGAACTGTCTTACACTGTTGGTGCGAATGCAAACTTGGTGCAGCCACTCTGAAAAACAGTTTGGAGGCTCCTCAAAAAGTTAAAAATAGGACTACCCTATGACCCAGCAATTGCACTACTAGGTATTTACACAAAGGATACAAAAATACTGATCCTAAGTGACACATGCACCTGATGTTTATAGCAGTATTATCAACAATAGCCAAATTATAGAAAGAGCCCAAATGTCTATTGACTGATGGATGGATAAGGAAGAGGTGATATGTATATACAATGGAATATTAGTACTCAGCCATTGAAAATAATGAGCAAACAACTGGCTTTAGAAGCATAAAGCGGAAGCATAAACATTGCCATGGATACATTGGGTACCGACTCAAATAGATACCTTCTTTGTTCTTGTTAGCAGCAGCTCACTATGATGTGTGTGCTATTCTCACATCCATGTTCTCAAAAAACCACAATCTTAGCATCAGCACCAGAAAATTAGAACAGGAACCATTTTAGCCAAAGATTGTCATTTCATCCCCTCTACCTGGGATTGACTTGGGAAAAGTCATGTGATTCAACACTGCCCAAAGAACCATGGGGAGAAGTCTACTAGGGTAACTTCTGAGAAGGATTTTCCACTGATAAAAAGAGATATACAGAAAGCAACATGTCTCTGAATGTGGGTCTAAGTGACCCAGTGGTGCCAGATGTGTAAGCTCTCTTGCCATTGTAGCAGCTCAAGCATTAGGATAAATGCTATTGCCCTGAGGAAACATGTTGAAACCTGGGGATGTGATGTCACTGCTAAGCCACTTAACGGAACACACAGAGGAAATTTTGTTATCCGCAGTTAATTGTTATCTGTGTTTAAGTAATTTTGATTTGAATCTTCTATAACTTGCAACCAGAAGCATCCTAACATGTACTACCATTAAGGAGTTTATTGTATCATACTTCATCGTAATTATGACCCACATTTTTGCACATTTTAATATATCCAAAAAGGGATTCATTCACCTTACAATTGATACTATCTTAAATTCATTGAATGAAAGCAATTTTTTCTTTCGTAAGCTTAATATTCAATGTTAAAATATACAAGAGCACTGGGGCATCTGGGTGGCTCACTGGTTAAGCATCTGAATTTTAATTTTGGTTAAGGTCGTAATCTCACAGTTGTGAGAATGAGCCCCAGGCTCCACACTGAGCATGAGGCCTGCTTAAGATTTTCTTTCTCTCTCCCTCTGCCCTTCCCCTGCTCACTCACATGCATGAACCCTTTCTTTCTCTTCTCTTTCTCTCTCTCTCTCTCTCTCTCTCTCTCTGTCTCTCTCTCTCTCTCTCTGGAAAATAAATAAATAACTATATACATGTATATACATATACACATACATAACATACAAGAGCACTACATTAAACAGTGGTACCATTGTGATATTCTAAGGTATCTGGCCATTGATAGAACCTAAGGCAATCAATATTAAGCTGATCCAAAACAAAATAATAAATCATCCATTATATTAGTTACAAAATACAACTACAGAGCATGAACTATTATGGTGAACTCAAGATAAAGCAGTCAAGAGTAAGATATCTTCTGATTCTTCTCAAATATATTCTTATATATAGTTAACATTCATTTTGCTGAAGTAACATAGCTATTTGCTTTGAAAATACAAAGTTGTTTCTGATTAATTGAACATAAATCATTGAATGCCAGCAGTGACTCTTGTGTAACAGGAAACTTCTGCTGGGCATTGGGGATGGAATCTAGTAACTCATAACACTTTAGGAAGATAAAACAGGCATACAAGTAACTATAACATAGAGCAGTGTCCCAGTCCTGATATTAACTACTACGTGAACACCAACGAGGTAAAAATGGATACTCTACAATAGTATTGGGAAGTATTATGAAGAATTTAGACAGGTCAAGATACAGTGGGGTAACAATATTCCAAACAAAGAAACCTGTTCTAAGCAAACTCATAGAACCTACTATGGTTAGAGAGTTTTCTAGGAACAGTGAGGCCTACCAATAAAATGTTAAAATGAATAGAATAATGGGAGACAGTGTTGACAGGTAGGCTGAGGATAGATGTATGCTCATTCACCTACATCTTCTAGAAAGACTTATGAATGAGAGCTTGTTTGGAGGTTCTAGCAGGGGAGCGCAGCTACTCGTATACCCTTGACCGAAGAACGGTCCTCCTCTATCGGGGAAGGTCGTCCTCTTCGACCGGGCGCGCAGCTTCGGGAGGGACGCACATGGAGCGGTGAGGGAGGAAGGGGACACCCGCCTAGCCAGCCAGATCAGCCGAATCAACCCTGGCGATCAATGGGGTGACAGATGTCGCAGCCAGATCGCCCTCACATCCGAAAGACTTATGAATGAAATTCTAGTCTTTGACCCCTAACCATTACTACCTTCCCACTCTCATTTATGTTGGAATTCCTCAAAAGCAAGATCTGGACCTCCAACTGTCTTTAATATGTTTCCTTATAGTCTTCCCAAGACACAGCACAGTGCAGTGCAGAACCAGAAAGGAAAATGAAACTGAACACTCATAGTCATTATAATTAAAATGAAAATTAAAAAAAAAAACTATCTTCGATGTCAGCTGCTAAACATCTTATGTATTATTTTATTCAATGTTCAAAACAACCTTCTGATGTAGACATGATTTTCATTTTATTTGTGAGAAAATTGAGTTTGAGTACCTTGCTCAAGGTCAAACAACTATTAAATAAGAGCTGTATGGGGCGCCTGGGTGGCGCAGTCGGTTAAGCGTCCGACTTCAGCCAGGTCACGATCTCGCGGTCCGGGAGTTCGAGCCCCGCGTCGGGCTCTGGGCTGATGGCTCAGAGCCTGGAGCCTGTTTCCGATTCTGTGTCTCCCTCTCTCTCTGCCCCTCCCCCGTTCATGCTCTGTCTCTCTCTGTCCCAAAAATAAATAAACGTTGAAAAAAAAAATTAAAAAAAAAAAATAATAAGAGCTGGAATTTGGCTTCAGGTCCACCTAATCCTAAAATTTAAGTTTACATTCACGAAATCCATATGTTTACTATCTTCCAATCTGTTTTCAAGCATGGCTTTAAATAGGCGGAGTTAGCTCCTTAGTTTGCCATGTTGGGAAAGGGATTTGGAGGAATTGTTTTAGTTAGTGGTTCAGAGGTAGTTTTCTGTTTCTTTAGTTTATTTGTTCTTGCAGAGTCCTGTTTGCTTTAGTTTGCTATTTGCATTAAACCTTATGAAGAATGTTCATGGGGAACATTTAATATTTATTAGTAGGAAATAGCCTATAATTACCTATTTCATTAAAAAAATTACTGAATAGCTGTCTACAGATTGGTCAATCCCAACTGATCAACCAGCTAGTGATTTTCTATCAACTTAAAATATTTACTGTTCCGTTGGGCCAAATTTCATTCCATAAGGAATAGAGGGCCAAGCCTAATTGAAGAATAAATCTCAGGCATGCATCATGAGGAATATAGATTTTATTTTATATTCTACAAATAACTTGTCATGGAGGTGCCTGGAACTTCAGAAAAATTTTGGAGTACTGCACACTGAAGTGAAAATAAAATAGAAAAGTATAAAACCTTCCATCTTTTTCTTTCAAACAATTTAAAATCCAAGTCATGTACTTTGTTTTTAAGTATAGACCAGTCTGCAACTTTAAAGGCCACAAAATGCCATAGAAATAAAAGTGGATAGCTAACCTTTGAGGCAGTAGAGACCTAGCCACAATCATTCTGACCTCCATCAGTTTACTCCTTTTGTAGTAGCTTTGTTATTCCTTTATTTGAAGCGCTTTCAAATACTATATAATAGGCTAAAGCTTTTTTTTAATGTTTTTTGATGTTTTATTTATTTTTGAGAAAGCAAAAGTGGGGGAGGGGCAGAGAGAGGGGACAGAGGATCCAACGCAGGCTCCGAGCTGACAATAGCAAGCCCAATGTGGGGCTTGAACGCACGAACTGTGAGATCACAACCTGAGCCAAAGCTGGACACTCAATCAACTGAACCACCCAGGTACCCCTAGCCTAAAACTTTTTTTAACCAAAATCAGTATATACTGGAGCACTACAAAGCAAATATCTGTTATATAATATGGTTATTTGATCAGTAAAATAAAAACACAAAAAGCTGAAATATCAGAGGAAGAAATTGGGTATTAAACATTAAACCCAACCAACCCACATACTGATTTGTATTTGCACATTCAGAAGGAAAAATCCACTAACACCTATTTATTTTCTATGTCAAAGGAGAGCTTTAGTGTTTTAATTAGCTGTATGACATGATTCATTCCAAACTATAGTTTCTCTGCACTTTGCTTGTAATTAATTTTCTTCTTTTTAATCTTTGGAAACTGGTTTTGTCTTCTTCTCCCATTTAATTTCTCTATCTTATGTAATGACTGCCTATTGACTTCAGAATTATCTCTGGATGTGACAAATTAAGGCAGGCTGTAGAAATCAATGAGGATAGAGATATTTGTAATGTTTGTTTTTTGCTTGAAGCCAGGTCATATAAATTAGAAACCATCCAGATGACAGAAAAATCAACGTCTAGTCTCTCCTTTATCCTTCTTTTTTTTCACTTCAGAAATTTCAAAATCTAAGCCATGACAGTGGTTGTTGAAACCTCCAAAACAATTTCACTTTTAAGGGAACACTTTTGAGCTCAACCGAAACCATGGCAATAGAGTTAGGAAAAAGAAAAAAAGAAGGTAATTTGAAAAGACGCATAAAGTTGGTCACGAGTAGCATAAGAAATATTTTAGTAAATACTGTATTTTTGTGTGGCATAGTAGCCCCTAGCTGTACCAAGAACTTTTTTGATTTTAAATTTATAAGGGTAGTTCTAATTCTAATCCAATCCTACATGGATTTTTTCCTACCTTCCCTTGGTGGGTATTTAAATCTTCTTTCTCTCACAGTAATGAACGTTTGCATTCAACAGTATCAGTACATTAACTCATTTGTTCCATCCTGCAATATACCATCACAGCAAATCAGTTAAATAAAAGTCAGTATTTCTTTATGGTTCTATGTCAAGAAGTTTGGTGTGTGAATATTACATTTGGAAGTTGAAACTGTTGCCAAACCAGCAGATTCTGAGAAATAGATGTGGAGAAAGCACACAGTTCTTTTCAGTTCCTGATTCATTCTCTTATTCAAAGACCAAAAAACAGAGAAATATCGAACAAAAGTGTATTTTTTTTCTCCTTGGTAGTTTTGGCTTACCTTTTTATCTTTCTGCTAATATCCATTTAATGAAGAAAGAATAATTGAAAAAAATATACTATGAATATTTATTCCTATGTCTCTTCCTTTTTTAATGTTTATTTATTTATTGAGAGAGGGCAAGTGGGGGAGGGGGAGAGAGAGAGAGGGCGGGGGAGAGAGAAAGAATCCCAAGGAAGCTCCACACTCAGTGCAGAGCCCAACACTGGGCTCAGTTGATCATGAGATCATGACCTCAGCCGAAATCAAGAGTCAGACACCCAACCTACTGAGTCACCCAGGCACGTCCCCATGGTCTCTTTCAGTAGAACATTATATGAGATACTAGTAGACAAATTATTCCACAGACAGATACATTTGGAAAATATTTAATTAAACATGTTTATAGTCACTGTGGAGACTCTTGGGTTTCCTGATATGTTAATATATTAATAAGGGAGGAGTAGAAAGGGTTGCATATGGTATACAACATTCTCAAACTTGTTTGATTATAGAACCCTTCATACAATTTTCTTCAAAATATAAAGCAATTATTGCAGTGTATGTTTTCATGTTTATATAGCTATTTAATTAATGTCTCTCCTCCACTAGACAAATGCTCCAGGAAGCCAAAGACTATCTATTTTTCCTCATCATTTTATCTTCTGTGCCCAGTATAATACAGGACACACGTATATTTAATGATTTCATGGTAGAACTTTACCATACCCACCTACCTCCATACCACTGGCTCTCACTTCCTTGTTCTCTGCTTTTTCTGTTTCCTCCATCAAACTTATGACCATCTGACATAATATATATTTTATCTAGGTTATCATTTATTTTTGTCTTCTCTAATAATCTCTGTCAAAAAGAGCAGAGATTTTTGTTTGCAGTTTCATTCTGCCAACTAATGTTGCAGCAGAGCCTGGAACATAGTATGTCCTCAGTAGACATTTGTTTAATTAATAGGACATCCTCAGTTTTCATCCATTTGACAAAGAAAAGAACCTTAAATATTAATAATGCTCTCTTAATTCCTTTCCTAACATTAAACAATAGCCCTTCCATTGGCCAGAAAACAATAAAATCTCAGGCCAGAAATGACAGATGCTGTTGGTCTAGTTATGGTTTGGGATCAGTAAGGCTCAGGCCTCAATAATGCAAGTATATCCATCTGTTGTTTTGTGTTTGTCAGGTATTTTTAAGGCATACTTTACATATGATACTGTTTGCCCTTTTTAATGTATAGTTCTATGAGTTTTGACAAACCTATACTATCATCACAATCAAGATATAGAATATTTCCACCACCCCAAAAGTTCTATCATATTCTTTTATCATCAGTCTCCTCCTCTCCTTCATTGCACTGTCCAAACAACCACTAATTGATTTATTTCCCTATCATTTTACCTTTTTCACAAAGGACTATGAAAATGGAATTTCATATAGTATGTAGCCTTTTGAGTCTGGCTTCTTTCTTCTAGCATCATGCACTTGAGATTTATCCATGGTGCTACATATCAGCAGTTTATCCTTTTCAGTGCTGAGTGGTATACCATTGTGTGAAGGTACCACAATTTGTTTATCCCTTCACCAGTTCATGACATTTGAATTGTTTCCAGTTTAGGTCAATTATGAATAAAGCTACTAGAAACATTTGTGCACAGATTTTGTGTGGATGTATGTCTTCATTTCTCTTGGATAAATATCTGGAAGTGGAATAGCTGGGTCCCATGATAAGTGTATGCTCAACTCCTTAAATAAACTACAAACCATTTTCTGATGCGGCTGTACCATTTTGTATTCCCACCACTAGCACTGCATGAAAATCCTAGTTGCTCTGCATTCTTGCAGCAGTTGGTCTGGTCAAAATTTTTAACTGAGACATGCTAACAGGTGTGTGGTGAGATCTTGTGAATTGAATCTGTATTCCTCTAATTCCTGACAATTTTGAATAACTTTTCATGTGCTTATTTTCCATCTGCATATATTCTTTGGTGAAGTTTCTATTCAATTTGTTTGCTCATCTCCTTTTTAAAACTGAGGATGATTGTTTTCTCATTATCGGGATTTGATAGTTCTGTACATATTCTATCTAGCGAGCAATCTTTTATAATATATGTGCTTTGTAAATGTTTTCTTTCAGTTTTGCAGCTTGTCCTTGTATTCTCTTAACAGTATGCACTGTGCTTTTTATCCCAAATAATTTTCCTAATATGATATCCTGTTGTGAATTGGAGACAATAAACCAAAACTCTTTTAGTGGAGGTGGCCCTTGGTATGTCAACACATATATTGATTTAGCTTCAAGCCTGTGAGAGTAAACTCTTGGGGGGCGGAATTGAGATAGTTGCTTCTATAGTCTTATTTGGAAATTTGGCTTGCTGTACCATTCAATCAAAACTCCAAATGTATCTCTAATCCCTAACCTGAACATAGGTGGATATGTGGCTAACCTTTGAAGATGAATGTACCTGGTCTCCAGGTTTCATCTGAATCCACAGCAACCAGCAGCATTTACCTAAAAAGGTAAAAATAGACAAACTCGGTAGTGGATTTAACAACCCTCATTTTTAGATCCTTTGAATGAATATAGTGATAAGAATTCGCTCAAAATCCTCCCCGTATCTCTATTACCAAATTAGGTAAATGTAACAAAAAAAGTAGAGGAAGGAAAGATAGCCAGGAGCAAATTGTTTAAGCTCTGTGGGACTTTGGTAGCAAATTACCATGCCTACATCTTCATTGTATTAACTACAAGCAGTAAGAGGATATATTTTACTTATTATATATTTTACTTACTATAAATGTGTTCAGAGTGAGATGCTAATCTCATGCGAGGGATTTTATAGGTTTCAGATTCCTTAGGGTGAGAAATGTTCTTTGTTCTGAGAAAATTACTTCCTGCTAAGTAGTATAGGAGAAAACTCACAGAGTAAGGGGACACGCCAACAGTCTAGGGTAAGATCACTAGCACCAACTGTTAGTATTTGGAGCCTACCATAATTAGATGTAAGAGAAGTAAGTATAACCTCTGAGTTACATTGTATATCCAAAAAAGTGATGGGTTGGAGCAGAGATATTTAATGATTCCTTTGAAAGGCAAAACACCCTTCCAGACATGGCTTTCTAGTGACTATATTGAATGTGAACATATCTAATCAGCTAGAAGAGAGAATTGGTCACCTTGTAACCTCTAAGAGATAGGAAATTTTGGACAGTGGAGCTTCAATAGGTCCCATTGTCAAGGCCACCACTGTTCTGAAGATGGATAAACTTGGCATATTTGACCTGAAGTTGTTAAACCTAAGAATGATTTAAATAACTTTCTTTGTTTTAATTTTGGGTTCTGCCTACAGGCAGATAATGTATTTGTACATAGATGAGCATTTCAGTACACACAACTATTTTATTTCTCATTATATATTGATACATTTGCACTCTGATTTTATACATGAATTAGGATAATATTACCTCACCCTAAAAGACAGAGCTCCTCTTTGGAGTCATTCCCCTCCATCATCATGATGTTTTTGCCCTAACTATATGCTCTCTGTCCCATTATTGTCCTAACATTTCTCTTTAAATTTACTTTAAGTTAACTCACCTTTATTTTTAACTGAGCCTCAGGCTAAAGAATAATATACACGGTTTGTGTACTAGTTACAGTATTTCTCTAAAATGCATAAAAATAAATAACTGCAAAAATAAAAATTACTTATGCATGGGCCTAACATTACCTTGCATATCACACTTTGTAAACGCTGCTCTGTACCTTGGCAGATTTACAAATATAATGCCACCATGTGAAGATCCAGCTGACCTTCCACAGCGACACCGACTCATTAAATGCTTTTAACATTTGAAAATTACATACTAAATAATTACATGACTAGGCCTATCACACAACTGGTCTCTCTGGGCCTTTTTTTTCTTTATAAAATTAAGTCTTTTCAACTCTAAATGATATAATACTAGACAAAACTATGTGAGACACATACAAAGAACAGGGAGGAAAACACAAATGATATGTGACCTTAGTGAATTGAGTTAATCTCTCCGACTTCCATTTTCTTATCAGCAAAATAGATGTAGTAATAGTATTAATGTCTTAGCTTTGTTTTGAGGATTAAATGAGATTAAATGCATAAGATGCACTTCTTGCCATTCATGAACTGTAAGTATATTGGCTAGCTGATGAAAAAGGTGAGTGAATAGAGGAACAAGTAACACCCTGAGGAAACAACCAAACAATTTTCATCTCTTCATAGAGTCAGTCTAACTTTTTTAAATGCAGAGTGGAGCATTGTTCTAGATTATAAGAAATTGACAAGATTTGGTATCCACATTCAAAGAATGATTCTTAATTAAATGCAAGTTAGAAAACATATCTAGTAATGATACTTGGGAAATAATTGGAGATATTTTAGTAGTCACTGGATTCAGATAATATTTGAGAATTATTGTTGGTTTTGTTAGGTACAAAAATGTATGGGATAATGTTTGTTTTTATTTTTTTTAATGTTTATTTATTTTTGAAAAAGAGAGAGACAGAGACAGAACGCAAGCTAGGGAGGGGCAGAGAGAGAAGGAGACACAGAGTCCTAAGCAGGCTCCAGTCTCTGAGCTGTCAGCACAAAGCCTCACACAGGGCTCAAACTCATGAACTGTGAGACCATGACCTGAGATGAAGTCGGACGCTCAACCAACTGAGTCACCCAGTCACCCCTATTCTTTCTTTGTTTTAAGTGATAAGTCCTGAAGTAGTTGGGAATGAAGTACCATGATATCTGCAGTTTACTTTGAAATGATTCAGCAAAGAAATAAAGACAAATGGTTAAAAGATGAAATAAGCAAATTGGGTAAAATGTTAACAATTTTAATTGATGGGGGTGTATCAGGGCTTATTGGACCAAACTTCATATTTTGCTGTGTATTTGAAAATTTTCATGGGGCGCCTGGGTGGCACAGTCGGTTAAGCGTCCAACTTCAGCCAGGTCACGATCTCGCGGTCCGTGAGTTCGAGCCCCGCGTCGGGCTCTGGGCTGATGGCTCAGAGCCTGGAGCCTGTTTCCAATTCTGTGTCTCCCTCTCTCTCTGCCCCTCGCCCGTTCATGCTCTGTCTCTCTCTGTCCCAAAAATAAATAAACGTTGGAAAAAAAAAAAAAAAAAGAAAATTTTCATAATAAAAACTTCTCAAAAATGATCTAAATAGGGAAGGGGTTCCAAAGTATGCTATAAAACAAAGCCAAATGCTAAAGAGTACACTGAATAATCCCACTGTATGCATTGTTCTTATTTCTTCCTCCTCCCCTCCTTTCGTCCTTCTTTCCATTTTTTTCCTTATTCTGGAAGAATAAATAAGAAACTGTAAACCATAATTTATTTTA
Organism: Puma concolor; assembly: GCF_028749965.1. Lineage (NCBI taxonomy): Eukaryota > Metazoa > Chordata > Mammalia > Carnivora > Felidae > Puma > Puma concolor. The sequence continues at coordinate 157,701,608 of NC_141674.1, forward strand.
CAGAAGAGAACTATAATTGGGGGTAAAGAAAAGGAGATGTTCCTTCCATTTTCTTTTTTTCAATATTGTTTGAATTTTTACCGTAGTCATATATTGATTTAACTTCATTTTTTTATGCTTAAATAAAGTAACAGACAAAAATTTTTAAATAGTTATTATTAGCTATTTAACAAAAATAGTGTTTCTCTGAATTAAAATCTTCCCATGAATGTGTCTGGGTACCGTATTCTGAAACTAGTGCTTCCGTGCAGTTTACCAGCTGGAGAGAGTTATTTGACGATAAAGAGAATGAGGGTTTAATCAGGATGCAAAGACCTGAAGAAGAAAAACTGTTGGCACTGCAAACTTGTCATTTATCTGAATAGAAGAAATATCCAAATACTTGCTCTTTATTTTCTACAAATTGCCTTAAAAAAATACAGATTGTTTGAATGGTCATTTTCACTGTTAAAATGCAACTTTTACAATTACTCTCGGGATATATTTTCTTGCCTAAGTTGAACTTCAGTTTGTTTAGAGTATGGACAACTACAAGTATTTTTTTTTAATTTTTTAATGTTTATTTATTTTTGAGAGAGAAAGAGACAGAGTGTGAGCAGGGGAGGGGAAGAAAGAGAGGGAGACACAGAATCCAAAACAGGCCCCAGGCTCTGAGCTGTCAGCACAGAGCCCGACGTGGAGCTCGAACCCACAGACTGCGAGATCATGACCTGAGCCAAAGTCAGATTCTCAACTGACTGAGCCACCCAGGCGCCCCTAACTATAAGTATTCTTAAGCCTTTCATGCCCCTACTCCTCACCTACCTCTTCTTTCCCAAAATGATTAAAAAAGAAATTGAACCGAGCGATGCAGTAACAGGCAGACCGCGAGTCGCTTTGTCAGCAGCTGAAAAGGTTAAGACTCTCAAGGCAATATTAACTTTCCATCACTCGTTCTCCGTCTGTTCTGAGCGTGACAGGGCAGCAGCAGGCACCTCTGGAGCAGTGGAATACAGAGGCTTAGTCCAGCCCATTTGGAAAGCAGAGAGGACCCTCTTCCTACCAAACTGAAACCATTCACTGTGGCAATGTGGATATTCAGCAGGATGCTACTAAGGCTCTTCTCTCCCACCCTGATTGGTTAATGCTCAGGCTATTTGAGCTTGTTAGTGTTTTGGCTATTCCCCCTGCCTGTAGGAATTACATGGGAAGGATAATCAGACACCCACTCACATAATGAATCAAGAAGGACGTCTGTTGCTTGTCCTGTTTCTAGTTTCTGGTGCATACAGTGCTTGAGTGGCATAGAAGGGCCTAAAATTTGTAGGAGACTGAAACATTATAGGGCTTCTTCTGTCACCAGTAAATACCCAGAAGGCCCCGGCCACTACCACCACCACACTGGGGCACAAAGCAGTCAGATGCCTCCACCTCTGATTTGTTTCTGGTTTGCGTGCCTATTCTATATCTCCTTCTCTACAATCTCTAGCCATAATCATTGGGCCAATAATCTCAGCAAGAGTAACCAAGCAGAAAGTCAGAATCAGGCAAACTGCTTCCTTTATCAACCTGTGACAAGTATTTATCATGTACTGGACACTATATAATACTGCTTTGGATACAGAATAAGAGTAGTAAATTGTATATCTGTAAATTCCAGATCTGTACATACACTGTTGAAGTGGATACATGGAGAGACCAACCCCTCAGATTTTATTTAGTAAATTTCAAAATTAAGCTTAGGGATCTATCATTTCATAAATATTTCAACAAAATGCATATAAAATGTGCTTTGTGCTACTATATAATAAAGGGACATTTTTATATCTTCGCTATAAAAATAAAACAGCATTGGCATGGCTGTGATATTTCATACATGATAACAGTTTAATGAAATGACATTTTATGAACTTAAAGCAAACTGATTTTTAAATGATCTCACTTAAAGCAAGCTGCCATGCTCTTTGGCTTTCCATAGTCAGCAGCTATCTTGTTTCATGTTTCACTGTACCAAGCAATGATATTTGTGTGTGAAGCCTCATAAGTCAGAGAAGGAAACAAAAGCAGGAGACACATACTTGCATGGCTCAAAGGCATGTACTGGTTGTGAGAGTTTTGTGTAGAATAATTCAGTCATCTTCTAAAATAATAGTGATGTAAGATCTTAAACATTTGCTTTTTTGATCTATAATCTGACATTAATACTGGATCCATTAAGGTTTATGATTTTATATTTTTGTGCCTCCATTTAGAAAATGGTTGGGCTAATATCCATAACAAATTTAAAAATTAAATTAGAATCTTATTTATAGTTCTCAAGTCTTTCTTGAATATCATGCTTTTAATTCTAAAACAGTCCATTAATAAAGTAAAGGAACATCAATCTAGGATTCTACTTGCAGCCCTCCTATTGATTAGCTGTAGAAACTTAGGCACACTACTTTTCGGCCCTTGATTTCCTGGCCTAATAACTCTGTTCTTACGTTCTGTTGTTAGAGTTTTATTTTCTATTGGCCTGCCTGTGGTGCGAGCAAGGAGGTATCCTTAGATAATATTCTTACAAGCTTAAATTTCTAATTTAGACATGTTTTATATAGGCTTAAAAATGATTAGATGCAAGAAGTAGCCACAGGAACCCAAATAAGAAGTCTGTATGATTCTCTCTTCCAGGACATATATTTTCTTTGGGGGAGGTAAGATACAAAGTTACATATTGTAAACCTTGATGGGTCATTGTATATAGTATTAGACCTAAGGAATGTCATGTTGCAAAGTTTATTCTTTTCACAGTATTGTACTAGGTGTATCTATGATTTGAGCTATATTTTAAGTAATCAATTTTCATTTTTAATTTAAAATTCGAGGCTTATTGAACTAACTTATTTTTAAATATCAGGTAAGAAACTTGTACAGATTATTCAGTCAAAACAGAAACACATTAAAGAAAGATAGCCTGTTCTTTTGGGTAACTTGTTCAAACATTGTTTATTTGTAAAAAAAAAAAAAAAAAAAAAAATTGTGAGTAAACTGACATTCCATGTTTATTTGCTCAAGTACTGTGATTGCTCAGTTCAATCCGGGAACTATCTACTAAGCAATTACTATAGACTTAGATAGATAGAGGGATAAGATAGACAGTATTATGGTTAGTCAGCTTCCCACTAATTTATTCTGATGTACCAATATACTTTAAAAATCCAGTACTGCCTTTTTAAAGAATTTTTTAGGTTACGTAATCTTTCTTTGGTCTATCTCTGTATGAATGATGTATCATTCTATGGATTCAGACAACAAAGCACTCTGCTGTCCTGTTGATCAAAAGAAGTAATTTAGTTGACATCCACATCATTGAAGAATTAGCTGGCCCCTGCATATAGCACTTTAGTTCCACATTCTCTTGGTGCCAAACCCCTAAGATCCCATTAGGAGAAGTGGTGTGATGTGTGAAAGAAAATGAAAGAAAACTTCTTATGAGGTTACCTAGGAGACAGTGTGATTTGATTTGCCTAAAAAAATCATTTAAGACTAAATGACAGATTAGAATATTATTTGTCAGCATTGTACAGGCAATAGTTTTGTAGAATATAATGTTCCACATATCTCTGTAGATACATTCTTTTGATCTAAGCAGTATGCTGTGGAGAGTACCGAGAGGTTACAAAATATGTACCTGACTGTGGAAGACATTTTTTCCCTTAGTTAAAGTCGACCTCACACCCTCCACGTCTCTGAATGCTGCCTCAGTCTATCACCAAAACTGGGAGAGAGATATAATACACTGTGCACCATACAGTGATCCTTAGAGCCATCCCCATGCATCTGGATTTTCCTTGGATCACACAATTCTTCAGGCAGATCTGCTTTAAATACTAATTATGGCAGGTTACCTATGCTTCTCTTTCTACTCTCATTAAAGACCTTGAAATATATTTTTTCTTCTGTGGTTCTTATTTTTAAGCTATCAGCTGTCATGCTATCTAAAAATCTGATACACTATGTCAAAAATTCTTTAATTCGCTTTTTTACTGTAAGTTTGATCAATTTCTGCCTTCCCCCTCCCCCAAATCAACTCTCTTGACTAGCGGGATTGACCTTGTGCAGACCAGAAGTCAAATTAGTGCCCCTTGGACCAGTTGCATCCCACAGATGTCTTTTGTTTTTACACTGAACGGTATTATCAAAAAATTGAGGGGCGCCTGAGTGGCTCAGTCGTTTAAGTGTCCAACTTCAGCTCAGGCCATGATCTCGCCGTGTGTGAGTTCGAGCCCCACGTCGGGCTCTGTGCTGACAGCTTGGAGCCTGGAGCCTGTTTAAGATTCTGTGTGTGTGTCTCTCTCCCCTCTTCCCCTGCTCATGCTCTGTCTCTCTTTCAAAAATAAATATTTAAAAATTTTTTTAAAAATTGAATTAGATGTCAGCATTACAAAATTTCATATAAAAATTTTAGATTTCTGGCTTTTCTCCAATGTGCCCCAGTCTTCTTATTCCAAAGCTTACAACTGGCTCAATGTACTCACTTCCATTGGAGCCTGATCGCCCTAGGCTTTTGAGCTTTGGACCTCTGATCTAGACAGACCTATCATCCTGTAAATGAACATTTTGGATAAATTATTGCCCTAATGTTTCACAAATTTTTGTATGTTGAACTCAACAATGGTCTGAGCATCTTTGCTGATACTATACTTGATTTACTACCTCTCTACAAAGCCATTCCAAAATGAATTTCCTCCATTAACTTCTTCCTTATTCTAACCCTACTCAACACTAATTGAACACTCAAATGATGAGAGAAATTGGAGTAAGGGCTGAAATACAGAGGTAAAAAAATACAAGGTGTGCCCTCAAAGAGTACTCATAGTTCAGCAGCAAAGACAGTTATCTGAAAGAATAACTGCAATAAAATATTGTCAGCACTATTTAATAATAGCCACCAACTATTGAATATTTTAGGTGCTAGACACACTAATGGTGTGTGTGTGCATATCCACTCTCTCTACTTTGTCACTCCCCTTTGCTCTTCAAACCACTCCAGTCAGCCTAGAGCCTACACTGCTTTACAGAAACAGCTCCATTTAAGACTATCAACTGTCTCTATCTTCCTAAATCAAGTAATCAGATTACATAACGAAGTAGCCTGTTACTGATATTCTGTTTCACAGTCTCCTCATCTGTAAAATTATGACAGTACCTGTATTCACCATGTACAATTGTATGAGATGATCCATGTGAGGATGGATTGTATGGAATATTGTTAGGATTGTATGCGATAATCCGTGCAAACACTTAAAATAATATTTGACAAATAATAAGGGTACAAGCACATTAGCTATTATCATTACTACTATTACCAGTAGTGTTAAATTATTACTCTACTACAATTACTAGTCATTTTGCAGCAGCATTTGACACAGAGGGGCATTCCCTTTTTGAAACATTCTCTTCCCTTGGTTTGCCTTTCCTCAAGTCACACTCTCCAGGCTTCCCTGTAGTGTGCCTGGCCTTGGTTTTCTTTCCTGGCTTCCTTTCCTTGTGAGACCTGCAAATATCAGAATGCTCCAGACCTTGGTACTGGGCCTCCTTCTCTTTACTGGGTACCTCTCTCCATTGTAATCATGTCTGGTCCATGGCTTTAGAGGCCATCTACAGTCTCATGACTGTAACATTTGTATCTTTATCCCTGACATTTTGTCCCTAAACCCTAGGCATGCATAACCCATGTGCCTTCTCAACATACGTATCAGGCAGCTCCAACTTGAACTCCTGATGCCCTTCACACGTCTGTTTTCCCATTTTGACTCTTTCTCCAGAGAGTCCATTCTCCATAAAGCAGCAGAATGATTTATTTTTTTAAGTTCAAATCACTCAGTGCATCTCTGTTGGTTGACTGATTGCTGTGAGCACCATCTAGTTTGCTGATATCCCTGCTGGCATGTGACAGCTACTTACTCACTGCACACTCGGGGAGACAGCAATCACTGCTTCCAACTACTGCCTGGATTTATCACTTGCTGCCAAAATTCCAGAATAAGAAAAGAGTGATAATCACCAAAGATGATTCACCATCAGAAGCTGTACCCAGGGATTTTATTTTGCCCTGAGAACTGGTGAATCTAAGACTATATCTTATTTTGTATTCATGTACCATTAAAAACAGCTGGTATAAAGAATGAAAAATTCAGATTCAGAGGACAGATCACTTCTTAGATTATGTTTATTAGACCAAATGGTTGATTTAATATTATTTTCTGATTGCCTTGTTAGATTAGTGTGGTGTAAATGTAGCCCATCAGAAGATAAACCTTCCTTCAGTGACTCTCAAACTTGTCCTTCCTGATGAGACCTTCATTCAGGTCTCTGCTGTCCCTCACACCTGATCTGAAATGGCACTCATCACATTGTGCTCACTCTCCCTGTTTTATTTGTCTTCTTACGTATTATATCTTGATTTGTTGAGCTGTTTGCCACTGCAATGGTTGTGGTGGTGGTTGTTATCTGTCTCTTTCCTCAAGAATAGAAGCTCCACAGGAAGACGGGCTTCATATTTTTTGCTCCTATGATATGCCCAGCAACTAAAACATTGGTTCATATTAGGCATGCAATAAATAGGTAAGAAAACATATAAATGAATGAATGCTATTACTGTGTAAAATGAATAAGCAAATGAGTGCTGTCAAAGGGCTCATCCCGCATCATTTCTCCACATAAGAATCTAAGGATATAGTTATATGTAAGGATATAAGGAACTTTCCCTTGTGAAGAAGTTGGTTAGAGCTGAAGCTTACTTACAGTATATTTTAAAGATATCTTATAAACCATGGAATGGGTTAGGTTATATGAAAATAACCTAGTAAGCTAGTAAGCTTTTCAGCTAGTAAGCTTTATGTACATACCATTTCTAAAATTCTCATTTACAAACAAAATATAAAACCAAAGTACATCATATCTATCTTTGAGATTTAAGGGGAAATTATTTATCTACATCAAGAATGAGAAATGCAAAGCTTATCCTTTACTGTTTGTTGATGACTCAAATGTTATTAGTGAATTACCTCTTTATTTCTGCTGTCACCAATCACATTTGTAAGTGGTATGCAATACAATTGGGATTAGGTCAAAATCCATGATACCCATGGTTTATAACATTGCTCATCTATTGTCATTCCTGGCAAGGGAGGTACGCTGGCATGACTTGGCAATGTCATGCCCCCTTCTCTTGTAAAGTAGTGGAGGCAAGAAAAGAAAAAGTGTGAAATTAAATTTGCCTATGGAGAATTGGAGTGATCATACTGAAACCTCAGTTTGGAATGCTGACATAGGCAACTGATGACAGAAAAAGAGAAAGGAAGAAAAAAGGCAATGATGCCAAATTACTCATGTCTTACACAAACATGCCATAACCCTATTCCCCACAGTCATTGTGCTAAATGGAAGATATCCCCCACAGATACCTAACTCTTCCTAATATAACACATTCTCCTTTCATGAGGTTCATCTGAATTGAACTTTATCTATTTACAAGTGTATAAGGTGTGAGTAACTGGCAAAATGTTTATATAGCCTGACAACTTCAGGTGCCCTGTGCAGACTGGTCTGTATTATTATAGAAGTTATCTATGGGTATAGTCCTTTTGCAAAGTGAACTGGAAGACTGAAGCAGTTTTTTGAATTGTCTTGTCATTACCTTCATCTCCTTTCATGTATACACAACTGTCAATGACTGTAAATTGGGTGGGTTTATCTTTGTGGGAAGAAGAGAGGAGCACAATACAACCTAAAACTGAAGTGTAAAGCAAGATGAAAAAGCACAAAATAACCACTAGAATCCAAGGTTCACATTTCTGAATATGGTGTTTAGAACTGTTAGCAATAATTATTTTGTATTGTTTTTTGTTTCCAAGTCATTTTATTCAGAATTTTGTGTTTGTTTCCTGGATCAATAAATACCATGCAAAACAATGTAAAAATGGCTACCATCTTCTCTCCCTTATTCCCCCCATCTGAGGACACTCCCCTGGGCCACTTAACTCAGGTGTTCTCCAGATTTGGTGTAGCAAATGAGGTTGAGTGACACTACAGCCTCTTGAATCACATAATTATTTTTTATCATGTTGATTTTGTGTTTTGATACTGGCAGAAGTAAGCAGCCATTGGAACACCAATTTTGGAGTGAATGGTCAAAAGTCAGAAAGTCAGATCTAAAGTAAGAATGTGTATGAAGGAGTTCAATCGAGATGTTTAGATGAGAAAATAAGTTATTATTGGTAGAAAATAAACAATAAAACTCTTATTATCTGGTTAAATAAAAGGGGTGCTATTTTCTAGAAGCCTTAAAAGGAGCACGACCATTGATTTGACCTATATCATTTTCTGAAGATCCTGTACCCCAAGTAACTAAAAGAAATATCATTCAGGATCACCTATTGAGCTGATCTTAAAAAACATTTTGCTGGCTTTTCTTCTAATATATTCCTAATAAATTTTCTCTTGCACTTCCACACAGGAACCTTCTTTCTAGAATTTACCATATTGACTTTATTATCTAAGCTTTCGCACCATTCAGACTCATAGCCATGTTTGCCCAAAATGCTCAATTGCAAGTGAATATTTACTGTAGAAATTTTGAAACTTCACTTTCAGAATATTTTCCAATATGTTTCTCATTTATTCTGAGTACAGAATTACAGAGAGCACTAGGCCAACAGCTTTCTTTATCTTCCACTCTAATCCCTTCCTCTTGTTATCGTTAACCAAAACTCCTATCAAAGCAGGTAAGGTTTAAGGGGCTGACTTGAATTGGACTCAGCCATCCATTGCTGTTTAGGAAAGGCTGCCTGCAGGAATGACCACTGAATGCTCATCACCCTGATTGATTTTTCATGGCTCTTCCAGATCTTTTCTAGGAATGCTGAAAGTAAGGAAAGGGAAGGGAAGGGGGAGGGGATGGGAGGATGGGGAGGGAGAAAGAGAGGAAGAGAGAGGAAGAAAGGAGGAAAGAGGGAGAGATGGAGGGAGGGAGGAAGTAAGGAAGAAAGAAATTACTATAATGAAACATAATGTTTAAAATTCTTGGCAATGTTTTGCATACATTCTTCTCTAAAAAGTCACTAACAGCTTTTGGAGAAGCAGGGTGATGAAGACAAGATATAGTATTTATCAAATTATGAGCTCAGAAGGGGAAAGCTGTGGACATTATCAGCAATAACAGGCACTGCTACACTGAGAACTAAGATGTCAACAAGTTTCATAATGCTTCAGTGGTTTTAGAAGTGTTTGTACTTGTTCTATACCCTCAGCCACTACCAGTAAAAAAATTATAATTGGGGGCTTGTAGCAGTTGTGAAATATCTGTGTGATTTACCCTCAGGAGATTGGCTTCAAAAACTATAAATGAAAATGCAGAAATGACTTGTGGGTAAATTACATCTGCCTGAATTCCCTTCCTAGCAAATAGTTTTCTGTACCTTCTCCAAAGCCATGGAATGTTAAAGTTGGAAGAAAGCTTAGAGATTATCTCTTTTGACTCCTTCTTATTACAGAAATGCACCTGAGGCTTGATGAAAGGAAATAGTTTGGTACAGTGAATTAAATTTCTCAAGGATAAATTGTGAGAAGCGACCATATCCTCAACAAGAGTCACCACAGGCCTGCAAGTAGTTTTAAGTGGACCAAGCAGGTTGGGTAAAGAAATAAAGGGCGTCCTTGCTTTAGACTCTTTCATCTCTCATGGGCAGGACCTGAGGTATCTCCTACCTTTTCCTGAATCTATGTCTTCCTACTCAGAAAGGAGCTCTTCCCTGGGTATGGGGAGCAAGAGGGCACTATTTTACTATTATCCCATTCCCCACCCCATCCGCATCTCCCACCCTAGCCTCTGACCACCTCCCTTTCACTTTGATCCCTCCAGTATAGCTGCTGACCCAGCTGAAGCTACCTTTTTGTGAGTCCCTGTTTTCTGTTTTGTTTCTGTTTTTGTTTTTGCTTTACTTCCCAATTCATCCTGATCCACCAACACATGATCCAATTAAACTCATAGCCACAGCAGTGGAAAATCAGATACTTGTAAAAATTCATTCAGCAAACAAATCTGAATTGGCAGAGTTCTTGCGGCCATTCATTAACTGAGGGTGACTGAGGACCCGCTCAGCCTTGTGAGAAGAAAAATAAATTAAAATGGCGAGGAAAGAAAGGAATAGTTTTAGGCTGGTCAGTGATCATTTGTTAGCTGAACGTAACACTTTTCTGACAGTGAATTGTGAAAGGTGGTGAATTTTATTAACAGATTTGTATGGGCTCTTTTTTCAAAATTGGTAGGAGCTTAATATAAAAATTTGATTTTTGTCTTCTCTTGATTCACTCATTAGACATTGTTGTGCCATTGGGTCTTGAGAAATTTTCTAGAGATCTCCTCTTTGAAAGCCTAAGTGTGAAGCTCATGTGTCTTAGTTTAGTTGCTCTTAGTGTGTTTGCTTTTGACACTTAGTACCCTCATCTCACATTTTATACTAGGAAACTGCCTTTAATAGAATATATTTTTCTCAAGGCCCCTGCCAGATAAGCCAGCTTACAATTGAACATGGACCTTCTCAACTGCACTCAACATACATCTCAGAGAGGAAGTGGCAATGTTCTACATGAAGGCACGCCACACAGCTTGAATAATGGGGCAAGCAGAGACCACAAACGTATTTACACATAAATTTTCCTGAAAATTCAACTAGACTGTATACATTTGAGTTTATATTTCCTACACGACTCATGTTTCTTATAGCACCAAGCACAATCTTACACAGAAGACTCCCCCCATCCCCATCAAATCCTCAGAACTGAGCTGAGTTGGGCATGAACAGGAAAGAAGGGGAGCCCAGGAGGAGAATCATTCAGAAGAAGCAACTTACTTGTGGGGTGGTACTCTATGGGAGCACTCCTCTGTATCTCATAACACATCTCTGTTTCTTCATTCTGGCTGGAATACACAAATGCAAGAGGAAAGGTGAAGAGTTCCCCCATTAAATAATGATTTAAAGTACTATTTATGTCACTTATCTAGAGCTCTCTGAAACCCTTTGGGAGACTACTAGAAGTGGTCAAGCAATGATTTTCAAATCTATATCCCCTAACCTGGATTTTCTCTCTAAATCCTGTCCTGGATATTTGCCCTATAGGAAATTTCCACCCTGATATGCTCCTAGGATCTCAAACTCTGAATGTCCAGTTGCATTCATTGTTCATGCCGCAAATCTGGTTTTTTGCCCTAGTCCCTCCATTTTTGATAGTGTTTCCACTGTCCTTCTAGTTTTTCATCTTATAAACCTTGGAATCATCTAATAGTTTTTCAACTCTAATTCACCTTTTATAAGTTATTGGCCACTAAGTTTCATGTCCATATAATTGTTTTCTTTCAATCTCAGTGTAATCATCCTTTTCTATGATAATCTTGCCTGAATCACCATCAAAACCTCCTCACCAGTCATCTATTATGTTCTCCCATGTTTTCAATTCATCATGAATACAATTAACTGTATCTTCTAAAAATCTGCTTTTGTAATATCATAGCCTTGCCCACAATCTTCTAATTGATCCCACCTAGGATAATGTCCCAACTCTTCACATCACCATTTAAGAACTTCATTTGTTTGGCCCTAACCTACATATCCATTATCAATTTCCTGTACAACATAAACCATTACACTGAACAAAGTTGTCATTATCTCTATCCTCCCTGCTGTGTCCATTTCATTCTGTTCCTTACTTGCAAGTAATGACTCTACTCATCTCATCTGTGACCAATGCCTACCCATTCCTTAGGATACAATATAAGCCCCTTTACCATATGAAATATTCTCCCTCATCTTTAAGCCACACTAATTTTACATTCATCTGGTATTCACCAGTGAAGGCATCTGATCCTGGGCTTTTTTCTTGGGAGGTTTTTTATTACTGATTCAATCTCTTTATTTGTTATAGGTCTGTTCAGATTTTCTATTTCTCCTAAGGCCAATTTGGTAGTTTCTGTGTTTCTTGGATCTCTTACTTTCCTTAATCACATTTAATTTTTCCTTCCATCTCCAGAGGTTAAATAAAGCTGAAGGCCAGAGGAAAGATGTTCCCCTTTTGAAAGTAAATCTAAATGGAAACACATTAACTAGAGTTAAGCCAGCTTCTTTACCAGAACTAAATGAGGCAAGAAAATATCTCTCCCTTCCATACAATAAATTGCCCTTCATTATACGTTCCTATGTTTTGAAACAATTCCTAAGGAAAACAAACAGCTGTTAGGTTTGACCTCTCAAAGCCTTTCTAGATCTATTTTTTATAAAGGTAAGTTGTCCAGAGATTCTAAAAAGAATTATCTTAATATTTTATCCTTTTGCTTAGGGAACTCATAGTACAATTGTTCTGGTCCTCTTGTCCTTTTGCTTCTCCTAGAAATTGTGTATCAGCTTTCTATGCATATTCAAAAATATTACTAGAAGAGCAGAAAAGGGATTGTGTGTGAGTGTGTGTGTGTAAGAGAAAAGAAAGGATAAAATAGCCACTTTATTTGTGATTATTAGCCACTCTGATGTAGCATTTAGTCAGGATAGTATTACCCACACCCCAAAATGTCTTCTGATCTAACCTATATATTTATTCCTTTCTCTGTGTAACTATTACCTCATATTATCTGATCACCTAAATTATCTTTTAGTGTGGGTAGTTAACATAATTATGCTTCTCCAGGGAGAAAAGGAACACTGCAGAAACACACACACACACACACAACACACACAGAAAACACCAGCTGCTTCTCCAAGTTCGTTACTCAATAAGCATTTATTGAACACCTACTATGTGTGATGCATATATTATGTGGGACATCTAGTACATCGTTTGAACAAAACAGGTTTGTCTTGTCAAAGATTCAGGGCATGATTCCTTTTGTCAAAGATCCAGTTCATGAGAATCCTACTTTTATCACGTGCAGAGTTCAGTAGTGCAGTTGAACAAAACAGTTGGAGGCTCACATACCAGTGGAAGTTAAATGGTAATTCAGCAATGACCCCAGAGCTTCTGCTGCCCAGGAAACATTTAATGGTGTTACCCAGGAAGTATCATGACACTGTACAAAGGGGCATCTGTTTGCAACTCTAACCTCAACAAAGAAGCAATTCTTCTTGCCAAAGGGACTAGAATAAATCTCTTCCCTTTGCCCCAGCACGCCCCACATCACTGATCCAGCAGAGAGTGCTGAATGCTTACAATAGACTGAAGGCTGCAGGATCAACCAAACCAACAAGAGCCACACCAGGGGTTAACAAGGAAAGTAGGAAGCCAACACTTTGCTGAGCATATTGGGGGGAAGCAAAACCGGGAAGCCATTGATGCAGTCTTTACCCAACACAATCTCCACAGCCAAGTGTGAGATAATCTACCAACAACTCAAAGTACAGAAATGAGGAAGCAGCCGATCTCAGAACAGACACCCTGGGAAAAGAGTGTCCCTGGCTACAGAAAAGAACATCAGCAGAGCCAAGGCTGAACAAGTTCATTCTTGCTTTATTGGTGTGAAATTGTGGCAAGACCTAGCATTGAATCCCAGCTCTGCCACTCTCCTGCTGTGACATTGTGTAAGTCACTGAACCTCCCTGAAGCTTAGATTATTTCGCCTGTAAAACAACCTTCCAAGATTGTGAGAATTAGAGAAAATGAACATAAAGTAGGCATTCACTATATGGCCACTACTTTTATTTTGAAGCATGTATTCACTCATCACAAATGAATCCCTTGACACTCCTCTTAAAGTTCCAACAGGTCTTTTGCTGTTAAGAGTCTCATGTCATATGTCATATGTGGATGCCTGCCTTACAGAGGCCTTTGACATGTCTTATTTGTGCCTAAATGTGGTACACCTGATGATGCCCTTATCACACACTACTTATATTTATCTGTCTCCTTCACTTCTCCTACCTCTGTCCCCTCCATACCAGAAGCTCTTTGGAATCAGACCCACATCTCATTCATCTTTGTCCCCAGTGACTGTCATACCTTGTACACATGGTGGGCACTCAATACAATTTAATACTATGGATGTCTCTCTTTCATCACTTTATGCCACATTTTCATACATTTTTTTTACTTGAAAAGTCAAATCATAAGAAAAATGCAGTACTTTATGGATTTAACTGTGTACGAACATGTGTATTTCTCAATGTGCACGTATATGTGTCTGTGTGTAGAAAATGGGAAACCACCTCACCTTCATTAATAGCTGGGTATCTGCACATGCTAAGGATTTATGGAGCATTCCTTCTCTAGGTATTGAAGGGAATACCTATAAATGGGACTTTTTTAAATGTTCATATATATTAAATGTTAACAATAGTAGACGTATATGAAGACTCCTCTGCTACGCTTCAAAAATAAAATGCAGTCATTCCATCTGTGTGACTATGTGTGTATTTATGTCCTGAAAAGTATTTAATACAAATAAGTCTAAAAAATATTAGGATTCAAAACAGCAGACAGTCAACTGTGGCCGATGTGGACATTAACCATTGTGCCTCATTTCCTATTCATTGTTGCTAATTTTAGTTTTCAGGCTCACATATAGCAATTTTAATACTCTGAAAATTCCATGAGCTCTTTTGTTAAAACCCATCCTCGCTCATGGTGATCTCACTGTTAATTATTTTTTAATAAGTAGCTTTACTCCAGCATCCCAGAACCTGTTTGAGCTGCCAACATTAAAAGATAGAAACTACAGAAAGAGCAGCAATATCTCTCTGGAATTACAGAATTATGAAGCTTCTGAAAAACAAAGGCTTTAGAAGTCAGTGGGCTCAGCTTCCCTCCCCAGTGTCTCACATGCTCTACCAGGTGATTCACAGGAGATTGACAGGCTCAGCCTCCTCTAATAGGTGTCCGCAATAGCTGAGCAAAGCTTGCATGCAGTGTTCAATATGCTTGAGTCTCCTTGAAACTACACAAATGAAAGTATCAAAACTATTTGAGTAGCCAAAAGTTATGTGTGCCACTACTGCCATTGCCCTCGTGGGAGTTCATCAGTTGGTTCCATCTAGTCCATCCCGACCCATTCGTCACCCCTTCTAGCTATCCAGGGTCCCTGCCATGCATTCTTGGAGGATTATGAGTGATTTTCCCCAGCCACTGAAATAGAGCTATCTACACACAGTAGATACAACTTAAGACTTGGTCATCTGTCTGTAGGGTTCATGGGCAAGTTCTTGGGTTGCACTCCTGCTGGACAATAAACAGGTGATACACAGGTTGGTTACTTGGATGGGTAGTAAGTGGTGGTGAGGAATATGGTCTCTGGCAGGTTGACATCCTGGCCTCAGCACTTACTGGTTGTGTGATCCTGGACATTTCACCTTTTGTGCCTCTGTTTCCCTTTTCATAAAGTGGAATTAATAATAATTGTACTTATTATAGGATTCTTGTGAGGAGTAAATGGATTGATACTCATAACTAATGTAGGCTAGGTGGCATTTAAGAAATACTTAATAACAATACTGGCTGTATTAACCTCATCAAATAGAACTGAAAAGAACAAACCATACAGCTCCTTATTACCAGCTTCTGCTCTGTTGACAGCCTGCTGCTGGCTGTTCAGGCTGAACTGTGAGGTCTGACCTATGAAATCTTTTTTAGTCTTTCTACTTCCCACCTCTTCCAGTCCAGGAATGAGTTAGAAGAGGGAGCTAAAAATTTATTCTGCAAGTTTACATCAGAATTTTCTCTCATCTACCTAGACCAACTTGTTTTTCTTTTTTAACTTATGACTGTATTATTTTTGTACTCTCAGGTCCTGTAATGACACCTTTCATATTCCTTCAACCCCAAGTAACTCCCCACTAAATTAGTAATTAGTGCCTCTACTTGTCTGGGGAAGATAAAAAGGCCTCCATAGTAGAATAGAAAATTCCATGAACAAATATTGGCAAAGGAAATCGATTCATATTCTTAGAAACAGTATCCTGTCATATTAATCTGGAACTATACTTCTTATCCAGAGATTTACATTAATATCTTATTCAAACTACTTAATCCTAACTTGTACCATACTCAATGAGACATTTGAGTGCTACCAAATGATTGACTATAAGTTAGAGCTTAAAACAAGCAAGAAAGTTAACAAAGACTACTTAACTCTGTAATCTAGAAATCTCAACATTCAAGCATAAGGCAGGCTGGTGTGCATCATGATTTCATAAATAACTCAGGAGAGAGGTGCCTGGGTAGCTCAATGGGTTAAATGTCTGACTCTTGATCTCAGCTCAGATCTTGCTTACATATATATATATATATATTATATATAAAATCTAATATTCTCCCCTCACATAAATCTAGAATGTGTCTATGTAATGGGAATAAAAGATGACAGCAGGGTTCTCTAAGTCCACTAGATATAGATAGATACATAGATAGATAGATAGGTAGATAGATAGATAGATATATCTGCTTAGATCTCTCTCTCTCTCTCTACATATATATATATATATACATAGATATATATAGATATATATCCCCATATATAGATATATATATATACATAGATATCTATACATATATATATATGTAGAGAGAGAGAGAGGGAGAGATTCTCAGAAGAGTAGAAATTATAATCTCAATGCAAGAAGTTGAGCTTTCAAAAATTCAGAAGAAAAGTAAAACTGAAGAACTATCCATACATTTGACCAAATGGCCAAATTACTCTCTTTTGTTTCTCAACCAGAAACCACACTGACTAAATCTGATTATGCAGTCTTAAAAAATAATAATTTAGGTCCTGGAAATCAACATATTGTGACACATGTATAGAAATTATAGACTCAAATGGAAACAAAATACCACCTTAGCAAGGAAGCTCAGAAAATACATTTTAGGCACTGAAAATTTTATTTGGGGATGAGAACATGAAAATACATTTAAAATTGTTTATTGACAGTTGGTAAGTCATTTTTTCCCATTTTTTTCTCTGTGTGGTACAGATGGGAGGCTAACATCTTCCAAAATCATTTCTCAGTTATACATATGTGTAAATTAGTGTGTGCAAATTACAAGTTTTCTTTGTGTGCTTTATTAAATCCTGTCAAAGCTGTTATTAAGACTGATTTTATATTGTCTAGTACTTGTGAAAATTGACAATGTAGGTTTGTGAGTTAGTCACTCCAAAGACTTCTAAATATCTGATCAAATGTCAGCAAAGTAATAAAAATGTCTGAATGTATAAATATCCATGCTCACATACCATTAACATTTTCATTCATGTAAGTTCATTACTCACTTCAGAAAGATTCCCTACATAGGGACAGCAACTCTGCAGCTCCTGGCCCTCGCTAACACAGACTGCGAGTTTCACTGTATGTTTAGATGTTACAATGACAGTCTAGCAGACTTAGATAACCCTGCTGTCGCCCTCTATTCCCATCCCATAGACACCTTGTAGACTTATGTGAGGGAAGAATGTTAGATTTTCTAAAACAGTAGAGATCTTCAGACTGGCAAACCACTTAATACTCTTCCCCCTGCCCATAATTTCCCCATTCAAATGGTGTCCTCTCCAGGTTATAGTGGAGCCCAGTTTGAACTTGAGAAGTCAGTTGTTCAAAGGTTTTGCCTGTGGCTCATCACTTAGGTCTAATCACACAGTGGGTCCATGGAGACCTTATGACAAAGAGCAAAAGCAAGCAAAGTAGCCACTACGAATATAAGTATAAAGCTCATTGTTGAATAGAGAAATTTTCAGGGTCTGACTTTTTTTCTTTTAGAATTGCACTTAGCAGAGTTGAATTTTCTTGTGAAGTATTAACAGCTTTTTCAATCCTTTTCTATATGCATTTCCCTTAAAATTCTAAAGAATCTAAATTTAAACCACTATGATATTAAGGAAGAAGAATTGTACTTCAGTGTGTTGTGCTTCAAGCATGTAATTGGAAAGAAAAAGGCATCAAAAATGAGAATAATGACAAGGCATTCAGGCATTGAACTGGCATATTTGAAAGTTGTGACTTATACTGGATTAGCCGTCCTAAAGCTTATTATTGGTGCAGCAATGGGAAAACTGATTATAGTGTATAATCTATACAGAATTTGACCACACTCACTTAATAAATACTCAATTTTGGCACTTATCTAAGAAATGTAGTGTCTGGATTTTAGACAGGGCTGGAAGCCTAAAAAATCCATAGATCTTTTCCCTAATACCTTAGAGAAAAATAGGTTTTAATGAATACTAACAGAGAAAATGTATTTGTAAAGTACAGTGCTGGGTGCTGGGGATGCCACAGTGAAGAGGATGGAGCGCACCCTCTCGTGAGGGGAAGGATAAAAGGCAACTCAGAATGAGTATGATAAAGGTCTCTCATAGGGGAAAATTATTTTTCAGCTGGATGGAGATAGACAACATTGGCAGATAGAAGTATGCTTATGCAGACCTGGAGGAAAATTGTTCAGTTTGGTACCTAGTTTGGTTATTCAAATGGAGATGTCTAATGGACAATTGAGTTTGCACATTTTAAAGCTCAAGAGAGGCCTTTGGGCTGGAGAGTAATCTGGGAGAACTGTCAACTTTTGATCCTTGAAACATCAGGACTGACTGAGATCAACAGGGGAGAGTGTGCAGAGAGAAAAAAGGAGAGAGCCCAGGGAAGAAATCTTAAGGGTCACTAAAATGTGAAGGGTAGACTAGGGTGGGAAGCCTGCACAGCAGCCTGTGAGGTACAATATTAATGCTGAAAGATGCAAGCCAGTGTGTGTTCACAGCAACAAAGGAGCAGGGATCAACTCTATGAGTTATGTTGTCATCTTTTGCCAAAATGTTTAAGAAAGCCCATCTACGTAGCATTCATGTAAAAATTTTGTCAGTTAGATTTTGTCTAGAGTGTGAAAATATACATGAAATATGGACAAATGTTTTATAATTCACTTACCAAGACTCATAACCAAGGAAAGATATCAAGGTTTTTTGAACCCTTCCTTAACATTAGTGGTCAAGACATTTACCAATAAACAGCAATTTAAGTTAATGTGGTATACTTTATATGAGTGTAGAATAAGTGAGCATGTATTTTATTAATTACTTCAAACTGATATGATTCCCTCAAGTAATCGGTTAAAGTATTTTCATGATCCATGCATACACTGTGTTTCCCCTACCAGCACACAAACTTGATTCACTTGTGTAAATAGGACCTGACATTAATATTTACACCATGGTAATCAGCATATGATACAAATAAAGGCTTTTATTTTTCATGGACTAATGTTTGTTAAACATTTGCCAACATATCACTGGCAAAGTGTATGAATAGACTGATCTACTTCATCTTAAGAAGATAAGGCATTCCTGGAGCTCCTGGGTAGCTCAGTCAGTTAAATAGACTCTTGAGTTCATTCAGCTCAAGTCCCAATCCCACAGTTTGTGAGATTGAACCCTGCATCGGGCTTGCACTAACAGCACAGAGGCTGCTTGGGATTCTTTCCTCTCTCCCGGCCCTTCCCCCACTCATGCGCTCGCTCTCTCCCTCTCTCTCTCTCTCTCTCTCTCTCAAAATAAATAAATAAACTTAAAAAAAAAATTAGATAAGGCATTTCTGCCTGGTATCCATTTATCTCTATGAAGTATGAAGCAAAGTCATCTACAGAGTAGTAGAGAGAAGATTTGAGGCACTTAAATAAAACCTCAATTGCTGCTGTGTAGATTCCTGTTCTGGCCAGAGTTTGAACTAGATGATCCTGAAAGTCCATCCAACTCTATGAATATTTGATATTATAAAAGTGCTACTAAGGAGCAAAAAATTCTAATTCACTTTTTAAATTAGTTTTCCAAATTTCCTCCCAGACTTGTAGATATAAGAATCACTTGTCATTTTTCTTATTTTATTTTTTATCACTACTATTCAATTGCTCACTAAGTTTCATTTTGAAAAATCTATAATTCTATGATTTAGAAATTGATTGTGATTTAGAAGAACAAAAGAACCAAATCTGAGATGAGGACAAGAGGTATATTTAAATAGTTGAAATTGTGGAAATGGTGTAAGAACTTTAATTAGAAAAGCATCCTAGACTAGTTCCAAATGTTTTTTGGTTTGGAATTTACTTTTTTAATATTTTAATTTTTGGCCATTGTCAACAGTTCTGTTTTTCTTTGGCTCAAAGTTGCAATGCAAGTACTACAGGGTAGTTTAATATGTATAAGTAGACAGAGAAGGCTTTGGGCAAGTGACTAATCAGACAAAAACTTCAATATTGAAGTCATATTAGATTAAAGGTATTGAAATTTTATCAGAATAAACCATAAGGGAAACTAAAAATTGACACTTTGCATATTAGAAATTTTCTTGTACCAATTGTAAAATACTTATTTTACTTATTATTTCTTCAACACTATCTAGAAGACCTTGGTTCCTTGGACATTTGCATAATTATACAGATGTGAAGAAAATGTAAAGCAAAATAATGTTTTCAGTGGACTGTAGGGCAGTGATACAAATCTTGAAAAGTGCACTTGTGCTGAGTTCTGTCTTTTTGCTCTGTCCCCAGCCTATGGTAAAGGCAGAGGACCATTTCTGAAGAGAGCATTTTAACCACTCCAGTTGGAAAATATTTCTGTAGTCTGATGTGGATTGCTTCTGTGGATTGCTCTTTTACAGGGAGACACTAATGAGCTGATATCCCTACCATTTCACCGATAGTTTAGTCTTTGGGCATTTCAGAGAGAGATAAATCTCCTCTCTTCTTTCTTCAGTGGAGAAAAGAACTCAGTCCTACTCTGGAACCAAAGTCTCAGCTGCTCTTGCTTATGAATGATGAGTAGCAGTGATGGTTCCTCAATTCCAGAAGTGAGTGGCACCCAATTCCAATTTTTATCCCAGTTTCAGGAAGTCTGTTTGTCTTGCTCTGAGTCTGGTCTTTCCCAACAAAGTTATTTTTTGGAAAAAGTCTTTGGCATTCAATTGCCCTCCATAACATTGGCCCATCTCCAAATAGGAGGTCCTCCTATTTGTAAGCTAAGTGACATTTCATAAACATAGCAATGCTCTTCAGCAGAGAAATCTGAAGTTTATGCAGCATGTGTGAAAGGTGGATTTTGTCACTTGAGCATTTAGAGCTCTTATAGCTGTCCCTAAGTCATAACAAAGGTGCAAACCTTGGAAGTTATTGCAGGAAACTGTCTCTAGCTGTTCTGTTTTATCTCTTACTTGTATGGTTCTCTACTGTATGGAAATGGGAATAATGGCGGGTACCATGGAGTGTACAAGTGTACCTGGCCTGTGTTTTAAAGAACCAGAAACAGTCCAGTAGGTCAGGAAACAATGTTAATAAAGTTCAGATACATTCAAGTGAGATTCATTAGAAGGAACAAGCTTGCTGTTCTCTACAATTCCAAAGGTATCTTGAGAAAAGATTCTGTTATTGTGATCTGGCTTTTTGGGTCTCAGAGGCCTGAGTACTTCCCATATTCTAATTATTTGCATACTCTTTCTAGAATAATTTATGAAGGAACTGTGTGAATTAATAGGTATGAAGAATCTTTCAAAATACAATTTGTGAGAGTCTGGATCCTCTTTTTATTATGCATGTGAGTTTCCTTGTGGCCAGAAGGTGTTGGCTACGCCTCTGTTAGTAGACTTCTAGGAATCCACCCTTATTTTATTGAATAAGGTATACACTGATGGTGACATTACCTTATCAGAAGATTTTTACATAACTGAAGCATAACTGCTACCTGGCTGACAGTGACTGCACAATGCCTTGCATTGTAAAGTAAACCTTGTTTCAGAAAGGTTAAAAAGTGAAAATATGTGCAGCTGACAGTTGATGAAATAACGTAATGAGGGAGAATTTCCTGGATTGCTGCATCACATTTACAGATTTGATAAATAGCCTATGAAGAATTGTTCCTGATAGTTTGTCTTTGTTAATGCAATTTGTAGTCTTCAGATGTATGTTTGATCAACAGGAGGGAAAAGAAAGATAAGCTATAAATCTCTGGATTTTCTTCATCAGGCAATGGAGCTTAAATCCTCAATGCAGGATGGACATCTACCATCACCATTAGGCTACAAAAGAAATTAATTGAATAAGTGGGAAAATATTCCTTTAAATCTGGGAAGCCATGCCATCACCCTCTTATCCCTCAATTCCAATGTGTGAAATCTCACTAGTATTTTATTGGAGATGCTTTTATAGCTCTTTGTGTTTCATTAAACCCCAAAGCAATCTCTATAATACACTATGGCAAGTGCCAAACTGCTGCTTGAGTTACTCTATGGAAAAGACTGTTTTGGTGGTGCGTTAACTCCCTCTAGCCCCAGGAGGGCCAATCTGTACAGTCTGATTTCTTCAAACCAACGAAAAGTTCTGTCTGCTTGGAATGCCATCCACCCCATTCAAGTGCTTCTAAGCTGTTGTTCTCCAGCAGGGTTTTTCAGTCTAAATACTACTGACATTTGGGACTATGTCGACAAGAGCTGTCCAGTGATCTGTATGTAGGATGTTTGGCAGAATTCTTAGCCACGAGGTGCTACAAGTACCTTCTGTACAAAAGTAACAATCAAAAATGTCTCTCGACATTCCAAAGGTTCCCTGGGACATAAAATTGACCCAGTTGAGAACCATTGTTCTAAAGTGCTCTTTTTTCAGCTAGAGATGCCTTGGAAGGATAAGGTCAGATATTTCCAGAACTAGTTCTCACCCATGTAATTATGATGATTAAATATAAAACCAAAGGATGAATTGATTAGCCAGAAGTTATTATATAATCAGTAAAACCGATGCTTTCAGCTTAGGGACTCAATATTGCAACATGAAGCTACACTGTGAGATAATTTAGTGTCGGGGGTGGGTTTGAAGACAGGGAGGATGATGGCATTTGCTTCTCTCCCTGTCACACAATTTCTGTAAGGGAAAAACTAAAACTTTCAGATGTGTGAGGAAACAGCCAAAAGCGCACAGGGTCAGTGTTATTCATTGTAGACTCTTCTGATCCTATATATTTTTAAAAGGCATAAAAATTGTAAGTTTTTCATAAAGAAAAAACACAAAGAAAATAACAAATTATAGTATAATTCAACTAAAAATGTTATTATAACAACACTACTCCTACCCCATCAGTGCTTTGCTCCCATCCACATGAAAGTATTTGTCACCCAAGTACTTCCCCAGAAGTACATTTTTTTGTATATAAATGGCCTTAGTCTTAGTATTCTTTAGTAATTAAGTACTTCGCTATCAGAGCTGTGATTAGTTTTCAAAAATATATCAAAACAAAAACTGTATTCATTTTGCATATACAGAAAAAATTCTCTAAGAATTTGCCAGAGAGAGTACTGGTCCTACTGCTATAGTGTGAAAAGCCAAGTATGTCATCATCTGCAAGCAATCAATGCTCACATGGAACCAACATGGAATGGCATCCTCTCTCACATGAAATGTTGCAATAGTCCATTTCCTAGTCTCCTTGCTTCCATCTTGCCCCTTAAAGTTTATTCTCTCCCCTGTAACAGAGTGATCCTATTAACCATCATGGAGATCATGTAAATACTTTGTGCAAAGCACTGCAGTGGCTTCTCATCTTACTTAGGAGTAAAAGCTAAAGACTTTTGAATGGTCTACAAGGTCCCATCTCTCTGGTTTCATCTCTTCCTCTCCACCTTGGTTGCTCCACTCCAGCTAAATTGGCCTTCTCAGTTTTCTGAAATCATCAGCTCTAGTGCCGGCAGTGCTTTTCTAAGGAAATATATATACGTGTAAATATCTTTATTATATATAGATATGTATCACTTCCTCATTTCCGTTAAGTCTGTTTTAATATCACCTTTTCAGGGAGGTTTCTTCAGACTATTTAAACTTGATATGTCATGACCCTCCCCATCCCACTGCCCTTCTCCTTCTCCTCCTTCCCTTTATTTTTTCCCCATAACATGTGTTTTTCTAATATATTAAGTACTTTTTGTTTTGGTTTGTATTCTCCACTCCTCCCAAGAAAAAAAATCAAAATTCAGTGAAGACAAAGATTTTTTACTACATGATCTCTATTATATCACAAAAGCCTAATAAAGGCAGTTGATATATATGTATGATTCTGAAATCTGTATTATAAAAATAAATAATAGATATGAAAATCAAAATGATTTTCAAAATATGAATGCAAAAACCAAGAAGTTTCAAGATTTCTTGATACTCAGTGTTTTTGAAGAATGGAGTTTCAAATTACATTTGATGTGGTCTGTTTTAAATCCTTATTACCCTAAAAGATAGCAATCAGCCATGGAGAGGAATAATTTATAATTCAAAGAATTTCTCATTTTGAAATATGAAATGTATTAAATGTTTTTTAAGTCATCATATTTCTGTGGAGAAATGCCGATGATTAGATGATTATCATTTGAATTGAATCAGGTTGAGGAAAAAGGGATGGATCTAACATTTATTGCTACAAATATTTTATTTATTGGAAAACACACTATGAGAAGATAGCCAATCTATTTCATTTGGGAATGATCTATGTAGGGTATATATAATCAAATGATTTTTTTAAACATAAGTTAGATAGTGACTCAAGGGATTTTCTGTCAGTGGTTCCAAATTCTAATTTATATAGTGTCCATTAAGTCAAGGTTCTCTAGAGAAACACTACCAACAGGATTTCACATACATATATAGTGAATATATTTATGTTTATAAAGCAGTTTATTTTAAGGAATTGGCTTATGCAATTATGGAAGCTAAGAAGTCCCAAGATCTGCAGTCAGCAAAAGGGAAGCCCAGGAGAGCTGATGGTTTAAGTTCCAGATAGAAAGCCAGCAGGATTGCACCCCAAGAAGAGTCAGTGTTTCAGTTCAAATCCAAAAGCAGGAAAAAATCAGTGTCCAAGCTCAAACCATGGGTCAGAAGGCGTTCCCTCTTACTTGAGGGAGGGTTGGCCTTTTTTATTCTATTCAGGCCTTCAACTGACTGGATGAGGGCCACCCACATTAGGGAGGCAATCTTCTTTACCCAGTCTAAAGATTAAAGTGCTATTCTCATTCAAAAATACCCTCACAGACACACCAGAATAATGTTTGACCAAATCTCTGGACATGCTGTTGTTTAGTCAAGTTGGCACAAAATGTACTATCACATTGTATTCCAAGTTTCTCTACAATTTCTTAAGTATTAAAGATTTTTTCCAAATAATGACCTTAGAACAAAACTATATATATCCTCATTGTCTTCAAAAGTAAAGGCCATATGTTGTTTATTATGTGAAGGAAACAAATATTTCAAAAACTATTTGAGATAATGTCAAAAAATTATGTTTTTAAAATTCTCTAAATGTTTGAGGCACCTGGCTGGCTCAGTTGGTGGAGCCTATGACTCTTGATTTCAGGGTTGTATGTTCAAGCCTCACATTGGGCGTGGAGCCTACCTAAAAAATATCTCTGAATGTTTTTGTATTGAAAACTCTCCATGTAAAGATGAATGCAAATTTAGAGGAGAAGGTTTATGACAACTGTAAGTACATTTCTATTCCATTGTAAAAATGGTATAAATGTAACATTTCTTTTCAAAGGAGGGGCTTCTATCTTATTAAATGTTATTTTCATTTTTTATACAGTATTTGAAAGGAAATTATACACATTTCTGAACCACCTTCTTAAAAGAATGACAGTTACATAGGTAATGGCCCCAAAACAAATACATTCCTACAACTTTCATTTTCTCAGAACTACACAATGTTCAACTTCTCTTTGAGCATATTCTCTTCAGTGCTCTTTCTAATTATTCAACTGAGAGGTTTGTTTTTTTTTTTTTTCAGGAAATACCTTGGTGTTGGAGTCACTATAAGCTGTAGGGTTAACTCAGTTAACCCTACAGAGAAAATTGGGTCATAGCTTCTCTGTATTGCCCAATAATACACTCAACCATTGTAATGGGAAAAGAGACTCTGTGACTTGACACTAAAGCAAGAATTGATATATATGTGGCTCTATTCAAAATACTTAACAACTGGAAAGCTGTAGGTACTAACCAATCAGAACACATGACATAAATGTCATTAAGTGAATGTGACTGAATTTCGCGGTGGAATTTTGGAGGCTGTTGGTACATAAGAGACCAATGATGTCTACTAATTTAATCATGCCTATATAAATGTCATGTTTTCTTTGGCATGTCCTCACATTTTTGCATTTCAAACTCTAAATCCTAAAGCTTTCTGAGGATATGATAGTTTAAAAAACATGTTGGCATTGTTGATATTGTATGAAAATATTCCAAACTAAATAATACATCTGAAAATTTTTAACCTAAAATTTCTCAGAAAGCATTGTCAAAGACAAATGGGTACTATTGAGAATGGGCTACCTGTGTGTGTGTGTGTGTGTGTGTGTGTGTGTGTGTGTGTAGGTATCTGGTGTAATAAAGGTACACAGTAAAAGAAGCCCAGCCCTCCGAAACATAACCGTTAGAGTTGGGAAATAAACATACATAAAGAATTAGAAAACTAGATCAAATGTGATGATTCCTGTAAAGAAGCATGGGAGAATATCTGGAGCATCAAGGGGACCAAGATCCCTTTGTAATACAAGACCTCAGAAAATGCTTCAAGGACTGGGTGATGGGTTAGAGCATGAGAAGGGAAGAGGAAAATGAATGAAAAAGCAGGCTTTGGGTTATCTCACTGTGAGCCATAAATGGTAAACTAAGGCACTGTATTTGTTAAGGTGGGATATAAAGAAAATTGAAAGATAGAAAAAGTGTTATTCTAGACAGAAAATAATTAGGTTCTGAAATAAGAGAAACTGTTACTAATTCTTATAGGAGACTGGGGTGATATTTAGCAGATTGTGTAATCCTTAGAAAGAGTAACTGCTATTCATCAGATTTCATTCCCATTATTCCCAATAAGCCCAGCACTAGGGATACTGTTGAACAAGACTGGTACCTTGCACACTATCTTGCTCATGGTGAATATTTTCAAAATATATATTTATAAAATCAAGATAAAAATCCTTATATTAAGAGCCCATAAAGGGGTCTAACAAATATGTTTTTCAAGATACCAAATTGTCCAATTAGAATCCTTAAGAGTCACAAGAATTATCTACTTCAGAATTATCTAGTTAGATATTTAGAATAATTAGATATTATGATCTAGTTAGTTATCTAAGAAAGCTTTTTGATATGAACTATTTCTAAGGACCTCTGAATAACCAGAAAATATGTCCCCCTTATCACACTGCTGAACAAAAATTAAAAAGTAATGACTGGTTATTGTCACATTTGCCTTGCACGATTAATCCTAACAAGTAAATTGGAAGTTAGACATTAACTAGTCCTGAATTAAGCTTTGCTGTTCTATCTATTCATGGAAATTATTGTTTTAATTAAAGACACAACTGCAGTAAATAGCAATGTAAGTGGCCTCAGGATCTACATGAACCACCAATTACCAGAATTTAGTATATATTAGATACAACTAATAATAATATTAAAAGAGGAAGGAAATTGACAGTCATATTCAGGGCCTCTAGAACTGTGAATCAAATATTTTTACTTGTTGTTAAGATGGTCCCTGCCAACAGGCTGTTCAGAAATACCCAGTAGAGTTATAAAACAAGAATTTATTTTAGTTTGTGAATGGAAGGTTTAGTGATTAGAAAGCATGGTTTCTATCTTTCCCTCCCTCTGCTTCCTATCCCATTATGGATATATATCTTTTCCTCATTTCCTTGGAAAACATTTTAATAAGTATTCCAACTTATTTTATGGAAACAAAAGATTAATACTTAGAAATGTACTTGTAACATAAAATGATCAGTTAGTGAGCTTGAGGCATCTGGACTGAAAAATATTTTGATGCAACTGCTAGAGAAGCTCTTGTCAAATAAAAACAAGTCCATGAAGTAACCAAAAGTCCATGCTGAGTTGAGTTTGTTCAAAAGTATATAGACCCAGGTTAACTCAAAAAAGTCTACAACATCTTGCTTTGGACAGATGTAAATCATATGCTGACAAATGCATTATTGATAAACTGGCACAATTTGATGAAAATATTAGGCCAAAGAGATGAAAGACCAGAGAAGGAAATCAAAATTTGTCTTTTTTTTTTTTAAGAAATGATCATTTTTTCAAAGAATTTGTATTTTGATTATTTTTACATGCTGGGAAATTTGACACAGAATGAATAGTTGCATTTTTGTTATATGTATACAAAATAGATGAACAAATTTTTGTTAATGTTTATTCATTTTTGAGAGAGAGACAGACAGAGGGTAAGTGGGGGAGGGGTAGAGAGAGAGGGAGACACAGAATCTGAAGAAGGCTCCAGACTATGAGCTGTCGGTACAGAGCTCGACGTGGGGCTCAAACTCATGGACTGTGAGATCATGACCTGAGCAGAAGTCAGATGAAAACCGACTGAGCCACCCAGGGCTCAGTCCCTATATTAACAAATTATTAAGAACCACTTGTCTCCAGTACAAAAAAGGCAGAGTTAGAATCACCTCCTGAATTACTTTTGACTGCATGTCAAGACAAGCAGCTAGCCTGGCACCTGATGCTGGAAGTATATTTTCCCAAACCACAGACATACAATAACCTCAAGCATCTTTCCCAGGACCGTGGTGTGGGCCTGCCAGATGAACCACCCCCAGCACACTGATGACTGGACCCTTGTGTGGCATGCACACAAAAGTTGTCTTGCTTTTGGAGTGCTTTATCATCCTCCATTTTCCACAGCATGTGAATAAAAATGGCCTCCGCTTGGAAAAGTTAAAGTCAAATCAAGAAATGAAATTGATTCCCCATCCACTGTAATATAAGAGAAACTGAATGGTTGGAAACTGCTTTTGTGCTATTTTGACACATTTACTCTCAACCCTGTCATACTCCAAGCTCCGTTTTTATAGCAAATATTTTACGAGACATCTTTATTTGCCTCAAAGAAATTTCAATATAACCTCCCTGCACAGACTATCTCAAAGAAACAAATACAATGCCCTAGACATAAAGGACAAATATATAAATGCCCTGAAGCACAACGTCAGTAGGTGACATAATGAAGTAATCAAACACTTGCATCTATCCCGAGGTAGACTCACCATAGACTCATGGTGAGTGTGACAGCTACAAAGGCTGACTGATACAGGTGAGTGTATTGGAAACTCAAATGCCAAGAGCAGTGTTACTGCCTTGTGATGTTATTTTCCAAAACAGTGAACAACTCCCGGCAAATAAAAAACCTGAACAAAATACAGTCTTTCCTCCATACACACGCTAGTGCCATTCCTGATAAATTCAGTATATATGAAAACCATGCCAAAAATGCTATGTGTTCCACCTTGTGTAAAAGTGTTAGGTTGCAGGCTTCTGTACTTATACCCAGGTGTTTTACCTTCATGCATATAGGAAAGCCATGTAGGATGGGGAACTACTCTGTACATTGGAGGGTACCTAGCATCCCTGGCCTCTGCCCACTAAATACCAGCAGCACCCTCTCTGTTTTTGTGGCAACCAAAACCATCTGCAAAGATCCTCAATACACCCTCTGAGGAGTGGTACCGATGCTGTTGAGAGCTAGGCCTGGTTCTCAGCAGGGCATGTGATCATTACCACTTCTGCCCTGCCCC
Source organism: Puma concolor (assembly GCF_028749965.1). NCBI lineage: Eukaryota > Metazoa > Chordata > Mammalia > Carnivora > Felidae > Puma > Puma concolor. The sequence continues at coordinate 157,731,208 of NC_141674.1, forward strand.
AATCCCGGGAAAGCCTAAATTATGCCTATTCTGAGTTCCTGTCTATCAGAATAATTCCTAATAAGTCCAATGTGCAAAGTAGTGAAAAAAAAATTTTGGCCCCAAATTCTTTAAAAGTTTGTTCTCACAACTATGTGAAGAAAAAAAATGTAAAGTTCAAAAGAAGCAGAAAGTACTGATAATGTTTTTTTTTAAGTGAATACATGGGGGCTCTCAGTGCTAAAGGTGCTGAGTTGTTGGAGAAGCCCTTGTCTTATATTTTTCACATCCTCCTCCCCAATCTCCATCAATTAATATCTATAAAATATTGAGAAGAGTTTCTGGTTACATATTAAGTGCTATATAATCTTTGCTAAATAACTAAATAAGTATTCCCAAAGTTATTCCAAAATTCAAATCTCAACATATTTCTCCCTTTATCAGAAATTTGAGGGTTTTTTTTTTAATTCAAATAGTTTCTGGGACACCTGGGTGGCTCAGTCGGTTAGGCATCTGACTTTGGCTCAGGTCATGATCTCAGGTGTTCGAGCCCCACGTCAGGCTCTGTGCTGACAGCTCAGAGCCTGGAGTCTGCTTCAGATTCTGTGTCTCCCTCTCTACCCCTCCCTTGCCCACACTCTCTCTCTCTTTTTCTCTCTCTCTCTCAAAAATAAGTAAGCATTTAAAAAATTTTTTAATTCAAGTAATTTTTATGGAGCAGATCCTTTTCTTCAAATAAAAAATCTTATATGGAAACACAATGTGTGAAAGAGATAAAGCAGTTCTGCTCTGGTTTAGAACTGGGGAGGGTCCAGGCACTGTGGCCATCCCAGCCTCTCCTTAGTAGTGTCTGAGGCAGTCCCACAGAACCTGCCATCATAGGGCTTTGGGAACCCTGGAAGGCACCGACCCACAGAATTCGTGGCAGTTAGCATGACCCCAAAGACCTCCCTTACTATGGACACCCTCACACGAAAGCATCTAATGATACTCTGTGAGGGGCAGTTCACTAAATACCTCCAGATGCCTCCTGCCTTTGTACCTTTCTTTGTTTTCACTGCTCCTCTTCCCCTAGACACCTCTTGTTGCCAGTCAGCCAGGTAGATGCCCACCCATGTCCTATCGGGTCTCGTCTCCCTGAGATATTTCCATCACACAGAAAGCTAATCAATTCTTCTTCCTTTGTGTTCCCACCCCACTCTGTTCCGTCACCCATCACGTGTTTAATAATGGCAGCTGGCATCGACTGATTGCTTGTCATATACCAGGGGCTTTTCTAAACCCTTTTCTGTTTTAACACAAGTCTCCTTCATTATCACCTGATCATACTGGTATTAATAGAGTCCCATTTTACATATGAAGAAACTGAGCCCCACCCCCCCAAAAAAAAAAAAAACTAAACAACTTTCCCAAGGTTGTTTGTGACTAGGAAGCAGAGGCACCACAATCTGAATTTACGGAGTTAGCTTGATCAGATTACCACACCTTTTTATTTATTTTTCTTACATTTGATGTCTTGTTCTACACTGAGAACTCCCTAAAGTGTCAGTCACATCTTACTCATCCTCTTGTACCGCACACTCAATAAACCTCAAAATATACTGTTGAAAGAATCAAAATGAATTTACTCTCCCTGTGAGGCTTTAACTCAAAAATTCATGAAATATTTATTGCACTTCCTAGAACAATTTCTCTTTTTCCCCACTTTCATATAAATGATAAAACTAACAGTGTTAGGGGCACCAGGATGGCTCAGAAGCATCTGACTCTTGATTTCAAGTCAGGTCATGATCTCACAATTTGTGAGATCAATCCCCAAGTCAGGCTCTGTGCTAACAGTGTGGAGCCTGCTTGGGATTCTCTCTCTCCCTCTCTCTCTATGCCCCTCCCCCACATGCACACTCTCCAAAATCAATAAACATTCAAAGAAAAACTAACAATGTTAGCTCACAGTGCAGCAGCATGCAGCTCAAATGGTAGTAGAAATTGAAAATGTTGAAAAGTAATTCAGTAAACAGATTAATAGATCATAACCTGAGCTGAAGTCAGGCACTTAAAAACCGACTGAGCCACCCAGGTGCCCCACAAACTTTATGTTAATACATTAAACATCTTTATTAAATAGAGGTATGTTTCAGTTACTATGTAGCTTTTGTGTTGCTATATTAAATAGGTTTTTTCTGGGGGTCCCTGGGTGGCTCTGCCAGTTAAGCGTCTGACTCTTGATTTCAGCTCAGGTCACAATCCCAGGGTTGTGGAATCCAGCCCCATGTTGGGCTCTGTGGTTAAAATTCTCTCTTTCTCTCCTCTGCCCCTCTCCCCTACTCGAGCTCTCCCTCTCTCTCTCTAAAATAAAAAATAAAATAAATGGGTTTTATCCTATCCTAAAATAAGGAATTAATATGTTTTTTGGGGGAGAGGGGCTCTCTATATCTTTTTTTTTTTTTAATTTTTTTTTTCAACGTTTTTATTTATTTTTGGGACAGAGAGAGACAGAGCATGAACGGGGGAGGGGCAGAGAGAGAGGGAGACACAGAATCGGAAACAGGCTCCAGGCTCTGAGCCATCAGCCCAGAGCCTGACGCGGGGCTCGAATTCACGGACCGCGAGATCGTGACCTGGCTGAAGTCGGACGCTTAACCGACTGCGCCACCCAGGCGCCCTGTCTCTATATCTTTTTTTAAATTTATTTTTATTGAGATATAATTGACATATGACATTGTATTAGTTTCAGGTGTACAATGTAATGATTCAATATATGTATGTATTGTGAAGTGATCATGACAATAAGTCTGGTTAACATCCATCACCACAACCACACTTAGTTATAATTTTCTTCTTGTGATGAGAACTTTTAAGATCTACTCTCTCAACAGATTTCAAATATACAACATAGCCTTGTTAACTACAGACACCATGCTGTATATCCCCATGGCTTATTTATTTTGTAAGGGCAAGTTTGTACCTTTTGAACACTTTTACTCATAGGAGTTCATAAAAATATATTTATAGAGATATATATTCATAGAAATGATTATATTTCTATTTTTCCAAATACTCATTTTTAAATTTTTTATCAATTGTGTGTAATTTCAAACATTTCAACCTTTTTTTATACTTATTCTTCTACTTATCTACTGAGGCAATTACATTCCTTCTTCCCAACACATCTTAATTCAGCCTTGGTAGAATTCTTTAAGAGTTTTCCAGATCTTGAGATTTCAGAGCTTCCTGTAGTTACAGCCATGGGTCTCAGGATCCGGCAGCCTCTGGTTCTGCCGTTCACTAGCTAGATGACACTGAACAAAGTTACCCATCATCTCTCACCTGTAAAACTGGATTATAATTGTCCCTAGCTCAACATCTTGAAAATGCTTAACTCAATGAGTGGCTCAGTAATATGTTCAGTAAATGTTAGTTGTTTTTAACTTCCATATTTATCTTGGGGGAGAGGCTGCTTTTTAAATGTAAGTATCTCAACTTTCTATTCGACGGAGTGTCCTTTGTCACTTACCTTGTGGCAAGCAATATATATTTATTTTTTAGTTTCCTTTTATTGATAGAATGTATTATCTGAGATTGGTCTTGCTAATTCATGAACATATGAGTTCTTTCTACTTAATAAACCATATCAATGTCTAAATTACCCTTTTCTTTTTCCCCACTGTTCTTTGGTGAAACCTTGAACCTGGCATTTTCTAAATGTTAATTGCTTTCTTTTCTCACTCTGGTAATTCATTACAAATACATACTTTTAATGAAGGATTAATTTTACATAAATATTTTCTGAATGAAAAATATATAAAGCTAAGCCTTTTTTGGTGCAGGGAACAGATTTATAAATAAGCATCAGTGATTTAGAGTTGCCATATTGTAAAAACTTCAGGAAGACTGTATTTCTGTTTCTTCAGTTAAGGAAGCTGATAAACAAAAAGTTATTCACAAGTTGGTCTGTTCAGATGTTTTGTGATAATATTCAGAAAAAAGATTTCAAAACACAGTGAGAGAGAGAGAGGCAGGTGGGGTGAAGGTGGGGTTTTAGCAGTGATAGTGCCTTGCACGCATTCATAAGCACACATCCAAATCTGCTCGTGGTTTGCATGATGCATGGCAGCACATGGGAAGGCAACCTTTCTAATGATTTAATTTCTAAATAACCAGGTTTCCAAAGCATTCAGGTCACTGGATGAGGATTTTTTTTTTTTTTTAAGGAGGGTGGGGAATTAAGAGCCTATTCCCTCCATTTTTATCTTACATGTTTTTATGTAGTTTAAATATTTTCCAATATTGTCTAAGTTCACAGATTCTGAAAGAACTAGTTATTTATGATTCATATGATTTTTAGTGAGTGAAATAGACCTATCAAGAGGCTAAAGGATTTGTCTGAATTGAGGCCATCAAAAATGTCAGGGGCAGAGCGTGAATGCAGACTTGGAGACATTTCTCGTATCTTCCCTGAGTATTGGTGTACAGCTACTTCTTTCTATGAACTGAAAGCATTGAGAGGTGTTTCTCACTATACTTCCATTAAAACAAAATATACAAAGTTAAATGAAATACAGTACAAAGTAAGTTTCACACGTTTTCAGAAATCTGATCTAATGTGAAACAAAGTGCTTTTTTTTTCTATGAATGTTTTCAGTCATCTAAAAAATTCTAAGGCTAGATAATTAATTTTAAAATGTATAATTGCGAGGTTGTTGCTGTTGTTGTTAAACCTGAAGGCATAAAACATGACAACAAAGGCTATGACTTAAGGAGAGAGCCCTGTATAACCAGAAAGGAGATTGGGTAGGGAATGGAATACAAATGAGGAGAGGAGGTGGATATGACCATGCCGTGGCAAGCGCACAGCTCGGGAGAAGGCCACATGGTGGCCTTAACTCCAACCATAATGTTTTGCTTTCAAGGAGTGAAATTGCAGCCACCAAATGCAGGGTGTTCCCATCATCCCAAAAATGTGTTTTACACTGGCATTTTCTGCTGGATAAAGCCGAGGTTTTGAGTCAAATGAGTTTTCCCTGTTTTTGTTTTAATGACACACACAGTCTGTGAAACCATTTCCATTGTGAATCTCCTCCCAAACTTCTCACTCTCCACGAATGTTGTTCATTCTCTAAGAGAAGACTCACATGGCAGTTCAGGGGCTTCACAGGAGTTTCCATAAAGGGGATGTGGTTCCAGGTTATCAGCCAAGCTCGGTGACTTTGTAGGAGTGCGAGCTCAACAAGTTATTTAATATTTCTGAGCATTAGTTTATTAAGGTGTATACTGAAGATGATCTTACTTATCTCATATATTCACTGTAAAGATTAAATACAAGGATATAGGCTTCGGAGAAGATGGCGGCATAGGAGGACGCTGAGCTCACCGCGCCCTGCGGATCACTTAGATTCCACCCACACCTGCCTAAATAACCCAGAAAATTGCAAGAAGACTAGCCGAACGGATTCTCCAGAGGCAAGCGTAGATGAGAGGCCCGCGGAAGAGGGTAGGAAGGGCGGCCGGGCGGTGCGCACTCCATGGACTGGCAGGAGGGAGCCAGAGCGGAGGGGTGGCCCACTGGCCAAGCAGAGCCCCCGAGTCTGGCTTGCAAAAGCAGAGGGGCCGGTCGGAGCATGTTCAGACAGCAAGCGGGACTTGACATCTGGAAGGTTATAAGTTAACAGCTCTGCTCAGAGAACAGGAGGGCTGGAGGACAACGGGAGGGAGAGTTGTTGAGCCCCGGACAACAGAGCTCAGCTTGGCAGGGAACAAAGGCGCTGGCCAGTGCCATCTCTCTCGCCCATCCCCCAGCCAAAATCCCATAGGAAACCAGTTCCTGCCAGGGAACTTGCATGCACCGTGCAAACACCCAACGCTGTGCTTCTGCAGATCCATCACTCTGGTGGGTCTGGCTCCCTCCCGGTGCCGCAGGACCCCTCCCAAAGCGGATCTCCGAAGGAAAAGCGAGCTGAGCCTACCCCTCCTGCCCCTGTGCACCTTGCCCATCCACCCCAGCTAATACGCCAGATCCCCAGCACCACAAGCCTGGCAGTGTGCAAGTAGCCCAGATGGGCCACGCCACCCCACAGTGAAGCCCGCCCCTAGGAGAGGGGAAGAGAAGGCACACACCAGTCTGACTGTGGCCCCAGTGGTGGGCTGGGGGCAGACATCAGGTCTGACTGCGGCCCGCCCATCAACGCAAGTTATTCAAGACAGCACAGGGGAAGTTCCCCGCAGTCCCGCACCACTCCAGGGACTATCCAAAATGACGACACGGAAGAATTCCCCTCAGAAAAATGTCCAGGAAATAACAACAGCTAACAAACTGATCAAAAATGATTTAAACAATATAACAGAAAGTGAATTTAGAATAATAGTCATAAAATTAATCGCTGGGCTTGAAAACAGTATGAAGGACAGCAGAGAATCTCTTGCTACAGAGATCAAGGGGCTAAGGAACAGCCAGGAGGAGCTAAAAAAAAGGCTATCAACGAGCTGCAAAATAAAATGGAGACAACTACTGTTCGGATTGAAGAGGCAGAGGAGAAAATAGGTGAACTAGAAGATAAAATTATGGAAAAAAGAAGAAGCTGAGAAAAAGAGAGATAAAAAAATCCAGGAGTATGAGGGGAAAATTAGAGAACTAAGTGATGCACTAAGGAGAAATAATATACGCATAATTGGTATTCCAGAGGAGGAAGAGAGAGGGAAAGGTGCTGAAGGGGTACTTGAAGAAATAATAGCTGAGAACTTCCCTGATCTGGGGAAGGAAAAAGGCATTGAAATCCAAGAGGCACAGAGAACTCCCTTCAGACGTAACTTGAATCGATCTTCTACATGACATATCATAGTGAAACTGGCAAAATACAAGGATAAAGAGAAAATTCTGAAAGCAGCAAGGGGTAAACGTGCCCTCACATATAAAGGGAGACCTATAAGACTCGTGACTGATCTCTCTTTTGAAACTTGGCAGGCCAGAAAGGAATGGCAGGAGATCCTCAATGTGATAAACAGAAAAAATATGCAGCCGAGAATCCTTTATCCAGCAAGTCTGTCATTTAGAATAGAAGGAGAGACAAAGGCCTTCCCAAACAAACAAAAACTGAAGGAATTCGTCACCACTAAACCAGCCCTATAAGAGATCCTAAGGGGGATCCTGTGAGACAAAGTACCAGAGACATCGCTACAAGCATGAAACCTACGGACATCACAATGACTCTAAACCCATATCTTTCTATAATAACACTGAATGTCAATGGACTAAATGTTCCAACCAAAAGACATAGGGTATCAGAATGGATAAAAAAACAAGATCCATCTATTTGCTGTCTACAAGAGACTCATTTTAGACCTGAGGACACCTTCAGATTGAGAGTGAGGGGATGGAGAACTATTTATCATGCTACTGGAAGTCAAAAGAAAGCTGGAGTAGCAATACTTATATCAGACAAACTAGACTTTAAATTAAAGGCTGTAACAAGAGATGAAGAAGGGCATTATATAATAATCACAGGGTCTATCCATCAGGAAGAGCTAACAATTATAAATGTCTATGCACTGAATACAGGAGCCCACAAATATATAAAACAATTACTCACAAACATAAGCAACCTTATTGATAAGAATGTGGTAATTGCAGGGGACTTTAGCACCCCACTTACAGAAATGGATAGATCATCTAGACACATGGTCAATAAAGAAACAAGGGCCCTGAATGATACATTGGATCAGATGGACTTGACAGATATATTTAGAACTCTGCATCCCAAAGCAACAGAATATACTTTCTTCTCGAGTGCACATGGAACATTCTCCAAGATAGATCACATACTGGGTCATAAAACAGCCTTCATAAGTATACAAGAATTGAAATCATACCATGCATATTTTCAGACCACAATGTTATGAAGCTTGAAATCAGCCACAGGAAAAAGTCTGAAAAACCTCCAAAAGCATGGAGGTTAAAGAACACCCTACTAAAGAATGAATGGGTCAACCAGGCAATTAGAGAAGAAATTTAAAAATATATGGAAACAAACGAAAATGAAAATACAACAATCCAAACGCTTTGGGATGCAGCGACGGCAGCCCTGAGAGGAAAATACATTGCAATCCAGGCCTATCTCAAGAAACAAGAAAAATCCCAAATACAAAATCTAACAGCACACCTAAAGGAAATAGAAGCAGAACAGCAAAGGCAGCCTAAACCCAGCAGAAGAAAAGAAATAATAAAGATCAGAGCAGAAATAAACAATATAGAATCTAAAAAAATTCTAAAGCAGACCAACGAAACCAAGAGTTGGTTTTTTGAAAAAATAAACAAAATTGACAAACCTCTAGCCAGGCTTCTCAAAAAGAAAAGGGAGATGACCCAAATAGATAAAATCATGAATGAAAATGGAATTATTACAACCAATCCCTCAGAGATTCAAGCAATTATCAAGGAATACTATGAAAAATTATATGCCAACAAATTGGACAACCTGGAAGAAATGGACAAATTCCTAAACACCCACATGCTTCCAGAACTCAATCAGGAGGAAATAGAAAGCTTGAACAGACCCATACCAGCGAAGAAATTGAATCAGTCATCAAAAATCTCCCAACAAATAAGAGTCCAGGACCAGATGGCTTCCCAGTGGAGTTCTACCAGACGTTTAAAGCAGAGATAATACCTATCCTTCTCAAGCTACTCCAAAAAATAGAAAGGGAAGGAAAACTTCCAGACTCATTCTATGAAGCCAGTATTACTTTGATTCCTAAACCAGACAGAGACCCAGTAAAAAAAGAGAACTACAGGCCAATATCCCTGATGAAGATGGATGCAAAACTTCTCAATAAGATACTAGCAAATCGAATTCAACAGCATATACAAAGAATTATTCACCATGATCAAGTGGGATTCATTCCTGGGCTGCAAGGCTGGTTCAACATTCGCAAATCAATCAACGTGATACATCACATTAATAAAAGAAAAGATAAGGACCATATGATCCTGTCAATCGATGCAGAAAAAGCCTTTGACAAAATCCAGCACCCTTTCTTAATAAAAACCCTTGAGAAAGTCGGGATAGAAGGAACATACTTAAAGATAATAAAAGCCATTGATGAAAAGCCCACAGCTAACATCATCCTCAATGGGGAAAAACTGAGAGCTTTTTCCCTGAGATCAGGAACACGACAGGGATGTCCACTCTCACCACTGTTGTTTAACATAGTGTTGGAAATGCTAGCATCAGCAATCAGACAACAAAAGGAAATCAAAGGCATCAAAATTGGCAAAGATGAAGTCAAGCTTTCACTTTTTGCAGATGACATGATATTATACATGGAAAATCCGATAGACTCCACCAGAAGTCTGCTAGAACTGATACATGAATTTAACAAAGTTGCAGGATACAAAATCAATGTACAGAAATCAGTTGCATTTTTATACACTAATAATGAAGCAGCAGAAAAACAAATAAAGAAACTGATCCCATTCACAATTGCACCAAGAAGCATAAAATACCCAGGGATAAATCTAACCAAAGATGTAAAAGATCTGTATGCTGAAAACTATAGAAAGCTTATGAAGGAAATTGAAGAAGATACAAAGAAATGGAAAAACATTCCCTGCTCATGGATTGGAAGAATAAATCTTGTCAAAATGTCAATACTACCCAAAGCTATCTACACATTCAATGCAATCCCAATCAAAATTGCACCAGCATTCTTCTCGAAACTAGAACAAGCAATCCTAAAATTCATATGGAACCACAAAAGGTCCTGAATAGCCAAAGTAATTTTGAAGAAGAAGACCAAAGCAGGAAGCATCACAATCCCAGACTGTAGCCTCTACTACAAAGCTGTAATCATCAAGACAGCATGGTATTGGCACAAAAACAGACACATAGACCAATGGAATAGAATAGAAACCCCAGAACTAGACCCACAAACATATGGGCAACTCATCTTTGACAAAGTAGGAAAGAACATCCAATGGAAAAAAGACAGTCTCTTTAACAAATGGTGCTGGGAGAACTGGACAGCAACATGCAGAAGGTTGAAACTAGACCACTTTCTCACACCATTCACAAAAATAAACTCCAAATGGATAAAGGACCTGAATGTGAGACAGGAAACCATCAAAACCCTAGAGGAGAAAGCAGGAAAAGACCTCTCTGACCTCAGCCGTAGCAATTTCTTACTTGACACATCCCCAAAGGCAAGGGAATTAAAAGCAAAAATGAACTACTGGGACCTTATGAAGATAAAAAGCTTCTGCACAGCAAAGGAAACAACCAACAAAACTAAAAGGCAACCAACGGAATGGGAAAAGATATTTGCAAATGACATATTGGACAAAGGACTAGTATCCAGAATCTATAAAGAGCTCACCAAACTCCACACCCGAAAAACAAATAACCCAGTGAAGAAATGGGCAGGAAACATGAATAGACAGTTCTCTAGAGAAGACATCCGGATGGCCAACAGGCACATGAAAGGCTGCTCAATGTCACTCCTCATCAGGGAAATACAAATCAAAACCACACTCAGATATCACCTCACGCCAGTCAGAGTGGCCAAAATGAACAAATCAGGAGACTATAGATGCTGGCGAGGATGTGGAGAAACGGGAACCCTCTTGCACTGTTGGTGGGAATGCAAACTGGTACAGCCACTCTGGAAAACAGTGTGGAGGTTCCTCAAAAAACTAAAAATAGACCTACCCTATGACCCAGCAATAGCATTGCTAGGAATTTACCCAAGGGATACAGGAGTGCTGATGCATAGGGGCACTCATACCCCAATGTTTATAGCAGCACTCTCAACAATAGCCAAATTATGGAAAGAGCCGAAATGTCCATCAACTAATGAATGGATAAAAATTGTGGTTTATATACACAATGGAGTACCACGTGGCAATTAGAAAGAATGAAATATGGCCTTTGTAGCAACGTGGATGGAATTGGAGAGTGTTATGCTAAGTGAAATAAGTCATACAGAGAAAAGACAGATACCATATGTGTTCACTCTTATGTGGATCCTGAGAAACTTAACAGAAACCCATGGAGGAGGGGAAGGAAAAAAAAAGGGGGGTTAGAGTGGGAGAGAGCCAAATCATAAGAGACTCTTAAAAACTGAGAACAAACTGAGGGTTGATGGGGGGTGGGAGGGAGGGGAGTGTGGGTGATAGGTATTGAGGGCTCCTTTTGGGATGAGCACTGGGTGTTGTATGGAAACCAATTTGACAATAAATTTCATATATTGAAAAAAAATAAAAATAAAAATAAATAAAAATAAATAAATACAAGGATATATGTGAAAGGTTTAGCGTGATACTATTAACATTTATGTTTTTAATGTTTATTTACTTTGAGAGACAGAGAAAGAGAAAACCAGTGGGGAAGGACAGAGAGAGGGAGAGAATCCCAAGCAGGCTCTACGCTCGGTGTGACATGGGGCTCAATCTCATGACCATGAGATCATGACCTGAGCTAAAGTCAAGAGCTGGATGCTTAACCAGCAGAGCTACCCAGGTTCCCCAATATATTAACAGGTAAACTTTTCACTAACTCATGATCAGACCCACTAAATAGACCTTTTCATTAGACCATAGAATTTTCTTTCTCAATTTCATTATCTACCATAAACATAATTGATTTACATAGATATGGACTTGGTGTTCATCAAATAACCAGTAATAATATTTGCTGGCTTATATTAGGGTCACTCCATTCGACTGAACTTTATTAATCACAAATCATGGAGGAAAGAGAGATGGGCACCAAAGAAATAGAAGGAATTTAGGAAGAAAAGGGCAATAGGTATGAGTGGGAGAGTAAAATAAGCACTTAATCAAAATAAACCTAAGGCAGAATTCTTATACATTAAGCAAACTCCCACAAGTGCTGGATTCTAAACCTCTGCACAAGTGAGCCACGGACTTTACACATGTCACCCAGCTTGGGTAGGTCTGCGTTTCCTCATTTATAATGAATCATCTTCCAGGACTGAATCATCTTCCAGGTCCCATTCACCTCTGCCCTTCTAGAATTGTCTTGAATTGGAGAATGTTAGCAAGTAAAGTCTTGAAAGCAAATCCAAAGCTTTAAAAATTCCAGTTTTTTTAAAAAAATTCTATTAAGCAACTCTAAGTATAATCTTTACAAGTAGCAGTACTTTCACTCTTTTATATAAAAGTTTTGTAGAATTTAATCTGAACGGCCATGGAAAAGCCCCGGTCATTTCTCCAAAGTCTAACTGATGACAGCTGTTAACCAGGAAAAACATCTGGAAAGCCATCTGCTACAGTTCACGCAGGAGTTCTCAGACTCAAGCTATTCCCTGATAGGACGTGTAGAACCCTAACTCTCTGTGTGACTGCCTGGAACACCTTTCATTTGGATTTTCCAGGATGGGAATACCGCCAGAGGACAGTGTGGGCTTGTTGAAGAGTCGAGGCATGCGCTAAGGGTTCTCTGGAAGTTAGAAAGCCAGAAAATGCTACTTACAATCAGTGCCACTGTTCATCAGTTTGTATATTTTAAAACCAAGTATGAAGGGTCTCCAGGGTGCAGGCCACTGTAGCAGTAGAAGAGCATGGACCCTGCTACTGAGGCACTTACAGTGAGATGCGAGAGGCGGGCGCACAGGCACATCATTGCAGCACAGTGTGCAAAAGCCCAAAGCAGAATAGCAAGGCTTAAATCCAAGGTGATGATGCACAAACCCTGTCATCAGGGTGGCTGTTTTCAGAACAGTGAAGGATAAAGCTAAGCTGTGCTTTCTTTGGCCTGCTTTCCACTGAAGCACTTCCATAAAGCGATCTCATTAAGGTAAATCATATCGACTCAGTTCCATATCCAATAATTACAAAATAATGATTTTTTTTAGGTCACAGCTATTTGCTTCTTGTCTTTTCCATCCAATTGGGAGCCAAGTCCTTTAATTCTTCCGCTGTTGTTCTATGACACCCTGTTCCTAGCACCATTTTTCATCTTCTTTATCTCTTGCTTAGATTATTGCACCCTCCCTGTTTCTGTGCTTGCCTAGCTCCAAATCATTGTCACCTTTGTTACCTGATATTTTAACTAAGGCATTTGGATCAAATGGAAATATGCTTTCACAAAAAGACAAAATAAATAAAAATACTAACTTTCAACTAATGATTAAGTAACATGTGAAACTAATTCTTCATCCAAGTCCTAAATGTTATTTCATCTCTGTGCATAACCCCACACTTCCTCCCATATTTGATGCCATATTATCAAAATGGTCCAGTTTGCATTGCAAAATTAAAATACCCTGCCTCCCTCCCCATACAGATAGCAATGTACTGCTCCTAAAACACTTAACCCCTCACCCTACTTGTTTGCTTAAAACTCTTCAGTGACCTCACCTTGCCAAAGCAAAGGTTCTCAAACTTGAATGTGTTTGGGAATAACTTGAAGAGTTGTTGTTGTTGTTGTTTTTGTTGTTGTTGTTGTTGTGTTGTTAATGTAAATTGTCAAGGCCAAACCTCCCAAGATTCTGATTCCATAGTTCTGGGTTGCAGAGTCTACAGGATCCAGCCCACTATGGCACAGGCACCCTCTTTCCTGCTGTTCTTACTGGCAACTCCTCTATTTCTACCCTCCCTCCAGTCTCTCCCTCTTTCTGTAAATTCCTTGCGGATAGGAATGTGACTGTGTTCCTAGTACCGAGAAGAGTACTTAGGAAATGGATGGCTCTCCATAGTTACTTTTCAATGAAGGAAAGAAGCAAATGCATACTCAAAATCATTCTGCTTGGTTCGGTAAAACTAGAAACATGTGACATTTTGGCAGATACCTGAAATGAGTGCATAAATTGGACAAAGATTGAAAGAAAGAGTATTCAGCTTTTGTTTTGATTAACATCTATTTCTGATTATCCTTAGAGAAGGAAATTGTAATTTATGACTTTTATAATTATTGTGAAGATAGTTCTAGACATGTAGATTTTTAGAAAAACAATTCGCTTGCTTTTAATTTTCTGGGTTATTAATTTACAATGACCTAGCTAGAGCCTAAATGCTTCAAGGCAGTTGGCCGAAGAATAAGGAAGTGCCACCTTAATATGTTTATTTTAAATCACACCAAAGACTTTAAAATTACACCAAAGATTTTCTGAGGAAGGTATAAGTGATCAAGATAAATGTGAACCTGGCCTTCTTCAAAGTTCATAAAGACCTGCCCCTCTGCACTTTCAGCCGATGGGGTCTCACTATAACCCACTTTGCCAGGGTGATGAATCTTTTATAAGGTGATAATCCAAATAAAAACACATATGAGGCAATCAGTTATTGAAGTACCATTTTTCACAAAAAAATAAGAATAAATGCTATTTTGTTTTTTGTGTTTTGCTCATCATGGATGAGAAGATACATTAAGGCATGCACTTTGACATGCATGTTCCTCTCTACCTGAAACATTTTACCTCTTCACACAAACATTTCTTTCTCATCCTTTAGATCTTAGTCTGGGAAAAGTATACATCAGGAGCTCTTCCCAGCTGGTCACCATCTGGGTTAGTTGCCACATCTCTGTGTTCCCAAATTCTTGTGTTTATCATAGCACCTAACACTGTGTGTCAAAATTACACATTTAGTATTGGTTAGTCTCTCCATTTGACCATGAGCTCTTGAAGAGAGAAATGCTATCATGTTCTCCATTATATCCCTAGTGTCTAGAATAGAACCTACAATAAAATAGGCATGGAATAAACATTTGTCCAGTAAATCAATGGTATGTGTGTATTTGTTCAATAAAAATCACTGGGTATCATCACAGCCTACAGATTACTTACATTTTTATCTTGTTCTCCTTGTTCCCATACTTTCAAGCCCTGCAAAATTACCCAGTGTCTGATATAATTTCAAAAAAGGCATAAATCATATAGACTGGAAGGGCAGCAATCTGGACTCAGTCCTGGCTCAACCACTAAGTAGCTAAGTGATCTTTTACAGATCACTTTGTCCTCTCCGTTCCTTATTTTTGTCACCTATAAAAGTTAATTTCTAGCCCAAAGATTCCAGGAATCCAAAAAAAATATGTTCATATTTCAGGCAAAATACCTATTCCTCTGGTTATAATGCTAGATTGTTCTCCTAGGGATAGAAGTTTCCATGACCACGTTTTGTAACACTAATGAAGATCCAATGGCTTTAAGCACATAGCATTTATTTTCCTTTATTCTAAGCAGAATTAATATTGGAAGGAAGAAATGGTGACTTTGTGCCTACTGGGGATAGCAACAGCTTGGTGGTCGGATCAGGTAGCACTGATGCCAAATGTGGGTAGGTTGGTTCACAGTCCACATGGCCATATGCGTTACATGTGTTGCTGTCCCATCATTTAATCCCAGCCACCTGGGGCTCATGAAGAATGGAGAAGTGACAGTGAAGTACATGATATCAACATCAACCACACCACTTAAATCCGGATATGAGTCACGATGTGGCTCATACAGTTTCTAAACTGTAGAAAGAACAATATCATCTTACCTTAATTTCTTCAGATTTTATAAAGGTCTAAGAATATAATGAGATATTGTACATGGAAATTTTGGTAAGTTGCAAAATGATTATGCAAATATTAGTCCTTAGACAAAATTACACTGTCACAGAACCTACCTTTGAAATAACCTGAGGGTCATTCAGTCTGTATATATTATTGAGCACATAATATGTGTCAGATGCGGTTCTAGGCATGGTTCTAAAATAAGTTTATCCATTATTCTACTTAGACTAGACAGAAAACAAACACATAGGTAAATAAATAAACTATTAAAATAATTTTCAAGGCATCAGAGAGGGCTACTTTTAACAGTGAAGCTTAGGAAAGACCTAAAAGGTATCATTTGGTTTGAGAGCTATGAAGATACAAGGATTACTATCCTAAGCAGATGCAAAGGCCCTGAGGCAGGAATGAGCTTAATATATTTAAGGAATGGAACTAGGCTGCTGAGGTTAGAACATAGAAAATGATGCACAAGAGGAAGAATATGAATCAGAGGGAGAGGTGGGGGCCAAGGGAAAGAATTTGGGTTTTATTCTTTGGGCAGTGGAACACCATTGGAAAATTCTAAAGCAATGTAGTCACATGTCAGTAACCCTACTCTTCAAGCTAATTTTTCTCCTCAGAAGAAAGGGCTAAGTAGATAAGGACTGTCTCAGGGA
This sequence comes from Puma concolor, assembly GCF_028749965.1. Taxonomy (NCBI): domain Eukaryota; kingdom Metazoa; phylum Chordata; class Mammalia; order Carnivora; family Felidae; genus Puma; species Puma concolor. Next base: position 157,747,355 of record NC_141674.1, read on the forward strand.
AATTTAAACCAACTAAGTTCACACACTTTTGTTTGCTTCCTTAAACCTGTTAAATATTTTACTCCACCTGCTTCACTTAAATGAAAAGGTCACTTTTAATTTATTTATTATTGGTTTGATTTACTGAAAACCAAAATAAGACCAGGGGTCATTTGCAATAAGTAGTGACTGTCAGTCAGTGATCCTGGAATTCAAAATGAAGGATTATTAGAATTCCTTCCCTGTTTTGACTTGTTAATTATTTTTAGTATTCCATTTTGAGAGACACTGCAGGTAGGAAGATTAGACAGTGCATTAGGATTTATGAACAGCTCATTTTAATAAAAACCTTAACACTTTCTGGAGAATTAGGTTTACTAATAAAAATATACTGACTGTCATCCTTTCCAATACATTTATCCACAGTTATGTATTGAGCATTATAGTTTTATAGTTTAGAATTTGATCTTATAGTTTCACCTAGGCAAAAGCTCATCTTAATAGACTTTTAATAGAAAATAAAATATGATATTAGAAAATTTAGCAGTTCTTAGTAATTCATGTGAATTTCTGAGTAGACATTAGAAGAATTGAGATATATTTGTTGCACTTTAAATCTGTAAAATTTAAAGAAGTATCATTTTAAAGATCAAGTTTAAGAGTTACCAGGATCAAACCAATTTATTTCTCTTTGTTATATTGTTACTTATTTAAAGATTTTGGAAAAAAAATTAAAAGTAAAAAAACACGGGCACCTGGGTGGCTCAGTCGGTTGACCATCCAGCTTCGGCTCAGGTCAGGATCTCACAATTCGTGGGTTCCAGCCCAGAACCTGGAGCCTGCTTCAGATTCTGTATCTGTCTCTCTCTGCCCCTCCCCTGCTCACATTCTGTCTCTCTGTGTCTCTCAAAAATGAATAAACATTTAAAAAAATCTTTTTTAATAAAACAAATATTTTGGTTTTGTTTTCAATTGGAAAGATTTGTATTTGAATAACATTAAAGTCTTCCTCAAAGCTAGTCAGGTTTTAAAAAACAGGATTTAAGCAGTCTAGTGTGTGCAAAATTATGCTTACCCTGACATGCCTGCACACACACGCACACAAACACACGTACACACACACACAAATACATACAGACTAAATTCATATCTTCATTCTCTAGTATGCAAGGCTTGAAAAGAGGTGGCCGAGTTTAAACTTTTGGATGCTGACTATTCTTTTATGGCCACTGCTTCTTTCTCTGCAAAGTTCACCCCTGAATAGCAAGTCCGTGTGAATTCCCTGCAATGTGCAACAATCACACCTTCACACAGAGAGGGGCTAAAGGGGTCTGTATCTAGACAGACATTTCTCAATCAGCCAAGAAGAGACCTTTGTTGTCATTTGAAGGTTTTTCAGTATTCTGCTGTGGGCTTGTGGGTATGCTTAAGAAGTCTCAATGTCAACCCAGACATGTTAGAATTTAGGAAAAGCTTTCTGACTTATTTCACAACATTCATAAATTTTGCTCTGTACCTGAGTGGCAAATTCCTTTGAATTTGAAACTTGAAAATCTCTTCTAGACAAGTGTTGGCTTTTTCTTTGTAACAGCCTTTGGAAGAATTGTGAAGCAGAATAGATGTTCCATAGCCAGCAACATGCCAGCATTATTCTCACTGAAAGAGTGAACTTGAGACTTAGCATATAACCAATGTTTTAAACAAAAATTGTGGAACATCCTAAATTGCTTAAGCTACATGTCTAATTTAACAGTGAACATATTTAAATGAAGATGAGCTGAAGGGTTTGGTAGTCATGGCAACACGATGTGAAAATATACCATGTCATTCAAGTCTATTAGAAAAAAATATATTATCATTCCAAAGGTTTCTGTTGCTACTTTAAATACTGACTGTAGAAGAGGAAAGAAGTGAGTGAGAGAATGGAGGGACCATGGAATATATTTAATTATTTTCACTACCAAAAAAATGCTGGTTTGAAGATAATCTGATTTAAGTTCTAAATTACTTTGACTATAGATGAAATGGACATTAAAGAATATGAGGAAAATAAACAGAAAACAAAATTTCTCCCTTAAGAAAACTGTGTTAAATCTACTTCCTGCAAATAAGAGTTTAAAAGTAAAGAGTAATTTTATATTTTTTAACATTTAATTGACTTTTTTTAGAGCACATAATTTGTGACTATTCATATGAGAAACAAAACATCAAAAACACAACTTTCAATTAGTTTCAACAAATATGCAAGATATTCAGAGCTTTATTCAAAATCATAAAATGGATAGGTGATTAAGCTGAGATTGTTGCAGATAATTTAAAACACAGAAAAACAAAAAGGGAAATCATCTAAATATTATGTTCATTAAAAATACCAGCTAAGATTTTGAAATCTATTCTTAAGTTTTTTTTTTCTATGCTAGAAATCCATATCTAGCTGTACATTTTTTTCTTATAAAAATAGAATCACACTACACATATTTGTCTGTAATTTGAGAGCTTGAGAGCCTGGCTTTGGTATCATACATAGTTGGACTCTGGTTTCAGCTCCCAGCCCCATTTTGAACGCTATGTTCTGGGGCCCATCTGAGCTTCCATTCCCTTATATGGAAAAAAAAGACATAATAAAAGCACCTCTAGCTAAGGGCCATTGTCGGACCAGGAGATATCAAACAGAATTTAAAAAGACAATCAATAGATGTCAAAACAGATTTGACAATGTTAGAATTTGCTGCCAGAGGTTTTAACACAGCCATTGCAAAAATGCTTCAATAAGCAATTATGAACACACTTAAAAATAATGGAAAAAAAATAGTCTCAGCAAGGAATTAGAAAATATAAAGAAGAACCAAATGGAAAATTGTTTATTTTAGAACTAAAAAGTAAAATAACTGAAATTAGAAAACCTCAGTAGATGGACTTAGCAATAGAACAGAGGGGCAGAGGAGAAAACAATCAATAAGCCAAAAAATGGAATAATAGCAATTACTCATTCTGAATAGAGGAAGAGGACTAAAAACATAAAAATGAACAAAGCCTCAGGGACCTATAGGACTAATACAAAAGATCTAATGCCCATATCATCAGAGTCCCAGAAGGAGAAGAGAAAGAGGCAGTACTGGAAAAGTATTAGGAGAAACAATGGCCAGAAATTTCCCAAATTTGACAAAAACCAAATAAAAATACCATAAATGTATAGATTTAAGAAGTTGAGCAAATCCCAAATAATATAAGCTTAAAGAAATCTATACCAAAAAACATCATAGTCGAACTTTTCAAAAATAAAGACCAGGGGCGCCTGGGTGGCTCAGTCGGGTAAGCTTCCGACTTCGGCTCAGGTCATGATCTCACAGTTTGAGTTCAAGCCCCGCGTCGCGCTCTGTGCTGACAGCTCAGAGCCTGGAGCCTGTTTCAGATTCTGTGTCTCCCTCTCTCTCTGCCCCTCCCCCGTTCATGCTCTGTCTCTCTCTATCTCAAAAATAAATAAACGTTAAAAAAAAATTTTTTTAAATAAAGACCAAAAAAAAAAAAAAAAAAAAAACAATTAAAAAGCCAGAGAGAAACACTTTATTTATAGGGGGGAAGCAATTTGAGTAACAGTGGACTTATCAGAAAACATGGAGGCCAGAAGTAAGTGGTACAGCATTTTTAAAGTACTGAAAGAAAAGATCAACCCAGAATCCTATATCCAGCAAAAATATCCTTCAGGAAGGAAGGGGAAATCAAGACATTCTCAGATGAGGCAAAACAGAAAACCTGTCAACAACAGACCTGCCTTAACAGAATGGTTATAGGAAGTTCTCTAAACAGAAAAGGAATGATAAAAGGAGGAGTTTGGAAGCATCAAGAAGAAAGAACATCATAAACAAAAACATGAATAAATGCAATAGACTTCCCCGTCCCTCTTGAGTGTTCACAAAGGAGTGAGGACTAATCTTGTAAGGACATCTGGACTCGAAAAGGTATGGGGAGCTCTAGGAAAGTCTGGCTCAAAGGAGTGATGTGTTTGGATCTGAAATTTAGGAGGATCATCCTGGATGCTATAGGGATGCCAGAGTAATCCAGAATGAGATGATGGAGACCTTAGACCAGGGCATCTGCAGAGAAGATGATAAAGTGCTCTGTTTCTGAAAATGTTTTGAAGGTGCATTCGACAGGATTTGCTACTGATGATTGTATAGCAAGAGGGAAGGAACTTCAAGGACAATGCCATGATTTTTGTTCTCAACAATTGGAAGCATAATGTTGCTGAACAGCTGTGGGGAAAGATGAGTTTAGGAATAAGCCAATGAAAATTAAAACTTTAGAACACTTAAATTTCTTGATTACCTTCTCATACAAACATCCTAAAAGCTACATTTATCTGTTTGTGTATTAGTATCAACCTCAAATTTGGAGATTTGGAAATATCAAGACTGTTAACTATGATTTAAGCAATACATACACAATGATGCAATACAAGAGAAAAATGACAAAACTGCATTTAAAAGTGCTTAGGGGGTGCCTGGGTGGCTCAGGTAGTTGAATGTCCAACTCTTGATTTCGGCTCATGTCATGATCCTAGGGTTGTGGGATTGAGCCCTGTGTTGGGCTCCATGCTGAGTTGAGCCTGCTTGAGATTCTCTCTCTCTCTCTCTCTCTCTCTCTCTCTCTGCCCCTCTCCCCTGCTTGTTCTCTTTCTCTCTAAAATAAATAAATAAATAAAAATAAATAAAAGTGTTTAGAATTAAAAACTGTAAAAGTAAGTATTTAATACACTTAAAATATGAAAATTTATAAATATTATAAAACATCAAAAAATGAACTATAAAATGTGAGTGAGTGATAGCCATACCTTAACATTCCAGTGAAAATAATTACTAAGCAAGAGTAATTACAATAAAATGAACAGAAATAACAAACTATTCCCAGTGTAAAAATGAAATAAATTCAACCAATAATTTTTAAAAAGAAAGTAAAATAATATTTATTTTTCAAAAGGTAAAACCCTTAAAAAGACAAAGGGTATTAATGATGCAGAGTTTTGAGTGTATTTTTTATGTATTCTTTGTGCATATTTTTTAGTTCTTACAAAAAAAGTTTTTTTGGAGCCTTGGTTTTGGGGAAAATGAGGACATAATTATAAACCAACTCCAGATATGTTCCTTTGACTCTTTAGTTTTCAAACAATTTGTGCCTTATTTGATACCTTTGAAGACTTTTTAAAACAACTTTTTGTTATTTGCAAGAGCTGGAATGTTTTTATTGAGTGAAAGTTTAACTTTGTGTTTCAAAGAATATATTACCAATTTATCTTCTTTTAGTTTTATCACTTACAGATGGGTATTCTACTTTTCAGAAAGTCTTTGAACTAAAGTAGGAATTGTTTGTGCAGTTGAAGCTTTGCTCTGTCAATTTTCATTGTTCTCTTTCTTTTGGAAATGATTTGCATATGGAAGAATGCTTTCTAAGCAGGTGCACCTTGTTTATATAAAAATTTTTAAAACTGGTTGAAATGTAAGATAGAAAGGTTTCAAATTTCAGATTTTTTAAAAAGATCTGAAATAACAATAACAATACCAACAAAAATATAAGTATTTCGGTTCTTTAAAATAGCACAAAATACCAGAACACCTGAATGTAGAAAATTGACATTTAAACTCCCAAATACATAGCTTTCTGTGGTAGTGTCTTTTAAAGTAGTTACAGCGAAATTCTAAAATCTTAAAGCCCTCACAGTGGTTTAAGATAATGTTGCTGTTTCATTTTGTTTCTTCTTCAGAGCTAATCAGATCTTACCTTTATATTTGTATCCTTATCCCTTTTGTTCCAAAGTGTATTGAATCTAAACTGGCTTTGAATGGCCCATTTAATCCCTCCCATGTGGGATGAGGACTTTTTCTTTTCTTTTTTTCTTTTTTTTTTTTCTAATCACAGCTAAACATCCTTCCGCAAGTGTTACATTTTCCTATATTGCCTACAGGTTATTTTGAAAAGTTACATTTTCTTTTAAGTGTGCAATCACTATGTTTTCAAATGTGCTCAAAATATAAGTATAGGCTTACTTGTATTTTTCCACATTTAGTAAAAATTAATACAAACAAAATAAAGATCATTACAAGAAAAATTTTAAATATATCATGCATCACTGTGAATAAAAAGTTTTGACCACTCAAAATTTATTAGAAGGTTTTGTGTCTTTGTTCTCTGCTGAATAAGCAAAATATTTTGTTTATTTTGTTCTCTGCTGTATCACCACCACTTGAATTTTGCCTAGAATATAGTACATTTTCAATATACATTTGCTGAATAAATGAGTGATATGTGTTTCCTGTACTTGAGAATATTTAAATCTGCTTTGGAAGACAAGAAAATGGGATGGATATGTTAAGCATAATGAATAACTTAGTATCTTATAAGGCATAGGCAAAATTCATAAACCGTGTTAGGTAAGAGAAGGAATAAGCAAGTAGCTTGCAGAATAGGCGTGTTCCATGGATGTAGATGTTAGTTACGTATGAGACAAGCTGGCTATGGATCAAGTAAGTAAAGCATGTGTGTACTAAGTATCTAATATGCATCATATGGTAAATGTACATGAGTTAGATGGGGCGCTCAACATTCAGGTGTATTAAGTTGTCCACCTTCGGATGACATACATTCTGACAAAGCCTGTTACTGCTCATCAGGTTAATTGGCAAACTTTAACTATGGCCAGGTGTACTGGCCTCTGTTATAAAATGTATGCGTTGGTGTAGGCACCTTCCATCTGCCAAGCCCTTTTGCTCAAACATCACCTGTGCTCCTCATAACCACATCAGCATCAGCAGGAGAAAGATGGTATTTATATCATTACATAATCCAGAATTCAGGCAGAAGACTCCTACTCTACTTTCCCTTTTCCTATCACATCTCTTGCCTCTTTCTTCTTGCTAAGTATTTAAAATGACTTAATGGTCTGAGTGACTCAAGCATCTTATTTTGGTCCGTGACCCTTTCTGTTCCATGGTCTCTGGAGTAACTTAACCACAAACTTAGAGTCTACCTTGCATCATATCCATATGGCATAATTTTCATAATGGTAGTATGTATAACTATGTATTACTTTATAATAAAAAGAGCATGCATACTCATTTTAAAAAAATTTAGGACTCAGCACAATTCCCTCTTTTTTCTTCCCAATGAGACGATTTGAGAACCAAAGTGTGCTTATTATTAATGCAGTTGGTACAAACTTTATAAGTGCCCTGTAGTTTAAATTTTATGTCTTTGCACTTAAACAGATATTTTCACTTTAATGGGATTGGATACATTTCTGATTAGTAAAAACTTAAAAATAATAGAACTGTTCAAGAGTTTTAAAATTACCTCAAATCATAAAAATCAAATGCCAAGTGTCATCTAGTTGATAACATAACTATAAATAAATGATACTAAAAGAAAATAGTATCTTAGTTTTTTAGATAATTGGGCTCTGCTATCTGAACTCAGTAAAGACATCATAGCCCATGGGTAATCGAAGAGAAAACCGATGATACGGGCTCTTCTTCCAGTTTCCTTACATATGCAATTCAGGCCAATTTCCAACCAGTTTGATGAGCCAAGAAAAGGAAGGAAGTCTGCAATAGTGCAGACTGACAGCATGATAAGGGAAATTATAGCCCTTAAGGAAGCAAAAGCAGCGTAAGGGGTTGCTGAACTTGTGATTGAATTGTCTGGGGCTCTCAGTGGGCGCATTAAGATCTTGGTAAGCCAAATGAGATTCACAACACAAGAGTGCCCAAGGTCCTGGTGCAAAACCCTGTAGAGAGTATGGGTAAATGCTTATCTAATCTCAGTTGTTTCAAGAGGCTTTTTTTTTTTAAGTACCAGACTCACAGTTGAATACCAACTTGAAATCAGTGGGAGATGGAAACAAACAAACAAAGAGATATTAGTAGATGTTGCACCAGATGCTAATGAGCATGATGGTCTGTAAGTATAGGAAGCAGAAACCTGATACTTAAAAGGCACAGACCGTTGGGCTTATTTCTTGTTTAAGACCCTCGTGGAAAGCTATGAGTGAACTTGAGCAGCCTTGAACAGATAAGGAAATCAATAGAACTTTAAGCTTCATCCAGCTTTGTGAAGAGTGCCAAATAAAGAAAAAGACTGTATGTTATAGGATGCTCTGTGTTCCTTTTTAAAAACGGTATTATAATTTGGGAGAAAGGAATTTTCACAGTGATGGTAAATTCAGTAGGCCAAAAAAAGAAAATGCCCTTTTATTAACTGACTACAGTAATGACAAGTTTAGATATTTCACTTTGTAATTGGCATTACAGATAATGCCTATAATTTCTTAATGTGAGATGCTGTCTGATTCTTTCCTACATTCGACAATATAGATTGTACCCTAGTTGAAATAGTCTTTTTCCTCTGCTTCCACAAGACTACATGATTCTGATTTACCTCTTCCCCTCCTAGATTTTAGTTTCTTCCACTGTATCAGTTAGCTACTGCTGTATAACAAACCAACACAGAGGCTTAAAACAACATAGAAGTCTTTCTCACAATACTATCAGTTATCTGGTCTAACTAGATGATTTTTTTTCCATGTGATGTTGGATAGGATATGTTATACAGCTGTGTTTACTAGGAACTCAGCTGAGACTGGAACATCCAAGTTGGCCTCATTCACATCTCTGGATGTGATGTCTGGAACTGGTTATCTTATCTGTGATGACTGGAACTAGTTAAGGTTGGCTGAGCCTTTCTTTCCATCAGGGTATCAGGCTTGGTGGAGTAGGCCTCTGAGATGACAAAAATGGAAGCAATAAGACCTTCCAAGGTCTAGGTCTGAAAATCATCCAGTGACATTTCCACCACATTCTATTGGTAAAAGCAAGTCACCAGATTCAAGGTAAGGGGCCACAGGCTGTACCTTTTAATGAGAAGAATGGCAAAAAACCAAACTAATACAGCCACATTCATCTATTCCTCTCTGTCTTGCTAACCAGTACTTTTATTGCTGAAGAATTGGACCTTAGTTTTCTCCTTCTCTCTTCCTAAATTTCTCTATTCACAGAACTTCATCTGAAAGCTCTTCAAGTATCGCCCAACACTTTCTATATTCTGACTCTACTGACTTGCTTTTGATCTCAGAATGAGCCAAGATGTCTCACATGACCTCCACTCAAAACATCCTCTTCCAGGGGCGCCTGGGTGGCTCAGTTGGTTAAGTAACTGACTTCGGCTCAGGTCATGACCCCATGGTTCATGGGATCGAGCCCTGCATCGGGCAAAGAGCCCGGAGCCTGCTTTGGATTCTTTGTCTCCCTCTCTGTCTGTTCCTCCCCTGCTCATTCTCTATCTCTCTCTGTCTCTCAACAATAAATAAACGTTAAAAAAAATTTTTTTAATCCTTTTCCATATAACTCTTCTCTCCTCAGCTGATTTGCTCCTGCTCACTCTGTAGGTATCAAATTAGGCATCGTTTCTTCTAGAATGTTTTCTTATTATCCAAGTCAGAGTCGTTTTTGCACTCCAATAATATGTCATCTTTCTTATTCTTGAATTGAATTCACTCTGTGGTGAAAGCTTCTAATGTGTATATCGGTACCCCTCCCCAAGTAGATAGAATTTGTATCTAGATTATTAAATGATCTCCTAACTTTCATTCCTGTTTCCTGGCTATCTGTTACTAGTTATTCCCCAAATTATTAATTATTGGTTATCTTTAACCATGGGTTAATCTTTGAGGAAAAGTTTTTGTTATATCACACAGAATTGATAATCAACATGCATTTGCATGGGAGTTGGTGGGTTAATAAATATACAAGCCCCTGCTCAAAAGTCTTTCAATTGCTCTTGTGTACTCAAATGTACATCCTTAGCCCCACCAAGGAAATCCTTTCATAACCTGACCCCCTTATGCATCAAAGAATATCTTTTTCTGTTTATCAGTGCACTCTTGGCTTTAATTTTTTTTTCCAACATCCTTATGTTTATCACTGCTTTGCCTCTTATTCTTGATTGCCCCACTTGATGAACTCTTTCAGATAGAGGTCCCTATAGTATTAAATATGAGATGACAAGTGATTTAAACAAGCTATTTTTTTAAAAAGCTATTTCTTTTTTAAAATTATTTTCATGTTTATTTATTTTTGAGAGAGACAGAGACAGAGCACAAGCAGGGGAGGGGCAGAGAGAGAGGGAGACACAGAATCCAAAGCAGGCTCCAGGCTCTGAGCTTCCTCACAGAGCTTGATGCAGGACTCAAACCCACAAACTGGAAGATCACAACCTGAGCAGAAGTCAGACACTCAACCGACTGAGCCACCCAGGTGCCCCAAAAGCCACTTCTTTCTTACATAAGACAAAACATAATGATTCCAGGGCTGATATTGCAAGGCCAGTGGTGCTGGGAACCTCTCTTCCTCCCCCCATTCTCCACATGCAGTTTTCATCTCAGGACTTGAGATGGCTTCCCTAGCTCCCACCATCCCATCCACATTCCAGCTGAGGGAAGGGATGCAGGGGAAATGAAGGTTGTGTAGTTATTCTTTTAAGAAATTACACACATCCCTTAGCTCATGTCCCACTGACTAAACTACAGGCACATGGCCACATTTTATTGCAAAGAGATGATGGAAAGTAGAATTTAACTGGTATCCATGTGCTCAACTACAATTTGAAGTTTCTCTCTATTCCTAAAGAAGGAGAAAATGGACACCGGGAATAAAAAGTTGTCTTTGCCACACTTTTGTTTACATATTTCAAAAACCTAACACATTATGGAGTGGGACAGAGCAACATTCAAATCCCAGCCCTGCGTCTCACTAGTTGTATTACCTTAGGCAAATGATTTAAACTTTCTTAGTCTCACTGGTTAATGTGAAAAATGGTATATACCTGTCGAGGCTGGTGAGAAGACTGTGCATATAAAATACCTATCACACTTTTTGCCTCATTGCATCCCTGAAAGGAAGATGGGTCACCAGCAATTCTACTGGAGCCATCGGAGTAAATTTGGCCAGGCTCTCCTTCTTGCCAGGCCAACTCAAACTGGCATGGACTGATCCAGAAATATAGCCTCAATATGTACCACCAGTGTTTCCATCAGTGCACCAAGAACATAGGCTCCATTAAGATGGATTAAGTAAGCCTCCTTGAATGGGGCATCCAAGTTCCCTACATTAACGGCAGATATCCAAGATACCTACCTTAATGCTAACTCACTGTACATAAAATAAAAAGACTTCAGTTATGAAAAAAACCCACCTATCATAGCATCTGACATGCAGTAGGTGCTCAATATATGATGGTTCCTATGGTGATTATGTTGCACTACTTCCTTTGTTAAAACTTGCCAAGTGCCTCAGCCTTACATTAGGATTCACACATAGAGCGATCAGTTCCGTGCTATCAAACAGATTTTCCACTGTTTGCTATGTGTTTGTCTTTTCAACTATGAACAGAAACCAGGTGATATTTTTGTTCTATAGACGTTCCCCACATTGCCCGATCCCACACATAATAAAATAGTCAAACTATTTCACAATCAAGGTCAATGTTGAATAACCTAGGATCAAGAGACAAGAATATCATCCACGTTATAGGTTTTCATTTAATGCTGAGAAACCACGAAACCATGAAATAAATGGGAACATAAGTAAAAACAATGTTGTATAGCAGGCTTTTATTGCCATTAACACTTTTCAGGAAGACTTGTCCATCTCTTTGATCAAGAGATGAGAAATCTTCACAACAATGATTACTTAATCTGAGTTAACTGTGGGGAATTACTTAATATCTCTGGGCCTCTGTTTTGTAATCTACAATATCAGGTATAGTGACTCCTAATACATGGGGTTATTACAAAGATTAGATGAGATAATGCACATAAATTACTTTGTATGGTGCATGTTGAATACAGTAAGGGCTTCATAATATTGAGCAATTACTGCTGCTGGTGGTGTTCCATGCATTGCTTTCATAATAGATATTGCCTTAATTGAGTGACTCAGATGTGAGAGATTCTAAAAATTGCCCTGGATGAAATCAAATTGAACATATTGAATGGAAATGAGTATATTATGAAATTAGTTGACAATTACATGCCCATTTTCAAAGTTTACATATAGTCATCATATTCATGATCAAAGGATTCATAGAAATGAGTAAACAAAGAATCAGTCAGCTGAGGGAAGCAAACTGTGCCTTGAATGCAATTGTGAAGGACCAACTAACTGTTCCATCCTAACACCAGAGCTCCACACTGGGCTAGGATGGTTGTGTGCACTTAAATGTGATGGCTGCATGGCAATCACATTTGTGGTCCTGCTCAGTGAGGCAACCCACTGTCCCTGGTTTCTTATTTGAGAAATGCACTGAGTCCCCTGACAGACTTTTCCGAATAAAACAACAAATTGGCTATTCCTTACAGTGGGTTTCTCACTGAGTCCTATTTGATCTCCTTGTCTGGTTAACAAAGGTTCTATTTGTCATTTTTTTTAATATAATATAATTTATTGTCAAGTTGGTTCTATTTGTCATTAAAATTGAGATGTAATTCCTGCCACCAAGGAATTTAGAGATGTTATAATAGAGGTAGGTACTTGTTTAGAAAGTAAAAAGAATATCAGAGGTAGGTGCCCGACATGTTTCCTAGGAGAGCCTGGTTCAAGAAGGAGATAAGTCAAGGCATTGATTAGATTGGCAATGAAAAACAAACAACGCCCTCCCCGGCAAACACACACACACACACACACACAGACACACACACACACACACTCCAATTAGAAGTTAGCTTGGTGGTCATTAGGAAGACACCACTTGGCCACTTTAATTCGGTATTTCACCTATCTATATTAATACATGTACTTCAGAACCAGGTTGTACCGTCAGCCTTACTTTGTCTTCTGTGGAAAAGCCTTGAAATGTTTAAATTGTGTAGCATTGAAAATATATTTCTGGGGCACCTGGACAGCTCAGTTGGTTAAGTGTCTGACTTCAGCTCAGGTCATGATCTCACGGCTAGTGAGTTTAACCCCCACGTTGGGTTCTGTGCTGTTAGCTCAGAGCCTGGAGCCTGCTTCAGATTCTATGTCTCCCTCCCTCTCTGCTCCTTCCCCACTTGTGCTCTGTCTCTCTTTCTCTCAAAAATAAACATTACAAAAAATTTTTAAAAAGAAAATATATTTCCTTTCTGGATATTGTCATGATTGTACTTAATAATTGATTTTTTTTCTAAAAGATCATGTTTATTCCTCTTCTGTGGTTTCCTGGGCTGGTCTTAGAAAGCTTCACAGTTTTATAGGGATTTAGTTACATTACTTAGCATATGGTTCTGTAAATTGGTAGTTTTTATGAAAATAAGGAAAGTATTTTGAAACATCTTGGTCGTTGTGGATATTTTGTTTATAAGCAACTCAAAATTTTGTGGTTTGAATTTTATTTATGGCTCATTAAGCAACGCTTTCAGGTTCACAAATGCTCTGAGAAATAAAGTCAGTGAGAAAAAAATAGAAAGTGATTTTTAAAGCATTTATTTTAAGGTCATCTGCTTCCTATTCTGCAATCCATTAGTGTGTAAATGGATTTAGATTAAAAAAAGATATTTTAAAAAATGGGGCATTAGAGATTATGTCCCTGTAAGAACCTCATTTTACAAATTACTTCAGCATTTCAAAGTCAAGGGACTCAATCCAGGCCAAGGCAGGAACTAAACCACTGAGTTCACCGCCTCCCAGTCTGCTGGGCTTTTTCCTCTGTACCAAGTCGTCATTCCTGATTAAGAAAGAAAGATAAGTAAAATGTAAAACGGCTATTATTTTAGTGCTTCTGAAAGTTGTATGAAGGGTAGGACTTTGACAAGTTTATTCAAGGGTAAACGCCTCCAAGAAAACTTTGTTGAAATGTAAATGTCAAAGAATGGTTATTCTCAATAAAGTAACTAACAAAACAGAAAATACTGTTGTTTAATAAATCTTTTGGCCTTTGGAGGTTTAGCATTTGCAGTTTTGACCCTGTAGGCCCCTAACATGGTCTGATGTTGGAGTTTGGGTTTATTCATTATGGTTATATTTTTCTCCACTTATCTTTGAATATATAATAAGTCTTCCGAGGATATTGTTTGTGGAATTTCCAACCCCAAAGGGAAATCCATTTTTTTAATTTTCAGAATTAAAATGAAGAGTAAAGAAATCTTAAAAAATTATTCTTCATAGCTTTAAACTATTTTTTTAATATGAAATTTATTGTCAAATTGGTTTCCATACAACACCCAGTGCTCACCCCAACAGGTGCCTCCTCAATGCCCATCACCCACTTTCCCCTCCCTCCCACCCCCCATCAACCCTCAGTTTATTCTCAGTTTTTAAGAGTCTCTTATGGTTTGGCTCCCTCCCTCTCTAACTTTTTTTTTCCCTTCCCCTCCCCCATGGTATTCTGTTGAGTTTCTCAGGATCCACATAAGAGTGAAAACATGGTATCTGTCTTTCTCTGTATGACTTATTTCACTTAGCACAACACTCTCCAGTTCCATCCACGTTGCAACAAAAGGCCATATTTCATTCTTTCTCATTGCCAAGTGGTATTCCATTGTATATATAAACCACAATTTCTTTGTGTATTTAAAGAATCACCAAGAACTGAAGGGGATCCCTAACGTTTTCAGATATGGGGGAAAAAACATACCATAAAGTTATTGTGAATTTGCAAAGATTTGCATTTTTTCTCTCTTACATATAAACATTCACTATGTTTATAATAGTATTAAGATAATAATTTATTTTATTTTGTTTCTCACACAATTTTTAAAAAATGACTGCTTAACAGAATCATACATGTGTAAGGATAAATCTGTAAGCATCGTTTATATAATACTGCCTTACTAAAGTTGCTGCCAGAGAGAGCACAACATAGGTGTTTGGTTGTTGTTGTTTTTATTCCTAATTTTTAAAAATTCTGTTAACTAAAACCACAATTAACCAGAATATGATCCACTATGCTTTTAGGTGGAGTGTAAATGACTAAAAAAGTTGAATAGGGAACTTTTGCAAAAATTAAGGACACTTCTCAAATATACCCTCACAAGAGCATATTTAAGATTTCTATGTCTAAATCTTTAAAAGTAAGATTGAATTTCACAAAAAGTTACTTTTAGTCACTATAGCATCTTGATAACCAATAAAATATTAAGGAACATGCAGTACACTTAACCTAGGCAAGATTGTGAGCCAATGTATTTTAAACATTTATTAGAGTTTAATATAGACTTATTGTTATCTATTTTATCAAATCTTACATTAGTCGACATAAACATTACTAGGGGAAAGGTCAGTTGTTTTGATCATTTAGATTTTTTTTCCTAGTTTGGCATCACTACAGAAGTAACCTAGAAAAAAATAACTCCTCTTCATTGAAAAGGAAAAGTATGTCTTTATTGTCACCCATGTAAAAGATATGATCTCTTTTTGAAATAACAACTTTGGGAACTGATGTGCTTGGGAAAAAATATGTATTTTCTTAAGATTTAACATCTAATTCTTAATGGATAAGTTTCTAGAATTTATTTGGGTCATAAAAATGTATCTTTTCAAAGAGAAACACAGGGAGTAAATTAATGATACACTTGTTCCCTGGCCTAACTCATGGATTCAAAAAGCATGTTGGATTCTCACCAGAGTCCCAAAGGACAGTGGTCTTCAGGTATATCAGGAACCAAGCCTGGCCTAGGTTAGCACTGATATCCCAGGGGTTCACTGATGGGTAGGGATAGAAATAAAGAGGGGTTCAGAAGAAAATATCTGCAAGAAAGTGTGACATTTGTAGTCACATAGGTTATGTTTATCTGTTTGTTTTCCAGCAAGAACATTCTTGATTGGTAAATAGACACTGAAAACTTTTTTTATTCCATATGTCATGTAAGACAATTAACCTCACTCATTATTTGTTGTCTAACTGCTCATTTTGACATAATCCTTTTTTGAGAAGATTATAAATTTTAGAAGGTACAGTGACTGAAGTAGTAAAAAGAATTCAGAAAAGCAGCTGTAAATGCAGAACACCCTGTAGCACTCTGACCCAACAGATGGTTCTTTCTCAGAATCAAATGCTAACGCCCACCTTCA
Source organism: Puma concolor (assembly GCF_028749965.1). Lineage (NCBI taxonomy): Eukaryota > Metazoa > Chordata > Mammalia > Carnivora > Felidae > Puma > Puma concolor. The sequence goes on from NC_141674.1 coordinate 157,763,425, forward strand.
TAATTGCAATAACTTCCTGAGTGTTTACCATGTACCATGGTCTGTGCCTTGCACTTATATGAACTTAATATTCCTGGCAACCTTATGAGATAAGCACTGTTGTTGTCTTTATTTTATAGATGGCAAAAAACAAAACAAACAACACAGAGTACCGCCATTAGGGAGAGGAGTGAGCGAGCGTCATACCAGTTGGCAAGGTCCCACTAGTGTGATGCATTCTCACAAGACTGGAGCTAGATGGAAATTCAGAAGTATCTGGGGGTGAGGGGGCATGGAGGTAGCAATGCTAAAGCACTAATACCTCACCCTTGCTCGTGGGAGGATGAGAGGTGTGGCTACCAGAGACAGAAGGTGAGTGAGAAGGAGCCCAATGTGGTTGAGTTACTAATTGAAGGTTTCCATTGCAGCAGCGAATGAACAGAGACAAAGCACTGATACATATAGTAGCCAAAGCCAACAACACCTTCCTTGAGAAAATTAGCAGCTTTCTATAGTTTCCTTTCTAAGAGAAATGAACGCTGGGTTTCATAACAATAAAAATAAATTATGTCATGAACTTGATTTTTTTTCCCCAAGGGTTGTTAAATTGAAAAGAGTTTTAAGATCTTAAGGCTTCTTATGTTCCTCGGTTTCTTGCCAAAGCAGATGTTCAGGATCAAAAATTAATTAGAATATAAATCTGTGGGTTTTGATAATTACAAATAACATGCAGTATACAAGGCTATCTGTTTCTTTGAATAAAATTCAGCTACACTTTTAATTTGACATCAAGTTTTTCAGCCAGGCATTGTGAGGACAGATGCTATTTGGCAGGCATCAACACACCATATCAAGCCTCTTTCGAGTTCTTTATGGACAGCGTTGGTGCTTTGGTTGCATTGCATTTAGACCTAACACCTGTGATAATTTCTCATCCATTTTAATTATGTCCACTAAAATTTGGCGTGTCAGCTACCAGCCTGAGTTACGACTGAGTTCTAAAGGAGGTGAGAACTTTCGGAGTCCTTTGCAGAATAAATAATATACATTCAAAATATTAGAACCCTTGATTCTTTGAACTAAAATCCATAGCAGTGGCTTTTAAGAATCCCTGTGCAAGAGACACCTGGGTGGCTCTGTTGGTTCAGTGTCCAACTCTTGATTTCGGCTTAGGTCATGATCTCATGGTTTATGAGTTCAAGCCCCGCATGGGGCTCTGCAATGACAGTGCAGAACCTGCTTGGGATTTTCTCTCTCCCTCTCTTTGCCCCTCCCTGACTCACACACTCTCTTGCACCCCCTCACTCTCTTTCTCTCAAAATAAATAAAAATGTTTTAGAGTGCCTGAAAGGCTCAGTCAATTGAACATTCGACTTCACCTCAGGTCATGATCTCACCGTTGGTGAGTTTGAGCCCTGCATTGGGCTCCGTGCTGACAGCTCAGAGACAAGCCTGCTTCAGATTCTGTGTCTCCCTCTCTCTCTCTGCCCCTCCCCCCCAAAATAAATAAAATAAAATAAATTAAAATAAAATAAAAACATTTTTAACAATTTAAAAAAAGAATCTCTTTGTGATACAGTCCTCTTTTTCCCAGAAGCTCCCCCTTGATGGCTTCCTGAGGAACTCTTAGTCCACTTACTGCCCCAACATACCAAAAGCCCAAAATCTTTCTTGGTCACTCACCAGCAACTATGGGCAGAAGAGAAAATATTTCACTTGTGGAGCTTAAGTCAGTTTCATGCCTTTATCCACCAAATATTGTATATTGTCTTTGCATTTTATTATTTTTTCTGAGAAATGTTCTACTCAATGAGGCAATATTCTTCCATCTTCAATTTCTAGGAGAGTGTGATTAAAATAATGTGCATATATGTTGAAGGGCAGAGGAAGGTATTGCACAATATAGATGAAATAGTCATCAGTTTGTTTTACATTCTATGCATTTTTAATAAGCAGATTCCCATTTACAGGAATTAAATGTTCCAGATATTGATTTCAGAGGGATAATATATAATATGAAAATAAAGTTCGGTAACATTATGTGATGATGTGTAATTCAATATAGCTAGAACCCTGGAAAGTGAAAAATGATGCTATTCCTGTTGAAATATTTTAGAAAATCAAATTCATTCCCTGAAGTACATTATAATAAAATTGAAACAATGTTACATGATTTATTGTCTTCTAATTCCAGTTTTAAAGGGATTTTTGTGTCAAAAGCAAGGGATTCTTTGCCCCTTTTTACTCAATCACATATATATTCTGTAATGAAATAAGGAAGATCTACAAAAGAAGCATAGTAAAGCAATTGTGACTTGCCAGAGGTTATACAACATAGTAATGGAAACAGCCAGGTTTCAAATTTTTTTTTTCCAACGTTTTTATTTATTTTTGGGACAGAGAGAGACAGAGCATGAACAGGGGAGGGGCAGAGAGAGAGGGAAACACAGAATCGGAAACAGGCTCCAGGCTCTGAGCCATCAGCCCAGAGCCTGACGCGGGGCTCGAACTCACGGACCGCGAGATCGTGACCTGGCTGAAGCCGGACGCTTAACCGACTGCGCCACCCAGGCGCCCCAACAGCCAGGTTTCAAACTCAAAAATCAGTTTGCTCTAACTGCCAGACCTCTGTCCTCGCCATTAGATACCCAGAAATGGCCAGAGTAGGGGGACCAACTTCCATGAATGGTCATGAATTTGATTTATGAAATGTTGACACATGTAAAGTGCCCCAGGAGGAGCCTCGTCCTGGGAAATTTGTGTTTTTGTCATTTATTCTGCTAGAGAGTTGCTATTGAAGGATGGAAATTATTTTAAGGTAAAAACAGAAATGCTTGAACAATGCAAAAGGAAGCTTTTGCTGTTAGGATAGATGACATTTGTTGCCTGGCTACAATTCATTTTAAGATGACACAAAATGATGCTACAGAGACCACAGAGCTTTCCTAAGAAAACAGAAACTCTTGGTCACTTTTTCTCTAAGTGCTTTCTCTTTAAAGGGAAGCTGAGCTCAATCTGGAATGCGTAAAAATGGTTGCAAGGACAGATCATTTTAGAGCATGAGATATTTAGAAATCAAACACTGAAGAAAAAAATGGAACTAGAGCAATACAAAATGCAATTGCCTACTGAACCCTGACCAAATTTAACTGACCCCTCAAAAGCACCCACCTCTCCTTGTCTCCTTCTCTGAAAAGGTAACTCAAAATTAGAAACTTGTAGATAGTAAATATATGAAGCTTCTTTCTATCCTGCCAACTATGACAGCCTGTCAAAATATTTGAAGTATAATGATATGGTTTTTATTTTTAACCACTATTTGTCATAAAAATACTACTTGCTTGCTGAATAATAATACAATGGTATCCAAAGCATGAGATGAAAATGAGACATTGCCACCTCTCCCCAGAGGTAACTTAGCCTTCCTGATCTCTTCTAAGCACATGTAAACACAAATATTTATTTATATAAATAATATCATTCTATCTTTTCTAACCTACTTTTTTTTTTTTTATTTTTTTTTTTTAATTTTTTTTTTCAACGTTTATTTATTTTTGGGACAGAGAGAGACAGAGCATGAACGGGGGAGGGGCAGAGAGAGAGGGAGACACAGAATCAGAAACAGGCTCCAGGCTCTGAGCCATCAGCCCAGAGCCGGACGCGGGGCTCAAACTCACGGACCGCGAGATCGTGACCTGGCTGAAGTCGGACGCTTAACCGACTGCGCCACCCAGGCGCCCCTCTAACCTACTTTTTAAAAGTAATAATATGTCATTAATACTGAAGATTTGTTTTCTAAAAAATTTGAACAGTTTAGACTAAGCTGGAATTATCTTGGATGCCATTGAGCTCCACGTGGGATAGCTCTAGAGAGATTGGATGCTAAATTAGTGGGTTTGCTTTTAAATAAATGAACACCAAAGGCTTTAAGAAAAAGAGAAAAGGTAATAAAAATGGATGCACTGAGACTAATTCCTCTATCACACCTCATTTAGACTATCAAATAAGTTATTGAAGGCACAATTAGGAAACTAGTTTCCAGATAACTAAATTTGCTGATATATCTGCCATAAAAAAAATGTGATTTAAAAGAACTTTCCCAAAGATGGAATTAAAAAGAGAAGAGTCAAAGCATTGCCTTTCTGGGTATAAAAAGGGCTTTTTAAAAGCATTGATTTTGTTATCATTGTTAGCATTGATTTTTGTTACCAGAAAAGTGTATGTGGGGGGGGGGGGAGGGGGGGAGAGAGAGAGAGAATCTATTTTTGACTCTTGACTTGGCTATGTGACTTGTTTTGTCCAATGGGATGTTAGCCTATATAATCTGAGCAAAAATTTGCAATGTGTTTGCAAGGCTGAGCTTTCTCTCTATGAGAAACAATGTCCTGAAATACCTAGAATAGACCTGAACTATCCTATAACCTGCTGGCAAACACAGCTGTCCTTAGCCTAGATCAGCTGAACCCAGACAACCTATACTTGTTTGTATTGCGAGCCACAGAGTTTTTTAAAATGATTTGTAACACAGCATTATGGTTGCAATAACTGATTTGTTGGTAGTTATAATTGACCCAAAATAAAAATTTGTCTCAGCTTTAAGCCCTGAGGAACTCTTCTTTTGGACTCTGCTGAGCTATTTATGATAGTGGAAGAATTGGGAGAAAGGTGATGTTGGCCTGAGGCAGACTTTGCCAATGTTAGAGCAATATTTGGGGAGCTCTGCAAGAAGAATCAGGATGTTCTTTCTAGTAAAAGCAGCCATGATATGCATGGCCACAAGATAATTGACATAGTTGTGTCTGTGGTGAATGAAGCTAATCTTATAAAATAAAACTACTCAGGGATAAAACCAGAGTCTAGTTGAACTCCTCAGTGGCACAGCTAGAATTATAACAATATATAAAAAGCCTTACATGCTCCCAAATCTGACTGGGGCTCTAATTTCTTCAACCTTCCTACCTTAGCCTTGAGGGAGCTTTCCGAAACAGAGGACCTGGAATTCTCACTAGTATGCCATCGTTTAGTCATACTATCCAATATAGTACCACATACACCTATTTACCTTTAAATGAAATAAAATTAAATGAAAAATTCCATTGCTCAGTCACATTAGTCACATTTCAAATACCTAATAGCCACATGTGGCTAGTGGCTACCATTTCAGATAGCTCACATATAGAGTCCTTTCATCATCACAAAATATCTATTAGACGGCACTAACTACAGGTTAGAGGACCCTTTCATTAGTCATCTCTTACAGTCATGGGGGCTGAAATCATTTGGGATTGAGGCAAAAATTTTGTAAGCCCTTGTTTGAAAAAGGAAAAGGCCCAAAAGAAGGGGGCAATTATAAAAAGTGGGATGTCCATATATTTAACATAAAAAAGCAGAGGATAGAAATTGTAACAGCTGTCATTTTGCCTATTTTATCTATAACTCAATCAAAGTTAGGCTTCCAGATAGGAAAGACAGAAATAAGGATATTGAGGTAAAGAAGACAGAAGAGACTTTAATCTTTGTAATCGCCAATCAGCTAAGACTATATAGGATCATGTACCTTGAGTAGTGCAAGTTTCCAAAGGCTATTTAAATCTGAATTCTGTTACTGTGAGTACAAGCTTAACACTACTTCTGAGTTTAATTAGGTCTTGTCTTGCTACATTCCATTTGCATAAGGGACTGAGGAGCTTTATGTTAAGACTACTGATCCAGGGGCACCTGGGTGGCTCAGTTGGTTAAGTGTCTGACTCTTGGTTTCAACTCAGGTCATGATGTCTGGGTTTCCTGAGTTAGAGCCCCACAGCAGGCTCCACACTGTCAGCTTGGGATTCTCTGTCTCCTTCTCTCTTTCTCTGCCCTTACCCCACTTGTGCTGTCTCTGTCTCAAAATAAATAAATAAACTTTTAAAACAAGTAAGCTGTTAAAAAAAAAAAAAGAATAGTGTTTCATTTGGAACACCAAAGTCAGAGAGACCAAAAGCTGACATTCCTCTTTTGTTACAGCCTAACATATGCATATGGCTCCTCAAGAGTGATAGCACAGTGGGAATACCAAAAAAACCATCCGTTATCCAGAAGGCATAGCCCTGCTGAGAAACAAGGGTTGGAAGCAAGAGAAGGAGAATAAAACTGCATATATCAGATAGTAAATACAAATATTATTTTTAAACATACATGGGAAACATGCTGCAATCTTCCAGAAATAATCTTGGGAGCTAGTGCACACAAGGCTGAGATCTCGCATTAAGTGAGTGCTGCAGATTGTGTCTCTCAGAGATGGCTTCCCTAATGTCTTCCCATCTCACATGCACTACTAGAATCTTGCCACACCATGACACGAGGTGAATCTGTGTCCTTTCCCCTTGAGCCTCATCAGGCAAATAGAGTATGACAGAAGAGAAATTATGTCACTTTCCGAGCTAAATCATGAAAAATGTCATGCACTTCTGCCTTGTTCTTCTCCCTTGTTTCCTTGGAATGCTTGATCTTGCATCACACTGTGAGGAAGCCCAAACAGCTTGTGTAGCAACACATGTGGGAAGGGAATGAGTTCCTAAGCCCTCAGCCCCAGCTGAGCTCCGAGTGAACTGCCAGCTAACAGCTAATACTTATTCAGCCATGGGAGTGAGCCGTCTTCAAAAGTAGACTCTCCACCCCTCAAAAGAGGTACCAACTTGATGGGATGCCCAAGTGAGACAAACTGCCCTATTGAGCCCTGGCCAAATTGCAGATTCACAAGCAAAATAAATGATTATTGTTAAGTCACTACATGTTCAGGAGGTTTATTATGTGGCAATAGATAACTGAAATAGGTATACTTTTGCTACCATAACAAACTTAGTGGCTGAAAACAACAAATTTATCTCACCTTTTGGTAGGTTAGAAATCCAATCCAAGTCTCACTGGGCTAAAATCAGAATGTTGGTAGGGCTGAGTTGCTTTATGGAAGCTCCAGGGGATAATCCATTTCCCAGCTTTTCCATCTTCTAGAGGCTTCCCACATTCCTTGGCTCATGCCTCCCTTTTGCCATTTTGAAAACCAGAAAGGGTGTGGATTCCTTCTCAGCATCATCTTGACACTTACTTCTGCTTCCCTCCTCCATATTTAAGGACCCTTGTGATTACATTGGGTCCACCCAGAGAATCCAGGATAATCTCCCTATTTTAAGGCAAGCTCATTAGCAAACTTAATTGCACCTGCAGCCTTAAATCTCCTTTGCCATCTTACCTGACATATCTACAGGTTCCAGGTATTGGGATATAGGCATCTTCAGGGGGGCCATTACTCTGCTACCACAAATATGGACGAGAATCCATGAAATCTGCATTATACATTTAAAGTAACAGTTTCATTGGTTCATGGCCTCTAGGTATCAGCTGAGGCACCCCATCCGTTGAGATCTAAGCGCAGTTGGTTCAAACATCATGTTTAGTCAGGGTTTCACATTCTTTCCAATCATGCCAGGAATTCTGGTGGAGGAGACGATGGCTTACATTGTTCGTAGTCACCTCTCTTTTTATATTCCCATGTCTCCTACATTTGTCAAGTTTGTGAATTTTCTCACCATCCCACACATAGTGCCCCTGCTCTGTACTCTATCTCACTTAGATATAGCAGCCCTCCTTTCCTGGATTGTCACAAAAGAGCAAAGCAAATCAAACCAAACATGATACAAAATGAAGCCCACAGTAAGATTATACTAAAAGTGTGAGGAGATAGAAGGGGAGAACATCACAAGAGAAATTACAAGTCACCCTTTACACATTCTCTTCAAATGTCAGCTCCTCCAACCTAGATCTTCCTCCCCACATGGCCTGGCTCTCTCTTCCAAAGCAAAACAAAATATATAATCATCTCATTGCTTCATGCAGAACGAGGCAACTCCCTCCAGCCTCCAACCCCAAGCTCATCTCTGTCTCCTCTATTATACACACAAAGTTCATTGATGTGTCCCATTTCTCATTTCTCCTTCACTCGTAAATGTCTGTGAGAGGAAAGGAAAGAGAGGTTTCTTTCCAGAGTAATGAAAACAATACAGGTTTCCCCTGCTGTCCAAAAATAGTGTTCCTATGAACACCTTGATATGAACCCAAACAGTATAAAGAAGCAATCATCATTAATTTATAGGGGAAAAAATATTATGAGCATTCCCAGACCCAAAAAATAACCTCTCTTAGGCTTATCTCATACCTTAGAACACATCTTGCTAACAGATGCACAGAATAAATTGAGAAAAATCACAGGTGCTCACAGACACAATTCAGAGCTAGAGTGGCTTGATGCTAGGATGCTGAGTGTGGTTCCCAAAGAAGGAGCTTGGCGGAGCCACTCACTGCTCAGGGTGCACGCGGACTCTGTAACCACTCACTGCAAAACAAATGCTGACCAAGGCTTTCGCTTTTCATCTTTAAAAAAAAAAAAAAGCAACAATCCTCTTTGGATTTCTTTCAGTTCGCAAAAACAGGTACTAATGGAAGTCTTTCCTAAAAGCAAAGTGGTGTAACGCAGACTTGTGAACAGCAGGGGACACCTGTACTTCCCTCTACCCCCTTAGAAGGCAGCAAAGCTTCCTGTCTGTTTTGCTTTAAAATATATTTTCTCCTACATTCAGGTATGTGAACATAAAGGAAATATTTATGTAACACTGCTATTTAGGAAAGCTTGTGCATTCAGGGACCTGTGGATCTCAAGATAAATGTTTTTCTGGTTCTTTTGCTCTGACCCCCTCATGCCCTGCTGTGACCCAGAGACCAAAAATCAGACAAAGCAAGCCAGCCAAGGAGCCTGCTAACCAACAGGGCAAAGTACTTGGTAATGTGTGCTTGAAAAACAAAAGGAGGAGTTCTTGCCAGGAGCTGGCCTCAGCCCAGAGCAGTGTGGTGCCAAAGGCAGGAAGGAGAACAGCCAGATGTAACCCAGCGTCTGCAGGAACACTTCAGACTTTCCAAGGAAAATTAAAAACTAATAACCAGATAATACATTCTGAGCTCTGTGCCCTGTGGACTTCTGCTGAATTTTGGATAAGGTGAGAAAGAGAGGGAAGGACAGGTGGCTGGAGAAACAAACCTTTCACAAAGGCCACAGGTGGAGCGTAAACCCTCTTCTAAATGGTGCCAGAGGGCTCAAGAAGTCACTGGTGTTTTGTGTACGCTAAAATTGTGTTAATATTTGTTTGAGGAGAGATAGCTTTGATAGAAAATTTGAGTGGGGCAGAGTTACGAATGATTTGAAAAATTCAGAAAGACCTCAGCAGCAGGTAGCAAAAAAGGCAGAGTGATGGGTGCACAGCAGGAGGCGACTGGGAACAGCTGGGAGAGCCTTCCTTGCTGAGGAAGAGCCTGGGCCAAGGAGTCTGGCAGAACTGGCCTGAAATCCGTGTTCTACCACATGCCAAGGTTCAATTAACTCATTTGCGAAATGGGATAAACACACCAGCCACTTCTTGTTGTGAGGATTGAATAAGATCATATGTGAAAATCACTTACCACAATGCAGTATGTGACCCATACCACATGCTCAGTAATGGCAAATAGATGTTAGGGGGGAAAACAGAGTGAATTTATTTCAGCCCTTAAATCAGAATACCATAAGTATAGGTAATATTAATGTATTTTCCACGCAGGGGAGTTGATCCTACAAGAAAAAAAAAAAGCTTATTAGAATAAAGGGAAGCATTCCAACTAGGGCTTATGTACCTCTAAAGAAAGTTTTGGGCACCTGGGTGGCTCAGTCGGTTAAGCGTCCAGCTTCGGCTCAGGTTATGATCTCAGGTCAAGCCCCACATCGGGCTCTGCGCTGACAGCTCAGAGCCTGGAGCCTGCTTTGGATTCTGTGTCTCCTTCTCTCTCTGCCCCTCCCCTGCTCCTGCTCTGTCTCTCTCTGTCTCTCAAAAATAAATGTTAGAAAAAGAAAAGAAAAGATATCATTTTGTCCCAGGGGCAAAGGGTAGACAGAATATTCAAGCAAAAAGAACTATACATGCTATCACTTCAGAAGGACTATAAATACTAAACCAAAACAAGCAATTTTGTTTTTGAATCTAGAATTAAGTGTAGGAATGAAACAATAAAAAACAGCCCAAGTATCTTTATTACTGTAACTTACTTATTGCATATGGCTTCTACATCCAAAATCCCGGGAGTAGACCCAGCAGGGTTTTACGGCACAGACATTTTAGACTGGAAGCAGCCTGACTGTGGCTTATGCAGCCAAGCTCTCCCAGGGTGGAGAACCACAGTGGAGTTTCCAGCAGGAGCTCTCCCCGGCTGCCTTTCAGAATTGGCTGTACTTCTCAGAGCTTTATCTGTGGGTCCTCAGCAGACCACAGACCAACCTTGTGGGGCATTAATGTCTCATAGAAATGCATATACCTATTGCAATCCAAATATCACTTCACTGGAAGTTCTTCAAGTCCAGCCTCCTGTTTCCCATTAGTTTGGGAAAGTTAGGGGTACTTTTGCTGACTTTTTTAAGTCTGTTTAACAAGATCATCCTTGAATCGTCTCTTCCTTTTACCCCTCATCCCATCAAATAAACCAGCAAGCCCCAATGAATCTGTCTTTAAAACACATGGCAAATCCATCCACTCTTTTCCCAACTCCTCGGAGATCAGCCTCCCGAAGCAAAAACATCATCTGTCACCTGGGCTAAGACAGTGGCCTCCCAGCTCTTCTCCTTACTTCCACCTCATTCCAAAATGGCAGAAATCTTCTGAGTGTAGACCAGATTGTGGTGACCCTGTGTGAAGCCCTCCTTAGTTCCCCTCTGTCTTTACAATAATATCACATAGGGACTTGTAGGCAGTGTCTCTGTGAGCACCTGTGATTTTTCTCAAAAATCAGTTGACTATATATATGTGGGTCTATTTTGGGGCTCTCTATTATGTTCCATGATCCATTTGTCTATTCGTCTGCTAATATCACACTGTTTTGATCACTGTCGCTTTTTTTTTTTATTTATATATGAAATTTATTGTCAAATTGGTTTCCATACAACACCCAGTGCTCATCCCAAAAGGTGCCCTCCTCAGTACCCATCACCCACCCTCTCCTCCCTCCCACCCCCCATCAACCCTTGGTTTGTTCTCAGTTCTCAACAGTCTCTTATGCTTTGGCTCTCTCCCACTCTAACCTCTTTTTTTTTTTTTTTTTTTTTTTGTTCCCCTCCCCCATGGGTTTCTCTTAAGTTTCTCAGGATCCACATAAGAGTGAAACCATATGGTATCTGTCTTTCTCTGTATGGCTTATTTCACTTAGCATCACACTCTCCAGTTCCATCCACGTTGCTACAAAAGGCCATATTTCATTTTTTCTCATTGCCACGTAGTACTCCATTGTGTATATAAACCACAATTTCTTTATCCATTCATCAGTTGATGGACATTTAGGCTCTTTCCATAATTTGGCTATTGTTGAGAGTGCTGCTATGAACATTGGGGTACAAGTGCCCCTATGCATCAGTACTCCTGTGTCCCTTGGATAAATTCCTAGCAGTGCTATTGCTGGGTTATAGGGTAGGTCTATTTTTAATTTTCTGAGGAACCTCCACACTGCTTTCCAGAGCGGCTGCACCAATTTGCATTCCCACCAACAGTGCAAGAGAGTTCCCGTTTCTCCACATCCTCGCCAGCATCTATAGTCTCCTGATTTGTTCATTTTGGCCACTCTGACTGGCGTGAGGTGATATCTGAGTGTGGTTTTGATTTGTATTTCCCTGATAAGGAGCGACGCTGAACATCTTTTCATGTGCCTGTTGGCCATCCGGATGTCTTCTCTAGAGAAGTGTCTATTCATGTTTCCTGCCCATTTCTTCACTGGGTTATTTGCTTTTCGGGTGTGGAGTTTGGTGAGCTCTTTATAGATTTTGGATACTAGCCCTTTGTCCGATATGTCATTTGCAAATATCTTTTCCCATTCCGTTGGTTGCCTTTTAGTTTTGTTGGTTGTTTCCTTTGCTGTGCAGAAGCTTTTTATCTTCATAAGGTCCCAGTAATTCACTTTTGCTTTTAATTCCCTTGCCTTTGGGGATGTGTCGAGTAAGAGATTGCTACAGCTGAGGTCAGAGAGGTCTTTTCCTGCTTTCTCCTCTAAGGTTTTGATGGTTTCCTGTCTCACATTCAGGTCCTTTATCCATTTTGAGTTTATTTTTGTGAATGGTGTGAGAAAGTGGTCTAGTTTCAACCTTCTGCATGTTGCTGTCCAGTTCTCCCAGCACCATTTGTTAAAGAGACTGTCTTTTTTCCATTGGATGTTCTTTCCTGCTTTGTCAAAGATGAGTTGGCCATACGTTTGTGGGTCTAGTTCTGGGGTTTCTATTCTATTCCATTGGTCTATGTGTCTGTTTTTGTGCCAATACCATGCTGTCTTGATGATGACAGCTTTGTAGTAGAGGCTAAAGTCTGGGATTGTGATGCCTCCTGCTTTGGTCTTCTTCTTCAAAATTACTTTGGCTATTCGGGGCCTTTTGTGGTTCCATATGAATTTTAGGATTGCTTGTTCTAGTTTAGAGAAGAATGCTGGTGCAATTTTGATTGGGATTGCATTGAATGTGTAGATAGCTTTGGGTAGTATTGACATTTTGATAATATTTATTCTTCCAATCCATGAGCAGGGAATGTCTTTCCATTTCTTTAAATCTTCTTCAATTACCTTCATAAGCTTTCTATAGTTTTCAGCATACAGATCCTTTACATCTTTGGTTAGATTTATTCCTAGGTATTTTATGCTTCTTGGTGCAATTGTGAATGGGATCGGTTTCTTTATTTGTCTTTCTGTTGCTTCATTGTTAGTGTATAAGAATGCAACTGATTTCTGTACATTGATTTCGTATCCTGCAACTTTGCTGAATTCATGTATCAGTTCTAGCAGACTTTTGGTGGAGTCTATCGGATTTTCCATGTATAATATCATGTCATCTGCAAAAAGCGAAAGCTTGACTTCATCTTTGCCAATTTTGACGCCTTTGATTTCCTTTTGTTGTCTGATTGCTGATGCTAGAACTTCCAGCGCTATGTTAAACAACAGCAGTGAGAGTGGGCATCCCTGTCGTGTTCCTGATCTCAGGGAAAAAGCTCTCAGTTTTTCCCCGTTGAGGATGATGTTAGCTGTGGGCTTTTCATAAATGGCTTTTATGATCTTTAAGTATGTTCCTTCTATCCCGACTTTCTCAAGAGTTTTTATTAAGAAAGGGTGCTGGATTTTGTCAAAGGCCTTTTCTGCATCGATTGACAGGATCATATGGTTTTTCTCTTTTTTTTTGTTAATGTGATGTATCACGTTGATTGATTTGCGAATGTTGAACCAGCCATGCATCCCAGGAATGAATCCCACTTGATCATGGTGAATAATTCTTTTTATATGCCGTTGAATTCGATTTGCTAGTATCTTATTGAGAATTTTTGCATCCATATTCATCAGGGATATTGGCCTGTAGTTCTCTTTTTTTACTGGGTCTCTGTCTGGTTTAGGAATCAAAGTAATACTGGCTTCATAGAATGAGTCTGGAAGTTTTCCTTCCCTTTCTATTTCTTGGAATAGCTTGAGAAGGATAGGTATTATCTCTGCTTTAAACGTCTGGTAGAACTCCCCTGGGAAGCCATCTGGTCCTGGACTCTTATTTGTTGGGAGATTTTTGATAACCAATTCAATTTCTTCGCTGGTTATGGGTCTGTTCAAGCTTTCTATTTCCTCCTGATTGAGTTTTGGAAGAGTGTGGGTGTTCAGGAATTTGTCCATTTCTTCCAGGTTGTCCAATTTGTTGGCATATAATTTTTCATAGTATTCCCTGATAATTGTTTGTATCTCTGAGGGATTGGTTGTAATAATTCCATTTTCATTCATGATTTTATCTATTTGGGTCATCTCCCTTTTCTTTTTGAGAAGCCTGGCTAGAGGTTTGTCAATTTTGTTTATTTTTTCAAAAAACCAACTCTTGGTTTCATTGATCTGCTCTACAGTTTTTTTAGATTCTATATTGTTTATTTCTGCTCTGATCTTTATTATTTCTCTTCTTCTGCTGGGTTTAGGCTGCCTTTGCTGTTCTGCTTCTAGTTCCTTTAGGTGTGCTGTTAGATTTTGTATTTGGGATTTTTCTTGTTTCTTGAGATAGGCCTGGATTGCAATGTATTTTCCTCTCAGGACTGCCTTCGCTGCGTCCCAAAGCGTTTGGATTGTTGTATTTTCATTTTCGTTTGTTTCCATATATTTTTTAATTTCTTCTCTATTTGCCTGGTTGACCCACTCATTCGTTAGTAGGGTGTTCTTTAACCTCCATGCTTTTGGAGGTTTTCCAGACTTTTTTCTGTGGTTGATTTCAAGCTTCATAGCATTGTGGTCTGAAAGTATGCATGGTATGATTTCAATTCTTGTAAACTTATGAAGGGCTGTTTTGTGACCCAGTATATGATCTATCTTGGAGAATGTTCCATGTGCACTCGAGAAGAAAGTATATTCTGTTGCTTTGGGATGCAGAGTTCTAAATATATCTGTCAAGTCCATCTGATCCAATGTATCATTCAGGGCCCTTGTTTCTTTATTGACCGTGTGTCTAGATGATCTATCCATTTCTGTAAGTGGGGTGTTAAAGTCCCCTGCAATTACCACATTCTTCTCAATAAGGTTGCTTATGTTTATGAGTAATTGTTTTATATATTTGGGCGCTCCGGTATTCGGCGCGTAGACATTTATAATTGTTAGCTCTTCCTGATGGATAGACCCTGTCACTATTATATAATGTCCTTCTTCATCTCTTGTTACAGCCTTTAATTTAAAGTCTAGTTTGTCTGATATAAGGATGGCTACTCCAGCTTTCTTTTGGCTTCCAGTAGCATGATAAATAGATCTCCATCCCCTCACTCTCAATCTAAAGGTGTCCTCAGGTCTAAAATGAGTCTCTTGTAGACAGCAAATAGATGGGTCTTGTTTTTTTATCCATTCTGATACCCTATGTCTTTTGGTTGGCGCATTTAATCCATTGACATTCAGTGTTATTATAGAAAGATATGGGTTTAGAGTCATTGTGATGTCTGTATGTTATGCTTGTAGTGATGTCTCTGGTACTTTGTCTCACAGGGTCCCCCTTAGGATCTCTTGTAGGGCTGGTTTAGTGGTGACAAATTCCTTCAGTTTTTGTTTGTTTGGGAAGACCTTTATCTCTCCTTCTATTCTAAATGACAGACTTGCTGGATAAAGGATTCTCGGCTGCATATTTTTTCTGTCTAGCACACTGAAAATCTCGTGCCAATTCTTTCTGGCCTGCCAAGTTTCAAAAGAGAGATCAGTCACGAGTCTTATAGGTCTCCCTTTATATGTGAGGGCACGTTTACCCCTTGCTGCTTTCAGAATTTTCTCGTTATCCTTGTATTTTGCCAGTTTCACTATGATATGTCATGCAGAAGATCGATTCAAGTTACGTCTGAAGGGAGTTCTCTGTGCCTCTTGGATTTCAATGCCTTTTTCCTTCCCCAGATCAGGGAAGTTCTCAGCTATTATTTCTTCAAGTACCCCTTCAGCACCTTTCCCTCTCTCTTCCTCCTCTGGGATACCAATTATGCGTATATTATTTCTTTTTAGTGTATCACTTAGTTCTCTAATTTTCCCCTCATACTCCTGGATTTTTTTATCTCTCTTTTTCTCAGCTTCCTCTTTTTCCATAACTTTATCTTCTAGTTCACCTATTCTCTCCTCTGCCTCTTCAATCCGAGCCATGGTGGTTTCCATTTTGTTATGCATTTCGTTTAAAGCGTTTTTCAGCTCCTCGTGACTGTTCCTTAGTCCCTTGATCTCTGTAGCAAGAGATTCTCTGCTGTCAGCTATACTGTTTTCAAGCCCAGCGATTAATTTTATGACTATTATTCTAAATTCACTTTCTGTTATATTATTTAAATCCTTTTTGATCAGCTCATTAGCTGTTGTTATTTCCTGGAGATTTTTCTGAGGGGAATTCTTCCGCTTGGTCATTTTGGATAGTCCCTGGCGTGGTGAGGACCTGCAGGGCACTTCCCCTGTGCTGTGGTGTATAACTGGAGTTGGTGGGCGGAGCCGCAGTCAGACCTGATGTCTGCCCCCAGCCCACCGCCGGGGCCACAGTCAGACTGGTGCGTGCCTTCTCTTCCCCTCTCCTACGGCGGGATTCACTGTGGGGTGGGGTGGCCTGTCTGGGCTACTTGCACACTGCCAGGCTTGTGATGCTGGGGATCTGGCGTCTTAGCTGGGGTGGGCAGGCAAGGTGCACGGGGGCAGGAGGGGCAGGCTTAGCTTGCTTCTCCTTAGGTGATCCACTTCAGGAGGGGCCCTGTGGCAGCAGGAGGGAGTCAGATCCGCTGCCGGAGGTTTGGCTCCGCAGAAGCGCAGAGTTGGGTGTTTGCGCGGAGCGAGCAAGTTCCCTGGCAGGAACTGGTTCTCTTTGGGATTTTGGCTGGGGGAAGGCCGGGGGAGATGGCGCTGGCGAGCGCCTTTGTTCCCCACCAAACTGAGCTCTGTCGTCAGGGTGCTCAGCAGCTCTCCTTCCCTTTGTCCTCCAGCCTTCCCGCTTTCTGAGCAGAGCTGTTAACTTATGACCTCCCAGACGCTAAGTCGCGCTTGCTGTCGGAACACAGTCCGTCAGGCCCCTCCGCTTTTTGCCAGCCAGACTCGGGGGCTCTGCTTGGCCGGCGAGCCGCCCCTCCACCCCGGCTCCCTCCCGCCAGTCCGTGGAGCGGGCACCACCTCGCCGCCCTTCCTACCCTCTTCCGTGGGCCTCTCGTCTGCGCTTGGCTCCGGCGACTCCGTTCTGCTAATCCTCTGGTGGTTTTCTGGGTTATTTAGGCAGGTGTAGGTGGAATCTAAGTGATCAGCAGGACGCGCGGTGAGCCCAGCGTCCTCCTAGGCCGCCATCTTCCCTCTCTCCGATCACTGTCGCTTTATAGTAAGTCTTGAAGTTGGGAAGTGTCAGGCCTCCAATTTTGTTATTCCCTTCAATATTGCATTGTTCTGGGTCTTTTGCCTCTCCATATAAACTTTAGAATCACTTTATTGATACCACCAGAATAAGTTGCTGGGATTTTTATTGAGCTTGCACAGCATGTACAGATCAAATCGGGAAGAACTGATATCTTGCAATTTTGTGTTTCTATCCACAAACATGGAATATCTCTTCATTTATTTAGTTCTTGGATTTTGTTCATCAAAGTATTATAGTTTCCTCATATAGATATTGTACATATTTTGTTAAATTTATACATAAGAATTTCATTTTTCTGGTGCCAATGTACATAGTATAGTGTTTTTAATTTCAAATTCCACTTGTTCATTGTTGGTGTTTAAGAAACAATTGATTTTGGGGCGCCTGGGTGGCGCAGTCGGTTAAGCGTCCGACTTCAGCCAGGTCACGATCTCGCGGTCCGTGAGTTCGAGCCCCGCATCAGGCTCTGGGCTGATGGCTCAGAGCCTGGAGCCTGTTTCCGATTCTGTGTCTCCCTCTCTCTCTGCTCCTCCCCCGTTCATGCTCTGTCTCTCTCTGTCCCAAAAATAAATAAAACGTTGGAAAAAAAAAAAAAAAAAAAAAGAAACAATTGATTTTGTCACATCCTGCAACTTTGTTATAATCACTTATTAGTTCTAGGGTGTTTTTTTTTTGCCAATTTTTTTCTGATTTTCTTTATAGATAATTATGTCATCTGCAGGAAAAAAAGACAATTTTATTTCTTCCTTTCGGATATACATACTCTTTTCTTTGTGTCCTCCTGCATTAGCTATAACTTACAGTACGATGTTGAAAAGGAGTGATGAGAGGGGTATCTTTGTTTTGCACCTGATCTTAGAGAAAAACCTTCAAGTTTCTCACCATTAACTATGATGTTAGCGGTAGATATTTTGATATTCTTTATCAAGCTGAAGAAGTTTCCCTCAGTTACTAATTTCCTGAGTTTTTATTATGAATGGGTGTTGGATTTTACCCAATATATAAAATCTATTGGTATGATCATATGATTTTTCTTTCTTTGACTCTTGATATGAATGACAGCCATTGATTTTCCAATGTTGAATCATCCTTACATACCTGAGCACTTAGTCATTGTTTATAATTCTTTTTAATTTAAAGATGCCTTGAAACAAATTTGCTAGCCATGTTAGACTAAGTCTCTAGCAAATTGGATAACTCTGTCCTTACTTGGGAAAACTTGTACTTGAAACAAGGCCCTTTCCCTTTTGTTTTTCAGAGCCTATTCATTGAGATCATAGTGAATATGCATTTCTTTGAGCCATGAGGATTCCATGAGTTGAGGAGTAGGGTTGTCTCCATTTCAAACTCTAGGAAAAAGTGTTGCTTCCTGTTGGGAGTCACCCCATCTCTAGTAGCAGAGATTTAGGAAAATACTGTGTTCAAAGTCATATTTGTTTTAAAAAACTGCAATGAGTAATTTCTCTGCTGCTTATAGGGGGAAAAAATACCACATCAAGAGGTGAAATTAGTGACCATTTTGAATAGAGCATGTCCATATGAAAATATTGGGTAATAATTAGTCATTGGAGGAGGACTCACGAATTTTGCAGGTGTACACATAGCAGTTATTACCCCTTCTAGGCAGAATATACAAATGAGCAAATACATCCACAAGTTTTTGTCACAATACTTACTATTAGTGACACTCAGTGTCCATTTACAAACCCTAGGACCAAACTCTAGCAGCTTATTAACTTATTATAAGTTACAAACTGATCATTATAATGCAAGAACATATATATATATTCCAAAAATAAGATGTAAATAAGGTGTTATGAAAGTGTTCTTGGAAAAGGTTAAAAACGAATTCTAATTATTGTTATCATAAAATGACATGAGAATGTTACAGTGTTTGAAAAATACATTTGAAGACACACATAATTCCGTCATCCTAATACTATTGAGTTATATGTCTCTCAAGATGTTTGCCCATGTGTACTTATTTTATATATAAATATCCATATTGTATATATACTTTCTTAAAACTTTTAAAATTATAAAAAATTTTTTCCTTTGTTGCCATAACCACCCTCATAATTATCACTTTGGGGTTGCAACATAATATTCTATCAGGTAGCTTTACCATTATTTAATTAATATTTACACTATTATTTGACATTCAAGTTCTTTTCAGTATCAAAAATGACATTGGAAGTAGACATCTTTACAGGTAAGATTTTTTTTTCTCCTCTTTTGGTTTCTTAGGATAAATTTATAAAAGTGGGATTTTCAGATCTTTGCTTCTGAAAATTTTTTATAGCTCTTATTATATCAAATTATTTTTGCAAAGGTAAAATAATTCTTTCTCTGCCATATAAGAGGGTTTCGGATTCACCTCAACTTCACCAACATAGGTACATCTAACCATCTGTCTCTCTGAAATGTAGTAGGTAAAAATGGTATTTATCCTTTCATTTCCATTCTTCAATTACCGTGTTAAGTAATAATTATATTTCCTCCTTTTTGTATGATCTATTATTGTTTTTAAATGAGTTTGCCCAATTGTGGGGAGGTCTTTTCAACAGAAAGCTCAGACTGGTAAAGGGACACATAATAAATGCAGAGTACATGTATTTGTTTGGATTATAGAGTACACAAGGGAGGAGGGCAGGAAACAAAACTATACATCAAGCTGTGACCAAATCATAGAGGTCAGGGACAGGAAAACAATTTCCTGAACAAGACTTAAGTATTCTTTTCTTGCAAGAGTTATGTCAGATGTGAATTAACAATTCTTAAATAAGATTTATCCACAGCTGTTCATCAGTGACAACAAAAAAGTAATAAATCCACAGTTTCCTCTCTTCTTCCTCATGACTCATGAAGCAGTTAAATATGTTCTTTGGTCTCCAGGACAAAGGTGTAATAAAAATATGTTCATGTCTTTCTGCATATGGTGAATGTATTCTTAACAAATGTTTTAGAATGTCAGTGTTCGTTTTTGCAATCAGTGAAATTTAAATGGAGGATAAGTAAACAAGAATTCTAGCTTCCAGTTGACAATATAAACTAAATTATATAACGTGTGGAATGCAGTGTCATCCCAGTAGCCTATTAATTATCAATACACAAAAGAACTTTAAAAATAGTAGCATTAGTTACAGCAATCAAGGTCAGGTAATCAATATGACTACCAAAGCCCTCCTACTCAGACAGAATTTGAAATTATCCCAGGCTACCAGACTATAATTTAACTTGATTTTAGTCATTCTTTATGTTTTCTTCTCGTGTGTGTGTGTGTGTGTGTGTGTGTGTGTGTGCGTGCGCGCGCGCGCGCGCGCATGCGCATGTGTTGGCTTTGAGATGTTTTTAAATGATATATAAATAAGTTTTGCTACTTTGGTTATTAATTTTATCAAATAATATGTTTGATGTACAGACAGATTCAGTGAATTTGTTATTAATGTGCCGTAACAGTAACAATAAACATTAAATGATCACAGGTACTTTTTTTGCATTCAAGTTTATATAATATAATTTACCATACACTTATCAAATCTAGAGAAAATGGGATTCATTTCTGTGATTGTCATCTGTGATAGCAGAATCCTAGACCTCTTACCTACAGAAGAATTTTGTTATTCACTTGACACTGCTTTGTTTGAGAAGCTTTTTCTTTTTTTTTTTTTTTTTTTTATCAGAGCAATGGGTGATAAAGGTGATAAGAAAGTGTAAGAACTCTGGCTTGGTTTCCTTAGTGATTGGGAAGAAGCAGCCCACTGCTCTTGAGCAAAGTGAGCTTTACTTCTGCCCAACGATATAACCATCAATACAACTGCATTATTGAAACTTGTGCGTGAAAAACAACGTTATTCCGTGTCTATAATTCTAGCTCCCTATTTCCCTTTCCATCTTATATTGTGGTTAAAATGTGAGTTTTTAAAATAGGTTTTCTTGGTAATGCAACTCTGGGGATATAGCAGGAAAGATCATTTTGATTAAAATGGTACTCATTTTATCTCAACATTTGCTATTTAGAAATTGGTTTTTGTAGTAAAATTGGGGTTTTTTTGTTTGTTCTTGTTTATTTTTGTGGTTTTATATTGGCTATTTTATTAATTTACTCACTTACTTGGACTTTGGTGGTAAAAAGTATGTTATGGACATACCAACTAAAACATCTGGATAGAAAGTAAGCATTTAACTATCTGAATGCTCCATCTACATTATTCCAAATGTCTGGACACTGGAAATTGTTTTTAATTTCTATTCAGATTACTATAAATGGTACCAAACTCAATCACCAATAGACAGTCAATAGATACCTCTTGCATTAAAGTATTAGGATCATTCAACTTGCTAGGCATCCATGAAGTGGATCCCAGTTAGGGAGTTCAGAAAAAAAAAAAAAAAAAGCTGCCAAACAGTTACATAGTCACCAAGAAGGAATACCAGGGTTAAGACATGGAATTTCCAGGAATTCTTGGCTTTTACCCCATCCATTCACTCATTTGCTTTCTTGTTCACTTATCCAGTAAGTATATGAAATGCAGTTGAAATCAGAGTTTGGTTTTTTGGAAATGATGCATTAGAGTGACATTATTTAAATTTTCTCCTAGAGAAATCTTCTGCTGCACATTTACCCTCCCTATTACCATTCTTGAACTTTTGGCTTGATTAATTCTTGACTGAATATATTACATGGGGCGTCCTGACTGGCAGATTCCTGTCCTTTATGCATTGAGAATAAATATATTTTTCTAAAAGTTACCTAGAGAAGAGGAGCAAGGGGTGCATCATCCACTTGGAGGATGTATTGAGGACTTGACATAAGCCATCCTATCCTGTAGGATTATCTTTCTATTTGTATTTTGCTGTCTTTATTGTTGGGCATCTTCTCTCTCTTTCCTTCTCCCTCTCTTCCTCTCCTCCACTCTCTCTCATTTCAACTAGAAATGCCGTGCAGGTGTTATTCATCATTGAAAATACACTCTATTACAGACAATTTAGTTTATGTGCTAGAGCAAATACACAGTTACAGACAATTTAATGCAACCAGAAAGTTTTGGTATCTGATCATAGCTCCTAGTTGAAGAGGAAACTAAGGACAACAGGAAAGAATTTAGCAGGTCTGCATGTAGTTAACGCAGGGAATAGGCAAACAATTTGTGAGCAGCTAAAGCAATGCACAAAGGGGAGAGTTTGTCTATCACATGGTCTGAACTGCCTTTGGTCATTCTCCATTATAGAAATTCCTTTTGTTGACAGACAAGGACAGGAGCAGGAATAGCAGCAAAAAAATTAGAAGATTTTCCCTGTCAGAGAACAACAGATATAGCTTAAAAGAAGTAGAACAGTATGTGTTTTCTGGATGAGCAGCCTATTGGAAAAATTATCAAGGCAGCAACTAGGAATTGGTAGGACAAAAATCAGGCCTTAAAATGGAGAAGGGAGGAGAAAATTAAATAAAAGTTCTTCAGAGTGCCAGAGCTCAAGGCAAGGTTTCAAAACAGGAAAGGTCCTACCCAGGACAGAAGAGGAAGTCAAGGTACAATCTCAGGGATCCAGCTGAGGTTGACACATCCCAAGACTCCTAGCTGCCCAGGGCTCCACATACACATTAGCCGTCAAGCATTGATGGCTCTAAATCTGGGCAGGGCTGGTCCCGTAGACAGATGAAATCCAGCCCTGTGTTAAAGAGCAGGCAGGGATTGGCATTTGCCATATTAGTCTTATTATTTTCTTTTCAATTTCTGACCTCTTTGGGGGTAGGCTTATGTGCCACCAATCTTTCTCTGATGATAAATTCTGTATTTTTTATTCATTTTGATTGTCTTCATGAATGTTTTTCTGGGGTATTCTTTCTTTGGTGCTTTTGTTAGAAAAGAAATCAGTATTGTGTAAAAAGGATAAAGGAGCCAACTGATTACTCTTCTCAAATGTTAATTGTAGTTCCAGGACTTGTTTACTCAGAATCTTTGTATAATAACCATAGGCTTTGACATAGGCTACAGTATAATGTACCATAATGTAAATATAAATTCCACTTGTATTAGAGAATTCCCGGCACAAATGCTGTGAATCTTTGCTATACATTAAAGATTGAATATTCCTTCTTCCTTTTGATATATGAGTAGATTACATAACAAAAACACTGGACCCTTCTCAAAGTCAAGAGGCTGAAATTACCCCAGGAGAAAGACTTTAGTGTCTTTTACCTGACATTGACAACAGTTTCCAACTTTCTAGATGTATTGAATAAGTAGAGGATATCAGATATTTAAAAATCCTCATTCCTTTTAATTAACTTTTAATTAACTTTCTATGTTCTTAACGAAGATTCAAGTTTTTTGTAATCATGCAGAGTTCATGACTTCTGCATATTCTTAAAGCCACTGAAGCCAGAATTTTACATAATAATTGGTTTCTTACAATGCAGTAGCGTGGCAGACAAGCTATAAGCTGATGACTTTGAATTAGCATGGTCTTTGATAAGATTTTTATTCCACTGCCTTGGGATCATAAACTTTAGGAAAAAGCTGTTTAGAATTGGATAAAACTTAGAAGTGGTGAAAACTGAAAGTCCGAAATCAAGTGACACAAATATCAATGAACCAGAGAAATAAGCATTGAACTGGCCCAAGTATTATTATTTCCCTTCACCTCTCTCTCTACCCCACTCCCACCACCTGGCAAAACATGTAAAGGAAAAACAATACTCAATAATCAAGTGAATCCAAAGTTATCTTATTGAGATACCTAAATTCTTTAAGGGTGAAAATTCTACTCTTGCCTGAAATACCATAATTTTCTATGAAAGTCTTGAGGTTTACAAAACGTCATTGAACTGATGTCAACATTCACTGTTTTGTCATAATTGATCTAAGGTTGTGTTGAATTTTGTCTTTGAACTTTATAGTAAAAATAGTGTATAGGGTAAACAGAAAAAATTATAAAACAGCAGATGACATGTTTTACTACCTGAGAGAGCAAAAATATGCTTAGGAAACCTACTTGGTTTATGGCCTACTTATAAATGAATGTTACAGCTAGTGATTATTGATGCATTCTCCTTATTCAGTAGATGTACAAAAATTAAGAGACTAAATGACCGGTTCAAAACCACAAAACAAAGGTTTTGCTTTCTTTAAAGTAGGTTCAATACTATAGGTATTTTTTAAAATTTCACTCTGTTATTAGCCAGAAGTATCACATATATTTCAAAACATTAACATCTCATCTTTTAATTTTTTATTTGAAAGTATTTTCATTCTAAATTTATTTTCATGTATTTTTTTGGACTTTATTTTCATTAGCCTAGTTTACTGAGGTTCACCCACAGTCATAAATCTTTTTGATCCAAAAGGTAAATTGTTTGCTCTTTTCTGTAAACTCCACTCCAGTGAAATACTGAGATATATCTTTGCATCTGATATTATCTAAGTGATGAAACTTCAACCAGTTACCAAGAGAGAATGTTTTAAAATGGAATCATTTCTCACCAACATCAATAGAGAGATTTTCCTTGCATTATTCTAAGATTTTCTTCAATCAGTTCAATTATGCCTAGTTGCAGGACACTTTCTTTCATCACTGGGTTATTCTAGAGGCTGAAATGTAAGTGACTAAGGTCATGCCAATTAGTATTATCTGTCACGCTGAAAGCCAGTCCAAAGTGGAGAGACTCAAAGCCATGAAGGGGTGACTTCACATCTGTCAGGCCACAGTCAACCTGAGTAAATAATCTAAATACTCTGAGGGCAGCCTCTATATTTCCCAGACAACTTAACATTTCATGTAAACTCAGAAACCAAGTTTTTGCTATTACCCTATTTTTAAGAGACTATTCAGAAAAACTTGAATTCTGATACCTTTGCAACAACAATTGGCAAATAAATATTTTGATCTCTTTACATTCATTAGAATTACTGAAGACTCCCAAAGAACTTTCTATTATATGGGTTATATTTGTCAGTATTTGTCATATTTGAAATTTAAACTGGGAGATTTACATTTTTGTTTAATGAATTTTAAGGTGCAATGAAGTCATTATGTATTAAAAATAAATAGAATCTTTTTTAAAGACAATAACTACATTTTTCAAAACAAATTATTAAGAAGAATAGGACTGTTTTTGCATTTTTTGCAAATCTCATTACTGTCTGAGTTCTCGTATCTGCTTTGCAGTCCGTCTGTTGTGATCCATTATTCTGGTTGAAGTGTAAGAAGAAAACAGGCCTCATGGGGATATGTAGTTGGAAAGGGGAGGATATTATATTCTCCAAAAGTGGTAGCAGAGACATACAGGAGACCAAGAGCAACACTTGGAGAATTGCAGTTCCAGAAAATACAAGGCTTTATTCTGCCCAGTACTTGAAGAACATGACAACCGAGGAGCCCCAGTTTCATAATTCAGAAATGACAATGAGACTCCTTTTTCCAAGAAAACATAAAAAAGCCCATTAGAAAAACATTGCTTTATTAGAGGGATTCCTATAATGCAAAGCCTGTATGTCTCAAAATGGTCATTTTAGCCTGCAGCTCTCTCCTGTATTCTGGTCCACTGCCCTTTAGACACTTCGGACATTATAAAGCCCTACATTGTGTTATCGATGGGCCTTGAAACTTGGAAGACAGCTGTCAATTCAAAACCATTAAGCAAAGCCTGTATTTCTACCAATTCCTGGAAGTCTAAGAAGCGAATCCACCCTTGTTCCAGTTCTAAGACACAATGGTATTTTAAAACCAAACACTTACGGTTTTTTTATCCCCTTCATTTTTTGTGGCCACAGAGTGCTTGGCTGAGTCTCAATTCTACATACTTTTACAGCTATTTTCTCTTTCCTCCTGGATATATTTTATGTCTCTGGAGTCTCTGAACTAATAATTTTAAACCAAATACTGCAAATTGTTTTATCTTTTA
Source organism: Puma concolor (assembly GCF_028749965.1). Classification (NCBI taxonomy): domain Eukaryota; kingdom Metazoa; phylum Chordata; class Mammalia; order Carnivora; family Felidae; genus Puma; species Puma concolor. Next base: position 157,789,248 of record NC_141674.1, read on the forward strand.
TAAGGAACTTATCTTCCCCTAAGATATTATAGTTCAATTTCTTCATCTTTCAGTTAAGAAAACAGACACTAAGAAGGACCAAATAACTTTCCCAAGGGTACACAAAAAGAGTGGAATTTATATTCACCCCTTTATGCCCTCTTAACAGTAGTATGGCTAGACTGTCTAATGGACAGGAATAAATAATTGCCCTAGAACTATACACCTGGGAGCCCTTTACACACTCGTGACCTCACATAGTTGAAACATTCTACACTTGTCCCACCACTAACCCTAAACTCCAACCTGGTATTAGTGTTAAAGAAAGCACAGACCTTCCTGAAAGAACCATGAATTAATTCAGGATCTCTGAGAATGAGGAGCAACCCTAAGTCAAACCAATTTGCATCACGTCATATCTTCTTTCCTCTACAGGGAGAACCAGTTCTGAACAGTTCTATCCAGACATTATCCTATTGCTGACCTATATTTAGAAATATCAAATGGATAAAACTTTTCTCTGGTGTTGGGGATCAAAAAATGCCTTAACAGACCTTGGTTCTTTAAGGCAGAGAGATTTTGGCTTCTTCATAAAAATGGTTTGAGTAATCCTGAGTTGCCTCCTTTTCAAGCAAGAAGAAATGGCTTCCCTTGGAGCTATCCACAGTGCTCATCTCAGGGCATTATTTTTCAGCCTGCTTTGCCAGCTTAGTTCTGCCCTGCTTCCAAGTATTTTTGGAATGCTAAGCTTCTTTGAGAGACTTGCTATGATTATTTATTGTCAGTGTTACACCCTACATGTTCATCTCCCTCTTTTTGATAGCCTTATGTTTGTCGGGATCTGCCCACTTGCCTCTGCTACTAGCTCGGCCTCCATTGATCCAGGCATGTTGCCCTGCCTGAGACAGAGCAATGGCCAAGACTCACCTTAAGAGTAAGCAGTAAGAATGATTTAAGGATGACAGGAAAACCTCCCTTGCCCAGAAGCATCTCCCCCTTAGAGACTTGCAAAGTGACAACGCTCACATTGGTGATGTGAGCATCAAAGAACAAGAGTAACTGGATTTACATAAGGCACTGGATTAAATATTTCATAGATACTTTGTCTAATTAACATTCACAACATCCCCATGAGATAGATATCATTATCCCCCAATTTACAGTCAAGAGAACAAAGACTCAGAGAAGTTACTACCATATGCAGTTTGGCACAAACAGTATTTAGCAGAGGTAGTTTGAACCTTCGGACTATCTGATTCTGCACTCAGAGCATTCTGCCTTGCAGAAGGAGTCTAAAAGAACCTCAGGCATCCTTAAATTCATTTTTATTTATATGTAAGCAACATTTGGCATCTGGCCTTTAATATCTCTTTGATTTAGGTACTTTATCATTTCTAGGTCACACGCTCATTCACCCTTGACTAAGGATAGGGGAAATTTATGCTCTTTACAAACCAACTGATTGAGTGAAGGTACAAAGCTATGTCATCATAAACATCTAATCCCTTCCTCTCTACCAGGTAACAGGCAATTAAATCGGAGTGTTTTGTTCCAGGCCAGAAGCTCATTGACCAGCACAAGGCATCTATACTTTCTTTGAGCTTAGAAAGAGATACCATTAACACCACAGAGCCCCATGAAGGAAAGTTTTGTGAGTGACGGATTTAAGCTTTATCCTTTGGGAGCTAGATGTGATTATCTCCATCAGCTTTTGTTCACACTTTTAGAGTTCATTTTTTAGTTTCACTTAATCTTCAGCTTCTTCTAATTCCACAGTCCTAGGGCTCAGAGAACTAACTCTGGGCCAAGCACTCACTTAACCAGTCAGCCAGTTTTTTTAACCCATGATATGACACCACTGAAGAGTTTTCCTCCTTCTTTTTTTTAAATATTCAACAAACGGTTTTGATAGATATATAACTCTTCTTTTACATCATTTTATAAGGCTTTTATTTTCTTTTTCGTGCTGTTTTTCTATTTTTTAAAGTATTTCCACTATAAAAAATGTGGAAAGAAGCATCCTCTATCCCAGGTTGAGGACTTTATTTTCACTGTTAAGTACAACAGTCAGTGGTTGTCTTCACCACGCCAGTACCCAAAAGGCTTCTTTACTCTTCAAATACCTGAGGGTGTCCTAAGGTTGCTGGATGGTTGGAGGAGTTGGAACTTTTGGCATCTGCCAGACATGGCTCCCACTCCTGTGGTAAAGTACCTACGCAATTATCATATAGCCTGGTATCTAGACCTGAACCAAAATGCCCCTGGGATCCTAAAATAGTGCCCCTTTATAAGCACTGGCCACACTTTTAGCACACTGGGTTCAGTGTTGTGCCCTGACAATGGCCATTATCATACCACTTGCCAGGCTCCCTCTCCCTTTACCCCTCTTCCTTAGCCCCCCGTCTATTCATATTTCCATCCCTTTAATCCCTTCCATCAAAGTCCCATACTTTTATCATTATTTATTTTTGGACTCTTTTAAAGTATTTGAAAATCTGTTAAAACCAGAGTTATCATCACTGACAATGGAAAAAAATGTTTCCCTTTCCTAAAGACAATTAAATATTTTCTTCTTTATTCACTGTAAACTAAGAGAATTACCCATGTTCTTTGCTGAAGAGTATTATATTTCCTACCCTAAATGGGTCACATGATCAATTCAAGGGGAAGAATGCTTTTCGTATCAACAATTGGTTAAATATTTGTATCCCATTAAATACATATAAAAGCATATAATTAAATATCACCTAAACTCTCAGTTTCCAGAAATACCATGTTATATATGGTGTCATGGAGTAAATGTTTGTGTTTCCCCAAAATTCATATGATGAAGCACTAATTCCCAATGTGATGGTATTAGGAGGTGGGGCCTTTTGGAGGTAATTATGTTTAAATGAGGTCATGATAGTAACGCCTTCATAATGGGATCGGTGTTTTTGTAAGAAGAGGAAGAAAGGTCAGAACTCTCTCTCTCTCTCTCTCTGTCTTCACTATGTGAGGACATGGTAAGAAGACTGCAAGCCAGGAAGAGAGCTCTCACCACAACCCAATCATGCTGTCACCCAGATTTCAGACTTTCCAGAACTGTGAGAAAAAAAAGCCACCCATTCTATAGTAGTTTGTTACGGCAGCCCAAACAGACTAAGACATACTATCTTCTAGATATCTCTTTATTTTTTATTCATCTATTTATATCTGCTACTTTTAAGTTAAAATAGCATTACACTACACTGTATTTTTAACCTTTTCTTCTACTTTATCAGTCCTAATCATGCCATACCATAACTATTATATGTCCCTGTCTTCTGCATTAGTTTTCTGGGGCTGCTGAAACAAATTGCTGTATATTGATAGTTAAAACAACAGAAATTTATTACCTCTCAGTTCTGGAGGCCAGAAGTCTAAACTCAAGGTTTTTGGCAAGACTGCACTTTCTCCTGAGGTTCTAGGCTGAAACTGTTCCTTGATTCTTCTAGCTTGTGGCTGCAGTTGATCCTTGGATTTGGCCACATCACTTTGGTTTCTGCGTCCATCTTCATAATGCCTTCTCCACTGTAAGAGTGTGTGCCTAGCTCAAAATTCCCTCTACCTCTCTCTTTTTTTTTTTAATTTATTTGATTAATTTCAATTCAAGTTAAATTCAATTCAACATACGGTGTAGTGTTGATTTCAGGAGTAGAACCGAGTGATTCATCTCTTACATATAACACCCAGTTCTCATCCCAACAAGTATCCTCCTTAATGCCTATCACCCGTTTTGCCCATCCCCCCACCCAGCTCCCCTCCAGTAACCCTCGGTTTGTTCTCTGTGTATGAGAGTCTCTTGTGGTTTGCCTCCCTCTCTGTTTTTTATCTTATTTTTTCTTCCCTTCCCCTATGTTCATCATTTGGTTTCTAAAATTCAACATATGAGTGCAATCATATTGTATTTGTCTTTCTCTGACTTATTTCACTTAGCATAATATACTTTAGTTCCATTCACGTTGTTGCAAATGGTAAGATAACATTCTTTTTGATGGCTAAGTGATATTCCTGTGTGTGTGTGTGTGTGTGTGTGTGTGTGTGTGTGTGTGTGTGTGTACACCACCTCTTCTTTATCCACTCATCAGTTGATGGACATTTAGGATCTTTTCATAATTTGGCTATTGTTGAGAGCACTGCTATAAACATTGGGGTGCATGTGCCCCTTCAAATTAGTATTTTTGTATCCTTTGGGTAAATACCTAGTGGTGCAATTGCTGGGTTGTAGAGTAGTTCTGTTTTTAACTTTTTGAGGAACCTCCATACTGTTTTCCAGAGTGGGTGCACCAGATTGCATTCCCACCAGCCGTGTAAAAGTGTTCCCCTTTCTCTGCATCCTTGCCAACATCTGTTGTTTCCTGAGTTGTTAATTTTAGCCATTCTGACAGGTGTGAGGTGGTATCTGATTGTGGTTTTGATTTGTATTTCTCTGATGATGTTGAGCGTCTCTTCATGTGTCTGTTGGCCATCTGGATATCTTCTTTAGAAAAGTGTCTATTCATGTCTTCTCATTTCTTAACTGGATTATTTGTTTTTTGGGTGTTGAGTTTGTTAAGTTCTTTATAGATTTTGGATACTAACCTTTTATCTGATATGGCATTTGCAAATGTCTTCTCCCATTGCATTGGTTGCCTTTTAGTTTTTTTGATTGTTTCCTTTGCTGTGCAGAAGCTTTTATCTTGGTGAGGTCCCAATAGATCATTTTTGCTTTTGTTTCCCTTGCTTCCAGAGATATGTTGAATAAGAAGTTGCTGCAGCCAAGGTCAAAGAGGTTGTTGCCTGTTTTCTCCTCTAGGATTTTGATGGTTTCCTATCTCACATTTAGGCCTTTCATCCATTTTGAATTTATTTTGTATATGGTGTGAGAAAATGGTCCAGTTTCATTCTTCTGCATGTCGCTGTCCAACTTTTCCAGCACCTTTTGCTGAAGAGACTTTTTTCCCTGGATACTCTTTCCTGCTTTGTCAAAGATCTGATGGCCATACCTCTACCTCTTTTTTCATAAGCATACTTGTGTTTAGATTTAGGGCACACTCAGATCATCCAGGCTAAATGTCTACTCTCCTTGATTTAATCACATTGTTTGCCATATAAGATAATATTTACAGGTTCTGGGGATTAGAAAGAAAATATGCCTTTGGGGAGGAGTGGCATTTTTTTAGCCTACCAAAATACATCCTCTGGTTCCCAAAGATTCACATCCATCCCATATGCAGAATACATCCTATCCCATCATCCTCCCAAATCTTAACCCATTACAGTATCAACTGAAGCCAAAATTCTCACCTAAATATTATTAGCTTGTAAGTCCTAAATCTCATCATATAAATCAAGTATGTGTAAGTCTGGGTATGTTCCATCATGAGACAAATTTTCTTTCCATCTATAGACCTGTGAAACTAGAAAAAGAAAAGTTATCTACTTCTAAAATAAAGTGGTGGGACAGGCATAGGATAACAGTTATAAACATTACCACTCCAAAGGGAAAAATGAAATTGCAGTCTACACCATTTATAGTCATAAGTTTTTGCTTGCCATATAGGCCACAAACAGTTATGCATTGCTTCCTAGGGACATGTCACTTCTCATAACATAGGATCTTTATTTTGACATCTTTCCACCTTTGGGGTTGATTTCAAAATCATGAGGCAAATCAAAGGACCGGAAAAGCCTCATAGGCATTTGGGGGGAGGGTGTGGGGAAGTGATAGATTCAGTTTTGGGTTTTTTGCTTAATTGTATTAAAAATGGATGAAACTTAAACAGCTTCTCTTGAACATCAGCCAGAAGCTTTTGATATGTTGGTGCCTGGGTGAAAATCGTTCATGATGTATGAATCAGTCACACTAGCATCTCCTGGCTTTTAAAATCCTGTAATCTATTCCTAGAGATTTGGCTATTTCTAGTGTGTTAATTGCATTGTCTGGCATGTGACAGACACAATCTTTTGCATACACAATATTTTTCATGTCAAAGCTGTATCAAAATGTATTTTAAGACAATTAAAATGACAGTTAAAATGACAATCAGAAGTACAAACTTAAGTTAAAATTCAACATAGATGGTCCTGCCATTACAAATAACTCAATTGAGGTAACATATGGATAAACAGAAGTCTTTCTCTTTATATACAGCTACATGTGCACATGAAGGCAATATCTTAAGTCACAACTCACTCATCTGCTTAGTGATTGTTTGTTTCAAGATTGGTTGTGAGATACTTCCCAATTTAAGGAATTTTAAAAAGCAAACTATGTATAGCTTAGACTTAAGGTGACATGGTATTTCCATATAATTAAATATTCTTTTACAATATCATTTTCAATGGCTACATATTATTTTATTGAATGAATGTATCAATCAGCCCTTCTTATTAAACATTTAGTTTGTTTCTGATGTTTCTCTAATAGGGATTTGCAGTAGATATCCTGGTACTGAAATGGAGTTCAGATATTTAACATTTATTCTAGAAAGTAGTATCTTAATGGGAATTAAGAAGATATCTTGTTTAATATGCAAATGAAAAGACAATTTGGGGGGCGCCTGGGTGGCTCAGTCAGTTGAGCATCTGATTTCAGCTCAGGTCATGATCTTGTGATTTATGAGTTCAAGCCCCATGTCAGGCTCAGTGCTAACAGCTTGGAACCTGGAGCCTGCTTTGGATTCAGTGTCTCCCTTTCTCTCTGCTCCTCCCCCACTCAAGCTCGGTCTCTTTCCCTCAAATATAAATAACATTAAAAAAATTTTTAAAAAAAGAAAATACCATTTTTTTCAATTTCTTATTTGTTTTCTTCTTCACCCTTATTTTAACTTTCCAGTGTATTCTTTGTTTGAATAAGTTCATTAGGTAGTCCTTTAAGTCATTATTGGTCATTAACACCTATCTATTTATCTATCTATCTATCTATCACATTAGTTTTAACATACTAGAAAGACCCAAGGAAGGGGACATAGCAGTGGTGACAGTGGGAGAGGAGAGATTAAAGGGGAAGGCCTGGACCATGAGTGAGTGTCAGTGAAAGTCATTTGTGCCCGCTCAGAGGGCCACCTAAGAATCACTAGGCAATAACCTTGTTGAAAGGACAGGTGGTGACAGGTACTAACAAAAATGATGAAGGATGGCAGAAGGCAGATGTTGCCTACTTCTTAATATACCCAAAGGATTCATCTCATGCAAACTCTAACATAGTTACCACTACCATTTCTCTGTTGTAAAATGACAGGTGGAAATAGTGAACATAAGAATGATGTTAGGGAAGAGTCGTGGACAGATGGAAGGCACTGGCTCAGTCATTGTATTCCTAAGTATAGAGGAAAGCGACAGCCTGGAATTGTATACAGAGACACCTCACTGGGGCCAGCCATGGAAACTTCTGCTGAGAGTAAAAATTGTAGAATCCATATATTTCTCCCTCTCCCCCTATCATTTAAGGCTTTTTAAAAAAAATCTTTAATAAATGGAGTCTGGATTAATTCTTCAACATGTTGCCTTACCAAATGTTATGATTCATTTTTATCTATTACCACATCCCTCTATCCTTTCCAGTGTGTTCTCAGTGTCCTTTCCTACCTGTTTTCTGTACACTTACACTCAGGTCATATTTAAACACATCCAAAAGAATCATGTAGAGAGGCAAAGTGGACAAAATCCCTTTGGGAAAACCACAAAAAGAGCTGAAGGACATTCCACTGACATGCAGAGCTGTGGGTGGTGGCTAAACCCTCCCAAGGTTTTCCTCCTCCAGTTAGGTTCACTCCTCCTTCACAGACAGAAACTCAAGGGGTGTGTGTGTGTGTGTGTGTGTGTGTGTGTTGGATGAGGCATCCTGGCCTTAGAGGTGACCTGCAGTGCCCAGAAGGGTGTTCGGCCAGCACTGTCCTGGCTTCAAAAGGAAGAAAGGAGCCCATTGTCTCTTGATAAAAGCCTGAAATAGAACTGCCCTTTTAAATGCTGCATGACACTGTAAAAGTTCAAATCCATTTTCTGACTTCCTACAACCACTGGGTCGCTCAGCCACAATACTGCTCTCTAGGTTTCTCTGAATTTCTTTCAGAGTCCTTTCTTCATGCATACCAAGTTACATTTTTTCTAGACTGAATCACATTTCATTTTTTTCTTTGTTTTAAACTAAATTTAGTACAGTGTGTCTCAGTTCTTAATAGTATATGCAGCGGTTCCTAAATTAGAAAGCTCTTCAAACTTCATCAGTCATGTGTTGTTTTCTTGCTTTTTTCAAACCTTCACCCTGTCTTAACATAATAATTAATATTTGTACAGTGCTTTACAGTTTACAAAATACTTTCAAACCCATAATCTCCTGGGAGGGAGGTGTTGTTTGGAACTCTCTTACCAAGGCAGAGATTGAGGCTTGAAGATATAACTGGTTTGTCAAAGGCTACACAACTACTCACAGAGTGATGATTGAAGCTGGTCTTCTGGCTCCAAACATCATGCTTTCTATATCACACAGTGCTGCCTCCCTAGTGCCTTCCCATGTGTTTCCACACTAGATATTATGGATAGCAAATATAAGTATTATTATTTAACAGGTAGGAGAATAAATCTCAGTGTCCAGAAAGATGTTCCTACTGTAGCCTTTGGTCAAACTGTGTCATTTTGTACTTGTTAATATAAAAGCAATACATACAGAAGCAGGAGCTGGTGCCTCTAAAGGTATTAATAGCTAACGTTTATTGAATACATATAATGCACCATACTCTACACTCAGGACTCTCCAAAAACTGTGTCAATTAATTAACAAATAACAAAGAAAGTACTAGGATCTTAGTTCTGACTGCTATAACAGAATAGTATTGACTGGGTGACTTAAACAATTTCTTTCTCACATTCTGGAGGCTGAAAGTCTGAGATCAATCTGCCAGTATGAGTGGGTTCCTGGTGAGGGCCCTCTTCCCACGCAGATAACTGTCTTCTAGCTTATTTTCACATGGCGGAGAGGGAGAGGTCCTTTCCTCTTCTTGTAAGGATGCTAATCCTATCATTGGGACTCTACCCCAATGACCTCATCTAAAACTAATCATATCCCAGAGGCTTCGCTCCAAATACCATCATATTGGGGATTAAGGCTTCAACATATGATTTTGGGGAGGGAGGTATACAAACAGTCCATCATAATCAGTATCATCCCCATTTTGTAGATGAGGAAATAGTTGTAAGAGATTATGTAAGTCACTCAAGCTAATGAGTGGTGAGGTGGGGACTTGAACCCAGGAAAAATGGTTCCTTTGAGCACATTCTTAATCACTAAACTATAGGGATTAAAATGCCTGGTTCTGTAATCAACCTTAGGTTAGAATTTTAGTTGCACCAGTGATGAGCTTCCTTAAACTGAGCAAGTATTTAATCTCTCTGAAGCTCAGTTTTTCTATCTGTAAAATTATTAAACAAGCTGACAAAAACAGGAACCTACTTAATAGTCAATAATTGCTAGCTCATATTTTTCTACTGATGCTATACACAGTTTCATTTATTCTTTCATTTCTTTTTGTAAGTTTTTATTTAAACTCCAGTTAGTTGACATACAGTGTAATGTTAGTTTCTGGTGTACAATTCAGCGATTCAACACTTCCATACAACACCCGGTACTCATTATTTCTGAAGTATATATAGAACGCCAGCTACGTGTGCCAGACTCTTATTTCTCCACACATGCAGTTTTCAGAACCTCCATTACTTCTGCACCCCCAAGATCACCAATGTCCATTCCCTTCTCTCCTGCACGGGAACAGTTCTCTCAGCACATGGAGTCAGGATCCCTCACTTTTCACCTGGTATTGCTACTGTTGTTCCAAGTGAGGTTGTAACTCCAGCACCTTCTGCTTTGCAACATTACTACTGCTCTGTCTCCTGCTGATTTCTCCTTCAAAATGCCAGAATTTATTTGCCTCTTTTCTAGGGCTGTTTGAGGACACCCTCTCCTGTGCATGAGGGAAGCCAGTCTGTTTCACTACAAACATCTCCCATTTCCACAGCATGATTTTAAATCAAAGGCCTTCCATCTCAATGTCTCCTCTTTCATTCTGTTCCACTTTCTTTTCTGCTTATGGACTGCATCATGGACTGATGCCTCACAGTCAGAACAGCAGTGCTTGATGGGTCTCTACACGTAAGTGGATTTGTTTCCAGGCCCCTTTGCCCAGACTGTCAAGTGTCTCTTCCCAAGATACTGTTTTCCCATTCATCCACCCACAGAAGTTCCTTGGCAAACTTCCACTTGGAAGGGCAGTGTTTTCTACACAGTATTGTGACTTATGTAATACTGTTCTATATGAATGTGTCCAAGAACAAAACTCTAAGCTCGATGTCAAACCTGATGCCATTGTGATAAAACAAATGCAAAATGCCTTTAATTAGAAGAGACATTTTATAATCTGAATATTTCTGTAAACTCAGCCCACCCAGCCAACGTAGCAAAGAGTAGAATACATTAAGAGGCATAAAATTGTAAATTGGACATGTGGATGAGCTTTATTGATATTATAAAATGTTATGGTGAAACTTTCTGTCAAATCTTCTCATTTTGGGGCACCGCATTAAAAAAAAAAAAAACAGTAAAAGTTGTGAGTAGTACTGAAGTAATTAGAAGTTGAACCTATTTGGAGTCACAGTGCTCCCTGGAGACAATTACAGTTTTAAACTTTGAGCAGATGGCCAGAATTAAGTCCTGGTGAGGCTTTTCCACAGCAGTGAAGCCAACATTCAGTAAGATCTACTATTGGCAAGGATTTAACTTCACCTGCAAATAAGCTAGTGGGGTGGAAACTGCTGACTCTGATAGTGATGTCACTGTAACTTCAACAGAACGGCTGCCTCCAGTGAAAGTTCCAGGGTTTCTTCATAGGACTGAAACAAGGGTCGGTTTGGTGAGAAACCCATAATTGAACAGAGTAGGGGAAAGAGACAGAAAAGGGAGATGAATGAACCAGTTGAATTAGTTCTTTTGTGTGAACTAAACAAAATGTTCTTTAATGGAAGATATTACTCTTATTAGTGTAGTGTTGGTAGTCTGTTGACATAACAATAATCTATCACAGCCCTACGTTGAAGATAATGAAATGAAAGGAAAAGAGGGAACGAAGAATAGTCACTGGGAGTTTCATGGAAACTGCTGTGGCAGCCGCAAACACTTTTTGAGTGTTTACTATGTGTTGGGGATGGTCAGGCTCCTAAGATATGCTACCTTCTTATGTCCTCATAATGCCTTATGAAATACATTCTGTTATGATTCTGTTATGATTCACTTCATTTCATAGACTTTTCTTCTTAAAGCAGTTTTAGATTCACAAGAGAAGTGAGCAGAAAATACAGAGATGTCCCATAAACTCTATCCTCACACACGCACAGCCGCCCCCACTATCAACGTTCTCCGCCAGAGTGGGCACATTTGTTGCAATGGATGAACATGGGTTGACACCTAAATGAAAAATCCTAAATCCATAGTTTACGTTAGGGTTCGTTCTTGGTGCTGTGTATTCTGTGGGTTTGGAGGAATGTATAATGGCATGTACTTACCAATATTGGAAACTATTTTTATTTCTGTTTTATACCCAAAGAGAATAAAGCAAAGGGAGGTCACACAGCCAGTAAGTGGCAGGGCTGTACTGAAAAGAGTCTGCTGGATCTAATCATACAGAGGTTTAGCTGTGAGCCTGTGAGGGCAGTTTTAGGACAGTTGTTGGGTGGCAGTGGGAAGAGAACCTGATTTTCATATCAGCAGGATCTCTGGAGACGGGCACTGAGGGGAGCCACTGGGCACCTACACATTCAGTTAAATGAATGACAATCTGGGTGTTTCTTGTCCAGGCAGTTTGGCTCCAGTATGCTCTTAGCCATTATGGTGACCTACCTCTTGGTGGCTCATTTGTTTAAATAGTTCCCAAGTTTCCAAAACCATTTCAATCAAATACAATTTGATTGTCACAACATTCCTATAAGATATATTATCTCCATTTTGCAGACTAGCAGCAGAGTCTCAGAGAGATTTCAAATGACTTGCCAAGAATGCAAATCTGGTTGCTGATAGAGTCAGTATGAAAACTCAGGAATAGTATTCTTCTATTAAACTTAAGTCCTCAGAGCCATTAATCTTTGACTCAGGTTTCCAAAACCATGGCTGATGGGGATGCTTCATCATGTCTCTGATGGTCTTGAGGAGAGCTTCTGTGGTGATTGATAGGATCCATGAGACCTTGTAATCCCCTGCATTCCCCCAGTGCACTAGGCAGAGACCATTGACATGGTGATGTTCTTGGACTAAATTCACCTGAAAGCACCGGGAATTTTGCCTTTTCTTGGTTTAACCTGATGAATATTACTCAGTTTGCAAGGCCAGAAAAGTAAAAAGCAGGCAGTGTAAGTTTAAGATAGAGTAAGTCAGACAGAAGAACCAGACTGCTCAATTCTTTAAGCAACATGTCACTCCCCCTTTGTGCAGGCAGAACATTTAACACATTGGTTTTCTGAAATCTGAGTGTCATATGTATGGGTCTATAAAAATTATTTTGCTACAAAGATTCAGAAACACGAGTCCAGGGAATGGTCTGTAGAATAAACTCCCCAGTACTTTCTAGAGCCAGTCACTGAAGAAGTAAACATATGTTGATCCAGTCCTTAGTTACCCAAGCCAGGATATAAAGAAAACAAAGTAGCAGTGGTCTTTGATCTTATTTCCTACCAGGTTACAAGTTTCTTTGCTTGTGGATGCTACTGTAACACCAAGTTAATTTCCAAGCCATTATTGCTCTAAGGCAATAGTAACTTTTCAGGTGCTGTCAGCATGGCCTGAATGTGTTGAAAACTTTCAGAGATTATTCAGACATCATCAAAAAGTGAATTATATCAGTGAGCGTCCCATGCACAATGTGTGTCCTTGGCCTGGAGACCAGCATCATGATCCATTTGTTCCTGAGGGCACGAAAGTTGTACAGACAGTCCCAACAGCCACAATGGTCACTCTTTAAAAAGTACAAAACCATGGATCTTCGAGAACTGAGAATGAATTACGAAAGGCTTTCTTTTAAAATTTTCATCTCTTTGACAGTCCAGTTCCTCAAATATAATTCCTGGACCCTTTTCTATTAAATCAAGCAGACAACATAAAGAGGGGACAGAAAGAAGTATTCAAAGCCAGTTGACCTCTTTTTAGCACGTTGTGTTTGCATGTTCAGTTCTTCCAACTATTTCATTTCATGTGTTTTTCTATCTTTCTTTGCTTGATTTTCAACCATTTTCAAATACCTCATTAATAATTACCACTTTTCTACCCCTTCTCATTTTCAATATGTTCAATATTTCATTTCTCTTCCCTTTCTTCTTCTGCCTCCATCATCTTCTCATTCTTTCTTCGAGTAACTGAGTTTGCACATGGCTTTTATATTTTTAAACAATCACTCCAACAATATTCCAACCATCTCTGGAGAAAAGAATACAATCTTCAATATAAATCAGCCTGAGCCAAGTGAAAGCGTGCTCAAGCAAGGCATTAAATCCCCCTTCTGATTTCTAAAACCTTACTGAGAAACAGCTTAGGTCAGCTAGAGAGGATGTGGCAAAGGTGAAAAATGATAGTATGAAAAGCCCCTGGTTATATAAAATTTTGCTTTTTTTATTACCTTGGACTTGCCAATAAATTCTGGGAGCCATGCCTTTTTAATATATTTCCTTGGTCTCTGCTAACTCCAGCATTTGGCAGATGAAATTCCAATAGACTGTCTAGAGACCTCTTGCCCCAAGAGCAGCTAAACATCTCAATGGGCCATCCACAGAGCAAGAGCGATGAGAGTGTGAATTTCTACCTATTTCTATCCTCACCATCTTAGCAGAGACTGCTTATATTTGGTAATATGTAGCATAATATTTGAGAAACTTTCACTGGCTTAAAGCAAGTTATGCAAAAGCAAGAAAACAAATACATCTCTCCTACATACATTACCACAAATACAAATAGATGTAGATATAGATACATATTAGTGAAGAATGAAGAAAGGGTTGGGAACAGAACGGGAAGGAGATAATGCTTGATGATTCACTGAGCCTCTACTCTGTCCCAAGTGCTTCAGATATATTACCTCATTTAATCTTATAATTATCCCATGAGTACTTACATCATAAAGTACTTCCTTAAAGCTATACCTTTTAAAAAAGGTAAGAAAATGGAGCTGCCAGATAGTTAAGTAGCTTGCCAGTGGTCACCTAGCAAATGGTAATGTGACCTATGAATCCAGATTATGATGACGATGAAGAAGAACAAGAAGGAACATTTATTGAGCCAGACCTTGTACTGTATAAGCATTTCATATACGTTATTTCATTTACAGCAACTCTCTGAAGTAGGTAATATTACTACTTCCATTTTATTGATGAAAGCCAAAAGGATAGCATAGGTAAAATAATTTGTTCAAGTCACAGAGCTAGTGGGTAAAAGCTCCAGGATTTGAACCATCACCAACTGACTTCAGATCTCTCATTGCTAACTCCAAATCTGCATGCTTTTCACTGTATAACCATGTCTCTTGAAACATTTGAAATGGAAATTCAACTTCAAAAATATATTTTAGTGCCATATTCAAGAAAAATAAAAATTCTTTTAAGTTAAAATGTGAATAGCATGCCAATAGAGCCCAAGTACTGAAAGGGTTATGTCAAAAGATAACTCAGCATGTCTAGAGAGTGCTCTTCAACATTTTGTCATCACTGCAGTACAGGTAGAACTCCCTTGTCAGAATGCAACTGGGGGTTCAAGGTAGGACTAGTGGGAGAAGAAAGCAGTCTTAAAATTGCAGGGTCAGCATATCCAGTTAATTCTGTTGCTCATGCAGAATTAGCAGATTGCCGATGAACTGGATTAATAAATTCAAAGGGGTATGTGCACTCAGCTAGAATAAATTCCAGATGCTATGGCTCCAAACTGAGTGAAACCAATTAACTCATTCTAATAAATCCCTTGTACAGGGTTAAAACAATTTATGATGCTTACTCTTTCCTTTGATAACTATCCTAAGCGATGTAGATTTTAAAAAATATTATTCCAGTCATTGTTTCCCCTTTAACTCTTTAGATCTCATTGTCTCTCACAGTGTCAATTTTGAATAGGTGGAAAGTATGGATTTACAGGAACTTATGTGCATGAACACAGTGCCAAGCACTGTGCTAAGTACTTGCTTTCTGTTATGTGAGTTGGTACTATGTTATCTCTACTAAATGAAAGACAAAACAATGGCTTAATGAGATTAATTTGCCTGGGTCACATAACTAGAAAGAGCTCAGGTTCAAACTCAAGTTTTTCTGACTACAGAGCCTGAGCTCTTATCAGTGTTTGTTGGATTCATACTGGTCAGATGATCATGTTCAAATATGTAGATTAATAGATCATTGTCAGCATTGAAGGGCTGTGATTGTTCAGTTCTAGGTCTTAAAGTTTTAAAGAAATACAGATCAATTGGTGCTCAGAAAAGAGCAACTTGAAGGGCAAAGGGCCCATGACCATTTCAGTTAAAAAAAGATCCTAGGAGCCAGAAATTCTTACCCAGGAGAATAGAAGACTTAATATGGTCTTGTGTTCAGATATTTGAAGACCTGCCCTTAAGGAAGTGAAATGAGTCTGTGAATGGAGGGACCCAGAAGAGACATTTCCAAGGTTCCTTAACATCCTGTGACCCTATGATATATTACTCATGAATCCAAAGTGTATATTTTAATCATTTCAGGCCACTATAACAAGATATCATAGACTAGATGGTTTAAGAACAAACATTTATTTCCCATGGTTCTGGGGGCTGGAAAGTCCAAGATCAAGGCACCAGCATAACTGGTATTTTGGGGAGGTCACACTTCTTGGTTTGCTTCTGGCCATCTCCTCACATTCTCACAAGACAGTGAACAAAGGGCTGGTTCTCTTCCTCTTCTTATAAGAACACTAGTTTCATCATGGGCATTCATCCTAATGATCTAATTGCCTCCCAGTAACCCCACTTGCTAATACCATCTCATAGTGTTTCAACATATAAATTTGGTGGGGGACAAAGACATTCACTCCAGAGCAGAGTAGAACCAATGGAAACTGCATGTCAGTCTAGCCTGAGGAAGAATTTTCTACTAGAGCAATCTAATGGTGGTAGTTATGCCTCAGATTCAACCGATCTTTGTGATTTCTAGCATAGATTAGAAAAACACTTGGCAGGACTTTTGGAAAGGAAATGTAAATATAGGGTTATTAAACTGGATGCCTTTCCCAGGCTAGAGGATCATGAATTAACACATTAACACATGATTACAAACCCTTAAACAATGTGCTAAGTTTTCTGAGCCTTAGATCCCATGTTTCCTTTGTTCATTGCAAGTAGCCTCCAGTAGAAAGAGAAGAATAGAGACAAGAATCTAAAATGATAGTAGCATCAGCTCTCAACTCCTGTACCTGAGTTATAAAATGGCATAGGTAGGGCTGTAAGAAAATCTATGCAATTATTCACAGTAGCTAAGAGGTGAAAGCAATCTAAATGTCCACTGGCAGATGAATGAATAAACAAAACATGGTACATATACAGTGGAATATTTTTCCATTTTTGTTTTTTAAAGAATGAAATCATGTCATATCCACAACATGGATGAAACTTGAGGACATTATGCTAAGTGAAATAAGCCAGTGACAAAAAGACGAATATTACATGATTCCATTCATATGTGGCATCTGTTTCTTAGAAACAGAAAGCAGAATGGTGGTTGCCAGAGGCTGGGGGTTGGAGGAGAGGGGGAGTTGTTATTCAATGGGCAGAGACTTTCAGTTTTACAAGATGAAAAATTCTAGAGATCTATTGCACAACAATATGAATATACTTAACACTGCTAAACTGTTCACTTAAAAATGGTAAATTTTATGGTATTTGCTTTTTTGCCACAATAAAAAAAAATCTATGCAAGAACTAATGAGATAACTCATAAGAAAATGTTTTGGAAAAAACCAAACTCCTTTCAAGTTTTAGGGAATATAAATAGTATCAACAAGTTAGAGAGGCAACATTCCTAATTACTAGGGAATCTTCTTTGATTAAATGCAACTAAAAGGGATGTGGTTTAATGAGTGAAAATTTCAAATTGAGAAGATCAAATTCACTTTTAAAGTTCAGTAAAATCAGTCTTGGGGTGCCTGACTGGCTCAGTCAGTAGAGCAAGTGACTCTTAATCTCAGGATGGTGAGTTAGGACCCCACGTCGGGTATAGAGATTACTTTTTTTAAAAAGCCCCCTCCAAAATCAGTCCTAATGATGAACGCAATGAGAATGATAGAAGCCATTCAGCAAATATCCTGAAGCTGGATCAATTTTATCTCTAGCTTTTCTCAAATTATATTTTCCTAAAGAAGTCACTACAGTGATGTTCTTTTTATATTTTTTCTTCTTTCAACCTCAAAGACCCCTAATATCTTCTATGTGAAACACACGCATGGATACACAAACAAAAAATTAGTTTGGAATCCCTCTCCAGACAGGGTTACAATTCAAACCTCTGAAGAGACATTTTAAATAATACCTTCAGATTCTCAGCCTTTCAGAATAGCTAGAAGTTTCAGAAAAAATGTTAAAATCACCCTTCTGATTGGCTTGTTGTTTGTGTACTTTCCATTGTGGGACCAACTCTAGCCTATATTTGAAATCAAGAAACAATTGCCTTTGAACTCCTTGTATCCTTGATATCTTCTAAACCTGAAACCTTTCCAGGTTTCCCCTGAAAGCTCTTGGATTGAAATGTATAACTCTTGGTGTGCCTGGGTGGCCCAGTCGGTTAAGTGTCCGACTTTGGCTCATGGTTCGTGGGTTGGAACCCTGTGTCGGGCTCTCTGCTGACAGCACAAAGCCTGGAGCCTGCTTCAAGTTCTGTGTCTCCCTCTCTGCCCCACCCTGACTCACACACTCTCTCTCTTTTGCTCAAAAATGAATAAACATGAAAAATTAAAATAATAGATGTATAATTCTTAAGACAATATTGTAAGCAGTCATTCCTTTATGATTAGATGTGAAATATTATGTCTCCCTA
Organism: Puma concolor; assembly: GCF_028749965.1. Classification (NCBI taxonomy): domain Eukaryota; kingdom Metazoa; phylum Chordata; class Mammalia; order Carnivora; family Felidae; genus Puma; species Puma concolor. The sequence continues at coordinate 157,807,296 of NC_141674.1, forward strand.
AGCTCAGCCTGCCCTAATTTTCAGTTTCATAATGGCTAATTCCAGTCCAGATTCCATTCCTCTTGCCTTTCTTGCCCTTGGTTGGATTGATTTCTGCCGCCTAAGCTGTAACAATTGGGGAAGTGTGTTGAAGGATAAATTAGCTATCATTCTAAATTGTACTCTACCAAATGGAGAGATTTTTAAATTAAATTGTTGTTTTAATTTTTCTTCTAAGCAATTGTAATTTCTAAATTTATGAATCACATATAGCTCTGATTTAACTTACAAGAGAGCTTGTAGTGATGGAAAATTTAATCCTTTAAAATAGAAAGTCAGAGAGCTATCCATAAGATATGGTAGCTTTCTTGGTCCAAAGAAGGAAAACATGAGGGAACACAGTGAGGTGAGCTAAGGACTCTTCTGAAAGCTGCAGTTGGAAAGACTGTGGTTCAAATGGGTTTATGTTTCATGTTTAGAAAAATATGAGAAAACTGTGTTCTCTTCAACCATGTATTTTCTTGGTATTTAGCGTTTTCTCCCTTTTTTCTGACTCTAGCCTACCTTATTTTCTCCATAGTAATTTTCTCCTCTAACAGCATATAATTATGTGTTTATTACCTCCATGCCAATAGACTATAAGCTCCCTCTCATTCCAAAGATAAGCCCTAGGTAAGAGTTCATTAAATATTTGTGAAATAAAGGGATGAATGAATGGCGAGACAGCTTCTTTTATTATAATCCACACTACATTAAAAGCAATTCTATTGGGGAAACTTATAAAGCAATATTTTTGGTAGTTCTCAAATTAGGATAAATGGATCACATTTAATAGCTTCTCTGAGAAGTCCACTTTTTACACCAGTAAAGATGGATAGTATATCCAGTCTCTCTAATTTCATGCCACAAAGTGAAGCATATATTTTAATATATAAATACAGAATTTTCAAGGTTCTTTGGCCTATTTCTTTGCAGCAATGTTAGTACATGCTGCTCTTGAACACCAGTGAAAATACCGTATATCTTTGGCCTGTTTGTCATTCTTGACTTGGATGCAAAACAATACTGAATAAAACTTTTGTGGACTTACTTTTAAACAGTCAGATGTGGCAAGTAATACAGTATTATTAAAGCATGATAATAAATAACTTTATTATGTTTTTTTAACTTTTATTTATTTATTTTGAGAGAGAGAGAGAGAGAGAGGGAAGAGGCTGAGAGGGAGAGAGAGAGAGAATTCTAAGCAGGCTCTGCACTGTCAGTGTAGGGCCTGATGTGAGACATGAACTCATGAACCCTGAGATCATGACCTGAACCAAAACCAAGTGTTGGCCACTTAACTAATTGAGCCACCCAGGCACCCCAACTTTATTATGTTTTTAGACACTTTTCAAATTTATTACAGGAATAGCCCATATAGTAAATTGGAATAAAAACAGTGCAAAGTAGGAGCACCTGGGTGGCTCAGTCCATTAAGCATCCAACTTCAACTCAGGTCATGATCTCACAGATCTTGAGTTCAAGCCCCACTCAGGGCTCTGTGCTGGCAGCTCAGAGCCTGGAGCCTGCTTCAGATTCTGTGTCTCCCTCTCTCTCTGCCCCTCCCCCACTCTCACTGTCTCTCTCTCTCTCTCTCTCTCTCAAAAAAAAATAAATAAATAAACATTGAAAAAAAATTTTAAAAAACAGTGCAAAAACAGGGAGGGGACAAAACATAAGAGACTCTTAAACATGGAGAACAAACAGAGGGTTACTGGAGGGTTTGTGGGAGGGGGGATGGGCTAATTGGGTAAGGGGCATTAAGAAATCTACTCCTGACATCGTTGTTGCACTGTATGCATGCTAGCTAACTTGGATGTAAATATAAAAAATAAATTAAAATTAATTAATTAATTAAAATAAAAATTTTTTTAAAGACTTCAGAGTAGAAATATCTCCTGGTTACTTCTCTGAATGATAGTAACACAATACAGATAAGATCATCTTTAGGCAAATACTGTAAAAAATAAAACATTAGCAATACAAATGGCCAAACATATAAATAATAAAAATTTTTCTAGAAATGGTTCATATATATTTGATCTTTTTTAGGTTTCACCCAATATCATAAGCCCTTTTCCAAGTCAAAACCTACCTTCAGACCCCACTGTACAACCAATTGTACTTTATTCTTTTGGCAGACCCTGTGATGGCCTCACAATTTTCATTTCCCCCTCTACCTGGAAACTAAATGAATATTCTTTCCTGTCTGTGGGAGAATCTCTCTTCTCCCCTGGCTCTAGAAGTCATTGATTCCGGGCTAAGCACATGACCAGGCCAGAAAAATGAGAATGGAGAACAAGACTGAGAAAAGAATGTTCCTTGTTCTTGTGAGGATACTTCTGGAGGGACTTCTGTAGCCTCTGCAATTGTTTGCAGCCAGTTTGTATCTGTAGGGATGATCTGACACCCCAGAAGGTAGGGTGGAGAGGCAAAAAGAAAGTGGGTGTTTGACCCAACATTGTTGAGTCACTGAACCAAGTTTGTCTTGTGAGTCACTGTATCTGCTTCATTGTTAATATCAGTGTAAATGGGTATTTGGGTACTTGTCACCAAATACATCCTAACAAATGAAATTCCTTTCTTCAACAAACATCTAAGAATCTACTAAATGTTAGGTTTTGTGATCCAAAGGTAACTAACATCCCTTTCGTACCCTCAAAGAAGTTACAATCTGGTAGTAGAAACAGAAAGTAAATACCAAGTTGAGGTGGTGACACAGTTAAGAGTGGTCCATCACAGATGTGGACAAGTAAGATTCCACATTATTCGATTCCAAATAATGTCAGTGCAGGCCCTCCCTGCCGGGGGGACCACTCCCACTGTCTTCAAGCCCCCAAACCTTGTATGCCATGGTTAAATGACTACTGATGAATCACCCTTATAGAAATAAGGTTTCTAAAGAATGCTGCTCTTAGATCGATGGGAACCAAATTCTTGATTGCAGTAATAGAGTCAAGCTATCTAACTATAATAATGTTGGCAACAGGGAGTGTTTAATTCACTACTGTATGAAGGCAACTCAGGAACGTACTGAAACTATATGAAGGTACATAATGGCATTTTAAGAAAATTACATGTCACAATATATGAAAGCTATGAAGTGGAGAGCTGATAAATACTTCCAGTTTGTACTTACTGACAAACTGATGATGTCTCTCAGCCAGGTGTGGCTATGAGAACAAACTGTAATGACTCTGAATGATTCTAGAAGTTCCTGCTAAGGTAGTTTAATCCTGATGCTGTTCTGTGCATCTCCCATTCTGGCTGTAATCTGTCCTTGTCCTTGTATTCTATCGGTGCTTTGTACTCTCACTTTCTGATGAATGTTTGCTCCAAGATTGCTTTAAGTGTAGTCTTTTTCCATGGTAGCGTGACAGTTACTTCACCATTACAGCTTGGCTATTTCCCACTTGATGGATGCAGATTATACTGCAACGTGGGTATAGGTAATATGGAGTGGGAGAAGTGACACTGGGTAAGTGGGTAAGTCAGTCCTCACGGGGAGATGAGGAGGAGCTAGATCCTGACGGATGAGAAAGATTTGTACAAGCAGGGGACAAAGTGAAGGCTGAGGGAGCAGTTTAAGAAAAGATACAGGAGTATGAAACTATATATTTATTAAAGGAAAGTAAAGCAGCAATATATGTGGCAGGATATGTGGTTAGAACAGAAAGAAATATGTTCTAACATTGCAGAAAGATGACCTAACTTTGTGAACAGAAGTTGCATCTAGAACATCGTGCTGATTACTTGGAACATTAGTAAATATTAAGAAACCAAAAGTGGGACCATAGAAATGCTATAATTCTGGTTGGATTTTATATTATATAATATTTGAATATTCAAAAATATTTTAAATATATAAGGTATGAATAATAATATGACTAATATCTATGAAACTACCACCCAAATTAAATAATTAAAATAATCCTAATACCATTGCATACGTACTTTGCTTTACCTCTAACCTGCCCTTCATTTCCTGCTCATAATTCTCTACTATAGTGAATTTTTTTTTATCACTCTTCGTCATTTAAAAAGAAAAAAATACTTAGCATGTTTACATCCCTAAACAATATACTGCTTGGTTCCCTTGGTTTTTAGCTTTATAAAAGTTACATATTACAAGTAGTCTTTATTACTTGCTTTTTCTATGAATATTATTTTTTAAATGGATCAGTGTACACTTGTCATTATAGCTACAGTTCAGTCATTTGCATCATTGTCTAATATACAAGTGTGAAGGTATCACATTTATTTATCCATACTTCTGCTAATGAACATTCCAAATTTTTTGTTACTACAGGCAATGACTTCTGATGCATGAAAGCAAGAGTTTGTCAGGGATATCTAGGAAGGGAATTGCTGAAAGTTAGGTTAATGAGGTTTAATTTTACAAAATAGTGCCAATACGGGGCACATGGATGGCTTGGTCAGTTAAGAGTCCAACTCTGGCTCAGGTCATGATCTCATGGTTCGTGGCTTTGAATCCCATGTTGGGTTCTATGCTGACAGCTAGGAGCCTGGAGCCTGCTTCTGATTCTGTGTCACCCTCTCTCTCTCTACCCCTCCCCCACTCAAGCTCTGTTTCTGTCTTTCAAATATAAACCAATTCAAAAGATGCTCAAACAGGTTTACCACCGAAAGACGACCTATGAAAGTGTCTATTAGGCAGGTATGCAGACCAGTTCTTTCCATTCTCGCTGTACTGCATGACATTTGAAGCACCTGGATGGGCTATCAAATGAGAAACTTAGCATTACACCTTGAAAGCATTGGGAAACACTGGTCTTTCATTTCCATTTTTGTCCTCTGCCCCTCCCCCAACCCTACAATATGTTATCCATCTGGTTTTAATGCCGAATATGCATTGTCTCATGCCTGTTTGCTTTGGATGCTGTGTGCTGAGCTGCAACAAGATGTTGCTTCTTTTGTTATTTGTATACAGCTGCTTGCTTTAAATTAGTAGATTCTGAAATCGCTTTCCTTGCATGCCTAAAATAAAAGTATTGTATGTAAAAAAAATTAAAAAATAAACGTTAAAAAAATTAAAGAAAAGCAAAAAAATAGTGCCAATATTTTTCTAAAGCAGTTAAAATAATTTAAACACTAGCCAGTATGAACCACATCAACAGCAGTAGCATTCAGGAGAGTCAAGCTTTTTTCTGCAAAACAAGGAAACAACAAAATGTCTAGCATTTTAGCATTAGTTTGTATTTCCCTGATTACAAATGAAATTGAGCATTTTAAAAAGAATTTTTTAACATTTTATTTTATTTTTTGAGAGAGAGCACACAAACAGGGGAGGAGGGACAGAGAGAGAGGGAGACACGAAATCAGAAGCAGGCTCAAGACTCTGAGCTGTCAGCACAAAGCCCAACGCGGGGCTCAAACCCATGAACGCAAGATCATGACCTGAGCCGAAGTCAGACACTCAACTGAGTGAGCCACCCAGGCACCCCTTGAGTATTTTCAGCATATTTGTATATGATTATGTCTCTTTTAAGACATGCCTGTTCTTTTGTCCGGTTTTCAGTTGAAATGTTTTTATAGTTATAGAACATTTTTAGTTTTCTATATTTTACTTATTTTTTATTAAAGAATAGTTGGCACACAGTGCTACATTAGTCTCAGAGGTACAACATGGTGACTTAACAAGTCTGTTTGTTATACAATGCTCACCACAAGTATAGCTGCCATCTGTACTGTACAGCTGCACTGTACAATGCAGTTACAGTAGCACTGACTATATGCCCTATGCTGTGCATTTTGTTCCCATGAGTTGTTCATTCCATAACTGGAAGCTTGTATCTTCCACTCCCCTTCATCCATTTTGTCAATCCTCCCACCCCCTTCCCATCTGGCAACCAAACCCCTCAGTTTATTCTCTGAATTTATGGGTCAGCTTCTGGCTTTTGTTTGTTTTGCTTGTTAGATTCCCCATATAAATGAAATCACATGGTATTTGACTTATTGCACCTAGCATAAACCCTCTAAGTCCATTCATGTTGTCACATATGGCAGGATCTCATCCTTTTGTTATTGCTAAGTAGTATTCCTGTGTGTGTGTGTGTGTGTGTGTGTGTATGTGTGTGTGTGCACGTGTGAGCAATACATCTTATCCATTCATCTATCAGTGAAACCTTGGGTTGCTTCCATAATTTGGCTATTGCAAATAATGCCGCAGTAAACATAGGGGTGCACGTATCTTTTCAAATTGTGTTTTTTGTTTTCTTTCAGTAAATACCCAATAGTGGAATTACTGGATTATATGGTTTAATTATTAATTTTTTAATATTTTTAATTTTTTAAGGAACCTCTATACTGTTTTCCACAGAGGCTGTTCTGTTTCACATTGCCAGCAATAGTGCATGAGGGTTCTATCTTCTCCACATCCTTGCCAACACTTGTGATTTCTTGTCTTTTAGATTCTATCCATTCTGATAGTAGTGAGGTAGTATTTCATTGTGGTTTTGTATTGCATCTCCTTCATGACTGTGTTGAGATCTTTTACGTGTCTGTTTGCCATCAGTATGACTTCTTTTGATAAATGTCTATTTAAGCTCTCTGCTCATTTTTAATGGGATTATTTGGGTTTTTTGGTGTTGAGTTGTATATGTTTTTATATATTTTGGATATTAACCCTTTATCATATATATCATTTACAGATATCTTCTACCATTCAGTAGGTTGTCTTTCTGTTTTGTTGATGGAATAGCCTTGATTTTTATGCAGTTTTAACTTAAGATTACTGTCTCCAAGAGCCAAAATAAGCACTTTTTAAAAATTCCAGTGTAGTTAACAGACAGCGTTATATTAGTTTTAGATGTACAATATAATGATTCAACAAATTCTACACATTACTCAGTGCTCATCATGAGAAGTGTACCCATTAATCCCCATCACCAATTTAACCCTTCCTCCTCCAACCAACCTCCCCTCTGATAACCATGAGTTTGTTTTCTATAGGTAAGAGTCTGTTTCTTGCTTTTTTTCCCTCTTTCTCTCTTTTTTTGTTTCCCTTTGCTTATTTGTTTTGTTTTCTAAATTCTACATATGAGTGGAATCAAATTCTACATATGAGTGAAATCATATGGTATTTGTCTTTCTCTGGCTTATTTCATTTAGCATTATACTCTGTAGCTCCATCCATGTCATTGCAATTGGAAAGATTTCATTCTTTTTTATGGCTGAATAATATCCCACTGTCGAAATATACCACGCCTTCTTTATCCACTCATCTATCAGTGGATACTTGGGCTACTTCCATGGTTTGACTATTGTAAGTAATGCTGCTATAGACATAGGGGTGCATATGTCCCTTTGAATTAGTGTTTTTGTATTTTGGGAAGAAATACCCAGTAGTGCGATTGCTGGATCATAGGATAGTTCTATTTTTAACTTTTTGAGGAACCTCAATACTGTTCTACACAGTGGCTGCACCAATTTGCATTCCCACCAACAATGCATGAGGGTGCCTCTTTCTCCACATCCTTTCTTGTATTTTTTATTTTAGCCATTCTCACAGGTGTGGGGTGATATCTCATTGTAGTTTTGGTATCCATTTCCCTGACAGTAAGTGATAATGAGATCTTTTCATGTGTCTGTTAGCCATCTGTGTGTCTTCTTTGGAGAAATGTCTGTTCATGTCTTCTGCCCATTCTTAATTGGATTATTTGTTTTTTGGGTATTGAGTTGTATAAATTTTTTACATATTTTGGATACTAATTCCTTATCAGAAATGTCATTTGCAAGTATTTTCTCCCATTCAGGAGGTTGTCTTTTAGTTCTGTTGGTTGTTTCTTTTGCTGGGTTTTTATTTTGGTGTAGTCCCAATAGCTTATTTTTGTTTTTGTTTCCCTTGCCTCAGGAGACATATCTAGAACAAAGTTATTACCCCTGATGTCAAAGAGGTTACTGCCTGTGCTTTCTTGTGGGATTTGTATGCTTTCAGGATTCACATTTAGGTCCTCAAACCATTTTGAATTAATGTTTGTATATGGTGTAAAAAACGGGTCCAGTTTCATTCTTTTGCATGTAGTGGTCCAGTTTTCCCAACACCATTTGTTGAAGAGACTATCCTTTTCCCATTGCATATTCTTGCCTGCTTTGTCAAAGATTAATTGACCATATAGTTGTGGATTGATTTATAGGTTTTCTATTCTGTTCCATTAATCTGTGTGTCTATTTTTGTGCCAGTGCCATACAGTTTTGATTACCACAGCTTTGTAAAGTAACTTGAAGTCTGATATAGTGATACCTCCAGTTTTGTTTGTCTTTTTCAAGATTTCCCTGGCAATTTTCAGTTTTAAATCAGTTTTAATAAAAATGTGTTTCCTGTCAATTTTGTCTACATTTACATATTATTGCCATAATTTCTCTGAATATATTTGCATCTTCTCTCTTTTTCTCTTAATCAATCTGGCCACCAGTTTGTCTATTTTAATGGTTTTTCAAAGAAACAAACTTTGACTTTGTTAACCATCTATTTTAATGTTTCTTACTTTTGCTTACTTTTTTAAAACCCATCTTTGTTATCTTTGTTATTCTGCTTTCTTAGAACTTATTCTCTTTTCCTAACTTCTTAATTTAATGGCTTAGACATACTATATAAGATTGCAAAGTTTTATTGAGTACTATTTCCATGTAACATTATTATTCCTTTTAAATATTTTAATTTTAATTTAAAATGTCTTGATTTATGAGTTATTCACATATATGTGTGTGTTTAATTTTCAACTACATGGAGATTTTTATTAATCTTTTGACTATATTATCTTCTAATTTTTTTAAACTGTATTTACAAAAAAATGGTTTATGTATATTGACTTTTCAACATTGAGACTTGCCTAATGGCTTAGTGTGCAAATTTTTTTTAATACCCCACATTTCTTGATAAAAATTAAATATCACTAGTTGTATACAGGGGTCAATAAATCAGTCTTGTCACCAAGTGTTGTATGAAGGTGCTGAATTACTACATTGTACAGCTGGAACTAATATTACACTGTATGTTAACTAACTAGAATTTTAAAACTTTAAAAACATAAATTTTTAACATTTATTTTTTTTTTTAATTTTTTTTTCAACGTTTTTATTTATTTTTGGGACAGAGAGAGACAGAGCATGAACGGGGGAGGGGCAGAGAGAGAGGGAGACACAGAATCGGAAACAGGCTCCAGGCTCCGAGCCATCAGCCCAGAGCCTGACGCGGGGCTCGAACTCACGGACCGCGAGATCGTGACCTGGCTGAAGTCGGACGCTTAACCGACTGCGCCACCCAGGCGCCCCAAACATAAATTTTTAAATAAATAAATCAAGCTTGTAATTTGTATTGTTCAAATCTTTTATAATTCATTATACTTATCTGCTTTATCTATTAATAATTTAAAAGATTGCATTGAAACCCTTTGTTGCAATGAGAGATTTCTCTGTAGTTTTTTTTTTTTAATTTTTTATTGATGTTTATTTTTGAGAGACAGAGAGTAATAGAGAGAGATAGTGTGAGTGGGGGATGAGCAGACAGAAAGGGAGACACAGAATCTAAAGCAGGCTCCAGGCTCCGAGCTGTCAGCATGGAGCCCAATGCAGGGCTCAAACTCACAAACTTACAAACTCACGAACTCACAAACCGGGAGATCATGACCTGAACCAAAGTTAGATGCTTAACCAACTGAGCCACAGAGGCGCCCTTCTCTTTGTAGTTCTAATACTGTAGCACTAACTTGCCCTAACTAGAACCGTAGTTCTAGTTTTTCTTTGTGTATGTGTGTGTTATCTTATTAGACACATACAAGTTTATGACTGTTATGATAGCTCTGTGGTGCACTGACCCTTTTTATCATTAATTAACAACCCTTCCTATTTCCGATGACTTTTTATCTTTAAGAATATTTTATACTCTCCAGCCTTTTCTTGGTTAATATTTACCTGGTATGACTTCTCTGTTTATTTTCAAATTTTCTGTTTTTTAATAGGCATGCCTCTTATACATAGAGCAAAGCTGGTTTTGTTTTCATATTTAATATAATAATTTTTATTTTTAATTAGCAATCTTAGATCATTTACATGTATTGTAGTTACTAATATGCTTTAACTTTTTCTTTTTATCATTTTTTCTCGACACTTTTCCTCTGCCTTTTCCCCCCCCCCCCCCCCCCGCTTTTGAGCCCTTATATTTTGGATTCTCAGAGAATATGTTTTTATTATTACATTGTTTTCCATCTACTGGTTTGGAAGTTATTTTATTTACAGTATCTTAGTGGTTGTCTTAAAAATTTTACCATGCCTACTGAATAAAGTCTAATGTTAATTAGTATATTAACCCTGTCCTAAAACTATATGAGGATCTTGAAATATTTAATGTTGATTATTGCTTAGTCTCTCTCCTAACTTTCACCTTATGGTTTATCTTTTCTCTTTTATTCCCTACATTAATGATGATTATGGTTATTTATAGAAACAATGTTTATTTAGATATATCTGCTTATCAAACAGTTTCTTCTCACCATTGCTCCTTGCATTTCTCTCTTTGAGATCACTTGCCATCTTCTAAGAAGTATAAAACTTCAGTATTCTCTTCATAATCACCTATTATTAGAAACTCTATTTTGTTGTTTGTTTTTTAAATGAAAATGCACCTATTTTATCCTCATTCTTAAAAGGTAGTTTTTATATTTATATTGAAAATTATTTTTCTCAGCACTTTGAAGATTTTATTCTATTGGCTTACAGGTTCTAATATTGTTGAGAATTTCACTGTCAAATTTTTAGCCTTTAAAGTTGTTCTGTCTTTTCCTTCTGGCTATGTTAAAGATCTTCTCTTTGTCTTTAATATTCAGTTTCACTGGCTCTGTCTAGGTGTATATTTATAAAAATTTATTTTGTTGGCATATTGTGTGCTTCCTTTATGTGTGCAGTCATGTTTTCCATCAGTTCAGAAAATTTTTCAACCAAATATTGAATTTAATTATTGCATCACCTCCATTATCTCTGGTCTCTCTAACTGGACTACATATATATATGTATATGTGATTAGTATTCTGATATTATTCTCCATGTCTCTTATATTCTCTCTAATAATCTTCATCTTCTTGCATGTACATAATTATATCAGATCTAAGTCTTCATCTGCATTGAATCTGCTGAATCTCATAAATTGGTTATGAATGGAAATAGAGAAGCAAAGGATAGTTTAAGGAGTGGTAGAGTCATTTCAAAGATTCAAGAGACAGATCAGTTTTTTCCAAGTAACTTAAATTAATAACCATTATTCTTATAATTCTGTTTGCTTTAGAATTTCTTTAAAACTCAATCTGTACAATTAACTGAATTTTTTACTTTAGAAGAAATTTTAACTCTCATCACTTGTTTCATTCATTTTTATTTTTAAAAGAAATAAAATGATATCTTTATAAAGTTTCAAAGTTTGGTTAAGAAACTTAAGAGTCAGTGCAGTAATGCATTTGGAAACTCCCTTCGTTGATTTATTTCTTGTGGGTTCATCTCTCAAGCCCTCTCCTGACTTTTACACACATCTGTAAGAGGGTATGCATGACCTAATGAAAGGCCAACACCATGTTCTGTGAGTGTGTGATTTTTTTTTCCAAAAAGATCAAAAAGTCATGTGTTCCACAAATACAGCTGAATTCTCCTGCTATTGAGCAAATGCATTTCTTATTGAGTTTCTTCAAAAATATACGACTACAGGACATCTTTTTCACCATTCTTAGCAAGGACAAATTGGTTATTCACTTCAATTAATAACAATTTGGTAAATAGCCTTGAGACACCTGTTTGTCAAGATTAGTGTTCTTCTTATACACTAACTTAAGATACAGAGCTATAATTATGAAATTAGTTTTTAAATTTTAACATATTGCATTTAATGGTCATTAAATCTCTTGTGTCTTTTAAGAATTCCCCTCCCCACAGATTATAAATCAGTCCTTTTTATTTCATAAAAAATTGGATTAATACATACAATTTGATTTCAGAAATGGGTTAAAAATACACTCATTCTAGATCCCTTATAATATATTGCAGTAACATTCAGATTAAAGAAATACTTCTTTCATTCCCTATGTTGACATTCTCTCCTTTCCTGCCTTTCTCTCTCCCTTCCTGCTTTCTTTCTTGCCCTTCTTCCTCCCACCGAGTCCAAAACTTATTTGGAGCCACTGTGTTGACATTTTTCCCTTTTTAATGAGTTCTGCATTTGCCATTGTCAGCATTTGGGACTTACATAGAATATAACTTCTTGATTATTCATGGTGATAAAGGGCTACTGCATTGTGAAAGTGGAAGTCCTCTGCACTGTTAAAGCTGGCAGCCAATATGATACAGTTGGAAGGCTTCCTGACCCCTTGATGCCATCTCTGAAGACTTAAGTTCTACCATTAACAATTTTATCCTTTGGGTTAGAGCATTGCCCCTTATCAAAATGTAAATCCCTCTGGGCCAGAAAATGCCTTAAGCTGCTATCATTCATTAACATCATATGACTAATTCATATATTGGAATCTTTCCAGCAGAACTAGACTAAGAACATATTTTGTAAGGAGAACTAGAGAGATTCAGTTTGAGATTTGGGACTGAATGGGGTCATAGAATGTCCAAAGAGCAGTAGAAGGACTATTGCAGGCAGAGAAACAACAACTAGAGGCTGAAGAGGCTTAAGAGAAACTCAGCTAATTCCCACTTTGCCCCTCCTTTTTAACAAGTATAATTTTTTTTTAATTAAGAAAAAAATATCCACATGAACTTAAAGCAGGAGACATAGTTTCCTGCATAATTTCATTTAGGATCACATTAGGCAAGTATAGTGGAAAGTAGGAAGCATCAACAGAAATTAAATTGTAGGTGATCAAAAGCATGAAGAAGTGTGGGTAGATGTAGGGGAAGTAGATGTTATTTGTTGCTTATACAAGAGTTTAGAATACATATGTAAGTCTGATAATGACTATTAAAACTAGGTACAAAAACTGATCAAGAAGCTCAGTTCTTTTTTTTTTATTTTTTCAATATATGAAGTTTATTGTCAAATTGGTTTCCATACGACACCCAGTGCTCATCCCAAAAGGTGCCCTCCTCAATACCCATCACCCACCCTCCCCTCCCTCCCACCCCCCATCAACCCTCAGTTTGTTCACAGTTTTTAGGAGTCTCTTATGCTTTGGCTGTCTTCCACTCTAACCTCTTTTTTTTTTCCTTCCCCTCCCCCATGGGTTTCTGTTAAGTTTCTCAGGATCCACATAAGAGTGAACACATATGGTATCTGTCTTTCTCTGTATGGCTTATTTCACTTAGCATCACACTCTCCAGTTCCATCCATGTTGCGACAAAGGGCCGTATTTCATTCTTTCTCATTGCCCTGTAGTATTCCATTGTGTATATAAACCACAATTTCTTTATCCATTCATCAGTTGATGGACATTTCAGCTGTTTCCATAATTTAGCTCTTGTTGAGAGTGCTGCTATAAACATTGGGGTACAAGTGCCCCTATGCATCAGTACTCCTGTATCCCTTGGGTAAATTCCTAGCAGTGTTATTGCTGGGTCATAGGGTAGGTCTATTTTTAATTTTTTGAGGAACCTCCACACTGTTTTCCAGAGTGGCTGCACCAATTTGCATTCCCACCAACAGTGCAAGAGGGTTCCCGTTTCTCCACATCCTTTCCAGCATCTATAGTCTCCTGATTTGTTCATTTTGGCCACTCTGAAGAAGCTCATTTCAATACAATGGTTAATTATTCATTACACCAAACTAGAATTGGGTAAGTTTGCATATGCTTCTGTTTTCTTGTCTTACGTTTAGTAGGCATTTCTAGTGTCTTTTCTGTACAAGGTTCATGCTGATGTTCTGGGAAATACAATGAGTAAGAAAATCAAAAGAGCTATCCTCATTTAGCTACCAAAGTACTGCAAGAAAGAAATAAAATAATAAATATAACACAAGGTAAGCAGTGATGTGAGCTCTTTGGGAAGTACAGATGAAGCACAGCGTGGTATATGGAGAGTGTTACATAATCCTCAACCCTTTAGTGATAAATAACCTGTTCAGCTATTGCTGTAAAGACTGGCAGTTGGGGGTGACAATTCCTTTCATGCAGATTACCCAAGAAAAGCCATCAGTTACCCATTAAGATGAGAGTTACCTAGGAAATTTTGGATATTTATCATTGAGAAAAGAGTTCTCTCTACCTATCTTTGCTAAAAATTCTCAAAGATCCACTAGGCTTCAAGGAAGGAAACAGAAAATAAAATATCTGTCGAAGTTTTTCCCCAGATTATTCCTTCTGGTCAGGTTCTCTCCTTGTCATAGTAGATTAGGGTTGGGGGTCAGTCAGGAAGTGCCAGAGTGCTAGATGTTAGAGCAGGGACTTTTGAGCTAAAGTAGCAGAAGGTACCATGGCTAAGGGAAGGTTCAAAGTGAACCAGTATGTGGAAGTAGATGATCCGGAATTTCAGAAGGAGAAACTTAATGAACAACAAATTAAAAGGAGCCAGAGGCAGGTATTGATATTAGGGTGTGAAGCCTGAATTCTATAATAACTTAGTCACTTTGGACCCTACAATAAATGTTAGTGTCTGTGACTTACTTTTATGGAGGATATGGGAGGAAAGCTTGAGGTCAAATTTATTGGGCCAGAAGTTGAGTGGATATTGGCAACCAAAACCAGTCTTCCTTGGACAAGTCACTATCTCTATCTTTGTGTTTTCACATTGCTTAATAAAAGGTGATGAGAATTATTCTTGTGGTCATCTAGACTATGTGCATTTATTAACTAACTATTGCGTTCCAGGCTCCATGCTGAGTGTACATGGAGAGTCAAGTGGAAATTAGTGCTCTAGAACCTGGAGTCCAGAGGGCATAAATAAAACACTGGTAGGCCAGACAAGCTAAATTACATGTATTTTTGTAAGGCTCGCCAGCGGCTGGCCTTAGAAGCCTAGCTTCAACTTTTAAATAGTCATGATTAAGCTTCCCTCAGAACTCCTAAAAGTCCTTTGGTTCACAACAGTTTTCATAGACTGATGAATTATAACAAGTGGATTTTGAGAACATGTGTCTTTAAAGGACTGATAAGCAGAAAATAAGTAGGCTTTTTCAGGTAACGCTCAGGGCTCTTGTGGATTGTCATATCTCTTCTCTTGGACCTACACGTCACATCCACCTGCCCATCTGTTCCTTTCATTCAAGGTCCAGGAATCCTACACCATGAGCAGGATTTTCACTTCTCAATATAGAACCATGTACCTTACCTCATAGTCCAATGGACTTCCTGAGAATAAATCATTGTCCTTGTGTTTTGTAAGAGGCAACATTGACTTTGTCGTTAACATATGTGAATCTGCCTTCAGTCAATGAACTATTTTAATTACCAATAAGTGTCCTAAAATTTATATAATGCCCTGAAAGATCAACTTTTAATCACTTATTGATTATGATTTGAGGGGCCTTGTGTCCAGACTAAATGCAGTGTGACTTATCCCATGGTAAGTAACTCCTCTTCCTTCGCAGTCTTGAAGTTGTTTTAAATGCCTGAAACCAAGTTTCTCCAACAGCAGTGGCAGGATTGTGATACTTTATGCTAGTTTTATAGCAAAAAAGATTTTTTAGCAATGTGTTGAAAGGTAACATGAGTTCACTCTGAGTCTTTGATTGTGTTTAATAGCTTTGCTGTCAGACAATGAGTCATGATCTTTTCTCTTCTACTTTACAGTTTGTATTTATACCTCCTTGCATTTGATAAAAGCAATGTAACGGGCTCTGCCCATTGACATGATAACTCCTTTATTTTAATCAGTGCAGAGAAAAAAATAAAACTTGGCACAACAGAATGTAAAACCCTTTCCTTCAGCCATTTTAAATTTTAGTAGTCCTATGTGTAACCTTGTAGAAAGACTACTTTGTGAAACGAAATGTCATTTGATTTACATGAGAAATTTTGCTTTCTTTCTCTCAGGTTCAATTTAGCAAATGAGCTTAAGAAAAAAAATGTTTATCTTGTCTATTTGCAAGCCTTAGTGATGTAATCATTTATAAGCATGCCTTTGTAATATTTTATTTAATGGTAGAAAAATCAATGCTAATTCTCTCTCCAAAACAGTGAGGTTGAATTCCTCCAGCAGCAGGGTGTGGTCAGAGTAAATGAACTGCAAAGAGAGCACCAGTATTTCTGAATTCCTACTGGACTGCAATAATTGTTAATAATTTATCTCAAGTTTGCTACTCTCTAGGCTGCATTTTTTAAGTAATTTCTTCTAGAAGCCTTTGAGCTTAGCTTTGCAGGGGAATTTTACCCCTTACAGATACTAATGTCTTTAGTTGGATGCCACTGATTTGAAAAGAGATTTTATCCCTTTTGGTGAAAATAATTTGGAATTCAACCAAGTTGGTACCTGAGTGACTGTTAGAACTCGATTTAGGATCCAAGCAGAGAGATGAAGTAATGGATGTGCATAAGGTGGAGGTTGGCAAACATTTTTATAAAGGGTCAGATAGTAAATATTTTGGCTTTTGAGCTATACAGTCTCTGTCACAACTACTCAATTCTGCTATTATGGCAGGAAAACAGGTAAATTAATAAACAATGATCATGGTTGTGTTCAAATAAAACTGTATTTACAAAAACAAGGAACAGGATAGATTTGGCCTGTGTGCCATAATTTGCTAACCCTTAGTATAAGGTACCAGCCCCTTGGGGATCTGAGTAACCACATACATTTGCTTTGCTTGTCCATACAAATTATTAGAGTTCATGTGGATACCAAGAAGTTATTTAAAATATGTCCTAATACCAGCAAACCCTTACTTAAGGCCTTCAGGGCCTGAGGCAACAAGTGCTTCAGTAGAAGGCAAAAGAGGACCATCTGAGACCTGGTAGAGACACCAGACAGTGAAACCCACCCAGTATGTTTTCCCAGATAAAAATAACGTGGGGTGGGGTACGCTGAAATGGGAGTAGAGGAGGGAAGCTGGGCTGGGGAGAAGTTCTTGCCAATGTTTCCATTCCAAATAAAAATCCATCCAAGAGCTTAAGGAAGTAGGAGTCATCAATATAATGGTACTCCAGCCTAGTAGATAGTAGACTAGAAGAGAGTCAGTCCCAGGAAGGATATTGGACTGTTTGGTAGACACCACTTTGGACTGATAAAAGGTATCTGTGTTGTGGGGATAGAGCTGTTGGGGCAGCCAGTGGAGGTAAAGGTAAGGGAAAAAGCAAGGAATGATTGATGAGACATTCAGGGAAATGGAAACTTGTATGATTCAGTAGCTAACTTAGACACCCAAGTTTTTCTCAGGTGACCTAATTCCTGGGGTATTGTAAGATTTAATTAAGGCACCACAGGAGTGTGTGACCAAGTTTCTGATCTACAATCAGGTAGATGGCTGCAGAGAGCACTGCAGAGGCTTAGGAAGGGTATTGTCAAGACCCAAGAATTGGTGGCTGCTGACATAGGGCCAGAGGCATTATGCCCACATTGGACAAAAGCTACAAGGCCCAGAAATGGATTCTTTCTTTATGAAGTCTATTTTATACCTCCACAGGAAAATCAGACACTAAGGCCTAACACTGCATTCTTCCATGAGAGTCTTAGCTACTGAAAGTCATATCGTCTACCTTTTTTTTTTTTTTTTGCACATAAAGAACTTTTACATTGTAAAAGATTTTAAAAGATGCAGTGAGAATTTTACTTGAAAATGGGAGTATTTCCAAGATGAGAAGTGGAAACAATGAACAGCATAATAGGTATTATGTTCGGTAGACCTTTCAAGTTGAGTTATTTTATTGTAGAATTTTTTAAAAATAAAGAGAGCAGTACTTTTAACCTTTATGTGTATATTTAAACATTCATAAAACATTTCTACTTTTTATACTAAGAATTTCTATGTACTTACAAATGAAAGTAAAGAAGAATGCTTGATATTAATCGTGTAAAGGCTGTGTAAATGTAAAACATATTGCTTTTATAGTCATGAGGAGACCCATATGACTTTGTATACCATTTGTGTAGGCTTATTTCCAAAAAGAGATACTCTGTTTGTTCTTTAATAAACTGCAGGCTTTGTCATCAATGGAGAATAATAGCCACCCTTTAGTTTCTCAGTTAGTGCCTCTCCAGAAAAATTTGCCTGAGAGGAAAGTGCATTTGAGTTCTAAGAAATTAACATCTCTTGAACAAAACTCTAAAAAGAAAAAAAAAAGATTCAGTTCAGCACCTTACAATAATTGGAAACACTAAGACTGACACTTTAGTCACATGGCTTTTTGGTAACCTCATTTGGGGAGCCACTGTTTGACAGGAGAGTTGCTGAATTTGAGATAAACAGAACTGAGATGCTTCCTCAGTGAGCCAGGAGAGATGAGACAGCTAAAATGCAGGCAGTGCCCATTGTATTCAGCACCCTTGACTCCCAGGATAAATCTACATGTGAAAAGTAGGGTCTGGATCCAAGTTAGAATATGTACCTACCTATATATAAAAGGCTAATTCTGGAAAATAATCATATGCCAGGCAGCCCATCAGTGTTGATGAAGGTCCTACTGCATGTAGAGCGTTAGAAAGAGGGGCTATTTCCTGGAAACAGAGAGCCAAAATCCAACTAGACACCCAAGTTTGAAACAGGAGTGTGAGTGGCACTCATTGTAAGTAAAGAGAAAAAAATAGGAAACCTAAGGTAAAAGCAAAGGCCATTCACACTTGTCCAGACTAGAGGAATACCCAGAGCCATGCGCCTCTACAGAAACTGCTTGGCAAGTCTCAGGTCCCTCAGTGCATGCAGGCTCTTGGTCTAAAACCACGCTAGGCTAGGGGAATCATCGACCAGCAGGTGAAACCCAACCATACACCCTGCTGAGAAGTAAAACCTGGGTCCAGCTTTGACGTTCCTTGTCCGTAAGCCACTTGTTTAACCTCCTTCCATTTTTCATGCAGAGAGTTGAGTTCAGACACTAAAAACACCTTCATGGAGCTTTTTTCACTTCTAGGAGTGCCACTGAGCCAGCATCCTGCAAAGGTTCTAAAATGCACTGTGTCACCACAATCTCCTTCTGTCCTTCCCATGAAAATGTGGAAAAAAATTCACTTCTCAGGTGGTATGTCTTTAGGCCAAACAACTCACCTGGTAATTAGCTTAATAGCAATATACTAGCTTATCAATGATTTTGGAAGAGTTGTAGCTCTATATTCTCGACATTTCTTCACTCACACTGCTTCCCCAAAGACTAATTTGGGGGCTCTTAGAGAAGATGAACTCTTCTGGTTGCGAATCTGAAAGGGAAACCCATCAGATTGCATTTATTTAGTCTCTCTGTTCAATTTGCACTGTGATAAACTGGGGTTTGCTAGTTTTGTGCCTGCTTCATACAATAGGGATAATGGAAATAAAATGAATACTTCAGAACAAAGGCGATAAAGTATCATTATGGCTAATGAAGGAATGATTTGTTTTGAATGCCAATGGCTTAGAGGCAAGGATTTTGTAAAAATCAAATAATAAATGGTTACCATATTGGCAGTGTAAATATTCCCCTATTGATCTTCTATGGAAATCAGTTTTCAGATAGAAAAATGCCCAACACGTTTAAGAATAGATTCTAGAGCAAGTATCTATGATGAAATGTTATCAAGTTCCTAAATTGCTTACATTACATTTTTAGAAGAACCCTGATACTTAGATTTATAACTTTGCCTACATCACTTTGATTTCTAAATTCTATAGATTAATAAAACTGAAGAGTGAAAGTTTCATGAACACAATAGTCAGAACAAGGCAGCAGTTTTCATAAGTCTGCACCAGAGTCACCTAGAGAGTTTATTTAAAAGACATCAGTACATAGTCTCCAGAGACTCTGAGTCAGAGGAACCAAAAAGGCCCATGAATCAGCATTCACACTAAATATCCAATGCGTTCCTATGCTTGTGGCCTTGATCGTATTTTGAGAAAAACTGTAAAGAGTACATCCTGCTTTTGAATCAGATTTCATAGGACACATATAAGAAAGAAGACTGAACGTTAAGAGGCTTAAAATAGCTGAAATCAGAGCTGAGATCAAGCCGCCGATCCAGAGTAGAGTGCCAAAATGGAGGGAAAGGATAAAAAGGAATATATATAGCCGGGTTGCTCACCTTGCTCCCCTTTTCCTGATCCACACAAAGTCCATATCTTACAAGACAACCCGGAGCTAATCCCCCATAGTCTTTAATGCCCCCACTGAGTTCAACACTCCCTGCTTCTCAAGAATAAAGGCACATTTTAGTGAGTGACACTGCATTTACAAAGACTGGGGCTGCTCAATAAAAAAATTTTTTTTTTAAGGTAAAAATGTCAATCACACAAATGTATTGCCTGCCCTACTAATTATTTTAAAACATCTGGATAGCATAGTCTACAGTTCATCCAGATGTTTTGGCTTTGTGTACGGAGTCATGCGCTTCATATAAGCCTTCTGGTTTGATGTACATTTCCACACTCGAATAGTCAGTGTCTGATGAGTGTGTTGCTGGGTGGAGGGGCAAGATACGCCCTGGGGGCAGGCACAGACCGTCCCCAATTTCAAATAGATTCTGTTCCAGAGGTTGGTTTGTAACTTAGATGTTCAACATTCAATGTATAGTTTCCTCTAAAAACCATGTTAAATGCAGTGCTTAACTGCTGAAGCCAGTTCACAGAAGGCTGTTTAGTCCATGGCATAGCTAAAGCTGGGTATGGATTAAATTACCCAGTTAAGTCACAGAGGGAGGATGCCCCCATGAAGCTCTCTGGAAGAGGAGGAGGAGATGAAGAATTTTATCTCTTTTCTGCATTCAAGAATGACCCTGGGCTACAAAATTTATACCTAAAACTCACTTTCCTAAAATAAATATTTCTGGACTAAATGTAATAGAAAGAAATTTGAACAAATTTGATTAAGTAGATAAATGACCTATAACCCTCTAGATTCCCAGGAAACATTTGCCTTATAATTGTCAAAATGGCGAACAGTGTAGCATAGTGTTAGACCTACATGAACATAAGAGAAATAGTCAGATTTTGAAGGGGAAAGGGAGATTATAGGCAGGCTGGACTTGCCTAGAAATTTTCTCTTAGCCTGCCACCCAAGATGCCTCTCACACTTATATCAACAATTTTTATTTCTCCACTTCCAAGTATTCAGATTTTCCAAAGGTTACACATGATGTTTTGAAGCAGCCATATAGGAGCAATTAGGCCACCAATGTGTGTGATAAGCAGGAGTCAGGGAGAGGTAAAGCAAACAAGCATTTGAGCATATGGACCATTTCTGAGGTAAGTTCTGCCACTACTGAAAAATGTATTGGTTTATGTGGACAAATACCCATGCTGATTGTATATAAATATACTGAGTGCTGATGGCAAATCATGTTAATTAACAGAGACCAACACTTCTTAGTGATATGCTACAATCAATGCTGTTCTATTATGATATTCATCTCTAATTAATTTGGCTCAGCAGGATAAAACTGCAGACTGTGGCTACTCCGGGAATGGAATTTGAAATATGCATTGCTTTGCTTATGGACTAAACTAGTGCATGGCTAAGCTTTGGGAGACAGAAGAAATCATTTCACTTCACATCACTGCTCTCTGTTGATGAGTTCCAATCAGAGAACCTCTGAAGAGATGACAAAACACATTCACTGCAGGAGAATTCCAGAGGTGTAAAGAGAAAGACATGATGTAGATATCCAAGAGGATCTTGGGGCCTGAGTCGAAATCAGCCAGAAGAACCAGCCTATTTCCTGGCACTTACTACAGAAGGCAAACACTTTTTGGTTTCACTCCATTCTCTGTGTAAGAGAGTAAGGTGCTCTTTCTAATGCTGGGAAGCAGTGTCTCAAACCAAAAATAGAGCAACCTCTCAGGTCCAAATAAGTGGGTTCAAATCCCATCACTTGGCCACTTGTCAGCCATATTGTTTGGGACAAGTTACTTATTTTCTCAAGTATCCCTCTCCTCATCTGTAATGTGGGACTAATAATAGTTATTATCACCCTCTACCTCAGTGGAAATGGTAAAGAATAAGACCTGTCTTCAAGGGGCCTGGCACTCCATGAGCATTCATAAAGTGTAAGCTGTTATTAGCTTGAGGGACATAATTTGCTTTCATGACCATTTAGTTCAGGGTAATAGTGGGTTATGTGTAATAGCATCCTAGTCTACCTATCCAGACAGAATCACTACTCTATAGGCCAACTCTACAACCCTTATGACCTAGAAGTGTAGAGGGACGAGATATACTGTTTCTCAAAGCTATCTTTCAGTGACCTTGATTGTATAGGTATCTTGGTCATGGGCTGGAAAAGAATGACCAGTTAAGTTTCTGGAAGGTCATGGCCTTCTCCCTCAAAATTTTAGGACTGGACTGACCACAGTCTGAAAAGGAGAGAAGGGCCCCTTCTTATCCAGGCCTTGTATATCCAAAGCACAGCCTGTGGTTGATTTGATTTGATTTCCTATTTACTTTGTAAATGTGGGCCAGGTCCAGTGCTGGGACATCCAGAGTGCACATTATAAAGCCAGCTCATAATTCAGATGAAGGAGGAGCAAATTCCCCAGCCCAGGATTGAAGACATTGGCACAGTGCCCCTCCTCATTGTGCAGTGCTATAGCTCATTTGCTATTTGTCCCTAGCTCTGATGAGCACTGAACTCACCCATAATATACTAAGAGATAGTTTTTTATTAAACATGATATTAATAGAAAGGGTAGGTTCTCTTTTAGCACTGCAGGCAATTACTGAAATATGTAAATTCAAATGGGAACAGAATTATAACAGGTTTTTGCTTTTTTAGTCTTTCCAGATCCCACCCTTTCCTTTCTCTCCTTTCCCTCCATCCCCAGCTCTGTCATACAGGCCTGTAATGAGAACATGTAACAATGTCCCAGGAGATCCTTTTAGAGAGCCCTTTGGTATATAGTCCAGTCCATCCAAGCATATTTAGCCTTAAATTATAATCACCTATGAACATCTGCATCTGCCTCATTAGATCATAGCTCCTTAAAGATTGAGATCATGTGTTTTCACCATTTTTTATTCCCACCCACCCCCCACCCCTGCCTCAGCAGCAGGCTATGAGACAGTGATGGGGGTACAATGGAAGGACGGAAGCCCAGGAGGCAGGCTGAACAGTCTGCAACCTAGTGCTTCCTGGTCTTCACTGGGGACACTCCAACAACTCTGGTGGGTCACACAGAGACCCCATCCTTCTCACTGACTTGGCTGCCTCCACTCCTGCCTCTTCCCTCTACCCAAACTTCAACGCCCTCATCTGTTGTCTCCTGACCTCTTTGGTGCATTTTTCTAACATATAACTCAGTATTAGTGCCTTCTCTGTGTGTCTCACATTCAAATTCTCAAGGAGTGGATTTGATTCATTTAATTATTATACAGGGCTTTCACATTGATTTTTCTCATAGGTCACAGTCCAGAGATGGCCACATTCAGATCCCCAACTCAGTCAGCTGTGGCCCAAAGAGATTTGTTACCTGCAACAAAACATGTCCACCTGAGCACAGTGTACTTGTGGATACTCTATAGAGAGAGAAGCTTTAGGTATGATGGGTCCTCAGCTTTGTAGCACCTTTTCTCCAGCAAAGATGAATAAGCTCTTCAAAAATGTTTTCTAAATGGCCAACTGGCTCTGGGGGACTGAGCTTTTGCTTTAGGCATAACAAATAATAGATTCTTTGAAAAGATGAGCACAAGCATGAATATAACCACTAAATTCCAACATTGTGCCAAACACAAAGGAGAGAATGATTGACTAAAACCCTGCCCCCATTCTCAAGGTGCACACAGACTAGTAGCAAAAGACAGAATGGAAGCCACTAAGAGCAGCAGCATATGACAATGGCTAAGAGCATGAGCTTTATTTTTTTTAACTATTTTAAAATATAATTTATTGTCAAGTTAGCTAACATAACAGTGTATACAGTGTTCTCTTAGCTTTGGGAGTAGATTCCCATGATTCATCACCTACCTACAACACCCAGTGCTCATCCCAACAAGTGCCCTCCTTAATGCCCATCACCCATTTTCCCCCTCCCCCAAAGCCCCCATAAACCTTAAGTTTGTTTTCTGTATTTAAGAGTGTCTTATGGTTTGCCTCCCTCTCTGTTTGAAACTGTTTTTTTTTCGCTTCCCTTCCCCCATGTTCTTCTGTGAGGTTTCTCGAGTTCCACATATGAGTGAAAACACATGATATCTGTCTTTCTCTGACTGACTTATTTCACTTAGCATAATACCCTCCAGTTCCATCCATGTTGTTACAACTGGCAGGATTTCATTCTTTCTCCTTGCCAAGTAGTATTCCATTGTATATATAAACCACATCTTCTTTATCCATTCATCAGTTGATGGACATTTGAGCTCTTTGCATACTTTGGCTATTGTTGAAAGCATAAGAGCATGAGCTTTAGATACGAGCTTAAATTATACTTTGGGGTTTTTTTTGTTTGGTTGGTTTTTGGTTTTGGGGTGTTTTTGCTAGCTGGGTAACCTTAACTTCCCTAGGCTTCGGTTTCCTTGTTTTAAAGTACAGCTTTGTACTGAGAATATACAGGGAAGTAAAGATGCCCTATAAATGAACTCAATAGCCACACAGCCTAGTGCTCTGTGGAGAACTGGAATGCAGGTATAGTAATTCTTTGCTTGCATGATATTATGATACATAAATCACTTAACGTAGAGCCTGGCATACATGAGAGACCTTACTGAAGAATAGCCATATATTTTCTAATGCAACCTACATATTAAAATAAAAGAATCCATAAAGTACCATAGAAAGCAAAAAAGGAGGAAGTAGAGGCCAGGAAGCTCCGACTGAGCACTAGTTGTTTGGAGCAAGTTGGCAGGGCCATGGCCACAACCCAAGAACACAGTGACAGCTTTGGCCTGCTGTGCTGGCCTGAGCCGCTGCGCTTTTTGGTCCATCCTGACAGGAAGCCAAAGACAACCATGTAGGGGAAGACTGAGGCAGGCCCATGTGCTAAGAGACAATTGCCACCATGTCTGTAATAAGCTACTCTGTTATCTTGCAAAACACATATCCTGTTGTAATGGGAAAGCATAGAATTTCTATAGATTGGCATTAATTTTATGTTCATCTAGGCCTATAAGGATGCTATTGTAGCTGAGACACCATTTTGAGGGTTTGTTTACTTAAGTTTTCTCCTGGGAAAAGCAAAGTATGAAAAATACATGACAGCACTCGAAGTCTTTCTATCATCATTGGAGTCTCAACCCACAGTATTAGTTTGAAAGATTGATTAACAGCCAGGAAGGTCATTAGAGAGGGACTTGAGAGTTCATTTAAGGATACAGCCGTGCTTAGTTTACTTCACATGAAAAGTTAAACACATATAATAACCACAAAAATTTGTTTCTGCTATGGGATTGTTTTAGACCAGAGGGGGAAAATTTATACTTTTTTAAGTTTCTGATTAAAGTAAGAGGTCTCTTACTTTAGCATTTCATACTAAATAAAAGGAACTAATTTTTGACTGGAGGCCGCAATTTATAATATTAACATGCCTGGAATTACAATGACAGTGACACTTCTGCGAATCACTGAGAGTGTAGGGACCATGGTAAGGGAGAGTGAATTGTTCTGATGAATGAAGAAAGCTGGATATCACAGCAGTTATTGTCCTCAGTAATAATCAGGCCAACCTACTACCTGTAACATGCTGAGCAAGTACATAATCAAGGACAGTGTCATGCATTAAAATGACAAGAAGGACCTGCTAAAAATCAGACCACAACCTGCCAAAAATCAGACCACAACCTCACAGTCACCCTTTTTGGTCTGAGATAAAATGAAATGCTAAACTTCTTTTTAGTTCTTATCCTATTCCTCTCAGACGTAAGGAAATTATCTTTTATTACCAGATTAATTTTACCTTTTGAATGTATTAAGACACGGGCCCCTCTAAAGAATAGCAGTTGAAACTTGCATTCCTCTGGCTTCCCCAGTAGTTTCTTAGGCAGCCTAATAAGTATGACTCTAATTTCTTATCATTGGTGCGTCAGGATGCTTTAGAAATATGTGATAATAACTGAATGTTCTGCAAAGAGAAGAAAAAGAGGATAAGGATGCCACCCATGTCTTGGCATTCATGTTACGGTGTTAATATTTTTACTATTGCATGAACTTGAGACAGGGTTTGGGATACAGCATATTTGAACTTGGAGCTCAGTAGGGGGCTTTATAATTCAATATTGTGTGTGGCTATTTGACCTCTAACTCATTGTGAACAATCTCTCCTCATCAGGGCATTTCTTGGCAGCAGTGTTCCAAGACTCTAGATAACTTCTCCAGATTAAAAAGTAATACAAAATAGTGTGAAATAGTGGTCACCTAGTGATAGTGGAACCTGTTTTCAGGAATGAAAACAAAATTCAACTTTGAATTGTAGTAATTTTTTTTTCTTCTACAGCAAAAGATAGATTTTCCGATGATGATGCTGGATTAATACAAAGCACCATTTCCCCCAGAACATTGCCACTGTCATCATCATATTCCCTCCTTGGGGAAATGACATACAAAAAAAAAAAAAAAAAAAAAAAAAGAATACACTTATAAAAGTTAGAAATACAATCACAGGTTCGACAGGCATTCCTGGAAGAATGCACTTCAAGTCAGTGCCTTCAAAGCATTTCCTCTTCTTTATATATGTCTTTATTTTTATTTTATTCATTCCTGGGATGTTGTTTTGGCACTACTCTAAAGCAAGGCTTTTTTCCCTATTTATCTACTAGATATATAAGCTGAAGCAGAAGTGTGAGAAGAACAGAGATTGTTTAAAAGAGCTCTTATTTGTTAACCCAGGGCAGTGAATCAGTCCTTCATAGATGTGTAACTGGCCAGGGCAAGCGAAACCCTTGCTATTTTCATAAGCATCCTTCTGGGTTTTTGTTCAGAGGTTTAGTCGTTCCAAAGCAGAGTTCAACATCTGGAAACAGAGATAAGAAATTGAATCTCTCCCACCCCTGAAATCTCCATAGGTTAAAAAATCTCTTACTCCAATGAATACATTCAACCAAGACATTCAATCTACACATATTTAAGAACAAAGTCAAATATTATAGACTCTCATGTCTTAAATATCCACATTCTGAACAATCTGCCTCTTGTTCATTGAGGACTCCCCGTCACAACACCTGGGACACATAGTAGGCACACAATTAATGTTAACTGAATCAATTTGAACTTTGAGGGAGTGAGGAAGCCCAGATCTGAAAAGGAAATGATCAGATTCCTATGTCTCTTTTTCCCTTTTCTAGTAAAAAGAAAAAAAAAGTAACATAAAGTACATAAAATATATATGTACTGTAAAACAAGTAATTAAAAAGTGAACGCCCTCATAACCACCACCCAGTAGTTTTCAACCTCTTTGTTTGGATTCAAAATGGATTAATTTTCTTCCCTCTAGTTCTTAGCACAATGACACATCACTTGATAATTAATCCAAATGAAAATTAAAAACTTAAAAATATTTTCATGTGAATCTATTAAAACCGTACCAGTTACCACTGCATGAAATACAGATTGCTAGACCAAGAATATGGCATTTCAAAAGAGAACTGAACTGGTTTCTCCTCTACTCTGGTTCCTTTGCAGTTGCAATCCTCTTTTGAGAGGAAACATGCCCATCCCCCCATAACAGTGCTGAGAAAATAACCAGAAATTTCACACACACACACACACACACACACACACACACACACACAAAATGAAAACTGGGCCTTTTTCCTCTGCAGGAGACCACTACTCCTGCCATTCAGGTAAACCAAGTGCCTGAGGAAGTTTTAAGACATATTTGAAGAAAGAAAATATTTTGTGAACACAAAGGAAGTCTGGACCCAAAATAACCTAATGAAGTGAAAAGGTAAAATTTAAGAAGACAGCTACTTCTTGCTTAATTATTTATTTATGTGCTGATTGAGCTGACACCCCTTCACACTTAGAGTTTGGGATGTGTCCAGGCTCCTTTGTAAAGAAAGAACTCCACCAAATTTTCCCTGAGAGGCTAGAGAAAAATTAAGGTTGAACATTTTATGTGATGGATTTCAGAAGTGGCTCAATTTAGCTAACTTAAGGTTGAAATAGTGAGAAAACCAATACAATCCCAAAGGCAAAATACTTTCTTCTGTAAAAACTAATCTTTTGCCAAAAATGCTTGCTTTAGAGCACAGAAAGAACTCTGTTCAAGTTGTGATTTTAAAACAATTGCTATCACTCTTGCCCAGAGGGTGTATTAACCTGAAACTCATTAGCCATAGAGTAAAATTACATCTGTTAATAAAATGCATTTTTTCTTCGTAGTCATACTGATTCTGTAAGTGACCTCTAGGTTTCACAAGAATTAAGCTGCATTTATGGTTACAACAATTTAAAACAATGAACACTTATCAAGTACCTAGGTTGCATACAGAATGATACTAGGTATTCTGAAAATGCTATCAGTGGATAACTGCAGATTCTGTCTTGAAATATAAAATAAATGCTGAAAATATTCATGAGAGTAAACATCAGGGAAACTAATGTTTTCTTTCAATATTTAGTTGGCTTTTTTAAAATAGGCATTAGAAGGGGCGCCTGGGTGGCTCAGTCGGTTGGGCAGCTGACTTCAGCTCAGGTCATGATCTCACCGTCTGCGACTTTGAGCCCTGCTTTTGACTCTGTCCTGACAGCTCGGAGCCTGGAGCCTACTTCCAATTCTGTGTTTCACTCTCTTTCTGCCCCTTCCTTGCTTGCTCTGTCTCTCTCTCTCTCAAAAATAATAAACATTAAAAACAAATTTTAAATAGTGATTAGAAGAGAATAAAGGAACAACTTTGGTTTAATAAAGTCATCAGTAAAAAGGTAAATAAACACTTTTGAATGTGTATAACAAACAGCTGCGTATTTTAAAACAAGCATAGACTGGTCAGGATTCTGTGGAGACAAAAGAGGAAACAAATAATGGTCTGTTTTTCCTTCTTAATAACCTACTCCATGTCCAACAGGGTCATTTTGAGAGCTCTAGTAATCTATTCAGGTGTGAAAATAGAAGCTAGTATATTTGTGTTCAAAAATAAAAGACTTTTGAACACTAGAGTCATCTCTAGACCTTAAAGAAAGCACTAAATAGTCTTCAAAGGAATAAAGGAAAACATGAGCTGCAAACATATCCTCAAAGACAAAGAATCCTAGTGCTAATGAGCTCTCAAACAGGATCAATAGTTGGGGATAAAACTCAGTCAAGAGTAATTTACATGCGGTGTCTGGTTGGCTCAGTTGGTTACGCATCCAGACTCTTGATCTTGGCTCAGGTCATGATCTCACATTTTGTGAGTTTGAGCCCTGCATTGGGCTCTGCACTCACAGTGCAGAGCCTGCTTGGGATTCTCTCTCTCCGCCTCTCTCTCTGCCCCTTCCTCCCCTCCTTAAAAAAGGAGCAATTTACATGAAAGCATAGAAGATACTTTGGGAAATGAAATCACTCTATGCTTAAAAGGTCTGGCATATTAAGGTCTCAATTTTTAAGTGTTGTGGGAAGAGATACCCTGCATTTATACATAAAATTACCTCAGTTTTCAACAGCAAGATTTGTTGCAATGAAAACGTTCTCTTCTTTTAGGTTTAAGAGCTCCAAATTGTACTGTAACCTACATTAAACATAAGTGTCCCTTTCCTTTACAAAGCTCTGCTCTACTCAAGTCAGTGAATTCCAAATAATCCTCACTAGGGTATCTGCATTAGCTCCCATCGTCACATTCAAAAAATTAACCCTAAATAGATTACAGTCCTTCAAAGTTGGCATCTCACCTTTCCCTTTCAATTATATGGCCTAGTCCATACTTTTCAGTAAGTAGAGTTATTAATAATATAAGCATATAAGGTAGTAGTCTGCACAGCTGAGGAAGAGGTGCATACTCAGGCGAAGGTTACTGCAGATGCATATTGAAGCCCAAAGACATGACTGGGTGAGTCCCCAGTGGAGTCCTACCTTGTTATTGTTTTATAAAGGTCTAATTTAGGTTGGCATAAATACAGAAAAAAACATTCATTTTTGTTTATGCATCTGGAATACACTTTTATAAATATGTAAAGTGAACACATTTTGAGAGTTTAATGAGTTTTATAATTCTATTCCTAGATAAACATACTTTCTGATAAAAAAAAAAAGAAAAATAATTATTTCCTGATTTATTCCAAATTACCTAAAGGGCCCAAAACATAACAGAGCAAATAATGAATGCAAATGAGGAAAGACTCCTCATATTGCTTTCCTTCAGCCCCAGATTTATTAGAACATGAGAACATGAAAATAAGTAAAATGAGTAATGGTTTTCTACCCTGGATCTTGGTCTGTGCTGATAGACTGACTGTTTGAGGGTGAATCACAGAAACCTTGATAGTCCATGCTTTACAAAGGCCAGATAAAGTAAGCTGGTGATATAGCTGTATGGTCTCTCTCTTTGGGTATTGCTGACACTCCCTGCCTTTTAGTGAACCATCACCAGATAATGTGGAGGCAAGAACCTTGACCCATTTCGGAAAACACTTCTCATGAGCATTTTGAAAGGAACAGGGATCCTACCCACTTACAAGGTCATCAGATTTGGTTTTATATCACCCTTTAAGCACTGTGACTGTGTGAAGTGGCTTACCTAGAAATGCAGCCTGGAGACCCAGCACAGTGAGGGAGATTCCTGTCTGCAATTAGATTGCCTCATGATTCATGATTTATTATGGAATTATTATGCGGCTGAGCATTGTTTGTGTGTGTTTGTGAAAGAACAGTTACACTGAGGAGAAACGGAAGCCCAGGTAGAAAGTTTAATGAGAATCTTCTCTCCTCTTGTTCTGCTTGGAGGTATGGCAAATTTGTGAGTTCAAAAGGAAGTGGGAGAGCCCTTAGGTATAAGCTCTGTCAAGGTTGGTTGCAACATAAGAAATGTTCCTAGTGGGAAAATAGAAACGATCAATAAATCTCTTGTTCTTGATCCAAGGTAATTCAGAGTAGGTGTTATTTCTAAACAAATGGATTGATAACTAGAATTTGCCTATTAGCCAAATGAATGTTATTCTTTTCTTATTTGGCTTGCCTCTGTTGTATCAAATAAAAAACATACCATTTGTATAAGGAGCAAATACATTTTCATGACAATGTAACAGGATACCAAATTTGACCAGACAGTAAAGACAGTTAAAAATGCCTTAAACCGTAAGTTTAAACTCAGATAATATAGTTTAGAAGATGCCTTTTCTTCACTGTCAAGACAGAACCGGTAAATTGTGGACATTGACTGTGGACTAACATGTGTTGTTTATTGAAATCTTGTAGCACCATTATAAGTTTATACCTCCTTGATACCTTTCTCATAATCTGGCTAAGGATCTTCCAGGAGCATTCAGACTCTGTTGCCATTTATTAACATGTTACATGAGAAATGAATAATACCTTTGTGACCAAGTAAAAGCTTACTTCTGTTACCAGTCTGCCAGCTCATTTGCCAGCCCCCTTTGCCCAGTAAGGTGCAGTGGAGTGAAGAGGGGCATATTGAGTAGGATTCTCCTAAACATTCCACTGTATTTTAAATAACCACACCCCCCCTACACACACACACACACACACACGCTGAATACAAAGTGGTTTAGCTCCCTTAGATTAATAATGCTCTAAAGATCTTTCTACCTACTTGATTTGTATCCAAAGAAGCAAGGGTACACTTGAATAGGTTTGACAAACCCATCAATGGGAAATCAAAGTTGGAACCAGTGTCAAAGAAGGGATTTGCGATTGGCAAGGAGATCATTTAAAATTCAGTGATGTGGGTGCACCAATAGGACATGAGTCTCGTAGCATTACTCCTAGGAAATGAGATAAAGCTTGGAAATAAAACTTTCTATAGAAAGCTCAGTCATGTAGCAAAATCACATATATTTGTTAACTTGCAAGGTTGAAGGAAAAAGAAAAGCAAGCAATTTAGTTAACCTTAGCTGTAATTAAGTAAAGGTCATTATAAAGTATCTTCTATAAAGGAGAATTATATGCAAAAAGTTAATAAATCTTTACAGCTCTAACTAGGAAGGCATCTGTAAATATATGAAGAAACTCCTTTTTTTAATTTTTTAAAAATGGTTATTTTTGGGGAATGCTTGGGTGGCTCAGTCAGTTAAGCATCTGACTTCACCTCAGGTCATGATCTCATGGTTGGTGAGTCCGAGCCCCACATCGGGTGCTGTGCTGACTGCTCAGAGCCAGGAGCCTTTTCAATTCAGTGTCACCCCCTCTCTCTGCCTCTCTGTCCCCCTCTCTCTCAAAAATAAATAAACATTTAAATGATGCAGAGCACAGGGGGAGGGGGAGAGCAGAGAGAGATGGTGACACAGAATCGGAGCAGGCTCCAGGCTCTGAGCTGTCAGCACAGAACCCAACGTGGGGCTCATGGGGGACTCGAACTCAGGAGCCATGAGATCATGACCTGAGCCCAAGTCAGACACTTAACAGACTGAGCCACCTAGGCACCCCTATGAAACAACTTCTAAACACTGTAGTCATATATTCACTTCATGCTTCCCCACAACCAAAATCTTTCTCTACTCTGAATAGCAGGACTGGGTTTATTGGCATTTCCCTGGAATCCTTTTTTTTTTTTCTCCTTAAAAACTAAAAGTCATCATGATCTGAAAAATGGTGGGCAACAAGACATCCCCACTTAGTATTGTGCTATCGCCTTCCAACAAAAGTCTGTTCACTTGTGTGGCATGTGCACTCCCGATTTCTCAATATGGAATAATGATGCAGTTACAAATTCCACTTGGAGTGGAGGCAATTATTTTGATGACAGGAACACAATTATTCTCAAAGATATCAGAACATAAATTAAAATATTAGATTCTCAAACTGACAGTTGAAAAAACAAAGGTTATTCCTAGTGTGTAAAGTAGATATTTGCCTCTGACAAGTTCACAAAAATGCATCTGTTCTTGGTGTTGTCACCAGCAACTCAGCCCGACACCTAAAATTTCCTTACTTTAAAATGTACTTGATGTTGCCTGGAGTACAAGACAGACATTTGGAAATCATAACGTTTGACTGCGCTTGGTAGCAATCGTGGGAAGATCCTAACAATAGTCAAGGTGCCTTCAGATCCTATTTGCTTTTACTGATATCTAAATTGTGAATTAGAATCTTGTTACCTTTGCTATTGCATTTAGGAAATTATTGCTTAACAGGATCCTAGTCATCGTAGAAAGGTAATGTACTTCCAGGATTGCCTACTTTTCTCACTTTTACAGGATTAAGTAATACAAGAATATTTTCTCTTAAACCCACCTTTACAGAGCTAGGTGGCAGTAGAAAAAAAAATGTATTTGAAATTGCACTGAATTAGTTGGATTCCTGGGGGTACCTGGGGCCCATGGGCAGGCAGTTCAGCCTGTCTGGGGATCCTAGCCCAGTCCCAGCAATGACAGACAAGCCTCTGAACCCTGAGACTTTGTAGCTGTAACTCTAGCCTGCACAAATCCTGGAACATACAGGATGTGGTTTGCTGCAAGAAATAAGATTGCAGCCAAGTCCTAGCCCTTCCCCGTGCTTTCCACTCTCCTCCACAGCTAGGTAGGGACAAGAATAGCGTCTTTTACTGAATTACTAAATCCCAGTGCCTTCTTTTTTTTTTTTTTTTTGATGTTTTGAATTTTCATTTTCCATATTTTAAAATTTTATGTACAATAAGATTCACTTTCTGGTTTGTATTTTTATGAGTTTTGACAAATATGAAGTTATATAACCACCACAATTAAGATGTAAAATAGTTCCATTATCCTACTCATCAAAAAAAAAAGCCATTATGCTACTCCTGTTTAGTTAAACTCTCCCCCCATCCTTAACAGAGAATAGAGGTATTCTGTCTCTATAATTTTGTCATTGC
This sequence comes from Puma concolor, assembly GCF_028749965.1. Classification (NCBI taxonomy): domain Eukaryota; kingdom Metazoa; phylum Chordata; class Mammalia; order Carnivora; family Felidae; genus Puma; species Puma concolor. Next base: position 157,841,273 of record NC_141674.1, read on the forward strand.
CAGAATATTCTATGAATGGAACCATACAGTACACAGCATTTTGAGCCTGTCTTCTTTTGCCTAGCATATTGCATTTGAGATTCATCCAAATGCATTATAGATGATATATATTGATATATGTGCCTACATTTATCAATTATTTATTTTTTTATTGCTGAGTAATATTTCATTATAGGAATGTGCCACGGTTTGTTTATCTATTCCTTAGCTGAAGGACATGGGGTTGTTGTCAGATTTGGGCAAATATTAGCAATACATTTGGCGTGTTTTGTGAACATGGATTTTTATTTCATCTGAAATATCTAGAAGTAGAATTTCTGGGTCGTATGCTAAGTATATATTTAACTTTGTAAGAAACAGCCAAACTATGGTTCTACCATTTGACGTCCCCACCAACAATGCAGGAAAGTTCCAGTTGGTCTATATCCTCCTCTGTGCTTGTTTCATTTGCTTGTTTGCTTTGTTTAGTGTTTCTTTTAGCCATTCTAATAGGTATATAGAGACAGCTCACTGTGGGTTTAATTTTCGTTTTCTTAAAGACTAGTGAGATTGAGTATTCTTTTCTGTACTTAGCTGCCATTTGTATATCCTGTTTGGCAAAGCATCCATTCAAATCTTTTGTTCACTTTTTAATTGAATTATTGTTGCATTCTGAGAGTTCTTTAGATATTCTTGATATTAGTCATTCCTCAGATGTGTGGTTTGCAGATAGTTTCTCCTGGTGTGTGGTGGGTCTTTTCATTCCTTTAGCAGTGTCTTTCTCAGGGCAAAATTCATATATTGATAAAGTCCAATTTATCACCTTTTTCCTTCATGAATCATGCTACTGGTACTACTAAGAAATTCTTGCCAAACCCAAGGTCACAAAGATTCCCTCTTACGTTTTCCTCCAAAAGCTTTATAGCTTTTTTACATCAGTGCCCCCTCTTAATGGGGTCACTGAGGATTCTATGAATTCTGAGTATTTAAATGGCTAGAAGATTTAAGATATCAGAGAAAGTGTCTGCTCCTTGAAGTCAAACTCTACATCTCACAGTGACAGCACTGTGCCTTGCCCTAGCCTATCCTTGCCGGCAGCTGGGTGTTCAATAAACACATAGTAAGAACTGACCAATCCTCTCAGAGAAGTGATTACTTCAGTGTAGTGTAGCACGGGAAGGACAGGCTTCACCACCAGTTCTGTGTTCACATTACAGCTCCACATCATGCTGGCTCCACGATTTTGGGCAGGCATTTTACTTAGGTTCTTCAGACAGGGTTTCCTGGCTTTAAAATATGGGCTAATAATGCGGTCTAAGATTTTTTTGTGGGGATGAAGTGTGACATCATGTGAAAGTGTCTTCACGGAGTCTGACATACATTGGGAACTCTGTAAAGAGTCAGGTGGTTCATGCTGTGAATCAATGTCTTCCATATCTGCCGTTTGAATATATTCTTTCATGTGTGCATGAATTGTTAGCAAAGATGACTGAAATGGTTTCAAACATGGCTGTTTTCAACAGGTTCTCTCCTTAAAACTGCCCTTCTCCTGTACACAGTAGAGGGAATGAAAAGGGGCTAGACTGGGGAGGATGCACAGGGATAATTCTAGAGTGTAGTCTGCATGGGGAACCCCTCTCACACCTATTGGAATTTGGCAAGGCAGTCTGAATCAGAACCTGGCAATCGATATGCTAATTAATAATTAAATGCAAGCTGGAGGAAAAATGGTTCTGTTCATGTTTTGCTTATCAAATCATTATCAATAACTTACCAAATGTAAAGTTATGCTACATTTTATTAATCTTAATTTTTTATTGAAGTAAAAGGGTATTTCTATTTGAACTTGCTCATTAATAACTGACTGAGGGAACCAAAAAGAGTTCCTAGTCCCAGACAGTAGTTGGACAACTGCATAATCATGTTGCTTCATTGACAACATGAACATTGACAACATGGTTTACTTTCATTTACAAAGTAAACCCCCAAATTTCTTAGTTTAGAAGCATAGTCTAGTACAGTCTATTGAAGTGCTCTTAAATTGGTTATTTTGAGAAGTGACCTGAAAAGAAAATCATGGTTATCTATTTTTTCTAACAATATTGCCATTATTATTATTAAGCATATGCTCCATGCCACACAGTGTCATTGATGCTTTCTGTATATTATCTAATTTAATTCTTGTAACAACCCCATGAAGAGGGTGTTATTATTCTCCTGATTTTATAAACAAAGAAATTGCAAGTTTAGGTTAAATATCCACTGCCAGGTCACACTACTAATAAATGACTGACTCAGAATTTGAACCCAAGTCTATAAAACTGGAAAGCCCTGTTTTTAACTGCTAAGCATTGTCACCTTATCTCCATTGCTTACAACTTATAGAAGTGCTCTCTAAAACATGCAGTCTGTATTTTGGACACCCAGTGAATCCATAATGTTCCTAACTTCTAGATATGCAGCAGAGGGCCTTTTGATTAGGTACATATGTATTTCAGTTCCCAATTACAAGATTAAAGGTCACTCTAGTTTTATGTTTCCTTATTAATCTCCTAAACATTTTAGCACTGTCAAATGCATAATATACCAAGTATGTTACTCTTCTCAGGCTCATCTAAACATTTAAAGTGTTACTGATTAAACTTTATGGATACCTGTCAAGAGGTAATTATCATTTAATAGAGCTGTCCAAATGTTTCCTAATTTCCTAAATGCAGAATTTCCCCAGCCAAAAGAAAACATTCCCATAACCCCTTAGGCAGGGAAGATCTGAAGCTTCTAAATAACTTACATCAAAAACTTCTATGTGTTTCCGGGAGAAAGAAAAATATCTTATTTGCCATGGTACAATGAATTACTTCGAGAAGAGGATCAGAAATGTTTGTTGAGCTGATGAATGAATGAATGGGTCTATCAGCAAACATGAACTCCAATGTTTTTAGGATGGATTAATTGATTAATCTGTTGACACATTTTAGCTCTTAAAGCAATATTTTTGCATACTTACCCTGAATCTTATAACTAGATAATTTAGAAGCAACTTTTGACACTGTACATGTTATATTCAAAGTTATAAACACAAATATACATATTAGACATATGTATGTGTATATATATATATATATTTTTTTTTAAGGGAAGCATTAGCATCAAGCATCAAGTTTCCTTTGCTATTCCTTTGCTTTGAATTTCCTATTCATTTTCATGATATTAAATTTATAGCTCATGGATATGTCTCCATGACTGGCACTTATAAATGGTTTTCAATAAACTAGATCACCTCTACAAAGAACCTCATAAAATATGCATAAAATAATAGAAGTCACAAGCAGCAGACATGTTAGGTTTGGGGCTCCAATAGGCCTAATGATAAGTAAAAAATGGAGAAAGAAATGAACTGTAGTAGAGCAAGACATTGCCTGTATGGTAGTGGTCAGACCCATAAATTCTACCTTACCTTCCCCAAGCTAATGTTACAAAGTCAATGAGCACATAATTCTAGGCTCGTTTGGCAGATTTCTTACTACACATAGGCTGCTCAAGTACTGTACTTGTTTTTCTGGACAGAATTCCAAAGGCAGTAGGAGCCACATTCAGTCACATGTATTCTGATTTTTCATCTCTATTTTACATACTTGCCAGCTGGCTCCTAAGTAAAACAATGTGGGGGCAGCCATAATCAACCAAGTGGTCATTCACTCCTGCCCATCTCCTAATCTGGAGGATACTTATCCTTGTGACCTAGAAGAGGCCCAGCTCTAAGCCTGGATGTATTGCTAATGAGTTAATTGAAAGGTTAAACTGATAGCTGGCTGTTCTGAGTGCTCAATGTAAAGATCCATGTTTCATTCCAATTGAAATGGCGTCCCACTTTTTCAAAGTATTTGGAAGACTACTATTTATGCCCAAACTTATAGGGCCTTTTTATAACCTAATGTTTACTTGTTTGTTTGATGAATCATCATATGGCTGTTAAATAGGTGATGATGCAGTCACTGAGAAGGTAATTTCTATTTGTTTCAATAATGCTGCGTTGCCATAAATCAACTATGTGACCCAGGATGTTCCAAGTCTGTAATAATCATCATTTGAGTATTTACTGTTAGTCAGCATTAGAATAAATATGGATTAAGGAGCCAAAACCCCCACCCTTTCTTATAATTTTTCCTGGGGAGGCACCTCTAGCCCATATCAAAATGAGAATATTACTGAAAACATGTAAGATTGAAGAACCATTTTCCCTTTCTGTTGTCACTCAAAGACCTTTATCTTTCTATATGAACCTGTGGAAAACACTATCCTTTGAATATTGGCTTCTGTAGTTTCCCTGTGTTTATTCTTAAAACTTAAGCTAATGAACTGGGTTTTCTTAATTACATTAATAAACCTATTAAAAATCAAACTCACTAACAATCAAAGGAATGCAAATTAAAGTAGTGGTAGGATATTATCATTTGCCTCTCAGAGCAGAAGCAATAATTTTTAAATGATAATGTTTAATGCTGATGAGTTTACTTCAGATAATCATTCCCATGTGCAACTTATAGTAATTTAACCTTCTTTAAAAAGTCTTTCTGCCTTTTTACCCAATACTCTCTGTTCTAGAACCAAATAACAAGGAAGATAACTATAGGTGCAAAGATTCATGAATAAGGAAATTATTTATACTGTTATTTGAAACAAAAATTTTACGCTAGTTAAATGTTCACATTATGAAATTAAATTATAATACATATAAATGATGGCATGTCTTTATATAGTATAAGATGTGTTTACAAAAAATTATGAAATGCTTATGATATCATGTTATATAAAAAACATAAATTGTAAAAAGTATAACTCCAATGTAGTTTTGAAACTATACAGACACACACATATTATACACACAGACGGAGAAAGAAACAGGAAGAGAAACAAAAACTGTATGTGCTTATGCTTATGGGAATCAGACTCTAAGGCAAACTGCTCAAAACAGTAATAGTGGTTATCCCTGAACTATAGATGATACTCTTTTCTTTTCTTCACTTTCCTATAATTTCTGGATTTTCTATAGTAAACTTGAGTAATCAGTAAATAATTATTTTTAATTATCTCAGGAAACCCCAGCTTTATATAAATGAGTGGCATGGAATAGCAGATTATCAAAATACAAAAGTAAGAAGATAACCAAATTCAAAGGAAGACTGTGAGATACACTATTAATTTTTAGGAATTATAATTATTTTATAATTTTATAATTTGTAGGAAGTACTTCTCTTCCAGTGCATGATTTTTAACTCTTATAAAAGCAATGTTGTAACAAAAGGAATTTTTAAATAGCATATTTTGAAGATTTCCCAAGTTTCTTGCTATCTATACTGCAAATAAGATTGTGCAACACTGGGGTTTTTTAATTAAATGGTATTCATGGGAATCTTATGAAACTTAAACAGGTGCCTCCATATCCAAATATATGAAGAAATAATATTGCGTGTATTACCAATTCCTACACAACTGATTACTCTGCATGACCAGCAACCTCTTTATGTAGATCAGGCAATAATAGGAAATGTGTTTTTGTACATTTGTACATTTTGTACATTTTTGTTCTGTCAAAAGACCCAAGAGATATCATCAGCATAGCCCTTACCCATCAGGAGTCTGTAGTCAAAAGGAAAGAAACCAGAGTACAAAAAGATTATCAGAAAATTTATTAACTAGAGAAGTAGATAATTATGTAACTGCGCACACACACACACACACACACACACACACACACAGACACACACGCAATTACAGGTATCTAGAAGGATCTTCAGCCTTCACAGAGATTCTTCTAACCTGTGTGCTGACTCTTGGCACCTCCAGACCCAGATATTCTCTATTCCATCTTTGAGCATTTATGTCAGTTCTGTGATGTGAACATAGATGTGAATGGTGAGGGATTGTGAGATGTGAACCACGTGAGGAGGGAGTGTTTTGTGGGGAACATTCCACACCACTTTCCCCCAACCATCCCTCCATGGAAATTAACATTGATTAGAGGAAAAGCCCTGACCCTAGAATTGCAAGACCCCTGTCCACATCCCAGTTCTGACATTTACTTTTCTGGACTTTCAGGTGATTGCAAGCATTATGAGGGGTTTACCAAGCAGAAATGCCTTTTTCATTCATTCTCTTTTTTCATCCATTCATATCGGACATAAGTGAAGTATTTGGATAGCATGTCCAGGTCATTCATTCTCTTTTCCTCTCTCTCTCTCTCTCTCTCTCTCTCTCTCTCTCTCTCACCTTCCCTCCCTATCTGTCTCTCTCTTTCCCTCTCTCTCACCACCAACGTCAGTTTCCATCTACACATTTTTTTCAAGCTTTTAAAACAAGCCACATAGCAGAAGAAAGGCATTTGGAGCCACTTGGAATTGCTTGCCGTGTGCAAATAATCTGAATTCAATGATCTGCATGATGAGAAGGGAATGGCAGACTCTAATCAGGAAAAGAGTTGGAACTGTTTCAGGCTGGTAAACATATAAAGACCAACAGATTCTCTAAGATACCTGCTATGATAGGTGCATTTTCTTTCTATTGTAGAAAGGCTCTGACTTGCATAAAATACATCCACAGTCATTTCCTGTTTTTCTGATGCAGTTAGCCCTGATCAATAAGCATTCTTTTCACTGCTTGGTATTTATTGATCATAGTTACTACACTGAGAATGACTGTTGAAATATAAACTTCTTGGTTTGCATGTTCTGAGGGGCTATTATTGCCTCTCGCTAATTTGTAGACACTGGTCATTTCATGCGTACAGGGGCTCTGTGGTTCAGTGCTTAGGAGACAGGGCCCAATCTGAATGTCTGTTTGTGAAAACAACGATCAAAAAGAACAGTAAGAACTGAAGCATCACATATTGTATTGTTCTCAGAGTACCACTCAAACCCATAACTGTTATTAATTTGAGAGTAATCACTGCATGATAGAGTGCTATCCATCTGTTCAGAGAATTGTGGGAAACTATTAAAAGATTTACCACATATGTAGTCCCTTCCACTAAATATCACATGTCCTAAAAAATTCAACATTTAAAAATTTATATCAAAATGTGAATGTTAGGAAAATTATTTGACTGCTAACTACCAAGGTCTATCTCACTGCACGAATCAAAAATCTCAGGCAAGTTTCAAAGAGATTCAAGAAAACATAATACAAGAGTTTATTTTTTATCTTTTCTCTGTTATACCTCCACCATATTCAAGACAGTGCCCCAAGACGGTGAATCAAGATTTCAAAGCAGTTTCTGCAAACACAGATTTTCTGTGACTAACAGAATCTTGAATGACAAATACGTATGGACCATATTGCATTGCACACAATGTTTTAGATTAGAGTCTTCAAGCTGGTGTGCTGACATGCTGAATTCTGAGCCCTAAGTGTGGCTCATGGAGCTCAAAGTGTCCAGAATCCCTGGTCCAGTCATCTCCACAAATGATCAGCTTTGACCATTGTCCCCAGTGCACTGCTCTAATATTACTTTTGTTGTATATATTGGAATAGAAAAGGTTAAGAGTGCTGCCTTCAACAATTAACTATGGTAATCATGCTCTAAGAAAGTCATTTTGCATTCTGCAAGGTCCACTAAAATTTAAGAACTCACTAACAAAGAGAAGGCAGCTATTATGATGACATCTACACAGCTGTCCGTTGACAAGCACTTTCAAATAGGCATTCAGTTCCAACAACAGTACTCTGCTCCTAAAGCTTCTAGGGACTCTTTTACATCTTTTTGTTAGTCCATTTTGACATACTCTCACAGATGCACACTTTGTTGACAGAGCCCTACTTATTGACTAGATTGCTATATTTTGGAAGCACAGTTGTCTCCCAGAATTGTTTCCTGACACTACCAAAATGCCACTTTTTTGAAGTCAGAGAAGTGATCCATGCTGAAGTTTCAGTGAAGGACTCCACGTTGATTTCAGCTCTGCAGGTGTTACTGTACCTGATGAGCAGCCTGAGAGAATGTAGGAGGTATCACTGTATAGTCATGAACAGAATATACTGAAAGGGACCAAACCTGGTTTCTTTACAAGCTCTTTCCCAAAGCTAGGGATTTGTCTCCTGTTCCATTTGAAGTCAGTCTTCCCAAATGAGTACAACGTTCCATTTACCAAGGCACACAATCACTCCCCTGAAAATTATGTCTGTGTACAAAGCTTCAAGAACCAAAGAGGAAGAGGAAGATACAAAGCATCTGAAAAATCAAAAGGATTTCAGCTCAAACCCCAGTGTTAGTTTGTTTCCACATGATGCAGGGCTTGGGTGTAGACTATGAACCCAGATTCCAGGCTTGAGTGAGAAGCTGAGACATTAAGAGAGCAATAGCAGAGCAAACCAATGAAGGTGGCCAAGGGAAACTGTGAAGAGGAATGACGTGTCCCTCGTGATGTTATTTCACATCACTGCACATGTCTGGGTGGGGGGGCATGTGTTGGGCTCATTGAAAAGGGCCTGGGAGGATAGAGATGGGAAAGTCTGAAACCCAGCAACAAGATTCTGGGAGAGGCAAGACATGGCATCTCCTAAGTACCCATCAAGAAGTTGCAGCATCTGTCTGATAAGATGGGGCACAACTGGATATTCTAGCCAAATAGTTAACCTGTTTTCATAATATGAATCTTACCTTACAAATATCCTTTTAAACATGGTCAACTCTAGGGGCAACTGGCTGGCTCAGTGGGTAGAGCATGCGACTCTTGGAAAAATAAATAAACATGATCAACTCTAGACTTTTAAATACAACAACACAATGAAGGGATCTGTTCATCCAAATGAATGTGGTATATTATCTCGATTATTCCGTATTCTTCTCAACTCCTAGAAAGAACATTATTTTACTAGAGCTTGCACTTTAAGATTCTCAGTAAAAATGTATGCAAGTATTTTTTTTCTAAATATAATTTTTGAGGGGCACCTCAGTCAGTTAAGCGTCCGACTTCAGCTCAGGTCATGATCTCACGGTCGGTGAGTTCGAGCCCCGTGTTGGGCTCTGTACTGACAGCTCAGAGCCTGGAGCCTGTTTCAGATTCTGTGTCTCCCTCTCTCTCTGACCCTTCCCTGTTCATGCTCTGTCTCTCTCTGTCTCAAAAATAAATAAACGTTAAAAAAAAATCTAAATATAATTTTTGAAATTCTGGAATTGTGAAAACTTCCTAAAAATTGAGTGAATGAGTAAAATTATATTTACTATCAAAGTCCCCTTTGAAAGCTATGTTAATATTGCCATGAAATTATCTTAATAGTAAAAATAAAGAGAGAGTAATAAGAATATATTAAAGAAGTAAACATTTTAGGTTAAATACTAGATGCAGCTGCTGACTGTATGATGCATATGACTACTGGAGAATTTTCTCATATGTACAGGCAGAGTCTGGTGGGATGTTTAGTTTATGGGTGGGTTGGCAGAGAGCAAGAAAGCCGGCTTTCTGCTGCAGTTCTGCACTCGTGGGGGAATAAGGTTGAGAATTTTAAGCTTACCACTTCTGCCTTCTGTTAGGCCCTCAATCTCATACCAAACAACTAAAGCTCAAAAAAAGGAAAAGTGATTCAAAAGAAGAATGAGGGTACAAAAAAATGTAATGCCCCTTTCAGTGAGGTTTAATTATTGAATTCTACAGGAGTACGTGAAGGAAAAAAATGCCGATGTTTGTGGCCCGCCAGGGTACATTTGCTTGTTTATCTCTGTGTCAACTACAAGTGATGATGGTGAGGGAGAGGATGGCAGAGCTGAGAGTCCATGCAATTATTATTTCCTTGAGCCCAAGTGAGCTGCAAGAGCCATTATATTCCCATCCCACCTCCACCTAACACCTGACTCTGAGTCACTATGTGATGCTTCTACCAGCAGAGTAGGAGTTATTTTTCTAGATCTGCAAGAGAGAAAAAAAAAAAAGTGTAGTCATTTTCCACACATTTTCTTATCGTGAAGCTCGTTGGGATTTTTTTTTTTTTTTCCTTATCCGACAGGGCTGCTGCCTTTTAAAGCAAATAATAAGGAAGAGCTAGGTGACTACTTAGCATAGGTTGGAGGAGAGGGGAAAGAAACTTTGTCCACGTGGCTCCCCAGGGATCTGGGGAAGGAAGGAACAGAGGGCAAAGAGACAACGTGCCCTTCTAGCTAATCTCGATTTCAAATGCCAAATCCTACACTCAGGTGAAGTAGAATTCGGCAAAGTTGCTGTGGTCATTAACTTCCTTTGTCTTAAGGACAACGCCCCTATCATTAGATTTAAAAGCAGTTTTTCTAGGCCAGTAACCTCTGGCCGTAGCCAAGGCTTAAGACTGCCTAAAGCAGAAATAAGCATGACAGTTGCAGCGGCAGCAGTAGGAGGCTGGATCTGGGAAGGAACTGGCAGTGGTAGTTACAAATGAGTATGACGTAGATGGCATGAGGCATTTGAAGCTGGGAGTCTGGGGAGAATGCCCATACTTTACCTAGCCCAGTTCCTTCTCAAACTCCAAACCCTTGCTCCCTGCTCCTGTTCCCTAAGCCGTCTGCAGAGCACTGACTTCCGGCAGGCCAGGTAAAATGTGCTAAGGGCACGAAACCAAGCGTTCAGCACACCCAGCAGTCCTGCTACTGGGCCTGCAGATGAGTGGCCAACCACAAGGAGACATGTGTGCCTCTGAGGAGTCCCGTGCGCACACTTGGCTGCAAAAAAACGTTGTTCACACCTATTGTTTTTGAAGAGTCTGAGGCCATGTCGCTTTTTTCATGACAATATAAACATTCATAGAGATAAAAAGGGATAGCGATGCCTTCTTCCATTGGCAGTGCCGCTGTTAATTAGTACGTTATTTTTAGAGCACATTCTGGCACTGCAAGAGCCAAATAAAATGATCATGCCCTTTGAGCTGGTATCCTCATACTGGGGAATTATCTAAAGAAAATAGCTTTTAGGCCTACTTTTGCAAAGTTGTTTACAGCTACCTTGTTATAGCACATCACTGGAAACACCACAAATGCTCAACAATTAGGGAGTGATTAAACAAACTTTAAACTTTAATATGGTGATAAAGTCTGTAGCAATAAAAATGATGACTATCTGCACTATATAAATATTTAGAAAGTGTATGTAAAACAATGTTATATTTAAAGGAGAGCACACCCTATTCCAAGCACAGTACGACCAAATTATTATGACACAACGAAAACTACATCTGAACAATGATAAAAACAGAGGAGACCACTCCTATATATAGTTAGTGCTCTAGAGGGAATGAGGACTTTGTATTGTTATGGTATTTTAAAGCTGGCTTTTTTCTCTTTTTTTTTTAATTTTTTTAAACTTTTTTAATTTATTTTTGGGACAGAGAGAGACAGAGCATGAATGGGGGAGGGGCAGAGAGAGAGGGAGACACAGAATCCGGAAGCAGGCTCCAGGCTCTGAGCCATCAGCCCAGAGCCCTACGCGGGGCTCGAACTCACGGACCGCGAGATCCTGACCCGAGCTGAAGTCGGATGCTTAACCGACTGAGCCACCCAGGCGCCCCAAAGCTGGCTTTTTTCTTAAACACAAAACAGTAAACATGTCTTAAAATGCAGTATTTATTTATTTTTTTTATTTATATATGAAATTTATTGTCAAATTGGTTTCCATACAACACCCAGTGCTCATCCCAAAAGGTGCCCTCCTCAATACCCATCACCCACCCTCTCCTCCCTCCCACCCCCCTAAAATGCAGTATTTAAATATGGCATGTATTACTCTAGTTCAAAAAGCATTGAAACCATCTGTATATATTAGTCTGCCCATTCATTTGGTGTGTACTTTTGACCTCTACCACAAGATCAAGTGGCCATAGAGAAGCCAGTGCATTTAAACAATATGTAATTGTCCTTACCTAAAAGTAAGTGCTAACTTTGCTTTCAATAATGGTCCCCATTTGAATGGAGATACAAGTCAAGGTCAAGAATACCATAACTGAAAACCAGACATGGGGGGATTCGGACTCAGAAGGCCAGATCTGATGTGAAAGCGCAAGTGAGGAACCTGTGAGAAGATGGTCAGAATCATAGGAGCAGAGAGCAGAGAGAGAACAGCCAGATGCACGGACTGAAATAGAGAATCGACTGAGAAGCAGATCACAAAAAGAGCTTCATGTACCGGGTTATTGTCCCAGGGGCAGCCTTTTTTCTCCTCCGTCCTTGTTTTCAGATTTCAGGTGACAGTGATACAGCAACCCCTTGGACAAGACCCATCTTAGGTTTTCTAGAAAATGTTCACATGCCGGTCCACTCAGTTTGTGTTGCAGTTAAGGAGACACGTGAATTCTGAATTCCAAGTAAACAGTATAATTTTTAGCGACTGACACTGTAATGCACTGGTCTAAGTCATATTATTAGAAATATCTTATTTTCTATTGCTGGAGTAAATCAAGTAGCTAATTGGAACAAAATACATTAAATCCTTGAATGTCATGCTTTGCTGAGCATTAAACAGGAGTGCTTGGATCCACAATTATTTATGTAAGGATTTCCTTATGAATTCAGTGGCCAAACCCCAGATTCCTTCTTGCTGAGGTGTTCTGCTTTAGGGAGCGGTATTCTTTTTCACTCAGCTCACTGTTCATGAAGTCAAATGAGAAGTCAAAAGCCTTCTGTGAACATTGACAAAGCTCCGTTCACCCTTAGGGCTTTTCTACAACTGCTTTTCCGACTTCGTATCAGTAAACTTTTTCCAACTGTTCAAATCAGCAAGAACCATTGATTCATGGGTGCTACATTGAAAGCAATTTCCACTGCTCATTTCCAATCATTCTCACTAGTCAGCTTTTCTGAATCACTATAGCTATTAAATCAACACAGATGCAAATGGCAGGTCTGCCTCTCACTCTGTGAATTTGGATCGGCTTTGACATCATGAAGGATTCGTTGAATCCAGATCATTCCCATTAGTGTGAAGTAGTGGAAAGAGGACAATTTGCAGCCAGGAAACCTGGGTTTTAGTTCCACTTTGGGTGAGTTGTACATACACAGAATCTCAGGATTCTCACCTGTCACACAGGAGTAATAGCATCACATCCTTCTGGGAATGTTATAGGATCAAATGAAATGGTAATAAATGGGGAAAGGGTAATTCAGCTCCACGGCATTATTTGATTCTCTTTAAAAGGAGTGGTGTTTGGGTAATTAATGTGCTCATTTTCTGTGTTGGCCACATTCTTACTAACCTCTTTGGGGGCTTATTTAATAATATGACCTCAGATTGTTGCCAGAAAAATCTTCCTTCTGTTTTTGGACTTCTCTCCATGTTATAAGTATTTTAGTAAATTAAATGATAACTTAAGTGGCAGGCACTAATAAATACAATAAATGTATCTTCGTTCCTTTATCACACATATTAGCATGGACTGGCATTTAGGAACATGGAATATTTATAACTGAAATATCAAGGATGCACTGTTTTATAACTTCCCTATTGATTCTATAGAAGTATTTACTAGTATTTTTTTCTCAAACCTCCTGTCTACTTTCTTAAAGATCATGATTCTCACCTACAACCTAGACACATACTGATCTCTTTGTGTAAATGAGTGGTTCTCAGCCGGGGCTACAATTAGAAATACCTGAAAAGCTCGGGCACAATGCACATGTGAGCCCATTTCCAGGCCCAGAGATACTGATTTCATTGGTTCAGGATTAGTCTCAGACATGCCTTTTTTTTTTTTTTCTTTTAAGCTCCCCGCATGATTCAAATGTACACGTAAGGCTGAGAATCAGGTTTTACATTTTGATTAACTAAAATAAAGTAACCGTAGGCCATAATTATGGCCTGGGCAGTCCATATTTGGGCCAGCTAGAGGACTGTCATACACATACTATCTAAATTCAGCCATGGACATGCAATCAGAAATAGTGAAAAAAAGAAAAGAAATATTGAAAAAAGTACAGACTTTGGAATCAGCATGGAGTGAAATCTGGGGCTGCCCCATTCTGTTACCATCAGTGAGTGATCTGATCCCCATGTCCTTGTCTGTCACATGGATATAACAGCACCTATCATACAGGGCTGCTATGAGGTTTAAATAAAGAAATATACATACTAGCAGGTACTAAAACTGATAGCTCTATCAATAATTAATGCAACAAACGAAGTCCCTATTTTCTCAGTGAATAAACTGAATTTGGAAGGTCAGAAAAATTACCTGAATGCTAAAACTGGGGAGTAGGGTCTACCAACTAAATCAAATGAAAACTTTCTGGTTCTACGGTATCTATTCCTGGCACAGCCCAGATCCATATAACCACACACTCCCCAAGCACAGACTCGAGAGGCAGGGCTTTGAAATTGAACATTTCTCTGCCTGAAAGACTCCAGCTCTCTCCCAGAATGGGGTCTGTGTCCGTGTTCTTGTGCAAATCCTGGTTATCTCCTTCCTCTTTTCCTCCTTTCCTGTCTAATCATGCCAATCGTTGTTCTATCAGGATATAAAATAGTGATTTTTTTTTTTTACCTTTAATGGCTGTTCCCTTAACTACAAAAATACCCAGCCAAAGCTTTGAAATTACCATTGGTATTGACCTAATTACGTTCTTAAACAAGGTGCCTCCCTTTCCTCCTACTTACATTATTACATTATTTTCTTTGAGTTGCCCTTTTACGTGGACGTGGCATAAATGCAGAGATCTCCACTTTAGGTTTTTATTTGCCGGAACTGTGTCAGGAGATGAATACAAATTACTGTTTATCTATCAAACACTTACTTAGCACTTCCTAGGTGCCAGGCAGTGCTCTAAGTGTTTTACAAACATTAGCACATTTAATCCTTATGACAACCCTATAGGTAGGCATTATTATCATCCCCACTTACATGCAGGAAAATGAAAGCACAAAGAGGGTAAGGAATTCAACAGAGGGCACACAGTGGGTGTATAGTAGTAGGATTCATATCCAGGCAGCCTTGCTCTGGAGACCATGCCTTAAACAATGGTTCATCCTCTCTGGTTGTGTCACATGAGCCATTATCTCATTTTTTATCTCACTGAAATAAATTCCTGATGTAGGTGATTTTTATGATCATTTTTAGATATGAAAGAAAACTGGCCTCCAAAAGTCTGAGCAGCTTTCCAAGTCACAATTAGATACCAAATTCAGAGCAGTCTTGTAAATCCAAAATCTGGCTTTGATATACTGCCTTCTGCTTGCTTGGGTTTACTCAGACAGTCTCTGAAGGATGAACATGAAGGAATTTTGGCCATAGAATTGTATTTCCCCACTTGACTTTGCAGTCAATATAATCATTTGATCAGGACTCTAATGCAGAACACATGTGCCTAGGAATCCATTTTGTAAATTACAGAGAAAGCCATAAAATATCCCCACATAAAGTGAGCAGGGATCAAGGCTGCCATGTTTTTATGAACATAGTGATACACCCTTAACGAAAATTATATTTTCTTCTTGTAAATGAGGATACAAATTACATTTTTGACCTTTGGAATTAGATTTTGTATTTATTTTATGTATTTCTCAAAAGAATTCATAAAGATTGACAGTCATTTGAGCTGCTGCTAGAAAGAAAAGGTATTTTTAAAACCTTGGCATGCAATAGACAAGCAGTAACTACTTCTTTATGGATTGAACTATTGAACAATTCATGCTTTGATCATTACTTAGCAATTTATGACTTCTGAGAAGCCATTTATCACTACCTCCTGAATGATTTTCCAAAACAAATACAAACCAAAGAAGAAGAAGAAGAAGAAGAAGAAGAAGAAGAAGAAAAACAAGAATAATTTACTCTAATCTTTTTTTATGGATTGTAGTATTGATCACCCCCATATCATTACATAGGCATTATTAGCCCAAGGTACCGACAAAAGACAGCAGAGACATTCTATACATTTCTTATACTGAAACTTGAGCTCTGCTGAGTTAGAATTTCCCACCTTTGCACCATAGACCTCCTTCTAGAATCAATCACAATACACTTATTAAATACCTACTATGCACAAATCCCTGTATTGAGCATTAGAAACTCAGAAAACTAAGGCATACCCCCTGGCTTCAAGGAGTTTGTGTTTTATTGAAGAAGACAGATTACAGACAAATACACAGAATATTGCAAGATAAGCATCGGTAAAATCACCTACAGGATACTGAGGTGGCACAAAGAGGGAGTGATCAATTGACCAGGGGGCCAGCAGGAGCTCAGAGGGGACTTCTTGCTTTTCAGCTAGGTCTTGAAGGAGGAGTAGGAGCCAGTTGAACACTACTGCCAGTTGAATACTCCTAAAAAGGAGTATTTCAGGGTAGAAAATTTGGCAAGAATCAGAATATAAAATACCTTGTAAATATGAAAACACGGACTTATAGTCACCATTCCCAACAGTGAGACACATTAAAGAATTTAAGTGGAAGAATAATGTGACTTAGTTTCCCTTCTAGAAAGGGCGGGGTGATTACAGTCTGCTGGATGTGTCCAGAGACCAAGGCTGCAGACATGAAGTGAATTAGAAATTGTTGTTAAGAGCCCATAAAAAAGACATTCAGGAGCAAAAGCAAGACAGGAGGACAGAATTTAAATAGATAGATAGATAGATAGATAGATAGATAGATAGATATAGATGATAGATAGATAGATAGATAGATAGATAGACAGACAGACAGATAGATAGAAGTGGAAGATGAGGAAGAGAAAGAAATGAAGCTGGCTACTCACTTATGTAGCTGATACAAATGTATCAATTAAAGTGCTTTCAGGGGATTAATTGTCTCCAATAACCACAATTGTGTAAGTCAGGTAAGCCCAGGATTGGTCGATTAACCAAGTCCATCAGAATTCAGGTTCCCTTTCCTTCCATCTTTCCACTGTCCCTTTTGCTCACGGTCACAATATAGTGCTAGCTCATACATGCAGGCACCACCTGTGGCCATACCAACGTGTGACGGCGTAAAAAGGGAGCTTATACACTGAGTGCCTCTCTCTCTCTCTCTCTCAGAATGAAGGAAGCCATCCCCAGAATCCCTCAGCAGATCTCTCAAGTCTCATGACCAGAACTGAGGCAAATGCCCCTGCCTAACTTAACCACGGACAGAGGAAACAAGGCCACCATGAAGTAGCTTAAGTCAGTATGACTCAGCTCAGGCTGGTGTCTGCCCTTCCTGGAGCACGGGAAGGGTACAGACCAGAGCAAAATCCTGTTTCTAAGGAAGAGGCAGAAAACAATGAGGACCAGGTAGGAACGAACCTTGTCTGCTACAGGGAAAATGATTAGTTTGGCTTCTTCCAGTCTAGTTGTGGGCGAAAGACAAACTGTAAAAAAGTAAGGTGGTGAGTAGAATTTCCCAAATATAAATAACCAAAGTGATCAAGGTTTTGCAGACTCAGAGGATAAAGTAGATGTATTGCATCATTTTTGTTTTTAGAAATGAAGAATTCATCCCCCAACCTGATGTTTGACCTGCATGGTATCTAGTTCTAGACACTTACCAAACATTCGAATGATGGATATTCACACATGTTACTTTCAAATGTTAGGATTTCACAGGTTATATAGATGTATCTCTATATAAGTCCCCCGGACTCCTTTCCTTTCAAGCACACTGTCTTCCTAACCTGAAACTGTTTTGCTTCAAAACCAGCCCATTTTTCAAACAGGATTTTCCAAAAAGGTGAAATTTTGAAGATTCTCCACCACCAGCTATTTTAGTAGGAAGGAGACTCAACAGGCATGTTATGCACTTTTTGCAGCTTAAAGCCCCGTTCTTCTGAGTCCTTCTCACATTCTGGAGATCCGTCTCTTACTGCTTAGAAATATTTCTAATGTTTGAAACAAAAATTTGTTCTTCAGTGATTAACACTAGTCCGACTCAATTATTTTTCAGCTTTATTATCACTGAATAAACTAAAACCTTACAGTGAGCCTAATGAATATATGTCTTATTCAAATAAGTCTGGTTGAATTTGATGTTTTTAATAAAGAAACACACTCTCTGGAACACGTTGCCTTAGTTCATAATGTAAAAGAATAAAATTCTTTCTGTCGATTTGCCATTGTGCAAAATACCGTAGTAGGAACGCCAGCTCCTTTGTTGTGTTTTGCATAACAGTAACCAGAGCATTTAATAAACAAACTATATGGTGAAAATTCCCTCATCTATCAGGCATCCAGTTTAATTGATAGCTTTGGATTTTGGCGCTTCTTTAGATGATCCACCAGACAAAAAAAAAAAAAAAAAAAAACAAACAAACCAGAAAGCTTTGCCGTGTATTGGTTATTTTCCTCAACCTTGAAATTTATCCATAAGACGCTTAGGAAAGCCCCTTTGCGGTAACAGGAAGGTCAACTTCATTGTCGCTATTTTTCCAACAGGCTGTTTATTGAACAAATCCTTTTTATTTCCCCCTTTTAAAAAGTTTAAGTTGGAATGCATTAATGTGGTAAACTGTTGACTTTCATCCTGGTCACCCAATTCCACAAAGTCAAAATGATCAAAGACTAGGCTCTTCTTACCTTCTTTCATCTCACTGCCTCCACGGAGGACGGAAGGTCAACACAGTCACACGGGTCTCCAATTACCGATATCAAGATAAGAAAGAAATGGCTTTCCTTTCCCACCTTTGAAATTATATTTGGATTGATGTAAAATAAATCTCAGAGCCTCAAGTACCCGCTTGCTTTCTGATTTCAGACAATGGCTCCTGAACAAGGACCAATACACGGGTGAAGTGGGAGAGGTAACCCGGTCCCCAGGCAGTCTCAGCACCGGGACAGCCTGGTCCATTTCTACTATTAAACTCAGCTTGCCTTTGGCCTTTTGATTATTTAGATTAAAATTCTATTGGCAAACTATGATTTGTATTTTCCCCAAGAACCTACATAGCAGGTACATAGTAAAGAGAATTAAAAAACAATTACAAGTTACGACTGTGTGTTGTCTTTAATGATCTCAGAATAAAAAGTTTAATTTAAAAAATTCTTGGAATCCAAAATTATAAGGAAAGGTAGAAACAATTTGATATATTGCTCTAGAGTGGAAAGCTACAGGGAAGAATATTCTGAGACTATTATGACACCAATGCTCCCTTTGAAATTTTAATTAGGGGGAAAAAACGCCTCAGAACGACTCGCTTTTGCATGTGTGTTGCTTTCTCTTGTCCTGGTTAGAGTCATCGTTGCTTTTTTTGGCAGAATTGCCCTTTTATTTGCCTGAATTAACAAAAATAATTGGTTCTTTTATATCTGTCTTAAAAATAACTCCTCCGTAAAACCCTTTCTTCTCTATCCTATGGTAATATTTGGGATATTTATTCAAGACTTAGAATCAATCCAATGCTGTATCTAAGGAGACTCCTGATTCCTTTCATTTGTTTCTGTGCTAGGATGGGGCCTTCCGCACATTCTGAACAAGCAGAGATCCATGCTGCTTTGTTTTCTCATCTTTAACAGTAAACGGTCCTACCACTAGTTGATAGAAATTTCAAAGCTTAGAGACCATCCATCCACCATCAGTTAGCATTAAAGAAAACTAGCTCTCCAACGTGTTTGTTTGTTTTTCCCAGAGAATTAACCTTGAATTGTCAGCTATGCAGATATTTCTAATGCCAGATGAAAGAGTGATTTGAGGGAAAATGTTGAGTAACTGATCTATCTATGTATTCATATCCTGGGTCATGTGTTCATATCATAATGATGTGCTTCGATCTAGAACTGCCTTCACTGAATTGTGCTTTAATATTAGTCCTTTGTTTTTATTGCACTTGATTTTAACTGGTCATATGAAATAGGTTTAAACATTTGGATAGTGGCCATTATATATTTAGTCTCCCCACTCCATGTAAAAGACTTTAATGTCAAAAATAACATTATCTCCCCTGATAAACTGGCATGTTTATTACTTTCATATTTAAAAAAAACTATGTAACCAACTTGTCACATTTCTCATTTTTGCATTGGCTGCCAGGAAGCTCAAAGACAAATCTAAAAGAGACCTCCAACTATTAGTAACAATAACTCTTATGGTTAATTTATCTGATTGTTTATAACTTAGGTCAATTTTTCCATTTCTTTTTTATTTGCCTTACAGTTATATCTTCTGCTTTATGCCCCTGAAATCTTTGTCGGAAAGAGATAGTTTGCAAGTGAATTCAACAATTAAAATCTTATTTTGGTATAATAATTTTTTTGATTTTAAAACATATGAAAGGTTGGGTGCCTGGGTGGCTCAGTCAGTTAAGCATCCAACTGTGGCTCAGGTCATAATCTCACAGTTTGTGAGTTCGAGCCTCACCTCAGGCCCTGCACTGACAGCACAGGGACTGCCTCTGATGCTCTGTGTCCCTCCCTCTGCCCCTCCCTCACACGTGCCTGCACGGCATGCACGCACTCTCACAAAAATAAATAAATACCTTTAAAAAATAACAGATAACATGGGCATGCGCCTGGGTGGCTCAGTCGGTTGAGCGTCGGATTTCGGCTCAGGTCATGATCTCACGGTTCGTGAGTTCAAGCCCCGTGTCGGGCTCTGTGCTGAGAGCTTGGAGCCTGGAGCCTGCTTCTGATTCTGTGTCTCCCTCTATCTATGCCCTTTCCCTGTTCATGCTCTGTCTCTCTCTCAAAATAATAAATAAACATTTAAAAAAAATTTTTTTAAGTAACACATAACAAAGGTTTCACTAAGGAAATACTAGTTAGACATCTGAAAGCAATGTAAAACAAAAATGAACATGGTGGATTGCACTAGACAGTAAGCAGTAATTAGTAAAAATAAAGGTTTTTCTCTAGTGAGGTAAGTGGATGAGGAAGATTGCAGGAACCTTTTTGAGAGGCCATGAATTGGAGAACAGTTTTGGCAGGTTTTCATATCACCTTATATATGCCATCATTATAACACTGAGTAATACTTAGATTGTCTATAATTCTGACTTTGTTGTTAGCTGTTGGCTTCTTGAGAATATGACCCATGACTTAGTCATTCCGATATATAGTACAATATCTGATCCATAGTAGGGCTTCAATAAATATTTTTGAATGCCAAATAAGTTTCCATCTATTCAGTGGTATTCCTGAGTGAGTAAGTTTTTCACAGTGCTTTCTAATCCTGTGATTTCAATGAGTGCACTTTAATTTATGTTGCCATAGATACCATGTCCTAAATATGCTGGTTGATACAGCCTTTTGACTCTAGTCATTTCATCTGTGAGTGGTCAGTATCAGATTAAAAGAAGTCTACATCCAAGCATTTGTCTCAATGTTGATGAAGTGTATCAAAATCAACTCTTAGAAACAAACCATCATTTTCAGAAACCAAAAACATAAATGTAACATATTAAGATTTTTTTTTTACTTCACTAACTTTTGCTAAAAATGATTGTCCATCAAATGCAAAGAGAGAGTTTGAAAAAGTGTTTCAAACCAAATCATTAAGCCTGATTTTAGTTTTGAGAAGTCATGCTTTCTAGAACACTCTAAATGGTTCTTTGTGGTTTTATTCCTTATGCCTGGTGCTTGCTCTTGTCAAGCTGTGGTAGAATGTAATCTCATTAAGAAATGAGGGGGAAAGTTTAAAGCAAATGTTAAAGGGCAATCTAATTACTTTATGAAATATAAGATGTGTACAAGACCCACAGACAAAGGTTCTTAGTCTTAATAAAATTTCTGATTTCAATAAATGAATAAGTTAATTCTATTGATGAATTATATATATGTATATATATGTATACACACACACACACACACACACACACACACACACACATACACACATGGTATAATACATAGATTCTCCCCCTAAAACATAAGCTTCACCAGAGGAGGGATTTCTATCAGTTATATGCACTGATGTATTTCCAGGCACCTAGATTAGTGCCTGACATATATATATACATATATATATATACATATATATTATATATATATATTCTCATTAGACATTTGTTGAATGAATATAAAAATATCATGCTGAGGGAACAATAGCATTTCATTATTTGCTCTATTTCAGTCCAACTAAATGTTTTCTCTTTATTTCATATACATAAAATCATTGAGACAGGGATCCCAGGAGGAAAAATATGGGACATACACACAGCTCCCAGGATAGTCAGTCAGCAGTGAGCATTCTTATGTGGTGCCTTCTAAAATTTGGAATCCCATGGTTAAACAACCTCTGGAGACTGTTTTTTTAACCTTTAAATCCAATATTTAGGATTTAAATATTGGTGCCACCTGTACCGTCCTCCCCTACAACCCACCATCACCCACCCTATTCAAACCCTCCCCCTAAACTTTCT